>NC_082651.1:49290724-50490724 GCF_028023285.1 Balaenoptera ricei
GATTTAAACTCTACCCTTGTGCATACTGAGCAATAACAGAATAGGCAATACAAAATACAGCTCTTAGTAATGGTGATATCATCCTGGGATGTTCAACACTGCACTGAACAGCCATATGGAAAATGTCTATGGCCATTAATAGTCGCATAAAAGGAGTGTTCCTGATGCTAAAATACCTAGCCCTAGATTCATGTATTCATGGCAATCTCAAATAAATAAGACTTTTGAGACTAGGGGTTTGTGGCCACATAATAGAAAAGATGCTTGAGTTTTTTCCCCCAACAATGCTAGTATTTTGTGTGACTTTGAAGATATGTGAGCAAGCTAACAATATGTTTTCTAAGAAGTCTAGTAGCCATTGTTAGGATAGCAGACTTCAAATCAACTTAAATTTAGACACAATAGATAAACTATTATTTAAATCATAATGAATAAAAACCACTGCTATGTACAGAGGCATTTATGCCGAATACAGAAGCACATTGGCATTCTTCTCCTATAAAATGCAACTATAAAAAAGATTAGCTATATATTTAAAGTGTCTTACTGGTCTGAAACGGATTACGTACATTAAATCTTCTATCAACTGTGTTGGCGTAAGAAATAAGGAATATATTTTCATCTTTGTGCCCTAGGTGTAGACATTCCAGTTCATACAGAGAATAAAAATCTGTAAATAAGAGAAATTCTTACTCTCTGTTATGAGAGGTTTTAGAATTCTTTTTATAATAACCGATGTTCTTTCAAAATTACAAGTGCAAAGTTACCTACTTCTTCCTAGTAATAGAACTAATAATATATATAATCAGGAAAAATAAAAATTTTAGCTTGACCTTAATTTTAAAGCTTGATTCCTAGAGGCTAGCCATTTAAATGTAACACAGCTGATATTCATAAACATATAAGCATAATCTTACATACAGTTTTACGATGAGACATACTTGGGACACATATATATATGAAAACTATGGGAAAAGTTTCTTTCAGAGATAGATGATATGATGATATTTAGTGTTTTTTACCAATTGGATGGTAACTGCTTCTTTGATTATCTGGAAAAGATCTAGTGATCTTACCTAAATCTGCTACAATTATCAGCACAACAGACTAGTCCCATTTAAATCAATATTTTCCAATTAACATCAAAAGTACAAGGTTGATATCCCACCCCTTCATATCAACAAAATATCTGTTAAAGGTTTAATTCGCAAAAGAGAGCGCCTTGCATTCTTACCAAATAAGCCCTTTGAATTCACTGCTAACGACCAGTAAAAAAAAAAAAAAAAAAAAGTCACTGTATCTTTTCTTGATTACTGATCTTTGTAGTTAACTAAGGACTGACCAAACTGAAATTCCTTTCCCATATAGTTTTCTTTAGAGGATTCAAATATTACTGCAAACCTTTAAAGACAGATATTACAAACCTTTCAGGACTTGCTGCTAACTTGCAGTTTGATCCTGCTAAGTGAGGGTGGACTCCTATGCCAATTAATTGTAATGGGTCACTCACTATGTTTGCAGATTAAATATCAGACAAAAAACTTCAAGTCTGGATTATAATAATGTTGTGATTTTTTTGGCTGATTTTTCTTTTAAAATATATTCTTGGTATCTAACAACTATGTGCAAACCATATTCTTATGTTACATAATTTATGATTGAAAAAATGAAAAACATATTTATAAATTCACTGTTAAGTGATTAGACTAACTAGATTGAAGAATCATTCCCAATTCTCTTTTTAGACTTTCTATTTATAAAATAGATTTCTTTCTTTCTTAAAAACAAAAAGGTATAATTAAACCTATATAGCATCCTTCTTCTGATAGGTTCAAAGTGCTTCATATCCTAATAGCAATTCCAAGGAGTGTGGGTAGCAGGATTGTTGCCCCTTATTCTTAGAGTGTACTGATCCTAAACTTTAGTATATCAAATGCAAACATGTCTTTCAGCTATCTATTATAATTACATGAGTATAACTAAATGTCATGGTGGGTTTATTAAATGTATTTTTTAAAAAAAGCAACTATATTCTAATGTAAAGTAATAAGCAAAAGAGTCTGAAATAGACTAGCTTCTTAAATTCTATTTATGCATTTCTTGGGGAAAAAGTGTGAGAATTGAGTAATAAAGAAAAATAATAAAAAAGGAAATATTTTCTTGAAAAAAGTTATTACATTTTTCTCAGAGTTTAAGTTTAAATATATTATACAATCAAGGAAGCTCCTTTGGCTATATAATAGCTAGACTGTTGAACCTGTCAAACCCCTGAGCTGTACTTTGAAAAAAATTATTTTAAGTATATGTGGAAAATAATGAACAAAACAAATATCACACCTAAAATTTATATTAGTAAAATGTAACATGAAAATCTCAAAAGGAATAGGAAGCAAAGAAATAGAAATCACAGAGCTCAGAGCAATGAAATCTGTCTCCTATAGAAAACTAATTTCAGAAAACACCTGAAACAGGTTAAACAAATGTTTAAACGCACAGAGATACAAATGAATAATGTAAACTACTTTCCCTAATAAAGATCTAAATTCATTATGTACTTGCAGCAAGTTCTCATTAAAACACGCAATGGTAGTCTTGACAAAAATTAAGAAAAATTATAAGGTTTACAGTATCTGTGTTTGTAAGTTCCCTTTTAAGAGAAATTACAGCTCAAATATTTCCCGAAGATAACTTAAGTAGAGTCTGTACATGAGGATCCACAAGATAATATTACCAAGAGTTGTCTTCAGTGTCTTAGAAATTGTTTCCTAGCCTTCCAGCCTAAAGCTATACTAATTTATATGAGGGAATGTTTGCTTAGAGTGATGTGATTCAAGGCAGAGCTGGGAGCTGAACTCTAATGAGAGGTCCCAGAGTATGGGAAGAGTAGGTATGTGTAAGAATTTGGTGTGTACACACCATAACAAAGGAAGGTATCAAAATGTAGGATTCAAGAATAGGAAGAAAAGGATGATACAGGGAACCTCGAGTCCCAAAGTGGCAAATGTCATCTCTGTAACTGATCTGAGAAAGGGGAACCCTTTAACTTTCTCTGACCAATGATAATCAGTTCTGCTCTAAAGACCCTCAGAGAGTCAGTTTTTTCCCCTGTTTACCAAGAAACTCTTTATAGCAACCCCAATTTTTCATATTTAAGCTCATGTTTTTCTTAGTTGACACTCAGAAGATATGAAAAATAGACTGTCACTATTCCCTCCCTTCACTTATTCATTGAACAAACATTTACTTAATATTAATACTTGGTGCTGGGGATACAAGGTTCTTGTACTTTGAATAGCTCACAGTTGAGGGAGAGAGAGATGTATAATTAGACAATTATATGGGATAAATGTGGCAGTAGTAGTATGTACAATATATTAGAAAAAGATACAGGAATGAGAATTAACTTTGCTGCTAGGAGCCATGACAGAGGTACTCGCAGAAGAAGTTATTTTCCTAACAAGGGAAGACAGGCATTTCAGGGAGAACAGCAAATGCTTGATACAGGAACTTTCTAAGCAACTTAGCTGAGTTAGACTGTAGAGTTAAAAATGGGAGAGAGGTGAGAAATGAGGCTAGAAAGGGAAGAGACAGGATTTGCAAGAACTTTACATGAGGCCATTTTGAGTAGTTTGGAACTTATTCTCTTGGGTAAGTGGGAGTTACCAGAAAGAATCTGAGCCTTCATATACTCAAATTACTACTTAAACTATTTCCCAGTTCTCTCTTTATATTTCATAAGCCTGTCTTTCCTTTAAAGTAGACCTTTGCTTTCAATCCTTTAACACTTCTCTGAATCCTCTGTAAGTTCTCTCTCTCAGCCCAGAATTAGATACAAACTAGATACCTCAAAAGGGGTTAACCTGTACAGAGTACACGGACTTTGTCCCATGCAATTATACTTCTATTTAAGAACTCTAACATCAATTATTAAAATAGCTCTACTCACTCTTCCTGGTATTCATCAGAAGGTCCTAGATTAGCTGTATAGGAACGAAGTTTAGAAGGATAAGAGATAGAAATTGCTGAAGAAGTCCTATATCAGCAGTCTCCTAAGAGTAAGTAACTAAGCTCTTCGGTAAACTCTTGAAGATTTAAGGTCAGTGACTCATTTATTCAAGACTTGGGGTCACTCCTGGGTACCAACTTTTTTTTTTTTTTTCACTCTTGGGAACTCTCAGTTAAACTAAGAACACAAAAAGCCGTGGGTACCTGCGGGTATATATATATCTCTCCCTGCCAGCAACTAGACTCTTAGTACCAAAGCATACATTATAAAGCAAGATAATTTACAATGAATTTAAAAATAAGGGCATGGTAAATTAAGGCTCAAATTAAAGAGCATAAGGAAGTGAAAATAGTAGCAATGAGTTCACTAAATTAGATGCCAGAGTTTTTTTTTTTCTTAGTTAAACCTGCTTTTTATTTACCAGAAGTCTTTTGATCTCTCCAGAGTGAAAGGGATGCTGACACTGAAGTGGAGATGGCATTAGTCATGGTTCCCTTACCCACTCCACCGTGGACACCAATTAATTTGAATGTCACACAGGAGAAAAAAATTTTCTTTGCCTCCATATCACAAATGGAAAAACAGATTTAGAGAGATTAAATAATTTCTACTTTTAGTATCACTTAACTCATATTCAGTTGCTCCAGAGATGAAATTTGGTATTTTCCCTTTTAATTTTGTCAGCCAAGTTGGCCATACTACTTTTCCAAAATATGGACAGTACTACTAAATAACTCAAACCTGTATGTACAAGAGCTACCAGAAATGATAAAGAAAATGATCAAATTAAGAAAACTACCATATCATTGGAAAAGATATCAACCTGATTATAAAGTTGCATACTAAACTGAAAATCTGAAAAGCAATGGCAAGGTCTAACTTCTTTTGTGAAACGGGAGTTACCTGATATTTTACATTTTCTTTCTTAAATCATTTCAATATTAGCTATAAGGCCCACAGAGTAACAAATGTCAAAACTAGAGCAATAGTCCCAGGATGTACTATTTAGGTCATGGAACTGATGTTCTTCCCAACACATCTATATACGGCTTGACTTATCTGAAAAATGAGCAACAGTAGAATGTGCAAGAGAGTTTTTAAAGTGAGCTTAAACTATAACTGAGAAGAGGCTACAACAATATCTTCCATGCCACACGTTCTTCTTACAATGTGGTGGGGTCTATATCTCTGCTACTTAAACCTGGGTGTAGCTTTCTGTCTCCTCAGGTCAACAGTATGGCAAAAGTGACTTTTAAAGCTAGATCATAAGAATGCATAAGAGAGCTCACTTTACTCTCTTGAGACACTTGCTGTTAGACCCAGCCACCATGCTGTGAGGAAGCCCAAACTAGCCCAAGTAGAGAAACCATATGGAGAGGCCACATGTAGGTGTTCCAACTGACAGCATAGTTCCTAGCCGAAAACCAGCCCCTGAAAACATGCAACAGAAATAAAACATTCCCCCAGTGCCCTATCCTAAGGCCTAATTTATAGAATCTGTAAGCATAATAAAATGGTTATTTTATGCCAATAGGTTTTCAGTGTTTTATAATGTAGCAAAAGATAACCTGAAAGAGGAAGGGTAGGGAAACTATCTTTGGGACTGTTTGAAGCATAGTTTCATAAGCAGTAGGGTACAACTTTGGGTAAGTGGGAAACAAATGCAATAAAGTAAGCAAATGTCTTCTCAATGTGAACAGAATTGATAGTACTGAATTCGCCATTTATTCCACACCTAAGCACAAATACCATCAACTGTAAAAGTGAACAGTTCTTTCTACATCTCTTCTTAAAACACACACACACACACACACACACACACACACACACCCTTAGAGATACTGAAACACAACATTAGTTTAAATGAAACAGCTTTATGGTCAAGTATGTTTGGGTATGCTAAGAAAACAATCTATTAAAAACATCCTTTTTGGATACCAAAAATTTCCCTAGTTTAAAATATTTATCTAAACACGACATATTTTTAAAACAGAGAGAATAAAGGGAAAAAACTCTGTAAGCCATTTGTTATACTACCCTTAGGGATAAATATTATTAATATTTTGATTATTTTCCTTCCTGGACTTTTCAATGCATATATAAAAACACAGTCTTTCAAAATGGAGTTCGTATGCCATATGCTATTTTATATCTTTCTTTTTGTACAAAATGACACTGTGAACATTTCCCTATGTCCTTTCAATATTCTTTCAAAACATTATTGAATAATTTTCAATAGCTATATAACAAGTATATATATTTGTTGTAATTTATTTGATCATTCCCCTAGTTTGAGTGGTTGCCATTCCATAACTTTTGCTATTATAAATAACTATGTGATGAAAACCTGCATATTGATCTTTGTTAGTGGAATTATTGGATAAAATGGAATGAGCATTTCTTGATGAAGTTTACTTGGTTTCCAGAAAGATGTGGCAAGTAACATGCTACCAGCAGTATTATCCAACTCGATGAAACATCACTAACATCATGTTTCTTAAAATCTGACTTATATATTTTACAGATACAGTAAGATGTCACAGACATAGAATATGCAATGTTTTAGTAGTTAACTTATGATATTGAATTCACACTAATGTAATTCAGCTAAAAGCTTAAGTTTTGTTTGGGAAATTAGAAGTGCAAGCAAAATTACTGGTGCTTTAAAAAGAGATGACCAATAAAATATTTGTTGAAAGTTTAAAGTAATAAATGAATAAATTGAATGAAAAAACAAACAGCTTTAAAAGTCAGGATACTTGAATTCTAAGCCTAGTTTGCCACTGTTTGCAACCCTAGGCAAATTTAAACACCCTTTCCTAACTCGTTTTCTTAACCTCTACAATGGAAACAACAATAATATCTATTCCTACTTCACAAGGATTTCAGAAAAATAAACAAAAAGGAAATAAAACACAGTGCTTTAAAAACATACTCTCGGGGCTTCCCTGGTGGCGCAGTGGTTGAGAATCTGCCTGCCAATGCAGGGGACACGGGTTCGAGCCCTGGTCTGGGAAGATCCCACATGCCGCAGAGCACCTAGGACCGTGAGCCACAACTACTGAGCCTGCGCATCTGGAGCCTGTGCTCCACAACAAGAGAGGCCGTGACAGTGAGAGGCCCGCACACCGCGATGAAGAGTGGCTCCCGCTCGCTGCAACTAGAGAAAGCCCTCGCACAGAAATGAAGACCCAACACAGCCAAAAATAAATAAATAAATAGCGTTCCCTTAAAAAACAAAACAAAAAACACTGAAGGGCTTCCCTGGTGGCGCAGTGGTTGAGAATCTGCCTGCCAATACAAGGGACACGGGTTTGATCCCTGGTCTGGGAAGATCCCACATGCCGCAGAGCAACTGGGCCCGTGAGCCACAACTACTGAGCCTGCACGTCTGGAGCCTGTGCTCCGCAACGGGAGAGGCCGCGACAGTGAGAGGCCCGCGCACCGCGATGAAGAGTGGCCCCCGCTCGCCGCAACTGGAGAAAGCCCTCGCACAGAAACGAACACCCAACACAGCCAAAAATAAATAAATAAATAAATACATTTATTAAAAAAAAAAAAAACACTGAAAAATAAAAAAACAAAACAAAACAAAAAAAACATACTCTCTGAAGTCAAATTGTCTAGGTTCAATTCTTGGCTCTGTTACTTATAGGCTGTGTGACCATGTGCAACTCATTAATTTGTATGTCAGTTTTCTCAACTATAAAACAGAGATTATACTTAACTCATATAATTGTTGTGGAGATTAAACAAGAAAATCCACAAGAAAGCACTTTGAATCCTGCTTGATACATGGTAAGTGCTCAATAAACATTAGATGACAATTATTAATATATGTAAATTTTACACATAGGTAAAATAATGGCTTTTTAAGATCTACTTGGCAGACAGATCATTTAAATCTCAGGTGTTCTAAATTTAAAATCAACACACTTGAAAAATATAGAGCTATAAATTTTCCATAATTTTTAGAGCCTGAAAGAACTACGAAACAAAGTTTATCACAAATAAAATATAATATCAACAAAATAACTTTCTTTTTAAAGAGAATATTCTTTCTGTGGCTCTTTACTTAACTGGATCCTTCTCTCCCATCAAGTCTTAGTTCAAATGTCCCCTCCTCAAGTCACTCCTACCTACTCAAATTATCCTCTACTATATCATGTAGTTTTCACAATCTGTAGTTAACTTATTTATTCATTACTACCAGTCTCTTCCCACCAAAATGTAAATTCCATGAGAGAAGAGGCTTTGTCTTTTCTTTTTTTTTTTTTTTTTTTGATCTTAGTGGAAGCATGGAGTCCTAACCACTGGACCACTAGGGAAGTCCCCGAAGCTTAGTCTTTTCTATCTCTACAAAAATACTAATTTCTGACACTGAATAAATATCTGACTGAACCAACAAATTGATGATATAATAGATGGTTAGGCACTGAAAGAGTTGGTATAAAGACTACAAAATTTCTTCCTCAGAAAGAATGGCCATCTAGATTAGCATTTCTCAAAGATTTTTATCATGACCCACAATTAAAAATACATCTTATATCAAGATCCAGTAGGCACACATACCCACGTAACTAAAACAAGTCTCACACAAAAGTACTATGATGTGTGATAAATTCTGATATTTTCTATTTCAATTAAATATTCTATTCCTTTTCATTGAAAATAAAATTATTGTGGCCCACTACACTGATTTTATATCACATTACTGTGTAAAGACTTGAAGCCTGTATATTGTACAGCACAGGAAATATAGCCAATATTTCACAATAATTTTAAATGGAGCATAGTCTATAAAATATTGAATTACTACGTTGTACACCTGAAATTAATATTATATTGTAAATCAACTATACTTCACTTAAAGAAAAACAAAATAAGAATAAAGAAAGAAAAAAAAAGACAAAGTCTGAAAAACAGTGGTCAAGTTCAGAGGTTATTCTCTGAAAGGCATTAAAACAAGTATGCATGGGAAGGAAGAAATAAAACTGCCTTTGTTCATAGATGACATGATTATCTTATGTAGGAAATCTGAAAGAATTGAAGGAAAAAAAAAAAGAAGCCAAACCTCTCCTGGAACTAATAAGCAATTATAGCAAGGTTGTAAGATACAAGGTTAATATGCAAAAGTCAATTGCTTTCCTATGTACCAGAAATGAACAAGTGGAATTTGAAATTAAAAACATAATCTTACTTACATTTGCACCCCCAAAATGAATGTCTGTGACATAGGACAAAAGCAACAAAATGTAGCAAAGATCATCTTTTCAACAAACGGTGCTGGAACAACTGGACATGCACATGCAAAAAAATAAATGTAGACACAGACCTTACACCTTTCACAAAATTTAACTCAAAATGGATCACAGACCTAAATGTAAAACACAATACTGTAAAACTCCTAGAAGATAACATAGGAGAAAACCTAAATGACCTTGAGTATGGTAATGGTATGGTATCTTTTTAGATATAACACCAAAAGCATGACCCATGAAAGAACTAATGGTTTAACTGGATTTCATTAAAATTTAAAACTTCTGCTCTGTGCTTTCCTGGTGGCGTAATGGTTAAGAATCCGCCTGCCAATGCAGTGAACACGGGTTTGAGCCCTGGTCCGGGAAGATCCCACATGCCGCGGAGCAACTAAGCCCGTGCGCCACAACTACTGAGCCTACGCTCTAGAGCCCACGTGTCACAACTACTGAGCCCGCGCACCTAGAGCCCATGCTCCACAACAAGAGAAGCCCCACCGCAGTAAGAAGCCCACGCACCGCAACAAAGAGTAGCCTCCACTCGCCGCAACTAGAGAAAGTCTGCGCATGGCAACGAAGACCCACTGCAGCCAAAAATTAAAAAAAAATAATTAATTAATTTTTTAAAAAACTGCCAAAAAAAAAAAACCTTCTGCTCTGTGAAAGACAATGTAGAGAGAATAAGAAGACAAGCCACAGTCAGGGAGAAAATATTTGCAAAGATACATCTGATAAAAGACTGGTATCCAAAAGAAACAAAGAACTCTTTAAACTCAACAGTAAGAAAACAACCCGATTAAAAAATGGGCCAATGATCTTAAGAGACACCTCTCCAAAGAAGATTTACAGATGGCATATAAGTATATAAAAAGATGCTCCATATCATATATTATCAGCAAAATGCAAATTAAAGCAATGAGACACCACTACACACCTATTAGAATGGCTAAAATCCAGAACACTGACAACACCCAATGCTGGCGAGAATGTAAAACACAAGAATTCTCATTCATTGCTGGTGGGAATGAAAAATGGTACAGCTACTTTGGAAGAGAGTTTGGTGATTTCTTACAAAAGTAAACATACTCCTACTGTAAGGTCCAGCAAACGTGTTCCTTGGTATTTACCCAAAGGAGCTGAAAACTTAAGTCCACATAAAAACCTTCATGTAGATGACTATAGTAGCTTTATTCATGATTGCCAAAACTTGGAAGCAACCAAGATGCATTTCAGTAGGTGAATGGATAAACTGCGGTACCTCCAGACAATGAAATATTGTTCAGCATTAAAAAGAAATGAGATATCAAATCATGAAGAGACATGGAGGAACCTTAAATGCATATTACTAAGTGAAAAGAAGCCATATCAGAAAAGGCAACATACTACGGTTCCAAATATATGACATTCTGGAAAAGGCAAAATTATGAAGACAATAAAATTATCAGGTTCCCAGAGGTTGGGGATGAAGGGAGAGATGAATGGGTGAAACACAAAGAATCCCTAGGGCAGTGAAAATACTCTGTATGATATTATAAAGATGGATACGTGTCATTATACATTTGTCTAAACTCATAGAATGTACACCAAGACTGAACCATAATGTAAACTACAGACTTTGGGTAATAATGATGTGTCAATGTAGGTTCACAGTTTTAACAAATGTACTACCACCCTGGCAGGGCATGTTATTAAGAAGGGAGGCTATGCATGTGTGGGTTGAGAGGGTATATGAGAAATCTCTGTACCTTCCCCTCAATTCTCCTGTGAACTTAAAACTGCTCTAAAAAAATAAAATCTTAATTAAAAACAAAAAAGAGCGTGTAGTTTTATGTATATGTAAAATTGGGGATAGGGCAGGGTTGTCATAATTTTCAGATTCATGAAGAGGTTCACGTCCCCCTAAATCTAAAGGCTTCTATTACTATATGTTCATTATTATCTGTGAGGCACTACACAAAAATATGTATAAAAATATGGCTTAACATAGAGATGGCAGTATATGATAGGAAAGAGGATTGACTCTGGAGTCTGATAAATCTTGGGTTCAAATCCTGAATTCATCATTTATCAACTACAACCTTGTACATATTATCTTACCTATCAGCCTCAGTTTTCTTATCTAAAAAGGAGTTTGCATATCTACTTCATGAGATTAGGTAAAATAAAAATTATGCAAAACATCCATTATAGTGCCTGGAATATACGCTAAGTATTGCTCTGGCCAAAAAGTTCATTTGGGTTTTTCTATAACATCTTATGGAAAAACCCGAATGAACTTTTTGGCCAACCCACTATTTCAATAAATTGTAGGCATCATTATTATATTCTAATGTTTCCAACAAAATTAACTTCCATTGACAAAATACAATCCTAAACAAACTACAACTAAATTACAAAGTGTAAATTAACAAAAAACAGATTATTCATGTATATGTGGAAATTATATTCCAGGATCCTACTTTTTCTAACAGCTAATACTGCTGTGTAGGAATAATTACAACCTGCTCCTCCAAGTATGGATTTATCAGTTCAACGAAAGTACCAAGTACCCACAGTATACAGTCTGTGGAAAAATAATTTATCAAAAATATAAATAAGTTACTCTTATTTACACCCCCAGGATTACAATGAACAATGTATGTTTTTTTAACCAATGTTCCTCACATCACTTAGCTGCCTGTTGCAGAGCAGTGTGGCTGCGTTGGTATTCTGCTTATTCCCTGCCTTTAAAGCTGCATCTCTTCTTGCTTGCTCAAGCAGAACTCTTGCTCTTTCTTTGAGCTCTTCTTGTCTGGATAACATTCGATGCTTAAAAACAAAGATACAGAATTAGAAGCCAAAACAAACAAACAAAAAACCAAAAAACCCATGTAATCCATTTTTGTAAATGAATCAATAGTTATACAATCCGTCAAAATAATAGCGGTCAGGAATAAGATTGTAGTTTTATGAGATTACCTATAGAAAATATTAATGTTGACTACAAACTGTGGAATGAATACATATATCTTGACTAAAAGGAACTATACCTTTACTGGCTAAAACTGGGTTAAATTTAATTACATTTTCATTAGAACACAGTCTCATAAGGTATAAGGTCCATACACATATTATATACATTCTTCAAATTTGCTAATCACAGTATAATCTGGCAAAGACATTTTTTCAAGTTCGCAGTTTTATTTTTATAGTTGTATAGAATTGATAACAAGGTGTCTTCCAAATTTGCATTTTGAAAGATTTTAATTATCTGTGGCAACAACTCTTTAAATTCTTGACAATTTAACGTTTATAGAAAATTCAAAGCTATCATATTTTATTTAAAGAAAAATAATACTGTTTTTCTCTATGGCTCACTTTCCTTACAACAATTAAACATCAGAATTGGAACAGTATTTTCTTGGATTAATTTGTAATCTTACAACATATTTTTGGAGAAAAACAGGTAGAACATCAATGGAAATCAGCTCTTAAATGGTGGCATTAATCCAAAGCACAAATATTCATAGTGTGTATAGTTCAAATTCCTTTTCTCTACTAAAGTAGCCAACTTCTGACTTTAGATGTCTATAACTATGACTTTGATACTTAATTTCTTTTCATTCCTTTTCTTTGCATAGTTTTGGTTCAGTCATAATTATCATTCATGGTCAAGGAAGAGGTAATAAACAGCAACCTATTACTTTATTTGGTAATAATGTAAAACTTTAAAAATTAGTACATCATTTTTGGGTCTCTTTGTGACCTTTATATTTTGATACAGCAAATTTTAAAATTTTTCTGTAATTTTAAGCAAAGATTTTTCTTGAAGTGTACAATTCAGTGATTTTTGTTTTAGTATATTCACAAGTTTGTGAACCATCAACACTATCTAATTCCAGAACATTTTCATCACCCAAGGTTTTAAGAGGATTAAACAAAAATTCTTAACTTAATAGATACAATTGAAATGTATAAGCGATAATGAAAGATTTTTAGCTCATACTGATAGGATATAATAGAACAGAGTTCATAACTGCATTTGAACTGGTTACAAATCAACGTATTCTCAAAAAACAGACAAAATTAATTAAATGAACACTGAATTGGCAGTCAAGACTGTTAATCCTTCTTCCACTAATAATAAGCAATGCAACATTGAACAGGTCACTTAAAACCATTACATGATATTTAAGAACTCTGAAGTCAGACAGATCTAGTTCCATTACTTGAGTAACTTGTGAGCAAGCTACTCAATCTCTTTAAGCCTCAGTTTCCTTATTTATAATATGGGGATAAAAATAGATCAACTCTCATAAAGATATTGTAAAGATTAAGTGAAAGAGAGTAATGTAGTGAGCACCTGATAAATGTTAACTATTAATATATTTTTTAAAATCTCTCAATTCCCTCATCTTTTAAATGAAGGGAGATCATCTTTAAAATCCCACTCACTGGGAAGCAGCCGCATAGCACAGGGAGACCAGCTTGGTGCTTTGTGACCACCTAGAGGGGTGGGGTAGGGAGGGTGGGAGGGAGACGCAAGAGGGAGGAGATATGGGGATATATGTATATGTATAGCTGATTCACTTTGTTATAAAGCAGAAACTAACACACCATTGTAAAGCAATTATACTCCAATAAAGATGTTAAAAAAAAAAAATCCCACTCACTGTAAACTTTTCAAATACTTAGAGTAGATCATCTTAAAAGTTCCCAATAGCTCTAAATTCTGTGATTATACAGTCCTTTAGGGATTCCAATTAGCTAAACAGACAGTGAAAAACTGCTTTGGTCTTAAGAGCACATAAACACAAAATTTTTTTCTTTTTAAAATGCAATTCATATTCATCATAGAAATTTTAGAAAATATATAAAAGTAAAAAGAAGAAAAATAAAAGCATCACCCTCCTTGATTTCAAACTATATCACCATTACAAAGCTATAACATATATGCCAGTATGATACTAGCATAAAAACAGACACATAGATCAATGGAACAGAACAGAGAGCCCAGAAACAAACCCATACATATATGGTCAATTAATTTACAACAAAGGAGTAAAAAAATATACAATGGGGAAATGGTGTTGGGCAAACTGGATAGCCACATGCAATGTAATATTATCTACCTACAAAAAAGGATTAAATCTTGCCACTTGTGACAACATAGATGGATCCTGAGGGCATTATGCTAAAAGAAATGAGTCAGAGAAAGGTAAATACCCTATGATCTCACTTATATGTGGACTCTAAAAAACAACCCCCCCCCCCAAAAAAAAAATCCCTGAAACCAAGCTCACAGATACAGAGAACAGATTGGTGTTTGCTGGAGGCTGGGGGTGGGCTAAATGGGTAAAGGGGTCAAAATAAGTATGTCATGGGAATAACATACAACATGGTAAATACAGTTAATAACACTGTATTGTATATTTGAAGGTTGCTAAGAGAGTAGATCTCCAAAGTTCTTATCGCAAGGAAAATAAAAACTTTTGCAACTATGTATGGTAACTGATATTAACTTGGCTTATTGTGGTGAACATTTTGCAATAGATACAAATATTGAATCATTATGTTGTACACCTGAAAATAATACAATACGTGAATTACAACTCAATTTTTAAAAAAGAAATGTTTTTAAAAAATTAGCAATACCGGCACCCAGGGATAATCATTGTAGAATCATGCTTTTTTCCACTTAATAGTCTAAATATTATGAGCATTTTCTCACATCCTTAAATATTTCTTTGAAAACATGATTTTAAACTGCCTACCTAGCATTCTATTAATATGAACATATCATACTTTAACTTGTCTTATATTATTGGATATTTAGGCTGTTTATAATTTTTTACTATCATAAATAATGCCTTTGTGAACATCTTTATATGTAAATTCTTGTATACAGTTCTGATTATCTCCTTAGGAAAAATTCCTGGAGAATCTAATGAGGTAAACATTGTTAAGGGACTTAATGTAATTGTTGATTATTTTACATCTGGGCTATAATTATTTTTAGTGCTGTTATGGCCAAAACCAAAGAGATATTGTGAGCATAAAGTTCAGGGGCACAGAATTTGAAGTCAGACAAGGTTGGTTTTGAATTCAAACTTTTAACATTTATTATATGACCTTAAGGCAACTCTGTAGATCTTGGTTCTCCCATATATATATAATAGGCACCAACCACTCACCTCATGGGTTGTAAAGTCTGAGATATGTGTAAGATATATAATGGTTATCACATGTATCAGCCACTCAAATGGGCAACATTATGACTTGTTAAGTCTATACAGTCACATTAAATTATCAAATTTCCTCTAATCAAATGCTATTAATTATTAGACTCACTATGATTTTATGAGTTTCTAAGAAAGAACACTGTCAGTTAAACTCTAACATATTATTATAAGTAACATCTTGATTTCAGAGAAGTTAAAATGTAAAAAATGTCTTAGAATCAATAAAATACAGTATACAAAAGAAAAACAGATTTTTAACTGTCTAAAATTTAGCTACAATAAAAAACTTATCAAGTATTAACACCTATACTACAATTTTCGGTACCAGGCAATGAACACTTTTGCCAAAAAGTTTTAAAATTCACCCTAAGCAAAATTCTAACCCGTAAACCAATCGCCAACAAATAAACATATATGGAGTTGTAAATAGATGCTGCTTCTATCATCCTGTGGATTTACTGTACATCACTTAAATCACTTGAACAGAATCACAGCACGACAGAGTTTTAGAGCTTAAAGGGCTCTCAGAGATTATTTCATTTAACATACTTAGAAAATAAGATTTAAAGAATTTAAATGGCTAGTTAACATGTCACACTGGTAATTACTGGAGCCAAGATGAGAATCCAGGTTTACTGAGTCCTAGTTCAGAGCATTTTTAATTTTTAAACACTAATCAATTTCCAGATTTAACTAAACACTTTTACCTTAAAAAGCTGGTTTATGAGAAAAATCTGTATTGATATTCAAATTTAGGCATACCAAATTCTGCAAATGTCAGTCACTATATGTTTAATGATTATCTACTCTGTAGGGACACTATGATACTCTGAAAGTTTAGGTACTTAGAACATTTGATTTGAGATTTCTGATTAGGAGAACAGGGGCTTGCTTTGTTAGCTATTATATTTCTTTGATTCTAAGATGCACATTTTAATACCTCTGAAAACAAAATTGATGACATTTTATATCTCTGTCATACAGGTGGTAGTTAAGACATAGTCATCAGTACCTACACATGCATGTGCTTGATAATTCTGGTGGCACGACTATAATTCCTTGATGTTTCATTTAACAACCCCTTGAGTACTATTTGAGAATGCAACAGAACTTCAGGTTATTGTCTGAAAATCTTTTGTTAGGACCTACCAGAAAGGTTAAGAAAGTGCTATTGGGACTTCCCTGGTGGCACAATGGTTAAGAATCCGCCTGTCAATGCAGGGGACACGGGTTCAAGCCCTGGTCCAGGAAGATCCCACATGCCGCGGTGCAACTAAGCCATGCACCACAACTACTGAGCCTGTGAGCCACAACTACTGAGCCCACGTGTCACAACTACTGAAGCCCGCGTGCCTAGAGCCCGTGCTCTGCAATGAGAAGCCACCGCAATGAGAAGCCCATGCACCACAATGAAGAGTAGCCCCGCTCTCCACAACTAGAGAAAGCCCGCGTGCAGCAACAAAAACCCAACACAGCCAAAAATAATTAAAAATAAAAATAATAGAAAGTGCCATTATCAGTGAGTATTACTGAGAAGAAAATCCGAGAGACAACTGTGAAGAAATGCTGTAATTCAGAGGTTCTTAACCTTTCTGGTCTCAGAATCCCTTTATATGCTTAAAAATTGAGGATCCCCAAAAGCTTTAGCTTATGTGGGCTACATCTATAGATATTTGTCATTTTGGAAATTAAATGGAAAAAAATTTTAATATATTTACTTATTCATTCCTTTAAAATAGCTATAATAAACCCATTAGATGTTAACATATTCTAATAAAAATAACTACACTAAAAAACAAAACTGAGAACGGCATTATTTTACATTTTTTGCAAATCAATCTTTAATATCTGCCTTAATCGAAGGCAGTTAGATACTCATACCTACTTCTGTATTCAGTCTCTTGAGATATCACAAACCATGTAGCCTCCAGAAAACACTATTGTACACTTGTGACAGAATGAAAGTGCAAAAGGTAAATCAAGTTCTAGTATTATTATGAAAATAGTTTCAACTTTGGGGGCTCTCTGAAAGAGTCTTGGAGAGCCTGAGAGGTCCCCAGATCATACTTTGAGAAGCACTGTTGTAACATCAGGCTTTTGATGGCACAGAGGACAATACTATATGGAAAAACAGGAACACCGACAACTCTATATCACAAAGTGATTCATAAGAGTTAGAGTCTAAATTATAATTCTAAATTGATTATACCTTAACCAATTTATTTTGCTAAAAAAATTCCTTTTTATGTATACATAAGAGCATTATATGATTAAAAAATCCATGCCTAAATAAGTCTAAAAGAACTCTTTCACTAGGTATAAAATAAAAATTCTATGTGATAAGAAAACCATGTATCATAATTTATTGGCAGTGTTTTTCATTCTTTGTGGTACATAAAATAATGGTATATCTTATCACTGATGGCGCCATAGATTCAATTAAATCCATGCCATATTCCCCACATGGGGAGAAATTTCAACGTTACTGGGATTTTTAACCACAAATAATGATGGGACTAAAATTACCAATTGCAAGGCAACTAAAATATTTGAAGAAAATGCTGTAAATGGGAAATATTTTAATTTGGCATTATACATTTCCAGAATGATATGCTTACAAAATGGAATACTGAAATAGCTTTGACTTATTCTGTAAAATATTTTTATAGGTTAATAACATTTTGGTTTGAAAAGTTGACATTCTTTATTCTTCAATCTTGAAATTGGGATTTATTTATAGGCTTAAAATATTATAAACTTTAAATGAAGAGCAGGTATATTTCAGATTTTTCTAAAATGGGAAATTATACTTCACCTTTAATCATTTGTAAAGTATTCTATGAATACAAAAAGAAACAACAAAAAAGAATAACTATTTACTACATATATGTATTCATCATTCTAACTCACTTACCTGGACTGTTTTTGCAGAATGATTTGCATGATTTAAGGTGGTTCTATCAGCATCTGAATCAGACTCTGTCTGCCTCAGGGAAGTACGTTTTTTCTTGGCAAGGTCTGCATCTCTATTGTACGAATATCCAAGTTTAGAAGTGGGAGATAAACTTAGTTTTTTGACAGGTGATTCAGGATCTGATCTGCATTCTAAGGGTCTGGAATTCTCTAATTTTTCTTGCTCCAAGTTACTACTGATGTCTAGATCCTGAAGCTTTTGCTCATCGGTCTCCTCACAAATAAAGGGTGGAGATACATCCTTCTTCTTGTCACTATTGTATAAGTCACTTAATTCTAAAGTCTCAGTTTTCAATAGTCTCTTCTTGCCTAACAAAACTTGTGCGTGGTTTGAATCTGTACTGTAACATATTCCAGGGTCATCGGATCCTGAAGTCCTTCCAGAGCTCTGCTGGGACTTTTGGGGTTCTGTGTCACTTTTAGTCCTGCGACAGTAAGGGGAGGCTGTGCTTGGACTGAGATGATCATCAGGAGTCTGGTGTTCACTTTCTGACTCTCCAACCCCACTATCATTTACAAATACAGAGTCGTCCTGGGATAAGAAGTCTACTGCTCCGCTGGTAGGCTGCTGCAGTTGAGGCTCCCGTTTCAGATCACTAAGCTCTGCATAGAATTTTTCCTGAT
The DNA here is from genome assembly GCF_028023285.1 of Balaenoptera ricei. Lineage (NCBI taxonomy): Eukaryota > Metazoa > Chordata > Mammalia > Artiodactyla > Balaenopteridae > Balaenoptera > Balaenoptera ricei. Next base: position 49,309,807 of record NC_082651.1, read on the forward strand.
CAACAGAACTATTTGTATCTGTTTCATAGTTTCCAACTTTATATGTGCTTTTACTGCTGTTTTCTTCTATTTGAACAACATTTAATTCTTGCCCACTGAAATGTGCCCTAATTTGATAGAGATAGGTCATAACAGTCAGTTTGTCAGGAATTGCTAATAAAACCATATCAGAAGGTTCCAATAACCGGGAAATTCCTATGCTGGCAAATCCATCATATGCCTTCAAAGGAAAGAAAAACAGAAGATATATTGAAGAGTTCAGACAATCCATACATTTTAATTTTTTTAAAGAAACTTAAAACATCATCACATTTTAAAAACAGCAAAAACAGCAAAATAACAGATGTTAACTAGACTTACTGTGGTGAGCATTTCACAATGTATACAAATATCAAATCATGTTGTACACTTGAGACTGAGGTACTGTTATATGGCAATTACACTTCAAAAAAGAGTTAAAAATAAAACACAATTCAGTTACCATTTTAAAAAAACAAGCAAAATTTTAATGGCTTTTTGTTGCTGTTGGAGGGTACATTATGTTACTGACATTATGCCACTGACATTATGCCACATGAACAGAACAACATTCCAAGCTGGAAATTTGTAAAAGTTTGGTAGATCCAAGAGTAAAACATTTTTATTAGTTAATAACAATTGAAATGTTCTTCTCCAATAAAGAAAACAAGCGAAAATGAGAGTTAAAACAAACAAACAAAAAAACTTAGAATTGACTTTTGTGATAAAGAACTAGGGTATAAAGAAATAATAATTCATCTGGAGCTTTATTATTCCTATCAACCCCTCTTTTCAGTGGTCATGTAATTGCAGTGATTTGTGAAGATAAAGTACAGGTAGATATCCCAAAAGAACTAACTCCTAGATTGCCTGGTATAAAATATAAGTAAGTGCTACTTAAGTCTAGAAACATAGAAACATTTTTAAAACGCCCAATTAAGATTGATTTTCATAATGAGCAGAGTGACTTCATTTTCACTTCATCCATTTTGGAAAGAAGGAAATGTTTTGAGTAGTACAACCTAGTTTAGAATGTGAGGCTGCATTGTATTACTTTTGTTAGCCTTTAAATGACTGTGGCACATCAGGTTTTTCTAGTTTTGAAGAATCAAAGCTGTTTCTCAATTTACAATTAATTATTACTACCCTGAACTAACCCTTGAAAACAGCATTGTGTTGCTAGGAAGCATTAAAAATATGGCTAAACATTTAGATATATTCTTGGAAAAACTAAGGACCCTCTAGTTATATTCTTGCTTTGGGATATAAAATGTCTCGTCTTTGTAACAACCCAGATATAGGATCATAACTCAAAGTTTTTCTAAAAAGAAAGTTTAGGAAATTATGTAACAATTCAGAAGGAATCAGTCTTTTGCATATACATGTTACAGTGCATTTCTACCTTTGAATTTAATCCTTGTATTCTGCCTGTAGTTTAATAAATGTTATGGAATAAGTAAGAAAGAAAATGAAAAATAAATTGTGATATTAAAACCTCTTCAGTTTTCACAGCACTATGCTTTATAGTATAGGTACCTCAAAATATTTACTTGAGAGAATGGCTCAGTTGGTGTGCATGTTTGGGCCTGTTTGTTATTTTACATGTTTTAGGAAAATTAAAGTCATTTTCTTCCTCATGAGTCCTGACAACTTGATTGACAGACATCAATTGCAACCATCAGGAAAAGCACCACAGGCAGTATTCTAAACATTTCCCAATTATCTAAAACACTGACATATTGGTTAAGATCAGATGTCACAGGTAAATACCATTTTTATTCAGCACTTTTTACAGACCTGGGAAAATGATTAGCTTACTTGTGGGGAATCTCCTGCTGGTGTTTTGTTTCATGTAGCAATTCATTTTATGCACACTAATTGCACTAAAAGAAATTTAAAAACAAACCAGATTTCTTGTAAGCAAGGTCAAGACTTTATAAAGGAATTTTCCCATAGGTTAACCTCTTCTGCAATAGTCAATCACCTACTGTCTTTTTAGCTGTGTGTGGAGAAAAAAGAGGTCTTTAAAAGAAAATAGTCTTACTCATTGCTAGATGTTATTTAATTGGTAAGGAGTCACTGCCAGTTATGTTATGCATCTGCATGGAACTTAAGACACAGGCACTGTTTCTTGTACTGTTTTAAGAACAATTAAGGGCAGATGGGGTTACCCGGAAGAACTGTGTGAAGCTGGAAATAAGTCTGTAGGTAGCAAATGATACTCAATGTAGATATCAGGTAAGAAGTTGTGGGACTTCCCTGGTGGTCCAGTGGTTAACACTCCGTGCTCCCAATGCAGGGGGCCTAGTTTTGGTCCCTGGTCAGGGAACTAGATTCTGCATGCCGCAACTAAAGATCCCGTGTGCCTCAATTAAGAGCCGGAACAGCCAAATACATAAATAAATAAATAAATATTAAAAAAAAAAAGAAGTTGCAAAGTGATGAAAAGGAAAGTATAACAACAATTATGTATTGACTTGTGCAATGAACAGAATCATCTAAATTAAAATCCTTTCAAAAAGCTATAATTGGGACTTCCCTGGAGGCACAGTGGTTAAGAATCCACCTGCCAATGCAGGGAACACGAGTTTGAGCCCTGGTCCGGGAAGATCCCACATGCCGCAGAGTAACTAAGCCCATGCGCCACAACTACTGAGCCTGCACTCTAGAGCAAGCGAGCCACAACTACTGAAGCCTACGTGCCACAACTACTGAAGCCCGTGTGCCTAGAGCCCAGGCTCTGCAACAAGAGAGGCCACCACAATGAGAAGTCTGTGCACCACAACGAGGAGTAGTCCCTGCTGGCCACAACTAGAGAAGGCCCGCATGCACCAACGAAGACCCAATGCAGCCAGAAATAAATAAATAAATTTATTTTTTTAAAAAAAGCTATAATCATCTGCCCTTTAAGATTTAATTGAGAAAAATTTTAATATTTAATTTATTATTTAATTTAATTTATTATTTTAAAATTTATATTATTTATTTATTTAAATTATTATTAATTTATTATTTAATTTATTATTATTAAAATAAATTTAATATTTAATATTTCTCTTTGTAATAATATGTAAATCCAAGGTATGTTCATCATTATTAAATTTCTGAAATAAATAATGTAAAGAAGTATAACTTAAGCCCTAATGAGATTCCTCATACTCTAAAAATATATAGCTAGGTAAAATCAAAAATGTTTGCTTTTCAAAATTTTAAACAGTAACTTGAAAGCTTCACCTTATAAAAAATAATAATGGTTTATTTTATAATGCTCTTATCTGCATTTAAATTTGCTTATTCAAATGCAAGAAAATGCAGGTAAAGAACTGTCATATCTAAAGGTACTTGTCTCTTGGTATCCATGGGGGACTGATTCCAACACCCCCTGCAGATATCAAATCTGGGGATGCTCAAGTCCCTTATGTAAAATGGTGGAATACAGCCAGCCCTCTGTATCTGTGGGTTCCACATCCATGGATACAGAGGGCCAACTGTATAACTTAATTGACAAAAAATAAGGCATTTTGCTTTGACAGACACAGGCTCTTCAAAATCATACAAGAAATAATTCAAGAGAATGACTTATTTTGAAGCATGATTTCTATAAAGAAAATTATACTGATTTTTAAAGATTACCTTTTTTAATAGCATATTTCAATAAAAAAACTGACTGCTTTTAAATGTTTTTCTCTGGGGCCAGCATCATGCATTTGCAAAGAAACAAGAATTCTTTAATGGAAATATAAATTTTGGGGTTTTTTTTGTTTTTAATTAATTAATTTATTTATTTATTTTTGGCTGTGTTGGGTCTTCGTTTCTGTGCCAGGGCTTTCTCTAGTTGCGGCGAGCGGGGGCCACTCTTCATCGCTGTGCGCGGGCCTCTCACTATCGCGGCCTCTCTTGTTGCGGAGCACAGGCTCCAGACGCGCAGGCTCAGTAATTGTGGCTCACGGGCCCAGTTGCTCTGCGGCATGTGGGATCCTCCCAGACCAGGGCTCAAACCCGTGTCCCCCGCATTGGCAGGCGGATTCTCAACCACTGCACCACCAGGGAAGCCCCTAAATTTTTGGTTTTAGAGAGCAATAAAAGTAAAAAAAATTTTGATTTAAATTCTCATCTGTTAATTGAACTTCTACCAAGGTTCCCTTTATAGTCTTTTTCTCACTGGTGGTTTTAACTACCTAAAGTAAATAAAAAACTTTAGCCTAGACTAGAGGTTATTAATCACTTTGGCCCATGAATTCTTTTGGCAATGAACCCCTTCTCAGAATAATGTTTTAATGTGTATAAAATACATATGATTACTCTTTTGACAAAATTCAGCACCCATTTTTGATAAAAACTCTCCAGAAAGTGTGCATAGAGGGAAACTACCTCAAAATAATAAAGGCTATATATGACAAACCTACACCTAACATCATACTCAATGGTGAAAAGCTGAAAGCATGTCCTCTAAGATCAGGAACAAGACAAGGAGGTCCACTCTTGCCACTTTCATTCAACATAGTTTTGGAAGTCCTAGCTACGGCAATCAGAGAAGAAAAAGAAAGAAAAGGAATCCAAATTGGAAAAGAAGAAGTTAAACTGTCACTGTTTGCAGATGACATGAAACTATACATAGAAGATCCTAAAGATGCTACCAGAAAACTACTAGAGCTCATCAATGAATCTGGTAAAGTTGCAGGTTACAAAATTAACACACAGAAATCTGTTGCATTTCTATACACTTAACAACAAAAGATCAGAAAGAGAAATTCAAGAAACAATCCCATTTATCATCCCATCAAAAAGAATAAATTACGTAGGAATAAACCTACCTAAGGAGACAAGAATAAGAGTAAGGAGACCTGTACTCTGAAAACTGTAAGACACTGATGAAAGAAATCGAAGAAGACACTAACAGATGGAAAGATATACCATGTTCATGGATTGGAAGAATCAATATTGTCAAAATGTCTATACTACCCAAGGCAATCTACAGATTCAATGCAATCCCTATCAAATTACCAATGGCATTTTTCACAGAACTAGAACAAAAAATCTTAAAATCTGTATGGAGACACAAAAGACCCCAAATAGCCAAAGCAATATTGAGAAAGAAAAATGGAGCTGGAGGAGTCAGGCTCTCTGACTTCAGACTATACTACAAAGCTACAGTCATCAAAACAGTATGGTACTGGCACAAAAACAGAAATATAGATAAGTGGAACAGGACAGAAAGCCCAGAAATAAACCCACGCACCTATGGTCAATTAATCTATGACAAAGGAGGCAAGACTACACAAGGTGGAAAGACAGTCTCTTCAACAAATGGTGCTGGGAAAACTGGACAGCTACATGTAAAAAAATGAAATTAAATCATTCTTTAACACCATACACAAAAATAAGCTCAAAATGGATTAAAGACCTAAATGTGAGACTGGACACTATAAAGCTCCTAGAGGAAAACTTAGGCAGAACACTCTCTAACATAAATCGCAGCAATATCTTTTTCAATCTGTCTCCCAGAATAATGGAAATAAAAACAAAAATAAACAAATGGGACCTAATTAAACTCAAAAGCTTTTGCACAGCAAAGGAAACCATAAACAAAACGAAAAGACAACCCACAGATTAGGAGAAAATATTTGCAAATGATGTGACCAACAAGTCTCCAAAATTTAAAAATAGCCCATGAGGCTTCATATCATCAAAACAAACAACCCAATCAAAAAATGGGCAGAAGACCTAAATAGACATTTCACCAAAGAAGACATACAGATGGCCCAGCAGCACATGGAAAGATGTTCAACATCGCTAATTATTAGAGAAATACAAATCAAAATTACAATGAGATATCACCTCACACCAGTCAAAATGGCTATCATCAAAAAATTCACAAACGATAAAATCTGGAGAGGGTGTGGAGAGAAGGGAACCCTCCTACACTGCTGGTGGGAATGTAAATTGGTACAACCACTGGAGAACAGTATGGAAGTTCCTTAAAAAACTAAAAATAGAGCTACCATATGACCCTGCAATCCCACTCCTGGGCATATATCTAGAGAAAAACATGGTCTGAAAGAATACATGCACCCCAGTGTTCATTGTAGCACTGTTTACAATAGCTGAGACATGGAAGCAACCTTTATCCATTCCACCGACAGAGGAATGGATAGAGAAGATGTGGTATATATATACAATGGAATATTACTGAGCCATTAAAAAGAATGAAATAATGCCATTTGCAGCAACATGGATGGACCTAGAGATTGTCATACTGAGTGAAGTAAGTCAGACAGAGAAAGAGAAATATCATATGATATTCCTTATATGGGAATCTAAAAAGAAATGATACAAATGAACTTATTTACAAAATGGAAACAGACTCACAGACTTAGAGAATGAATTTATGCTTACCAGGGGGGAAGGATGAGGGGAAGGGATAGTTAGGGAGTTGGGGACCAACATGTACACACTGCTATATTTAAAATGGATAACCAACAAGGACCTATTGTATAGCACAGGGAACTCTGCTCAATGTTATGTGGCAGCCTGGATGGGAGGGGAGTTTGGGGGAGAATGGATACATGTATATGTATGGTTGAGCCCCTTTGCTGTGCACCTGAAACTATCACAACATTGTTAATCGGCTATACTCCAATATAAAATAAAAAGTTAAAAAAATACATATGATTACAAAAGAAACCAATTATTGAAAAATAAGTATTTGAAAATATTAGGAAAATGGAATTTGAGAAACAATAAATGTGCTTTTTATGGATGTACAAACTGCTACAATTATGAAGGAGTGATGAGCTTAAAAGGTAGTTGTAGATATTTGCAACTGTAAAGTGATAGGAAAATATCTGAGATTCTAAAGGTGAAAAAGTCTCAGGCATGGCTAATACTACAATGGTTTGTTGTGTAAATTCATAATTGAAGAAAATGCTAAATTTCAGTTAAAGAAATGAGAAAATAAATTTTTTTTTCCCTAGCCATGATCAAGGATCCCCTGAATTCTATCCATAACTCCCAGGTTAAGAACTCTTGCTCTTAAAGACAACACTTTTCAGTTGAAGAATTCAATTCAGCAGGAAAAAAAGCATTAAATGAGTACCTGCTGTATGCTGAGATAGGTGCTTCCTCCTTTTTTATGTTGTGGTGCACAGAGAAAATTGTAATATTGTGCTGCATTTTGGGGTACATAGTTAAGTCAGCCTGCAGCCACAGTCAGCTGGCCCAGAGGGCTGTAGCAACTCACACCTGTGTAGCTACCCTGAGGGCTGAAAGGATCAGTATCTTCCCCACACCAATTGGGAAGCTCTGACCTCAGTACATTAATTAATTATGTGGAAAAAAACTGCACAGTTTACCAGAAAAAGGGGGAAAAAAGTGAGAAAAAAATAAAAAGAACCAATGTTCATATCTTTTTGCCTCTGGGAACATATGCATTCTTTTTTGCATACCCATCAGGCTCCTGCTTTCATCCGCTCCCAACAGGTTTTTCTAAACTCATGGCACAACAGTTTGGATTGCACTTTTTAAAAGCTAAATCTTGCTAAGAGATAAATAAAAGCAACATGCTTTAACAAACATTTAACAGTTAATGAAGTTCATACATATTATTATAATCTGATGCCAGTCTGGCACTTGTGATTTTTAAAGGCCATGACAAACTAGAGTAAACCATGCATCCTACTGGAACTGCAGGAAACAGACTACTTTCTGTGAGCTATAGTTAGGACCTCACAAAACAACCTCACTTTCCCCAAATTAATAAAAGCCTGCGGAGAAGCCAAAATTGACAGGAAACAGACTACCTTCTGTGAGCTATAGTTAGGACCTCACAAAACAACCTCACTTTCCCCAAATTAATAAATGCCTGCAGAGAAGCCAAAATTGACACTATGTATTTTTTTTCTTTGGCAATTCTTACCTTTTTGTTGTTCTCTTTAATGTCTTGAGGATTCAGAGACTTGTAGTCACTGAGGGAGAAAATGGCACAGTAGGTAAATACAGTAATTGATAAAAACAGCTGTTTTTAAAACAAACTGAATCTTAAAATTTGACATTCAATAATACCAAAGAGTAACCAGCAATTTCACAGCAATTCCATCAACAAAACTAATAGTGTGGAAAATTAAGGAAATAAATACGTAAATAAATAACAGTGATTACAAGTTCCAATGCCTGAAGCTTTCCATCTAAAAGAGAAGTTAAGGCAAGGGACCAGAGACTAACCTTGACAACCAAATTCACCATGAGGTAACCCCTTGTTGTCAATGTATAAAGAGCTACAGGCTTATCTGTCTCATCTCATTTTAACACTAACACAATTTTCATAATAATTTGAAGTCAGTTTTTTGTATGAGATTAAGGAAAAAAATATGCTCTTTTAAAACAGAAAAGATTGTTTTTAGGCATCAAGAAGGAACTACTTTTCTTTCTGGGATATATTTCTTCTCCCAAAAAGCAAGAGTATGGGTGATAAAAAAAAAAATCAAGTATTTCAGGACATGTGCTAAGAAATTATTTTATGGTTTGTTTCCTTTTCTTTTTAAACTTTATTATTTACAAAATATTTATAGGAATGTAAAGTGTTTCTACTTACATTAAATCTGGTCTAAAGTGGTGTAATATTGCACAAAAAGATAAACCATTTCTCCATGATGTAGTAAAATTGGTGATTTTCACTCCCCGGTAGTTTTTTGTAACTTCTTTGCACCATACAAGCAAAGACTGACTAGCATTTGGCTTTCGTCCCAAAACAGGACTTGGTATAGGACTCGGCTAGAAAAAATGAAAAGAGGAAAACATTAAAATAATTTAATGGAAGATGAAAATTAACATTAATTGACCTAACTGGATCACTTGAACACTTTGATGTCAGTATAGGTACTTCAGAACTGTCACTTCAAGACAACTGTAACCTCTAAGAAAGGAGACATAAATCTTAAGTTATTATCTTCAGTTTTAGCCTATGGCGTCTGCTTGACAAAGATATACATATGCAAGATTTTAATGTTATACATAAGAACAGGCCAAGAGCTACATTAATGGAAACATTAAAGTATTTAAATACTTAAGGCTGAATATCTGTATAACTCTCACATACTAAAAAAATCTTCCCCAAATGCAATCATGTACAAATATAGTTTCTTTTTCAGTATATTAAAAAGAATGTATTTTGAAGTCTAACTGTAGCACAAATTGTTAGTAGTGGAGAGGTCAAAATAATAGTTTTTAAAAATACAGTAATTGGGAATTCCCTGGTGGTCCAGTGGTTAGGACTCGGTGCTTTCATTGCAGGGGCACAGGTTCATTCCCTGGTTGGGGAACTGATATCCCGCAGGCCGCGAGGCACGGCCAAAAAATATATATACATACAGTAATCATACACATTTTAGTGCAATGATAACCATATTCAAACATACTTCTTATATAAATTTAATGCTGGCAAAACAGATTTAGTTATTAGCGACAGTCAGGTGTTGGTAGTAATAGCACACATCAGTATATAATTTGGATTTGCTCCAAATATCTTCTAATTATTGATGGCTACTTTTGGATATTATTAGGTTAGCTAGGTGTGTGGATGTAGGGGGATGTGTGTTTTAAATCTAAAGCATTTACTTGATTTTTCCCCTTGTTCATATACTTAAAACAACAATGATGACAACAAAACAAAAACTCATAATAAGATTTTTATCTTAAACTTCTGTTATTCTTAAAACCATGTCATTTTCTTTTACTGAATAACAATCACATTTTGTGATGGTAACTTTAGAGGTTGATATAATTGAAAACTATAAAAAAAAACTACTAAAAGTTTCTAGACTTTAAATACTGCTATCAATTAAGAGTGCTGGCTATAGACATAAATAGAAGCCCTCTAAAATAAGGTGAAAGGAGAACAATTATTTACCCCTAATATCATTTGAGTTTAACAAGCAAACCATTCTTGCCACACAGCTTACTTAAGGAAGACCAATGATGCCCCCATTTGACAAAAGGATGTTAGTGCCAAACAATTTAAATCAACCCCACATAATTATGATTTATGTATTCACTGCTCCTGTGGGAAGACAAGTAACAAACACCAAGAATGTAATTTCTTACTTTTTATTAACTGTCTGAGTAACAAATTGTTATATAAACAACCATGAATCTAGCAAAGCGCTGTTCTTTAAATGATCACCTATACAAAGTCAATGCTGAAAAATTTCCAGGTCATAAAAATCAGCAAATTTGGGTTAGTTCTACTTAATATGAACAATTAGATAAAAATAGAATCCCCAGTATAGGAAGATATTTACCTTAGAATAAATGATAGCTCTTTTTTCTTTTTTTTAACATCTTTATTGGAGTATAATTGCTTTACAATGGTGTGTTAGTTTCTGCTTTATAACAAAGTGAATCAGTTATACATATACACATATCCCCATATCTCTTCCCTCTTGCGTCTCCCTCCCTCCCACCCTCCCTATCCCACCCCTCTAGGTGGTCACAGAGCACCGAGCTGATCTCCCTGTGCTATGCAGCTGCTTCCCACTAGCTACCTATTTTACATTTGGTAGTGTATATATGTCCATGCCACTCTCTCACTTTGTCCCAGTTTACCCTTCCCCTTCCCCGTATCCTCAAGTCCATTCTCCAGTAGGTCTGCGTCTTTGTTCCCATCTTGCCCCTATGTTCTTCATGACCATTTTTTTGTTTGTTGTTTAGATTTAGATTTTTAGATATATGTGTTAGCATATGGTATTTGTTTTTCTCTTTCTGACTTACTTCACTGTGTATGACAGACTCTAGGTCCACCCACCTCACTACAAATAACTCAATTTTGTTTCTTTTTATGGCTGAGTAATATTCCATTGTATGTATGTGCCACATCTTCTTTATCCATTCATCTGTTGATGGATACTTAGGTTGCTTCCATGTCCTGGCTATTGTAAATAGAGCTGCAATGAACATTGTGGTACATGACTCTTTTTGAATTATGGTTTTCTCAGCGTATATGCCCAGTAATGGGATTGCTGGGTCATATGGTAGTTCTATTTTTAGTTTTTTAAGGAACCTCCATACTGTTCTCCATAGTGGCTGTATCAATTTACATTCCCACCAACAGTGCAAGAGGGTTCCCTTTTCTCCACACCCTGTCCAGCATTTATTTTTGTAGATTTTTAAAAAAATTTATTTGTTAATTTTTGGCTGTGTTGGGTCTTTGTTTCTGTGCGAGGGCTTTCTCTAGTTGCGGCGAGTGGGGGCCACTCTTCATCGCGGTGCGCGGGCCTCTCACTGTCGCGACCTCTCTTGTTACGGAGCACAGGCTCCAGATGCGCAGGCTCAGTAGTTGTGGCTCACGGGTCCAGTTGCTCCGCGGCATGTGGGATCCTCCCAGACCAGGGCGCAAACCCGTGTTCCCTGCATTGGCAGGCAGATTCTCAACCACTGTGCCACCAGGGAAGCCCCCATTGTGTGTTTTTAATCTCAGATGCGAAGTCAATTAGGACAAATCTGGTTTTAAAGAGGCCCCAAGATTATTTTTGTAGATTTTTTGATGATGGCCATTCTGACCAGCGTGAGGTGATACCTCATTGTAGTTTTGATTTGCATTTCTCTAATGATTAGTGATGTTGAGCATTCTTTCATGTGTTTGTTGGCAATCTGTATATCTTGTTTGGAGAAATGTCTATTTAGGTCTTCTGCCCATTTTTGGATTGGGTTGTTTGTTTTTTTGATATTGAGCTGCATGAGCTGCTTGTAAATTTTGGAGATTAATCCTTTGTCAGTTGCTTCGTTTGCAAATATTTTCTCCCATTCTGAGGGTTGTCTTTTTGTCTTGTTTATGGTTTCCTTTGCTGTGAAAAGTTTTTAAGTTTCATTAGGTCCCATTCGTTTATTTTTGTTTTTATTTCCATTTCTCTAGGAGGTGGGTCAAACAGGATCTTGCTGTGATTTATGTCATAGAGTGTTCTGCTTATGTTTTCCTCTAAGAGTTTGATAGTGTCTGGCCTTACATTTAGGTCTTTAATCCATTTTGAGTTTATTTTTGTGTATGGTGTTAGGGAGTGTTCTAATTTCATTCTTTCACATGTAGCTGTCCAGTTTTCCCAGCACCACTTATTGAAGAGGCTGTCTTTTCTCCACTGTATATTCTTGCCTCCTTTATCAAAGATAGGTGACCATAGGTGCATGGGTTTATCTCTGGGCTTTCTATCCTGTTCCACTGATCCATATTTCTGTTTTTGTGCCAGTACTATACTGTCTTGATTACTGTTGCTTTGTAGTATAGTCTGAAGTCAGGAAGCCTGATTCCTCCAGCTCCGTTTTTCTTTCTCAAGATTGCTTTGGCTATTTGGGGTCTTTTGTGTTTCCACACAAATTGCGAAAATTTTTTTTCTAGTTCTGTGAAATGTGATAGCTCTTTTAACTATCAATCTAGCATGTATTAAAATGACAGCCCCCCCCCCCCTGCCCCACACTGTAAGGCATGTGGGACTTCTCCAACCAGGGATGGAACCCACGCCCCCTGCAGTGGAAGCATGGAGTCTTAACCACTGAACCACCGGGGAAGTCCTAAAATGAACTATTAAATATGTAAAAGTGACTTTTCATAGATGCAATCTTTTAAATAATGGAAAATCTTTTAAAAAATGTGTTTGTGACTAGTTAATTGATTCCCTGGCTCGTCCACAGAGCATTCTTCACTGTAGTTCCAGATTAAGTAAGTAGAGGGATTTGAAAGTCACAGTGAAAAGTCACTTTTAGGTAAAAAGATATTTTCAAATCCCTCTAGCCAGGGATTCAATGACCTAGGCACAAACACATTTATTTAAAAGATTGCTTTTATTAAAATGTTTTCCTATATCAAATTATACTATTAAGGCATTGATTCGTTTCAAGCATGTGTAGCAGGTACACTGGCCAGATAATCTGCAACTATCATTACACCGATTAATTCTAATCGTCAATAGCATGTACATAAGTAAAGTACGAATGCCATTGTCACCATGCTGTAATCTAGAGTGGCTTTCTGAACTTAAAAATTGAGAAAAACCTACCATGTCATTATGATTATGAATATATTCTTGTTTCTAAGAAGGCTCAATATGAAAAGGCTAGAAGAACTAAAGTAAACTTTGGATTTATCCTAACACAAAACCCTTGTATTAAAACATCTCACAGGGATGCTTACTGCACTGCCAGGAAAAAGAAGTCATATGTAATGGAAGAAACTGATGAAATTATAAGCCCTATAAATGGTCATGTTGGTTGCAGACAGAAAACTGAAGTAGAGCCACTGTTTGATGAATCATCCACTTCAGAAGTGCTGAGCTTTCATCTGATATTTTGCAGAGGGTAATAAAGAAATAAATAGTTATATCATTTCAAAACCTTCAGTATATAAATGGATGAAACTGCTTGTTTCTTGCTACAGATGGCTCCTGATTTTGTATGTGGCAGCTTCCTTGACTTCCCTATGTCTCAGTTTCCTCATCTATAAAATGGGGGATTGTAATGGTACTTGTCTCACAGTGCTGTTATAGTAACAAGTTCTGCCTTCCCTGCCTCCCACCCATTATGCTCATTACCACTCTCTCCCTTGATCACTTTGAACCAAACTGACTTCTTTGCTGTTCCTTGGATACCCCAGATGGGGTCCCACCTTAGTGCCTTTACACAAATTGTTCCAGTTGTACGATTAACTCCAATACAACCATCTCTATCAGGCCTATTCTGACCATCCCATCTAATAATGCAACCCACCTCTATTGCCCAATCCCAACCCAGCACTCCTGACCTTCCCTTCCCTTGCTCTGATGTTTCCATAGTATTTATAATCTTCTTATGGTCCATATACTTTATTTTGGTCATTACCAAAATGTAGTTATTGGTTATGTTTATTGCTTATTACCTGTCCATCCTCAGTAAATATAAGGGCTATGAGGGCAGGGATTTTAATTTGTTTTGTTTTCATTAACCTATCCCAGAACAGTTCCTGGCATATAGTAGGCACTCAGTAAACACTGTTAAATGAATAAATGAACGCAAAACATTTAGCACAAAGTACAGCACACAGTAACCATTTGGTGAATGTTAACTGCAATTATTATTACTACCACTGATACGTTATCAGCACTTGAATTCCTATTTTTGAGGGTCTTTTGGAAATTTTAATCGCCATGAATTTCTTCAAGACAGTGGAAAATTTTTTTTGCAAACAGAGCTTTAACTCAGCCGTCCCCAACCTTTTTGGCATCAGGGACTGGTTTCCTGGAAGACAATTTCTCCACTGACAGGGTGGGGGTAGGGGAGATGGTTCAGGAGGTAATGCGAGTGATGGGGAGCAGCAGACGAAGCCTCGCTCGCTCACCCGCCACTCACCTCCTGCTGTGCAGCCCGGGTTCCTAACAGGCCACAGATCGTTATCGGTTGGGGACCCCTGCTTTAACTAGAAGATAATCTTGATACTCTATGTGCAAAATGGGGTACTTGGAATTTTTGGCAATCTTTTTTTTATGGGTTTGGTAAAAAAAAAGAAACTCTGAATGACTTTGTAATTTATTGTTTTCCAAAGAAAGAAAGACACCAAAATCTTGCCATTAAGGGTAGAACCAAATTTCAAATGTTGGAACAACTATTTAAAAGTTCTTTCTTGTATTTTTGCAATGACCAGATGTATGAGAAAGCACCTCTACTTAACATGTTGGGAAAGTAAAGCACAGATATTACAGTTGTCTTTTTTATGCACTGAGAGAGGAAATATCTAAAAGCCATTCTAATTATAACTTTATGATCAGAATGATCAGAGTCTGTTTAATTAGGTGATCCTCCCAGTTTGCTCTCTGTCAAGGCACTGTGTGGATGAAATTGCACAATCTCAGTTTAACTGAGAACTACAGTTAGATGTCAACCAACATGATTATTAAGGCAGTTTAAAGTGGTGAGAGTAGAGAGGATCTAGGACTTGAGACCACAGTTTGACTTGACAGTTCTAGGCTCTAATATAGATAATATTAAAATACTATTTCTGTTAACATAGCATATTACATACAGTATTAAAGACAGTAAGGCCACCAAGTTATTCTTGCTAACAACAGCAACAGGATCTCTTTCAGGAAACCTAGTCAAATAACTTGTTACAAAGTTTCCTAAGTTTCAATAGTTGTAAGAAATTTCACTTCCACTTTCTTCTACTCTACCCCTCTGACTACAGTTGCTTTCTCTTTGGCTGTCTCCCCTTCTTCCACTGATACAAGCATATATTCCTCTAGGTATTGCTCTAAATAGTTTTCTCTCTCCACACTTTGAATCGATTCACTCCCAGGATTCCAACTATCACTTCCATGCAGATGATTCCCAAATATACATTTATAGTTCAAACTATCTCAAGTTGACATTTCCAGCTGGCTGTCCTTCCTGCCACATAAAATTCATACTCAATATGTCCCAAACCATAATTATACTTTTTCCTTATAACCTGCTTCATTTTCATTATGTTTGCAAATGATATTGCAATTATATTGTCCCAATCATCTAGACTCTTAATCTCAGAATCAGCTTTGAACTCTCTTCCTTCACCTATCATCCTTTACTAGCTAATTCACAGGCAATTTTGATTTTATTGTTGTAAAGTTTTTGCAATTTATCTTCTTTTGCCTAGGCTATTGCAAAATCTTCCAAATAAGTTTTCCTTCTTCCAAATTCTCCCTTATTTGACCCATTGCCATAGCAACAATCTTAAAGTGCAGATCAAAGTCTCTAAAGGCTCTCAAGAACATACAAAATGATGTCAAAATACTGAGCATTGAACATCAAAGCTTTTTCAATGTATCTATTCTCTAGATGACTCATTATTCTCTAAAATCACTATGGTTTCCTGCCAGCTCCCAGCTCCCCCCCTTCCAGTCTTTGATCTTACAGACTGTCACCCAACTTGGAATATCTTCTGTCCCAAGTACAGTTGCTACAATTCTACTCTACCTTCAAGGTTAAGTTCAGTTGTCATCTACCACATGAACTCTCTTTCCAGCTCCTAGTCAGTGGGAGCACTTTTCAATGTTCCTTTGACTCTTTATGCCTCTCTTATAACATTTTTACTACAATATATTCAATTCTTCTTTCTACAAAAAGACTAACTTTTCATTAATTCTTAAAGTATATTCTGAGCACCTACTATTTCCCACATGCAATGTTAAAATCTTTACATGGATTAGCTCATTTAATCTTACAACTCCTCTGAGATAGTTGTTATTCCCAATTTCAGTTGAGGAAACTGACATTTTACACCTAGAAGTGGAGGAGTTAGAATCTATACAAAGGTGTTCCCATTCCAGAGCCTGTTCTCTTAAACAACATGCATTTCACACTTTGAGATAATGTAGTTTTAGGACCTCAGTAAAACCTGTAAGTTTTTTTGAGACTAGTGATTGCTTCGGTCAACTTATCTTTTTCAGAACTTAGATCACTGCCCCAGTGTATATTAAATTAATTGATTTTTAAAAAGGCAATCTACCCACTTTAAAACCTAGGAGTATTCTATTAATAAAACCCTTTGTGCATTCTGTTGTATTTTAGATTATTGGTTGGAACTAGAACTAGAACTAAGTACAGAGCAATGAGATACACACTACCATTGCTAAAGCTGCAGGACATTTTGGTCTCCCTACTACTGATTCTGGGTAGTCTTCTCCCAACCACAAATTATTGCAAATGGTTGAGGGAACTTTGGATAAATTTAACATTTGGTGAGCCCCAAGCAACAGCAGTGGTGAAAACAAGAATATTTGTATCAGTACTGTTCCTATCCTTTTTCAAAGTGTTTTCATTTAAGTAATTTCAATTTATTCTCAGAGAAAAACTGAAAGTTAGGCTTTGTTATTCTACTACTCGACAATCAGAAAGATTATTCTGTAATAAAGTCATATTGGGAGGAACTTCTGTTTACATTAAAGTAGGACTAACATCTGAACACATTTTTAAAAAGTTGAACAAAGTATTTTTTAGGGGACTTCCCTGGTGGTCCAGTGGTTAAGAATCTGTCTTGCAATGCAGGGGGTGATGGTTGGATCCCTTGTCGGGGAACTAAGATCCCACATGCTGCGGGGCAACTAAGCCCACATACCGCAACTACAGAGCCCACACACTACAACTAGAGAGAAGCCCGCGCACCGCAACGAAGAGCCCGCCCGCACGAAAAATCCCACGTGCTGCAACTAAGACCAAATAAATAAATAAATAAATAACAATTTAAAAAAGTACATTTTAGACAACCTTCTAAGAAACGTCCAAGCCTAGACCTGGACAGACTAGAAAACCACAGTGAGCGAAACTCTCAGTTCTCCTTTCTTAATGGCTGATCTGGAAGAGTGAGTTAAGAGACAGAGCTACACTTTTGGTAGACTCCCAAATAGCAATATGATCCCCTCTACCCTCAAAAGTAGAAAAAATAAAATAATAAAAAACATATTGTACAACACAGGGAATATAGACAATATTTTATAACAACTATAAATGAAACATAACCTTTAAAAATTGTAAATCACTCTGTTGTACACCTAAAACTTATATAATATTGTACAGCAACTAACCACAATAAAAAAAGATGAAAGCAAAAAATAATGAAATAGAAGGTAAACATACAATAAAAAGGATCAACAAAACCAAAAGTTGCCTCTTTGAAAAGACAAAATTGTTTAAAACTATAGTGTGACTGATCAAGAAAAAAAGAGGGAAGCAAATTCCTAGAAAAGTATAGCCAGAAGAAATAAAAAACCTGGAGAGTTCTATCACTATTAAAGAAATTGAATTTGTAATTAAAAACCTTCCTATAAAAAATTCTTTGACTTCAGTGATAAATTCCACCAAACATTCAAGGAAGAAATATCTCCAACATTACACAAATTCTTCCAGAGAGTTAGAAAAATGAGTGTAATTTCCCACCTCATTTCATGATCCAAGCAAATCTTTTTTTTCCTCGTGATACTTCTAAAAAAAAAAATTTATTGAAGTATAGTTGACTTACAATGTTGTGTTAATTTCTGCTGTACAGCAAAATGACTCAGTCATACATATATATATATTCTTTTTCATATTCTTCCGTATTTTGGTTTATCACAGGATACTGAATATAGTTCCCTGTGCTACACAGTAGGACCTTGTTGTTTATCCATCCTATATATACTAGTTTGCATCTGCCAATCCCAAACTCCCCTACCACCATCTCCCACACCCACTTGATAACCACAAGTCCGTTCCCTATGTCTGTGAGCCTTTCTGTTTCGTAGATATATTCATTTGTGTCGTATTTTAGATTCCACATATAAGTGATATCATACGGTATTTGTCTTTCTCTTTCTGACTTACTTCTGTCAGTATGATAATCTCTAGGTTCATCCATGTTGCTGCAAATGGCATGATTTCATTCTTTTTTATGGCTAAGTACATACACATACACACACCCCCCCCATATCTTCTTTATCCATTCATCTACTGATGGACATTTAGATTGTTTCCATGTCTTGGCTATTGTAAATAATGTTGCAATGAAAATAGGGGTGCATGTATCTTTTCAAATTATAGTTTTGTCTGGGTATATGCCCAAGAGTGGATCCCTATCAAATTACCCATGACATTTTTAAAAGAACTATAATAAATAATCCTAAAATAGAACAAAGCAGGAGGCATAACCCTCCCAGACTTCAGACAATACTACAAAGCTACAGTAATCAAAACAATGTGGTACTGGCACAAAAACAGACATATGGATCAATGGAACAGAATAGAGAGCCCAGAAATAAACCCACACACCTATGGTCAATTAACCTGTGACAAAGGAGGCAAGAATCTATAATGCGGAAAAGACAGTCTCTTCAGCAAGTGGTGCTGGGAAAGTTGGACAGCCGCATGTAAACCGATGAAGTTAGAACACACCCTTACACCATTCAAAAGTAAACTCAAAATGGCTTAAAGACTTAAATATAAGATATGACACCATAAAACCCCTAAAAGAGAACACAGGCAAAACATTCTCTGACATAAATCATACCAATGTTTTCTTAGGTCAGTCTCCCAAGGCAATATAAATAAAAGCAAAAATAAACAAATGGGACCTAATTAAACTTACAAGCTTCTGTACAGCAAAGGAAACCATAAACAAAATGAAAAGGCAACCTAAGGACTGGAAGAAAATATTTACAAATGATGCGACTGACAAGGGCATCAAAATATACAAAGAGCTCATACAACTCAATAACCAAAAACCAAACAACCCAATGGAAAAATGCACAGAAGACCTAAATAGACATTTCTCCAAAGAAGACATACATGTGGCCAATAGGCACATAAAAAGATGTTCATCATTGCTAATTATTAGAGAAACGCAAATCAAAATCAAGCAAATCTTGAAACCAAAATTCAATAGGATAAGACAAAATTACAAAAAAAGTCATGAATATAGATACAAAAGTCTTAATGAAATGTTAGCACATTGAATCTAGCAATTTATAAATTGAACAAACTGGACTTACCACAGGAATGTACATTTGACTTAACGTTAGCAAATCTATTGAGTTTACTTGCCAAATTAACAGATTATAGGGAAAATATATAGATACAACCATCTAAATAGATGCAGAAAAGTATTTAATAAAATTTTATGTCCATTTATAATCTATAAAGTAACCTTAGCAAACTAGTAGTAGTAGAAAATTCCTTAACTTGTATAAAGCCTACAGCAAATATCACAATGGTAAAGTAGTCAACGTTTTCCCTTCAAGATTGAGAATCTGTCACCACTTTTATTCAACAATGTATTAAAGGTTCTTGCTATTGCATTAAGGCCAGAAAAATATATAATGATATATTAGAAAAGGAACAAAATTAAAACTGATTATTTACATATAATGTAATTATATAGAAAATCCAAAGAAATCTACAGGTAATTCATTAGGATGAATAATGGAATTTTAAAAGGTTACGGGATACAAAAAACAATGTATTACAAAACCAACTGCATTCCTATACACCAACAAAAGCAGTTAGAAATTAAAATTTTTAAGATATTTGATGTCACTCATAGTGACATAAAAAATAAAGTACTAAGAAATAAATCTATAAATAATGGATATGACTGCTATAAGAAACCTATCAAGCTTTATTATGAGAAAATAAAGGAGACCTAAAGAGATGGAGAAATATACAATATTCATGGATTAGAATATTCAGTTTTGTAAAGATACCAATTTTCTTCCAGGGAGAAAAGGTTAACCAAGAGACCTAAGCCTTTTCTTCAGGAGGAAATGACCTCGAGTTTACCTTCTAGCATATTTCCCTGGAAATATACTAGATTAAGATTAATGTAAAATGTCAGATTTGTTATCAGGCAACATTATTTATTGTAAAAATGACCCTGTCTTAATGAACTACATCTAGATTTGGAAGCCTGTCAATAAACTATAAATGCCTACTGAAAAACAAAGGCCATAGCTTCCCTCTGCTTAGTGAGATTCTTGTAACCAAATGAGTCCCTTGAGGGATCTGACAGTTAGATATATGGGCTGTTAAAAGATCTTGTATCTGGGACTTCCCTGGTGGCGCAATGGTTAAGAATCCACCTGCCAATGCAGGGGACACGGGTTCAAGCCCTGGTCCGGGAAGATCCCACATGCCGCGGAGCAACTAAGCCCGTGCGCCACAACTACTGAGCTCGTGGGCAACAACTACTGAAGCCCCTGTGAGTCACAGCTACTGAAGTCCACGCGCCTAGAGCCAGTGCTCCCGAACAAGAGAAGCCACCACAATGAGAAGACCACGCACCGCAACGAAGAGTAGCCCCTGCTCGCCGCAACTAGAGGAAGTCCAAGCGCAGCAACAAAGACCCAATGCAGCCAAAAATAAATAAATAAATAAATTAATTAAAAAAAAAAAAAGATCTTGTATCTTATAATCTTATAAGCCAGAGTGGTCCACACTTACTTACCTGGTTTTGTCACCTTACAACCTAACAGCTAAGGGGGGAATAAAATATGGCACTATATACCTGATGCTATAATGCTAACATACTGCGTTTCCTGTCCTTCCATAAAGGTAAGTAAACCTGGTGCCAAATTTTATACATATATTATATATAAAATATATAAATATATAATATATATTAAACAAAGAACCTGTAATAAGAATATACAAAAAAACCCCAACAAAACAGTAAGAAAAAAGGTCACCCAACAGAAAAATGGGCAAAAATTGGGCACTTTATGGAAGAAATCCAAATACCCAGTAAACATGAAAATTTGCTCCATCACATTAGTATTCAGTGAATTGAACAAGGCACTATGACACACTTCCCCTGACAAAGGCTAAAAATTTAAAAAGTCTCAATTAAAATAAAACTAAATTTTAATAAAATTAAAAATACTGAGTGTTGGCAAGGATGTGGAGCAAAGGGAGCTCATGAAGGATTGATGGAAAAACTCTGGCATCATTTGCTATGGTAAATTTGAAGATGTGCGTATCCTAAGACCCAGAAATCTTAGGTTTATATCCCATGGAAATGCATGCTTACACAGAATAGAACACATGTTCAAAAATGTTCACAACATGCAGTGGTTTATTATTGTTATCTTAAATGAATTAATATATTTTGAAAATTTCTCATTTTTAATATATAATATTGTAAGTATCAATAGGTATAACTCACATAAACAAAAACTCTTTGGGGTCTTCAACAACTTAAAAAATGTTTTTACTGTGGTAAAATACACATAATATAGTGTTTACCTTCTTAACCATTTTTAAGTGTACACGTCAGTGTTCCTTTTTTAAAAAATTAATTAATTAATTATTTATTTTTGGCTGTGTTGGGTCTTTGTTGCTGCACACGGGCTTTCTCTAGTTGCGGCGAGAGGGGGCTACTCTTCATTGTGGTGCACGGGCTTCTCATTGCAGTGGCTTCTCTTATTGCAGAGCATGGGCTCTAGGTGAGCAGGCTCAGTAGTTGTGGTTCGCAGGCTCTAGAGCGCAGGCTCAGTAGTTGTGGAGCATGGGCTTAGCTGCTCTGCGGCATGTGGGATCTTGCTGGACCAGGGCTCGAACCCATGTCCCCTGGCTTGGCAGGCAGATTCTTAACCTCTGTGCCACCAGGGAAGTTCCCAGTGTTCTTAAGTACATTCTTATTGTGCAACAATCACCATCATCCATCTCCAGAACATTTTTCAGCTTACAGAACTGATACTCTATATCCATTGAACAGTAATTCCCCATTTCGCCTTTTCCACAGCCCTTGGCAACCACCATTCTACTTTCTGTCTCTATGATTTTGACTATTCTAGGTACCTCAAATAAGTGGAATCATACATACCTGTCTTTTTGTGACTGGCTTATTTCACTTCAAGGTTCATCCATGCCGTAGCATATGTCAGAATTTCCTTCTTTTCTGAGGCTAAATAATATTTTATTATATGTATATACCACATTTTGTTTATCCATTCATTTGTCAATAGACACAAGGGTTGCTTTCAGATTTTGGCTGTTGTGAATAATGCTGCTACAAATATGGGTGTACAAATATCTTGGGACCCTGCTTTCAATTCTTTTGGGTATACACCCAGAAGGGAAATTAGTGGATCATATAATTCTATTTTTAAATTTTTGGGGGAACTTCTGTAGTGTTTTACATTGTTGCTGCACCATTTTACATTCCCACCAACAGTGCACAAGGGTCCCAATTTCTCCACATCCTCGCCAACACTTGCTATTTTCTGGGGTTCTTTTGGGTTGTTTTTGTTTTTGATAAGAGTCATCCTAATGGGTGTGAAGTGGTATCTCATTGTGGTTTTGATTTGCACTTCTCTAAAGATTATGGATGTTGAGCATTTTTTTCATGTGCTTATTGGTTATTCATATATCTTCTTTGGTGAAATGTTTATTCAAGTCCTTTGTTCATTTTTGAATTGTGTTGTTTGCTTTTTGTTGTTGAGTTTTATAAATTCTCTATGTATTTTGGATATTAATCCTTTATCAGATATATGATTCGCAAATATTTTCTCATATCATGTAGGCTGCCTTCTCACTCTCTTGTGTCCTTTGATGCACAAAATTTCAAATTTTCATGAAGTCCAATTTATCTATTTTTTCTTTTGTTGCCTATACCTTTGGTATTATATATTCACTGTCAAATCTAAAGTCACAAAGCTGCTTTATATTCTCTTCTAAGAGTTTTATAGTCTTAGCTCATACATTTAGGTCTTTGATCCATTTGGAGTTAATTTTTAAATATGGTTTTAGGTAAGATTCCAACTGCATTCTTTTGCATGAGGATATCTAGTTTTCCAGGATCATTTGTCTAAAAGACTGTCCTGTTCCCACTGGATGGACCTGGTACTCTTGTTGAAAATCATTTGATCACATATGTGAGGGTTTGTATCTGGGCTCTCTATTCTACTCCATTGGTCTTTATGTCTGTCTTTATGCCAGAACCACACGTTTGATCACTGTAGCTTTGTAGTAAATTTTGAAATCAGGAAGTGTGAGCTCTCCAACTTTGTTCTTTTTCAGGATTTTTCTGGCTATTCAGGGTCCCCTGAGGTTCCATACGAATTTTAGGATAGATTCTTCTATTTTTGCAAAAAAAAATTTTGAATATGCAGATCGCTTTGGGTGGTATTGATGTCTTAACAACAATAAATCTTTCAATCTATGAAAATATGAATTGTCCTTCCATTTATTTATGTCATCTTTAATTTCTTTCATCATTGTTTTCTACCTTTCAGTGTGTAAGTCTTTTACCTCCTTGGTTAGTTCCTTAGTATATTATTCCTTTTGATACTATTTTAAATGGAATTGTTTTCTTAACTTCCTTTTCAGGCTGTTGTTAGTGGTAGAAATGCAACTGATTTTTGTGTGTTGACCTTGTAACCTTTTCTGAACTTATTTATTAGTTCTAACAGTTTCTTTCTTTTCTTTTTTTCTCGGTGGAACCTTTAGGGTTTTCTATATATAAGATCATATCATCTGTGCACATAGATAATTTTACTTCCTCCATTCCAATCTGGATGGCTTTTATTTCTTTTTCTTGCTTAATTGCTCTAGTATGGACTTCCGGTACAAAGCTGAACAGAAGCAGTGAGAGTAGGTATCCTTGCTTTGTTCCTGATCTTAGAGGAAAAGCTTTTTGCCTTTCACCATTGAGTATGGCTGTGGGTTTTTCATATATGGCTTTTATTATATTAAGGTCGTTTCTGTCTATTCCTGGTTTGTTGAGTGCTTTTATCATGAAAGGGTGTTGAATTTTTTCAAATGTTTTTTCTGCATCTATTGAGATGATCACCTGATTAAAAACTAGATTTTTGTATGCTGAACCATTCTTGCATTCCAGGAATAAATGCCACTTGGTCATGATATTCAGTTCTTTTAATGTGCTGCTAAAATTCAGTTTGCTAAAATGTTGTTGAGGATTTGTGCATAAATGTTTATAAGGGATATTGGTCTACAGTTTCCTTTTCTTGCTATGTCTTTGGCTCTGCTATCAGGGCATTGCTGGCATTATAGAATGAGTTAGGAAGTGTTCCCTTATCTTCAATTTTTTGGTAAACTTTGAGGATGACTTGGATTTCTTTTAACCTTAAGTGTTTGGTAGAATTCACCAGTGAAGCCACAGATCCAGGGCTTTTCTTTGCTGGGAAATTTTTGATGACTGATTCAATGTCTTTATGAATTTATAGGTCTATTCAGGTTTTTTGTTTCTTCATGATTCAGTCTTGGTAAGTTTTGTGTTTCCAGGAATTTGTCCATTTCATCTAAGTTATCCAATTTGTTGGTGTACAGCTATTCATAGTACTTTATTAATTATCCTTTTTATTTCTGTAGAACCAGTAGTAATGTCCTCACATTCATTTCTGATTTTATTTGTGCCTTCTTGTTTTCTTAGTCCATCTTGTTTAAGGTTTGCCAATTCTGTTGATCTTTTCAAAGAACTAATTTTTGGTTTCATTGATTGTCTCTATCTTTTTTTCCCAAGACTTAATTTTCTCAGAGGAGTTCTAGGTTCACAAAGCTTAGAGTTAAGTATAGAGATTTCTCACATACCCCCCTGTCGCCACACATGCATAGCCTCTCCCATTACCAACATCATTCACCATAACAGTACATTTGTTACCAAGGATGAACCTACATTGATGCATCATAATCACCCAAAGTCCATAAAGTACCTTAAGGGGTTCACTCTTGCTGTTCCACATTCTACCAGTTTGGACAAATGTACAAAGACTATCCATCATTATAATATCATACAGAGTAGTTTCACTCCTCTGTGCTCTGTCTATTCATTCCTGTCCCCAACCCTCCTCCTGGCAGTGATCTTATTGTCTTCATATTTTTGCCTTTTCCAGAAATCATATAGTTGGAATCATACAGTATGTAGCCTTTCCTGAGGCTTTTTCACTTAGTAATATGCATTTAAAATTCCTCCATGTCATTTCATGGTTTGATAGCTCGTTTCTTTTCAGTGCTAAATAATATTCCATTGTCTGGATGTACCACAGTTTATCCATTTGTCTACTGAAGGACATCTTGGATACTTCCAAGTTTTGGCAATTATGAATAAAGCTGCTATAATCATCTACTTGCAGGTTTCTGTGTGAACATTTGTTTTCAACTCCTTTGGATAAATACCAAGGAGTGAAATTGGAGATCATAAGGTAAGAATATGTTTACTTTCATAAGAGATCACCAGTCTTCTGAAGTAGCTATACCATTTTTCACTCCCACCACCAATGAATGAGAGTTCTTACGCTCCACATCCTTGGTAGCTTTTGGTGTTTTCAGTGTTCCGGATTTTGGCCATTCTAATAGGTATGTAGTGGCATCTCATTGTTTTATTTGGCATTTCCCTGATGACATGTGATGTGGAGCATTTTTTAATATGCTCATTTGATATCTGTAAATCTTCTTTGGAGAGGTATCTGTTAAGGTCATTGGCCCATTTTTAAATTGGGTTGTTTGTTTTCTTACTGTTGAGCTTTAAGAGTTCTTTGGTTATTTTGGGTAACAGTCTTTTATCAGATGTGCCTCTTGCAAATATTTTCTACCTATCTGTGGCTTGTCTTCTCATTTTCTCCACATTGTCTTTCACAGAGCAGGAGTTTTAAGTTTTAATGAAATCCAGCTTATCCATTATTTCTTTCAGAGATTATGCCTTTGCTGTTGTATCTAGGTCTTCAAAATCCAGTGTGCACTTGGCACTTACAACACATCTCAATTTAGACAGGTGTTGAATGGCTGCATGTATCCAATGGCTACTATATGAGACAGTTATAGACATATTTTGATTTTTTTATACTTTATTAATAAAAATTGTATATATTCAAGGGGTACAATGTGATGTTTTGATATACATACACACTATAAAATGATTACTACAACCAAGCAAATTAACATATCCATCACTTCACACTGTTACATTTTTTTGTGTGTGGTGACAACATTTAAGATCTATTTCTTAGCAAATTTAAGTGTACAATACAGTATTATTAACTATTATCATTATGCTGTACATTAGATCATTAGAACTTATTTATCTTACATAAAACTTTGTACCCATTGACCAACATATTCCCCGCCTGCCACACACCCTTGCTAGTAACCACCATTCTGTGCTTCTATGAATTCCACTTTTCTTAGATTCCACATATAACTGAAATCGTGCAGTAGTTTTCTTTCTGAGCTTGATTTCATTAGCATAATGTCCTCCAGGTTCATCCATGTTGTTACAAATGGCAGCATTTCCTCTTTTTAAGGGCTGAATAATATTCCATTGTAAATATATACTACAATTTCCTTATCTATTCATCCGCTGACAGACAACAACTTAGGTTGTTTCAATATCTTGGCTACTGTAAATAATGCAGCAATGAACATCAGAGTGTGTTTATCTCTTCAAGATAAGAGTTCCCTTTTCTCCACATCCTTGCCAACACTTATTTCTTGTTTTCTTTTTTAATAATAGTCTTCCTAGCAGGTGTTAGTTGGTATCTCACTATGATTTTGATTTGCATTTCCTGGTGATCAGAGATGTTGAGCACCTTTTCATAAACCTGTTGGCCATTTGTATGTCTTCTTTGGAAAAATGTATTCGGGTCCTCTGCCCATTTTTTGATCAGGTTATTTGTTTGTTGTTGTTGTTGCTGTTATTGAGTTATATGAGTTCCTCAACTATTTTAGATATTAACCTTTTATCAGATATACAGTTTGGAAATATTTTCTCCCAATCCATAGGTTGCCTTTTCATGTTTTATTTCCTTTCTTGTACAGAAGCCTTTTAGTTTGACGTAGTCTCACTCATTTACTCTTAGTTTTGTTGCCTGTGCTTGGTACAGATCTGTTTGAGTTCTTCCTATTTGGAGTCAATCTTCTTGGATGTTATTTATATCTTTCAACAAACTTGGTAACTTTTCAGCCATTATTTCTCCAAATAATCTCTTTGACCCTTTCTCTTTCTCTCTCTTCTTCTTTTAGGACTCTCATAATGTGTATAATGGTTCAGTTGATGGGGTCCCACAAGTCCCTTAGGCTCTGTTCACACTCCTTTTTTTCCTGATCCTTAGACTCTATAATTTCAATTGTTCTTTGTTCAAAGTCACTGATTCTTCTGCCTGCTCAAATCTGCCTTTGAATCCCTCCAGTGAATTTTTCATTTCAGTTATTGTGCTACTCATCTCTAGAATTTCCTTTTGCCTTCTTTTTAGGTTTTCTCTTTACTGATATTTCCATTTTGTTCGTACATCATCTTGTTGACTTTCTTCACATTTTCCTTCAATTCTCTGAGCATCTTTAAGACAACTGTTTTAAAGTCTCTGTCTAATAGGTGCACAATCTGGTCTTTTTCAGGGACAACAGTTTGTTAACTTTTTTTCCTTTGAGGAGGTCATAGTTTCCCATTTCTTTGTATGTTTTGTGATTATTTTTTTCAAAACTGGGTATTTGTTTTGTTTGTTTGTTTTTTAACAGTCAAAGAAGACTTTATTCAAGATTATTGCAGTAGGGGAGAGAGATTAAACTCGACTCTGATGAAACAAAAGCCAGGAGAGATTTTAAGCAATGGCTTGAGCTAGTGAAAAAGTTCTGGAGGATGTTCGCGGGGAAATTTGTCCATGTGTAGCCCTTCTGTAAAACTGGATATTTGATAACCAGTAATAATGTGGTAACCCTGGTTACCAGATTCACCTTCTCCCTCATGGTTTCCTTTCCCTTTTTTTTTTGGTTTGTTTGTTTATATGTTTGTTTAATTACTGTAGGCTGTCTCCATGCTGTAGATTAGCCTGAGGCACAAACTTAAGGTCTTCTCAAGTGTTTTCTGAGCCTGTGATTTTCTCTGGTTGAGTGGTGATTTTCTAATATCTCCTATATGAACAGTTGCTTTCCAATGTCCTCATCTTTAAGGTCTGGTTCCGCAAAGATAAAAAAAGACCAAAATGAAGGGGGAAAAAAGGCACCAGTCCTTTAAAACCTCTGAAAGTTGCTTCAGCCTGAGTGGGAAGGGCTTGCAACAATGTCTGGCCACCTCTATGTCTGTACCTCTGTGATGAGAAGTAGCAAACAGCTATCAGAACATACATCTCTGATATATGCAAGACAGGGTCCTTATTGCTCACCCTGACTCCTGTAAGCTGCGTGCAAGCTGCTCCAATAATACATACATGGCTGCCTGCCATGGGGCTGGAAGGTGGGAGATGGGTAGCCACTGTTAAGCTAAGAGCTGAATTGACCACAATTAACTTCCTGGAAGTCAAAAGGCTTCAACAGACTCCAGAGTTCCAAAACAGATCACACAATTCTGTCAGTTTAATTGTTGTATAGCTAGACAGATAGATTTCAGGTGTTTCCTACTCTGCTCTCTTCCCAGAATCCTCTACTTTCTCAATAACTTTTAAGAGTCTAAAGGGGTTCTGAGACAAAAAAGTTTGAGAATCACTGTTGTAGACAATGCAGAAATACAAGTCGGGGAATTGCCATATTTTTAAATGACCAAAGTAACCAACATCAGCTTTGAGTGTATCAAAGCAAAATAAAGATAAGAAGACAAATTGGTGGCTTAAGTTTAAATTCTAGGCCCTAAACTAAAGCACAAATTTTAGCAATATTCTCCTTGTTAGGTCATTAACAAAGAGTAAAAAGGTTGAAGAAATGGGGAACACTGAGCAATACAGGGGTATTTTCAGGGTATATTTATACCTATGTTGTTTCCTTATGGGGCCTTGCTTAGTCATTAATGAAATTAAAAACATAATAATAAGAGACCTCAGGGACAACATTAAACGCACCAACATTCGAATTATAGGGGTCCCAGAAGAAGAAGAGAAAAAGAAAGGGACTGAGAAAATATTTGAAGAGATTATAGTTGAAAACTTCCCTAATATGGGAAAGGAAATAGTTAGTCAAGTCCAGGAAGCGCAGAGAGTCCCACACAGGATAAATCCAAGGAGAAACACACCGAGACACATATTAATCAAACTATCAAAAATTAAATACAAAGAAAAAACATTAAAAGCAGCAAGGGAAAAACAACAAATAAAATACAAGGGAATCCCCATAAGGTTAACAGCTGATCTTTCAGCAGAAACTCTGCAAGCCAGAAGCGTGTGGCAGGACATATTTAAAGTGATGAAAGGGAAAAACCTACAACCAAGATTACTCTACCCAGCAAGGATCTCAATCAGATTAGATGTAGAAATTAAAACCTAACAGACAAGCAAAAGCTAAGAAAATTCAGCACCACCAAACCAGCTTTACAACAAATGCAAAAGGAACTTCTCTAGGCAGGAAACACAAGAGAAGGAAAAGACCTACAATAACAAACCCAAAACAATTAACAAAATGGTAATAGGAACACACATATTGATAACTACCTTAAATGTAAATGGATTAAATGCTCCAACGAAAACACAGAGACTGGCTGAATGGATACAAAAACAAGACCCGAACATATGCTGTCTACAGGAGGCCCACTTCAGACCTAGGGACACATACAGACTGAAAGTGAGGGGATGGAAAAAGATATTCCATGCAAATGGAAATCAAAAGAAAGCTGGAGTAGCAATTCTCATACCAGACAAAATAGACTTTAAAATAGACTATTACAAGAGACAAAGAAGGACACTACATAATGATCAAGGGATCAATCAAAGAAGAAGATATAACAATTGTAAATATTTATGCACCCAACACAGGAGCACCTCAATACTTAAGGTAAATGCTAACAGCCATAAAAGGGGAAATTGACAGTAACACAATCATAGTAGGGGACTTTAACACCTCACTTTCACCAATGGACAGATCATCCAAAATGAAAATAAATAAGGAAACACAAGCTTTAAATGATACATTAAACAAGATGGACTTAATTGATATTTATAGGACATTCCATCCAAAAACAACAGAATACACTTTCTTCTCAAGTGCTCATGGAACATTCTCCAGGATAGATCATATCTTGGGTCACAAATCAAGCCTTGGTAAATTTAAGAAAATTGAAATCATATCAAGTATTTTTTCTGACCACAACGCTACCAGACTAGATATCAATTACAGGAAAAAATCTGTAAAAAATACAAACACATGGAGGCTAAACAATACACTACTTAATAACCAAGAGATCACTGAGAAATCAAAGAGGAAATCAAAAATTACCTAGAAACAAATGACAATGAAAACACGACGACCCAAAACCTATGGGATGCAGCAAAAGCAGTTCTAAGAGGGAAGTTTATAGCAATACAATCTTACCTCAAGAAACAAGAAACATCTCAAATAAACAACCTAACGTTACACCAAAAGCAATTAGAGAAAGAACAAAAAAACCCCAAAGTTAGCAGAAGGAAAGAAATCATAAAGATCAGATCAGAAATAAATGAAAAAGAAATGAAGGAAACAATAGCAAAGATCAATAAAACTAAAAGCTGGTTCTTTGAGAAGATAAAATTGATAAACCATTAGCCAGACGCATCAAGAAAAAAAGGGAGAAGACTCAAATCAATAGAATTAGAAATGAAAAAGGAGAAGTAACAACTGACACTGCAGAAATACAAAGGATCATGAGAGATTACTACAAGCAACTATATGCCAATAAAATGGACAACCTGGAAAAAATGGACAAATTCTTAGAAAAGCACAACCTTCCAAGACTGAACCAGGAAGAAATAAAAAATATAAACAGACCAAAAACAAGCACTGAAATTGAAACCGTGATCAGAAATCTTTGAACAAACAAAATCCCAGCACCAGATGGCTTCACAGGCGAATTCTATCAAACATTTAGAGAAAAGCTAACACCTATCCTGCTCAAACTCTTGCAAAATATAGCTGAGGGAGGAACACGCCCAAACTCATTCTACGAGGCCACCATCACCCTGATACCAAAACCAGACAAAGATGTCACAAAGAAAGAAACTACAGCCATTATCACTGATGAACATAGATGCAAAAATCCTCAACAAAATACTAGCAAACAGAATCCAACAGCACATTAGAAGGGTCATACACCATGATCAAGTGGGGTTTATCCCAGGAATGCAAGGATTCTTCAATATATGCAAATCAATCAATGTGATACACCATATTAACAAACTGAAGGAGAAAAACCATATGATCACCTCCATGGATGCAGAAAAAGCTTTTGGCAAAATTCAACACTCATTTATGTTAAAAACCCTCCAGAAAGTAGGCAGAGAGGGAACTTACCTCAACATAATAAAGGCCATATATGACAAACCCACAGCCAACATTGTTCTCAGTGCTGAAAAACTGAAACCATTTCCACTAAGATCAGGAACAAGACAAGGTTGCCCACTCTCACCACTATTATTCAACATAATTTTGTAAGTTTTAGCCACAGCAATCAGAGAAGAAAAAGAAATAAAAGGAATCCAAATCGGAAAAGAAGAAGTAAAGCTGTCACTGTTTACAGATGACATGATACTATACATAGAGAATCCTAAAGATGCTACCAGAAAACTACTAGAGCTAATCAGTGAATTTGGTAAAGTAAATGCACAGAAATCTCTTGCATTCCTATACACTAATGATGAAAAATCTGAAAGAGAAATTAAGGAAACACTCCCATTTACCACTGCAACAAAAAGAATAAAACACCTAGGAATAAACCTACCTAAGGAGACAAAAGACCTGTATGCAGAAAACTGTAAGACACTGATGAAAGAAATTAAAGATGATACATAAACCATACCATAAACAAGACGGAAAGACAACCCTCAGAATGGGAGAAAATATTTGCAAATGAAGCAACTGACAAAGGATTAATCTCCAAAATTTATAAGCAGCTCATGCAGCTCGATATCAAAAAAACAAACAACCCAATCCAAAAATGGGCAGAAGACCTAAATAGACATTTCTCCAAAGAAGATATACAGATTGACAACAAACACATGAAAGGATGCTCAACATCACTAATCATTAGAGAAATGCAAATCAAAACTACAATGAGGTATCACCTCACACCGGTCAGAATGGTCATCATCAAAAAATCTACAAAAATAAATGCTGGAGAGGGTGTGGAGAAAAGGGAACCCTCTTGCACTGTTGGTGGGAATGTAAATTGATACAGCCACTATGGAGAACAGTATGGAGGTTCCTTAAAAAACTAAAAATAGAACTACCATATGACCCAGCAATCCCATTACTGGGCATATACCCTGAGAAAACCATAATTCAAAAAGAGTCATGTACCACAATGTTCATTGCAGCTCTATCTACAATAGCCAGGACATGGAAGCAACCTAAGTATCCATCAACAGATGAATGGATAAAGAAGATGTGGCACATACATACAATGGAATATTACTCAGCCATAAAAAGGAATGAAACTGAGTTATTTGTAGTGAGGTGGATGGACCTAGAGTCTGTCATACAGAGTGAAGTAAGTCAGAAAGAGAAAAACGAATACCGTATGCTAACACATATATATGGAATCTAAAAAACAAACAAAAAAATGGTCATGAAGAACATAGGGGCAAGACGGGAACAAAGACGCAGACCTACTAGAGAATGGACTTGAGGATACGGGGAAGGGGAAGGGTAAGCTGGGAGAAAGTGAGAGAGTGGCATGGACTTATATATACTACCAAATGTAAAATAGATAGCTAGTGGGTAGCAGCCGCACAGCACAGGGAGATCAGCTCGGTGCTTTGTGACCACCTAGAGGAGTGGGATAAGGAGGGTGGGAGGGGCACACAAGAGGGAGGAGATATGGGGATGTATGTATAGCTGATTCAATTTGTTATAAAGCAGAAACTAACACACCATTGTAAAGCAATTATACTCCAATAAAGATGTTTATAAAAAAAGTATAAAGTTTAAAAAAATAATAATAATTTTGCTAGAAATACAAAGGAATAGTGTATGATTCCATGCCTATAAAACAACAAATAAAATATAAAAAAGTCCATCTTACAACAGAGTATTTGGGATATATAAATGCCCCAGTTGGAGTAGCTGCCCTTACTATAATTACTTCTTTAAAACTTACTACTCTAGGTGTAAATCAAAGAGTGGTAATGAGTTAGTGAAATTTCAGGCCCAATGATTATTATACAGGCAGTAACATCAAAAAGAGAACAACTGCTAAATAAAGCAACAGAACAATGTATATTGTGATCAGAGTGTTGGGAGATGTTGGTCTGTCTCTCCTGCTCCTACACATCTTGCTGGGTTGTCCAAGAATTGAAAAGTCCTGACCGCTCTTTATCAGGTCATTCTTCACAGATAAGCAAGCAGCCTTTAGGCATAAGGTAGTATCTCCCTCTGGGACAAAGAGCAGGCTTGTTTAATGATTGTTATAAAAAGGGTGGAGTCCCCAAGCGCACTGTTTTTCAGCTGTGATGCAAACTACTGTGTAGCATCCATTGGACCCTTCATGTCACCCCCATGAGATCTGGTGGCAAAAGGAATGGACATAAACACACCAACGCTCATGCTGTAAGTAATAAAGTCCTTTGTCTCAGACTCAGGAACCTAAGTCTTCATCCAGCATCCATGAAACATTAACAGGCTATTTGATTAACTTGCAAATAGGGTAAAATCCCACACCTAATGAATTTTATTCACCATGTCTATCTGAAAGCTTATTTAATATAACGCACATGCAAAACAAATGTGTTAATCCTACCAATACAGATTGAATTCATAAAATAATCACACCATCATAAGTCAGTTAAATAGGAATAAAAGAATTATGAAACATTTCACTGTCTTTAACTTGTCAAAGTAGTTCTTTAGTGGATTTTCTATTTAAGAATTAGATGCAAGACTGTGACCCCTAACATTATGATTTTACAGTGACTCCTTTGTAAAATCTTTGTGTTGGTGAATTTATAAAAGAGTATGGAAATTTTTAGAATTACTACAAACAAAAAACCCGAAATATTTCAAATTATTAGGTTAAAACATAGGAACTATGATATCCTTAAAAACACAGCAGCATTAGATGGGCAAGTCAGGAGTGTAAGACTTCAGAGCAAAGAAAAAAACAGAAAAAGAAATTCAAGAGAGAATGAATTTTAAGATATAGTATGCTCATATTCTAAATTTAGGTTTTCTACACACACCCAATTGTTTTACCAGAAAGCTCCAAACACTCTTTTTCATTAATATCCAAACAATTTTCAGGAAGATGTGAGGAAGGCCAATCCTAGCTTATTAAGAGAGTTCCTATCTATTTCTACTTCAGTTGTTTTCTTCAGCTGTGCAATTTTGCCAGAAAGGATATTCTTGTGGCTTTTTAGTGATACTACCTGTATCTTATATAATCTAACAAGAATTAATCCAGAGTACAGAAAAGAAGAGCTGCAGGTAGATGCATTTTTAAAGGGATATTAACTTAAAATCATGCATATTTTACCCATGCCATTTCTTTTTACGGCAGATTTTTTTCTATAAACAAATGAAAATGAGTTCAATTCTCCTGTAAATTTAGTATAACTAAACCATATAGACTACCATGAGGGAAAAGTTATGTTCACAAGGATATGTAGCATTGGAAAAGGACATGGCATTGAAGTTAAGAGCATACGTGCACTCTGTAGTCAGTCAGGTCTGAGTTTGAATTCAAACTCTGTCACTTAACGTTTTTCTTTAATGATATACAAATAATACAGCTGCTAGCTCTTTTTCTCTTTCAAAGAAATACATTTTCCTTAAATATCATTTTTCTTTTTAATGTTAGTCATTTTTAGTCATTTTAATTTTTATACAGCCCAACTTGCCTATCTTTTCTTTTGTGGTATCTTTTGCTCCTTTTGGTTAAGAAAGTTATTCTCCTTCAGAGATCTGGTAAAGTTTATGTTTTCTTCTTTTAAAAATAATTTCACTTTTTAATTTAATGTTTTAACACTTTCCTCTACGTGGAATACAATTCGGTGAATAGTTTGAATTAAGGTTCTGAATTATTATCCTAACATGATTTCCTGAATAGTATTTCACTGTTCTGTGATACTTCCTTTATTTTATACTAAAATTATAATATATGTGTATATATGTGTCTGAATGAGATCATGTTCATTTCTGGGCTAGACATTCTGCTTCAGTGATCTACTATTCTTTTTACCACTACATTGTTTACTTTATAATGTGCTTTAATTAACTAGCATCTCTTTTTTGAATGCTTTAAAAAACTATCCTTAAACATTTACTTTTTTCTAAATAAATTCTGAACCATTTTTATATAATCTCAAGAACTATCTTGTTTGCATTTTGATCATGGTTACATAAAATCTATTAAATATCTAGGGACGATGGATACCTCTGAATATTTAATATCACCATTTAAGTAAAAGATACAGGTGAAATGCCAAGAAGGGCCCAGATAGTGTGCTACTTTAGTCAGTACATCTTCTCATCTTCTTTTCTTTTCTTTTTTTTATAACACTTATTAGAATAAGTAACAAATAAAACAGAGAAAACTAAAATCCACAAAAAACGGTATGTTATTTAACATTCAAAGCAAATCTATTTTCCTGTAACTCTAAATATTATGCATTGTATTTTAACTTGTGTTAGATATGTTACCAATTTATTAATTACTAAAATTAAGTGGTAGATAATCACTTTTATGAAATGATTTAATTACAAGATTCCTCTTCTCCTGGTACCTATTTAAAATATAATCTAAATTGCAAAAATTCATTTTAAAAAGTTCCCAAACAAAATCTGTATTTAAAGCAAGGTACAATTAGAGCAAAAAGGGTCTTATAAAAGAAACACTTTTTTATACTAATATCAATGAGAATTTTAAAAATATACATACAGAGCATATAAAACATAAAAGAGAAATGCTGATTTGGAATGTTAAGCACGAGGAAAGTATATTTTTAGATACTTCTAAGAGACACATTTAATTTATATATGAATAACTCAATGGAACATAAATTACATATTAATATAATATCTAAGGACAATACTTATACTGCTTTATCCAGGCTTTCTGCTAATTTTGGCCTTCATTTGACAAGGGTAAATCATATCAATTATGGATGTAATTTTCGACTAAGTTAGCAATATAATAGAGATTTTATGATATTGGGATGCTGACTTTGGCTTTCTTTCTCAACATAAAATTTTTAAAAATATTTTTAAAGGGAAGATTTATTGAAGTATAATTTACATACAACAATATTCACCCCTTTGAAGTGTACAGTTTGATGAATTTTACAAATTTGTACAGTCATAGAACCAATGTAATTTTTTTAAATTACCTTGCTCAGTTCTCTAATTTGAGCCAGTAATTAGCAGCTTATTCCCATCCTTTCCGTGACCCCATTTCAGCCCTTTTGCTCACTGAATATATAGATTATAAAAGCAAATAAAGATGGTTTGTTGAATGCATTTCCCAACATGGATAATTTGGGGAAATTATACATTTCAAGATAAAGCCTAAATTGTTACAGTACAAGTTAATTCAGTATAGCATTTGGTTGTATTTTTACAGCCCACATTAGTATATTTTTGCAGGAAAAATAAGAAAAATAAAAGAACTAATGAATAAGATTCACAGAATTCCTGTATTTTCCTAAGAATCCTTATACATTTTGCTGCATTCATGATCAAAATTCATACCAACAAAACAGAAAGAATAAAATGTCTGAAGATTTCCACAGAGACATTCACAATTACAACCTTTAAATAATAGCTTTTTCAAGTGATTTGAGTATGAGCTTTTTACTGTTTTATTCTTTGATATACTCACTAAGGGCTTAAACATTTTCCATTATCATTTGGCTCTATAATTTCAGGAACAATGATTTACCTAAGAGTTGTATATTTAATGAAGAGATTTAAAAATGCTTCAGGGCTTCCCTGGTGGCGCAGTGGTTGAGAGTCTGCCTGCCAATGCAGGGGACACGGGTTCGAGCCCTGGTCTGGGAAGATCCCACGTGCCACGGAGCAGCTGGGCCCGTGAGCCGCAATTGCTGAGCCTGCGCGTCTGGAGCCTGTGCTCCGCAACGGGAGAGGCCGCGATAGTGAGAGGCCCGCGCACCGCGATGAAGAGTGGCCCCCACTTGCCACAACTAGAGAAAGCCCTCGCACAGACATGAAGACCTAACACAGCCATAAATAAATAAATTAATTAATTAAAAAAAAATTTTTTTTAAAAAATGCTTCAGTTATACTCTTCAATCTGAACAGGCAACCTGCCTTGATTTAAAAGGTTTGACACTTTCAAGGAATTGTCATATTGCCCAAATCAGGTTATTATTAGGAGTTTTGTTGTTATAAAAAGAGGATAAAAACGTGCAACAAAAATCTATCCCATCTTTTTTAGTCCTGTAATTATCATGAGCAATTTGATTTATTTGCCATGGAATTCATTTGCCTAGGAAAATCATACACGATGTTCAGGCTACAAATTAAATACTGGGTGGTTACGTTTTACTCTATGACAAGTAAAACTTGTAAAGAAAAGCAGAAGCATAAAAGCACGTCAAGCTTCACTTACACTGCAGTCTTTTTAATGAAACACATTTACCCTCCTTGGGTAAAAAGTAAAAGTAGCTCATAGCCGCAAAATTTTGTATTAATGCTTAGTGTGGCATACTACTTAATTGAAACATTCTTAATTAAACATGCCCCACCAAAAAACCTCACCAAATTGCATTTGCCACCAAATGACTAACAAGTACACAACAGTTGGAAACTGTCAAAATATTTTACAGCTCAATTGTAATTACCAACCAAGTCTAAGCATGCCCCAAGTGGGCGTTAACTACATCTTGGGGGATTCAAAACATTAAGCAGCAGTTATTTTTTTGGGTGGTTTCTAATTTAAACATTTAAAACTCCTGAATAACTCCAAAGGCTTTTGTTGTGTTTAGTGAAAAATCTGCAAAACATCAATGTAAGATACAGTAAGTTATCACTTTCACAGATTCACTAGTGAGAAGGGCCTTTTAAAAGATCATCTGGCTAATCTCTTACCATTATAATTGAATACATTGATTATTTGGTTATCTGTCTTTGAAAATGTAATAAGTGATCTTAAGACATAAATATTTTCTGCCATACTTATCACAATAGATGTAGCCAAAAATAAATGGGAAGGTGTGATTATGGAGAAATGTCAGTATGGAAGTACAGCTGGTGAGTTTACAGAGGGGAGAATGCACACATCGTTTGCCATTTGAAGTAGGACAGCATCCAGCCACTCTTCCCTCCTCACCAGAAAGTGTACCAAAGAGTGGAATACAGCTTGAGGCTCTGTGATCTTCCAAATTTGGTATCTCTTACCAATAGAAAAGAACTTGGTTAATTACTACTAACCATAAGCAGAGGTGGAATACTACTTCCAGATATCATATCCATCCACTATTCTTACTATCAGTTGGGGCAGAAATA
This sequence comes from Balaenoptera ricei, assembly GCF_028023285.1. Classification (NCBI taxonomy): domain Eukaryota; kingdom Metazoa; phylum Chordata; class Mammalia; order Artiodactyla; family Balaenopteridae; genus Balaenoptera; species Balaenoptera ricei. Next base: position 49,348,699 of record NC_082651.1, read on the forward strand.
GAAAGCAGAATTTACCACAGAATATAGAAGCTTTGTTTTTCTGATCCCCTAACTCTTTATTTTTCCTGAGAGGTATCAGTCAGAGGAAAGTGTTCAAAAAGCGGATGAATAATACACTCAGAGCATTACATTGTTTCAAATTTAAAATGCAATTATATTATTTAATTTTAAATACACTTTAAAATGTAACTATGGTTACACAGGAAGCTTCAATTATACTTTTTTATCTTAAGCTGAAAAGTGGGCACACAGGTATTCATTGTAAATAATCCTTTTATCTTTTTATATGACTGAAAAATTCCACGGAAAATCACATGAAAAAAATCACAGAGTAGTAATCACACATGCCATCAACTGTTTAAGTTAGTTATTTAATAAGTGGATTCCAATTAGATTTTAATGTGAGTTAATAAGAAAAAGATTTAAAAGAATTAAATGAATTTGAGGTTCTAAATACTTCTCAGAAGACTTATAATCACCAAACCATTATGATCACAGCTATATGGAATGTTCAAAACAGAACTGGAAATACTGATTACTGCCATGTAGTCAGAGTAGTTGAATGAGTTAGCTGTTAACAGTGGAAAATAGTTTGGTTTTTTAAAACAATTTTCTATACTGAATACTTGGACACAAAGTTTGTGGGAGAGATAAATGTACATTCCAGTAATATTATATTGGCTAGTGGTCTCCAACTTTCATTGCACGCCAGTATCAGAAAAAAAACGTAGAACATCCTCATAGATATACATGTATTTATGTATTACACACATGCACTACTGTATATTATAAACCATATATCATAAGCAGAAATTTTAAATGAGGAGATAAAGATGAAATTAGCAATTAAAATATTTTATTTAACTTATTAGTGGTATAAAAGCTGATTTTTCTCACATAACAAAAAGAACAATGTGATAGAAAAGGCTTATTTATTTTTGAAAATCTTGGTTTGATAATTTGAAGGTCTAGTTCTAAAATGTATATGTTGATACCTGGGCTTGAATGGCTGTCATAGCTGGAAAAGATATATCACAGAGATACATAAATCTAAATGTAAAAAGTACATCATTGGCTAAGCTTACTGAATCAGGATACTCATTTTTCAATTCCACGTACCAACCATGCAAAAAATTTTTGTCGATACTCACCTAGTTCCTATTCCCTGATGTCAATTAGTTGCAGTTAAAACCCCACTAAAACTTTTTATCTGGACTTTAAAGCAGGTTAGAAAATTCTGTTTTCAGGTTCTTAAAGTGTATTGATAAGAGAGTTTAAATAGATGAGACACAGGTGTTGTTTTTAGCATCAAAATAATATGAAAATATTTCTGTAGCAGACTCTAACCAGCTGGCTAACCAGTACCCATTCTCATGTGGGCTTCTTCTAAGGAATCAGGAAAAGCCTGGTACTCACTTTTCCTAACTTACCTTGTAGCAAAGGATAGTTATGTGACAGTCTGGCCAATGTAATGTGAGTGGAAGTTTACAGAAACATGAAAATCCAGTGTATATAAATGGAAGCTTATGCTTTCTTGACAAAAAGGATAGATGTGAAGATTCCTCTCATATTTGTACTCCCCCTTCCACAAGATTCTTTCCATCTTCTACCAGGCACATGACCCGTTAATATGTAGATACGTAGATTAAGTGAAGGTACCCATGTTAAGCTACACATTAAATAATAGTAAAGTTTAATTTCTTTCTTAATTTTAGATTAAAACATGCAGATATATTGAATATATTCTTCCCACACTCAGTGGATCGTCCTGAGCACTCCTCGGGGGTCACTTTGGAAGCTACCACTTTAAATAATACAAAGGGCTAGATATGTTCAATAAAAATACTCGCGGTATTCCTGTGACTTGTTATCTTGTTATTATCCATATTTTAGAGAAAAGCTTCAGACAGACTAAGGGACCTGACCACACCACCCCCTAAAGAAAAAAACAATGCACGAATAGTTTGACTATAAATGATTTTTATTGTCATAAATTTCAAGGCTGGAGAAGGTTTTTAAGGAATTAAAGTGTTTTTATTCTATTTGTCAAGCTGTATCAAACACAAATATTATGCAATTAAACTATACCAAAAATATGTCAATTGTTTAGAGAAGAAACAAGAGTTAAATAGCCACATTTTTATATGAAAACTTCGATGAGTTAACAATGCTGCATGTTTATATGCTGTGCTTCATTATAATGAATTTGATACACAGCAAACTCAGAAAGACCTATTTTAATTCCTATTGTAATACTTTTTTAAAAAATCAATAAAACTGTCCTTTGACACAGATTCTAATAGGACAGTAAGTCATCAACAAACCTTTCTAACACTCAACGCATTCTTTCCATTAAAGGTACCAAGGATGCAAAGGTAAGAAATGGCCCTTGGCACTGAAGAATTCATAACTGAGGAGGAAGGCATAAACAATTACGTGATGTAATGTGATGAGACTGATAAAATAGGTTCCTACACAGTGCTATGAGATAAAGTAGAAAGTGATATCTACACATGCCTTACAAGTGGCATTTGAGCTAGACTTCTGAAGGATAAGCTGGTCCTCCTCAAAGCCCTGCATAAATACAGAAAATCTGAAACCTCTAATGTTTACCCAAATGGGTATTTGGTTTAATCTGGATTATTTCCAAGGCAAAACCAGAAATAAAGACAGGTCCGAAGCTCCTAAAAGTCTCAGGCCTGGGACTGAAGTCAGAGGCCAAGAATAGATACAGAGATGGCAGAGATTAGCAGTTCTTGAAGTTCCAGGTTTCAGGATTCCTTTATGCTTTTAAAAATTATTTATGACTCCCCAAGAACTTTTGTTTATGTGGGCATATCTACTGATATTTACTGTAATAGAAATTAAAACAGGAAATTAAAAATATTTTAAAATTCTTTTTAAAGCAACAATAAACCTTACATGTTAATATATATCTATGAAAACTATATTTTCGAAAGAAAAATACTGAGAATATTGACATTGTTTTACATTTCTCCAAATCTCTTTAATTAATAGAAGATGGCTAGATTCTCATATCTGCTCCTGCTTTCAATCTGTTGTGATGGGTTGTTTTGATTGAAGTGAATGAAGACAATCCAGCACACAGATATATGGTGGAAAAGGGAATTTTAAAAGTTTTTTCAGACAGTTGTGGGTATTCTTCTTTGATACTACAACAAAACTCACAAATGGTGGTTTCTTAAAGGTTAGTTGCTATGTAGAATTTGAAACCGTATCAAAGAACTTTTCAAACTCTGTTATATTAAAATCCACTGATCTATCTTGCACATGAAATTATCTATACATAATTTTGAAACATCATCCATTGGTCATTTGGCAAATATTGATTCCCTGAATTATGTAGATATTTCACATGTTGACACATTTCATCATATAATATTTAAAATAAGATTTCTTAATATCATCACCAATGTGTTTAGAAGTCTTCTAAATACTGGGAAGATCTCAAGCTTAAAGGGGCAGATACGAATTTTCCCAAATTCTAATTTTTGCTTGAAAGTTCTAATTTTATCATTGGCAACAAATACTGTCAGTTGTTTCCCTTGAAGTAACAGGATCATTTTGCTCCCTTTCGAGTAAATATCTACCAAATAACACATGGTCTGTCAGTCATTCTTTCAAGTAAAGTAGTGTTCCCTGACACAGGCACCTAGCGAAGTTTACAACTCAAACAGTAGTGCACGTGCTTTCCCTCGAGAAGATAGCACTTCGATGTGCAGCTGAAGTGTTTTATATGCATACTGCCCATTTTGTCACACAAGATATTGGAAGAATGTGTATTTTAAGGATCAAGATTTAATAAAATTAATGCTTTTTTACTGCTTTATAAAGACATTCTTAGGTGAAACTGGCTCTTTTTTTTCAACTGAGAGTGCATGACCATGAAGAATACGACCACCACTAAGAGTTTGCAGCCACTGCGTTGATTCATATGCTAGTGCCAGGGGGTTTTACCCACCATTGCTTCTGCCCAATCTGTGTAAATGTCAAACAGTGAAGAAAGCAAATGATGCCTTAGTATTATTATGAAAAAGTCCTTTACTTCACAAACCCATCAAACTATCTCATGTTCCTCCACAGATCACAGTTTGAGAACAGCTAGCAAAGAGAACCAGCAACAAGACAGATATTTTTCGTATATTCCACAATGCTAAGGGTACTAAACCTTGGGCTGGGAACTGGGTTCACCTTGGTGATGAAATACTCCCTGCCCTCTAGTAGAGATGGACCCAGGACTGAAACTAATATAAATTAAGAATGTGAATTACTCATAATACATCTTTTTTACATATTCAAATTAGAAATCAGGATAGTTGTAGTTTTACACTGTTATATAATAAATACTACCAGAAACCAATGGCAATTTGATGACTACTGATTACTTACAAGTGACATTTCAGCTGGACTTTGGAAGGATAAGCTGGTCCTCCCCAAAGCCCTGCATAAACAAAGTTTTTTTTCTGTAAATCTGCAAGACTTTAATTTAGGTATTAAAGTTAAATCTTAAAAACTTGCAAGAACTTAGATGACGATATAGTATAGCAAGTAGATGATGTGTACCTGATTAATAGATGTTGAATAGTACTGAAAAATCACTACTGGCGCCTTTCCTACTTTACTGTTTACAAATCAGCAAGCAAGCAGGCTTGGGAGTACTATGGAAGCTGTGTGCTTGGCCTACAGTGGGGAAGAAGTTCCCATTGATATCTGGCAATCTTCCTTCCTTCAATAACATGGTGGAGAGAATGAACACTCCCCTTAATTGTTAATTATTCCATTAGTGTATAATTTGTGGCCAGCTTCCTCAGCAACAAATAAAATAACTGCTGTGCCCAGACAAGGAGGAAAACAGAACAAAACAAAACACAAGATTTAATGGGACCCTCTAAAGACTAAGTATTTCTAAAAGTTAATTTAACATCATATAACTCATGAGGTAAAGATAGTTTCTTTGTCCTATAACCCCTTTAATGTATATAATCTCTACTAGTGGTTTAAAACCATTTACAGCTTTGATATCACCAAGTACATTATTAAGGAATCTAGGTATCATGTAAAATAAAACAATATTTGAAAATCCTATCTTTTTTACTTTTTTTGCTACTTTTTTCAAAAAGTACAATTACATATGTTTCATGGATGATACAGTTTTAAGTAAGTTTAAAAAAAAATGCTTTTGTTGAAAGTCTTCCTAAATTTCAAGAGATTGTTACCGCTCTTCCCTAATACATATAAATGCTAGATACCTCAGTTCAAGAATACTCTAGAAACAAAGACATTCTATCAATGACAAAAATCATGAACTTTTCTTCTTTTTCTAATCTCACTAAGCCTACACACCTCCACCCTAAGGGCTTGAAAGTTGCTAAGGAAGGAAGGAAAGGTTAAAAAAAAAAAAAAAAACTCTAAGAAAATAGCCTATTGCTTTTTTGTCAGATTCTAGGACAAATGCATTAATAACAACAACAATAACAATAATGTAGTAATAGCAGCTAGCACTTACAGAATTTACTGTGTGCCAGGCAAATTGTGAGTACTTTACATATATCAATGCATTTAATCCTCAACAGCTCTGTGAGATAAGCACGATTATTCCTGTTTTACAGGTGAGCACACTGAGGGATAGAGAGGTTAAATAACTTGCTCTTCTTATGAAAAGGCATAGTCTCTGGTCTTCACAGTATAATTTCAGGCAGAATATACAACTTACTTTGTGGTCTGATCTCAGGGTATTAAGGATCTTATGGAGGGCTCAGTACCCCCCAAAAATCATTCTCTCTGTTGCTGACTCAGAATTGAAATATTACCTAGAAAGAACACTGTGCTAGAGCCAGGGACCTGAACTCTAGTACTGGCCCTGCAGTTTAAAAAGCTGTGTGATGTTAGCCTTAATAACATTCATTCTGCTTTTTGGTTTTATCATTTGTAAGACAAACAAAAGAGAAATGAATTAAGATTTATTTGTTCAATTAAAATGCACTAAGCACCTATTAAGTACTAGGCAATAGGCATTACTGAGAACCTGTAAAGTCTGTTTTCCCAGTTAATATCTCATAAGAGGATCCTGCAGCTATTTTAGCTTGCACCTTAAAATCTGGAATGCTTTTTAAGGATGAAAGAGATGAAACCAAGCCAAACAAGTTTAATGACTTGTCCAATAAGGAAATTTAAAGTAAAACCGGGCATAATCCTTCAGCTATTCTAATTTTACCAAACTTGCCACAAGCAATAATGTAGTGCATTTTTTTCATTCAACAAAAATTTACTGAACATCCATTACATGTTAGGATTGGAAATATAATGGGAGGCAAAAAGTCCCTTTCTTACAGAGTTTATAACACTTGCCATAAAGGAAGAACTTAATAAGTGGTTAAAGAGTTTATTTTAAAATATGACCTGATGGCTTAAGTCACAAAAACATCTTTAAAACAGATTTTTTTTTCCTAGCCAGATTTACAAAGAAGCTTTATCCAACTTTCTAAAGAGAGATGATTCTTTAAACATTTCTTTAAGCTCTCAAAACATTTTTGAGAGATGGTTCTTTAAAATCAAACTCAATTGGAATTGAAATTTAAGTATATTAATTAGTTTTACTGTAATATGGTACCAACTGTGTAAACTGAGTTACATGTACAAAATAATATATTACTCATTAACTTGGTACAAGTTTAAGGTATTAAATCCATTTTTTCAAGCATCTAGTTTCATTCCACTTCTAATCAACAATCTTCTAAATTAGTATTTTTCAAATATGTCAGTCATCAGAATCACATGGAATACAGGGAGAGTCTGCTGGCACCTAGTTCAAATACGGATTCTGTGGTCCTACCCTCAAAAATTCTGATTCAGTAGGTAAGGGGTGAGACCCAGGTGATTTTGATGCAGCTGGGCAATGGGGTCACAGTTTATTAGCAAACTCTGACCTGGCTTGGGTTCCATAAAGATTCTGCTCACAAGAATTTCGTGAGTATTTCCTCTGATCTGGGCCTATAGTATTGGGTTCAACTCTTTTGAGTTAAATATTGAATTCAGCACACATATGCATGCATTCAACAAAAAAGTATTAAGACATTACTATGTGCCAGGCATTGTTCTAGGCACTTGGGATATATCTGTGATACATCAGGTGAATAAAATGAACGAATTCCTGCCCATGCAGAATATACATTTTTTTCAAGTACACATGGAATATTTACCAAGACAATCATACTCTGGGCCATAAAACAAGTTTCAATAAATTTAAAAGATTTAAATCATATGAAGTTTGTTCTCCAACTACCACAGAATTGTTAGGAATCAAAAAAAGAAAAATATTTAGAAAAATCCCAAGTATTTGGAACTAAAAAACATTTCCTAAATAGCCCATGGTTAAAAAAAAAAAAAAAGAAAAAGAAAGAAAGAAAGAAAGAAAAGAAAAGAAAAGAAATTAGAAGGTATTTTGAGGACTTCCCTGGTGGTGGCACAGTGGTTAAGAATCCGCCTGCCAGTGCAGGGGACATGGGCTCAATTCCTGGTCTGGGAAGATCCCACATGCAGCAGAGCAACTAAGCCCGTGCACTACTACTACGCCTGCATGCCACAACTACTGCACCCGCATGCCCTACAGCCTGTGCTCTGCAACAAGAGAAGCCACTGCAACAAGAAGCCCACGCACCACAATGAGGAGTAGCCCCCACTAGCCCGCATGGAGCAACAAAGACCCAATGCAGCCAAAAATAAAAAAATTTTAAAAAAAGATTAAAAAAAAAAAGAAAGTATTTTGAACTGAATGAAAATGAAAGTACAACATGTCAAAATTTGCGGGATGCAGCTAAAACAACTCTTACAGGGAAATATATAGCATTCAACATCTATATGAGAAAAGAATGAAGGTCTCAAATCAATTACCTAAGCTTCCACCTTAAGAAACTAATAAAGAAAATAATAAAGATCAGAGTGGAAATCAATGAAATAGAAAATAGAAAAAAACAATAAAGAAAATCAATGAAATGAACAGCTGGGTCTTTGTGAAGATCAATAAAACTGATTAATCTTTAGCCAGATTGATCAAGGAAAACAAGGAGAAGATAAAAAATATCAGCATCATGGGGGCTTCCCTGGTGGCTCTGTGGTTAAGAATCTGCCTGCCAATGCAGGGGACATGGGTCTGAGACCTGATCGGGAAAGATCCCACATGCCATGGAGCAACTAAGCCCATGCACCACAACTACTGAGCCTGCGCTCTAGAGCCCATGAGCCACAGCTACTGAGCCCACGTGCCGCAACTACTGAAGCCCGCATGCCTAGAGCCCGTTCTCCACAACAAGAGAAGCCACCGCAATAAGAAGCCCACACACCGCAACAAAGAGTAGCCCCTGCTCGCCGCAACTAGAGAAAGCCTGCAAACAGCAACAAAGACCCAACGCAGCCTAAAAAAAACAAAAAAAAAATTAATATCAGAAATGAGAGAGATAATAAAATTAAAGATTCTATAGACATTAACAAGATAAAAGAAAAGTATGAACAAATATTAACAGGATAAATAAAAGAATATTATAAACTTTTTGCCAATAAATTTGAAAACCAAGATGAAACGAACAAATTCTTTGAAAGATAATAAACTACCAAAGCTCTCTCAAGAAGAAATAGATTACTTGAATAGCTCTGTCTCTATTGAAGAAATTTAACTTATAGTTAAAAGTTTTAACTCAAAGATAACCCCAGACCCACATGACTTGGTTAATTCTCCCAAATATTTAAGAATGAAACAATCTCAATTCTACACAAACTCTCACAGAAAATTAAAAACGTGGTAATACTTCTCAAATTATTCTAGGAGCCCAGCAGTACCCTGATTGCAAAATCACAAGAAGACATTACAAGCAAAGAAACTCCAGACCAATATTCCTCATGAAAAATAGATGTAAAAATTCTTAACAAAATTATAGCAAATCAAATCCAACTAAAAGGATAATTCATCTTGACCAGGTAGGGTTTCTCCTAGGAATGCATGGTTTGTTTAATAAGTGTAAGGAAAATTCTAACACTTCAGAATAAACAAAAGGTCTTATTGATGTCCTTTCAATGCAAGGCTAAAACCTCCAAGGATTACCTGAACCTATAGGCATATACGCCTTTGTCTTTAACCAAGTTAATTTATAGTAAACAACAAGATTTCTCAACGTTGGAACTTTTGACATTTGGTGTTGGATAATCTTTTGTTGTGGGGGGCATTATAGGATATTTAGGAGTATCCCTGGCCTTATGCACTAGATGCCGGTAACACCACCCCTCCCAGTGTGATAATTAAAAACCATCTACAGACACTGCCAAATGTGTCCTAGGGGACAAAATCATCCCCAGCTGAGAACTACTGCTTTAGAGACTAAAGTTAACTTGTAGGAAATCAATAGCAATGCAAATAATTCTTATCTATATATTTACAAATAAATTGAATCTGGTGAAGTGACAACCCCTCCAACCAGAGTCAGTTTTGCACCCATCTATAAATTCATTTCAGTATTCCTGACCTATAAATGTGCCAGTTCCTAGCACTCTCATTTGACCAGACTGTAACATCTTTCTGGCCCCTCATTTAAAAATGAGTTTAAAAATATTTTGACACATGATCATATTATATTTGCATGAGTCATGATTTTACCTTTTATGAAAATTTAAAACCACTTTATCAGGGCTTCCCTGGTGGCGCAGTGGTTGAGAATCTGCCTGCCAATGCAGGGGACACGGGTTCAAGCCCTGGTCTGGGAAGATCCCACATGCTGCGGAGCAACTAGGCCCGTGAGCCACAATTACTGAGCCTGCGCGTCTGGAGCCTGTCCTCCTCAACAAGAGAGGCCGCGATAATGAGAGGCCCGCGCACGGTGATGAAGAGTGGCCCCCACTTGCCCCAACTAGAGAGGGCCCTCGCACAGAAAAAAAGACCCAACACAGCCATAAATAAATAAGTAAATAAAAATTTTAAAAAAAGATATTAAAACCACTTTATCGAGGTGTAACTGACATACATAAAGCTGTACATATTTAATGTACACAACTTGATGAGTTAAAAATTATTTTGGGGGACTTCTCTGGTGGTCCAGTGGTTGAGAATCTGCCTTCCAATGCAGGGGACACGGGTTTGATCCCTGGTTGGGGAACTAAGATCCCACATGTCGCAGGGCAACTAAGCCTGCACGCTGCAACTACTGAGCCCGCGCTCTCTGGAGCCTGTGCGCCACAACTAGAGAGAAGCCTGCACGCCACAACAAAGAGCCCACATGCTGCAGCGAAGATCCCCTGTGCTGCAACTAAGACCTGATGCAGCCAAATAAATTAAAAAAATGTTTTTTAACACAATTGAAAATCAATCAATGTAATTCATGGTATTAAAGATTAAAAAAGAAAAAGTGCAAATGATCATCTCTCTAGATGCAGAGAAAGCACTGGATTCAACATCTATTCTTCAAAAAATATTCTCAGCAAATTAGGAATAGAAAGGAAGTTCCTCTGATAAAGAACATCTACACCTACCCAGCAGTAATGCGGAGCACCCCCTCCTGGGGTGTCAACTGATGCCAAGTGAGGAACCTAGACTTCTAAGCCTACCTGGCAGTAATGAGGTAACATCTCCTATTTCCCTGATGGAGTTGTGTCCCGCCCCCCACAAAAATAAAAACCCAGTGAAAACAGAAGGTTTAAATAACACCCAGAGTCTCAGAACATAGTACAAAAATGTCCAGGTTTCAATAGAAAATCACTCATCAATAGAAAATCTTAACAGGTACTAGGAAAATCTCGAACTGAAAAGAAAAAGACAATCAACAGATGTCAAACCAAAATGACATATATAAGAATTACCTAACAGAGATTTTAAAGTAGTCATCATAAAAATGTTTAGATGAACATTTACAAATATGTTTGAAACAAATGAAAAAAGAAGTTTTCAGGAAAGAAACAGAAGATATAAAAAGAACAAAATGGAAATTTAAAAGCTAAAAATTACAGGAGCCAAAATAAAAATACCAGTGGATAGGTCAACAACAGAATGGAGGGAACAGTGGAAAGCATCAGTGAACTTGAAGATAAAACAATACAAATTACCCAATGAGCAATAGAGAGAAAAATACACTGGAAAAAAAACACAAAAACTGAACAAATTCTAAGGAACCCATTGGTTTATAAGAAAAGATCCAACATTTGTGTCTTTGGAATCACAGGAGATGAGAAAGAAGGCAAAGCTGAAAAGTGTTTGAAGAAATGATAGCTGAAAACTCCCCAAATTTGGCAAAAGACATAAACCTACATATTCAAGAAGTTAATACCAAACAGGATAAACTCAAAGAAATCGATGCCAAAACATCATAGTTAAATTTCTGAAAACTAAAGACAAAAATTCTTGAAAGCAGCCAGAGAGAAACAGTGCATTATCTATATGGAGAAAACTATTCAAATGGCAGTAGATTTCTTATCAGAAACCATGCTGGCCAGTAGAAGTGGCACAACCTTTTTCAAGGGCTAAAAGAAAAGAACGGTCAAGCAAGAATCCTATAACAAGCAAAAATATCATTTAGGAATGAAGGGGCAACAAGACATCCTCAGGTGAAAGAAAACTAAGAGAATTTGCTGCCAGCAGAATTATCCTGAAAGTGGCTAAAGGAAGTTTTCTAAACTGAAAGGAAATGATAAAAGAATCTTGGAACATCAGAAACAAAGAAAGAGTACAGTAAGCAAAAATATGGATGTATACAACAGGCTTTACTTCTCTCAAGTTTTCTAAATTATGTCTGAGGTTGAGGCAAAAATTATAACACTAACGTGATTCTAAATGTATATAGAGGAAATATTTAACACAATTATATTACAAATGACAGAAGGTAAAGAAAAATAATGGAGTTAAGATTTCTATACTTCAACCAGTAAAATGACACCACCAGTAGACTGTGATAAGTTATGTATATAATGTGAAACCCAGAGCAACCACTAAAAAGGCTATACATATATGAAAATCCCACAGCTAATGTCCATATGCAATGGTGAAAAACTGAAAGTTTTTCCTCTAATATCAGGAACAAGACAAGGATACCCACTCTCACCATGTCTTTTCAACATAGAACTAGAAGTCCCAGCCACTGCAATTAGGCAAGAAAAAGAAATAAAAGCCTAATCAAAAAGGTAGAAATAAACTTGATCATGCTAACACACTGATCTCAGACTTCTGTACTCCAGAACTGTAATAACTTGCTGTTGTTCATAAGCCATCCGGGCTATGGTACCCAGTCTATGGTGCTTTGTTATAGCAGCCCAAATAGACTAAGGCAACTAGTATATTAGTTTGCAAGGGCTGCCATAACAAAATATCACAGAATGGGTGGCTTAAACAACAGGAATTTTATTTTCTCACAGTTCTAGAGGCTAGAAGTCAAAGATCAAGGTGTTGGCAGGTTAAGTTTCTCCTGAGGCCTGTCTCCTTGGCTTGCAGATGGCCACCTTCTTGCTGTGTCCTCATGATCTTTCCTGTGTGTGTGTACATGTATGGTATCTCTTTGCATATCTAAATTTCTTCTTAAAAGGACACCAGTCAGATTAGATTAGGGTCCACATATGACCTCATTTAACCTTAATAACCTCTTTAAGGGCCCTATCTCCAAATACAGTCACATTCTGAAGTACTGGGGGTTAGGGTTTCAGCATATGAATTTTAGGGGAACACAATTCAGCCTGTAACAGACTAGTATGTAATTCTCAAAACGCAACAGTAAAAAACCAAACACTCCAGTCAGAAAATGGGCAAAACACACTATTAGACATTTTGCTGAAGAGAATATACATTTGTCAAATAAACTAATGAACAGATGCTCAACATTATTAGCCTTTAGAGAAATACAAACTAAAGCCACATTCACATATCACCGCACACCTACCAGATGGCTGAATTAAAAAATAATGACACCAAATGCTGGGGAAGATGTGGAGAAACTGGATCAATCATACATTGCTGGTGGGAATATAAAAAGTTACAGCAACTCTAAGAAAATAATTTGGCCATTTATTAAACACTAAACATGCAATTACCATACAACTCAGTAGTTGTACTCCTTGGCATTTATGCTAGAGAAATGAAAACTTATTCACATAAAAACTTGTACTTGAATATTTATAGCAGTTTTAGTCACAACAGCAAAAAACTAGAAACAATCAAACATCCTTCACCAGATGAGTGTTTTAAGTGGTATATCCATACCGTGGAGAACTACCGATAGATACAACAACTTGGATGAATCTCCAGAGAATTACAGTCAGTGAAAAAAGCCAGTTCCAAAATGTTACATACTGGGGACTTGCCTGGTGGTCCAGTGGCTAAGACTCTGTGTTCCCAATGCAGGGGGCCCGGGTTCGATCCCTAGTCAGGGGACTAGATCCCACATGCATGCTGCAACTAAGGGTTCGCATGCCACAACTAAAGATCCCACGTGCTGCAACTAAGACCTGGAGCAGCCAAAATAAATAAGTAAATATTTAAAAACAAAACAAAACAAAACAAAAAACCAAAATGTTACATACTGTATGATTCCATTTATATAACATCCTTGAAGTGACAAAGTTATGGAAATGGAGAACATCAGTGGTTGTGGCTATAAAAGGGAAACTCCAGGTATCTTTGTGGTGATAGAAATATTTTATGTCTTAACTGTATCAATGTCAATATCCTGACTGTGATATGTACTGTATAGCTTTGCAAGACACTACTACTGGGGGTAACTGGATAAAGTATATATGGGATCCTTTCTGTATTATTCCTTAAAACTGCATGTGAATCTATAATTAATTCAAAGCAAAAAGATTTTTAATTTTGAAAATTACCATTTGCAACAGTTTTCAAAATATGAAACACTTTGGCATAAACTGGACTAAAAATGTGGAATACTGGTACACTGAAAATTATAAAACATTGCTGGGAGAAATTAAAGACCTAAATAAATGGAGAGAGATGATGTATTCATGGATTGAATATTGATAAGATGTCAATTCTCCCCAAACTGAACTATAGATTCAATGCAATCCCAATCAGAAATTGACAAACTGATTGTAAAGTTTGTATATATGGAGCAAAGGGCCTAGAACACAACTCTGAAATAGATACAACATTTTTTTTTTAATTAATTAATTTATTTATTTATGGCTGTGTTGGGTCTTCGTTTCTGTGCGACGGCTTTCTCTAGTTGTGGCAAGCGGGGGCCACTCTTCATCGCGGTGCGCGGGCCTCTCACTATTGCGGCCTCTCTTGTTGCGAAGCACAGGCTCCAGACGCGCAGGCTCAGTAATTGTGGCTCACGGGCCCAGTTGCTCCGCGGCATGTGGGATCTTCCCAGACCAGGGCTCGAACCTGTGTCCCCTGCATTGGCAGGCAGATTCTCAACCACTGCGCCACCAGGGAAGCCCGACACAACTTTGAAATAGAACAAACTTGGTGGACTCACACTTCCTGACTTTAAAACTTGGGATAAAGTGACAGTAATCAACACAGTTTTGTATGGTATAAAGGTAGACAGATCATTGGAACAGAATAGAGTGCAGAAATTGACCCAAATTTATACAGTCAATTAATTTTCAACAGAAGTGAAAAGGCAATTCAGAGGAGAAAGGATAATCTTTTCAACAAGGTGCTGAGATGACTGGCTATTCATATGCTAAGAAAGAAAAAGCAAGAACAAAAAAATACACAAAAAAACTTCAATCCATACCTTGTACCATATAAAACTATAAAACTTCTAATGAAAACATAGGAGGAAACCTTTGAAATCTTGGGTTAGACAAAGATTTCTTGGATACAACACCCAAAGCAAAATCTTGTGAATTAAATATATCTTGTATTTATCTACTTCTCTCCATCTCTGTTGTCACCACTTTAGTCTCCACCACCATCATATTTTGCCCAGACTATTTCTGTTTCCATCTCCTCCTACTTCTACCCCTGTCCTGTCCAACCATCTTCACAAAAGTGAGAGTGATGTTTTAAAGCATATATATATATAATCATATGATTTCCCTGCTTAAAACTCTTTTAATAGATTCTCATGTCCCTTGGGATAACATAGCCTTCAAAGGCCTGGCATGATCTAATCCCTCTCTAGTTCTCAGCTTCGTCTTGCACTATTTATCCCCCTTACTTATTCTGCTTTAGCCACAGTTGCCCATCAGTTCCTCTAATATGTCAAACTCCTCTAATATGGCAACCATGGCTGTTCTTTCAGCATAAGCTACCCCCTCTTCTCTCCTTCACTATCCAACTGGCTAATCCATACTCATCTTTCGGATCGCAACATAAATGCTACTTTTTAAGAGAGGTTTTATATGACCCCCAATCTAAATTTATACCCCAAGGCCTTTACACTTGCTGTTTCCTCTGCCAAGGAAGCTCTTTCCCTATATCTTTATATATCTCACTCCTTGACATCATTTAGGAATCTACTCAAACATCACCTTCTCAGAAAGACCTTTCATGACCACTTATTTAAAATACCATCTTGCCATCACTCACTTTAACATCTTACTTTGCTTTATTTTCTTATCAAATATGAAATTATATTCTTTAATTATGTGTTCACTTATTTGTAATCTCTCTAATTCCCTAGAATGTGAGCATCCCAAGGGCAGGGCTTTGTCTTGTTCACTACTCTATCCACATTGCCTGGCACGTAGCAGAACTCCAGGAATCTGCTATACAAATTAGAAACTCAGTCTTGTAGGGAAGACAGATATATAAATGAACAACTGTAATATAGAGAAATATGAGTAATAAATGAGCAGCACAAAGGGTGGAGGTATGGTCTCTGACTTAATGGCCCAGGAGAGATTCTCACACAGAAGGAGGCATTTGAGTTAGATCTTAAAAGATGCATAGGGGCTTCCCTGGTGGTGCAGTGGTTAAGAATCCACCTGCCCATGCAGGAGACACAGGTTTGAGCCCTGGTCCGGGAAGATCCCACATGCTGCGGAGCAACTAAGCCCACGAGCGACATCTACTGAGCCCAAGTAGCCACAACTACTGAAGCCTGTGCGCCTAGAGCCCGTGCTCTGCAACAAGAGAAGCCACTGCAATGAGAAGCCCACGCACAGCAACGAAGACCCAACGCAGCCAAAAATAAATAAATAAATAAATAATTTTTAAAAAGGATGCATAGGAATGTATCCACTGGAAACTTGAGGTAAAGGGGCCTACATGTGCAGTCATAGAGGAATGGAAGAGAAAGCATGTAAAGGGAACTGCAAATATTGGAGAAAGAAAGACCACTGCACAGGGTTCATGTGAGGGAGTACTTGTAATATTTCACCTGCTCAAAATGTCCCTCCTCCGTTTCTGTGTCCATGTTATACCAAACCAGTAAGATATAGGTTCAAATGTCACTTCCTCCATGAAACATTTCCTTGCCTTTCCTTTCTCCCAATTTCCATAACACATTCCATATATCACAGTTCCTTAAGATAATTTACCCTCTGTATACTATTTTATGGTTATTTCATTACTATACAGGTATTATTTCCCCTATAAGCCTCTATACTGCTTGTAGTTCAAATAGGAAAAAGAAATCAAAAAATAAATTAGAAAGATAAGTGATTATTTTTTAGATTTGGTGATGGTGGAAGGAAGATATGTATTATTAAGTTGTAAGTGATCACTGCTAAATCACAGATTAGGGGTGGTAACCTATTTGAAAACCTTATATTAGATGAGAAACTATAGATGAATTGTTCTCCTTTCGGGGAGTAGATCTTTTGACTCAATATGTTTAGATTTCTTCCTTATCCCAAAATTTTAACCCCTTATTTTTTTAATTGAAGTATAGTTGCTGTACAATATTATATAAGTTTCAGGTATACAATATAGTGATTCACAATTTTTAAAGGTTACACTCCATTTACAGTTATTACAAAATACTGGCTATATTCCCCATGTTGTATACTATATCCTTATAGCTTTTTTTTTTTCCTTATAGCTTATTTTATACCTAATAGTTTGCACCTCTTAATCCCCTACTCCTATACTGCCCCTCCCCGCTTCCCTCTCCCCACTGGCAATCAGTAGTTTGTTCTCTATATCTATGAGTCTGCTTCTTTTTTGTTATAGTCACTAGTTTGTTGTATTTTTTAGATTCCACATATAAGTGATATCATAGAGTATTTGTCTTTCTCTTTCTGACTTATTTCACTTAGCATAATGTCCTCCAAGCCCATCCATGTTGCTGCAAATGGCAAAATTTCATTCTTTTTAATGGCTGGGTAGTATTCCAGTGTGTGTGTGTGCATGCACGTGTGTGCGCATGCGCACACACACACACACACACACCCCCCACATCTTCTTTATCCATTCATCTGTTGATGGACACTAGGTTGCTTTCATATCTCGGCAATTGTAAACAATGCTGCTATGAACACTGGGGTACATGTATCTTTTCGAATTAGTGCTTTTGTTTTTTTCAGCTTAATCACTTATTTTAATCACTTATTAGTATCTCTGTTACTACCCTCTTATGTGCATTCATTCCTTCACATATTTTTAAACTAGAACTATAGGCATGAGAGTTAACTACTATATAGATTCATAGAAATTTAATCTAACAATGCTACATTAAGTTTCAGCAGTTTAAGTATTTTATATACAATGTTAAGACTTAGCATGTAATTTTAATAAACCAAACAGATATAACCATTTCATGTTTATTTTTCCTCATAAACTTTCCCACTAAGCCCTCTAAAGAACTTTCAGTTATTAATAGTTGAAGTGTAAAATTATCTCTTTGTTTTAAATGCTTCTATATTCATTTTGGTTCTTCTTTACAGCTCCAAAATTACTCATTACCACAAACAACAATAGCTCACTTAGGGAACTAATATTATCAGGAACCAGGGGGACACTGATGCTAAAACAGTCAGTTCTTCCAGGATGTACATGTACATAATAGACACCAAGGTTTAAGATTTTGTTTTAAATTAAATCATTTGAAAAGAGAATCTATATGATTTATGAAGTAGCCTTCACAAATACCAGTTAGTAGTAATTCTGACTTTCCTAACCATAGCCGTTTTCCATCCATATTTTTGAAAGTGTTATGTATGTATTTATTTAAACTGCATCTTTGTAATACAAAAAGGAAAAACGTTAAAGAAACAGTTTATTTAAAGGACAGGAATTTTAAAACTGCAGGATAATTTCATCATAATTACAAAAGACCAGTAGAGGTATTTTGATCTATTTTTTTACTCTTCCATATTTTTGATATTTTGTAAACTTACTTTTCCTTTTCCCTTTCCTTTCTCCCCCCTACTGTAGACACTCCCTTGAAGCAACAGTGCATCAACAATCCTTCCACGTTCAAAGTCAGCTACATCTGTTGCTCTTTTCCATTGTTGAAAATTCCTGCCTTAATCCTATTTGACTTTATTCATACAAAGGTCATCCTGAATTGAACAAATGGAGGAGTGATGGCAAAGCACAGTGTTGAACATGGCCAAAAAAATGCTGCTGTGGAACATGTAACTAATGAGTTCACACTGTCTCAGAAGTATTTGATGTATTTCATGTAGGCCTCCAATCCTGAAGCCTCCAATCTTGAACTGTGTTATATGTATTACTACCATATTTGCTAAACATCATAACAATTATAATAATAAGCCTGATTTTTGGTAGTACACTGCTGTTTCTTTTTTCCTAGACCAAGTGTTGAATGTTCATATTACTAATCACGCATCACACCTACCTTCATAAGCATGAATTAACTCAGAGGATCCACTCTAACCCTATCATTACCATTAGTGTCCGGCAAATGCAGCCTTTTTTTTTTTTTTTTTTAGGTTCCTCCATGGAGTGGCATCACTAAATCTTTCAATTCTCAAAATCTGTCAATGAAACTAAATTATTGTATTCAACTTAAAAAAGAAGTACCCAATGCCAGTAAGTGGCAAAATAATGGGTTTGGTTGTGCCTCAAATATCTTTTTAACAGACACTTATTATGTACTACAGCTATCATACATCATGCCACTAGCCTTTTTCTCTATGCTAAATATAGCTCAAATCTATAATTTATTGCCATCCATATATATCTGACCAAAACTAGGAGACATTAACAGAAAGATTACAGTAAGTACTAAGATAAACTTAACTAAAGATTTATGAGGTGAAGATAATTATTTTTAATATGCTCATAACTCACCATGACTAAAATATGGGAACACTTACTCACACAAGCTTATGTCCAAGTTAAAAAAGATGCCTGCCAACCTAAGAAGAACCAAGCTCAATTAGTTTCAAGTAATCAAGGAAAAGGCCACTGTTATTCCTATGGCTTAATAAGGAAAAGAAATCTTGTCTATAATATATCGTGTAGTTGGTCTTAAATGTGATTTTCAGTGTAAGGCAAAACTGAATACAGGACTAAAAAAAAATTCCTTAGCTACTTATCATATAAACTCAAATAGCTGTCACTGTTTCACAGTATAAAATAATCTAGTAAAGAAGATATATTTTCCAAGAAAATACTTTAATGCGTAGTTTTGTGTTGACAGCAAAGTATATGAGAATAAATAAAAACGAAATAACATCATTTGTCAGCAAGCTCATCAATATACTTTAGTATAATTTCTCAAATTCTGAGAGACAAAACTCTATAGATAAAATTCAAAGGATGTAAAAATAAAGACAAAAATTTCCCCATTTTAAATAAGATACCCCCATTTTTAAAAAAGCCTGCAAGTAAATTAGTTTTGTTTGTTGAATCATACTTTCTCAATGATGCAATTTTAGGCTAAATATTTAGCCTTTACTTTCAATTTTTCTTATATTGATAGTGGCTTATCAGACCAAGATTTCTCTGTTTTCCAGGCTTTTGGGTCTAGTAGTTAATGCATTATAGAACCCTTAAATGTATTAGCAAAGTTTACTACTTAAAAGAGGCTTTCCAAATTCTATTTTTATAAATAAAAGACTCTTTTTAGCAAGTAATTACTCAGTAAATGTGTTTACAAATTTGTATTTGCCTGCAGTGTGGCACATTTATACTATAAAGTGTGTGATGTACTGAATGACCTAAACTTTGCCTGTTTCCTTATTTTTTAAACGGGGAAAACAGCATATACCCTACTTATTTCATGGTTTTGTATAGAGAATAAAACAAATCATGCCTATTTAAATGTTTTAGAGATTATAAACCACTTCATAAATGTAAGGAATTATTATTATGCAAAGAGAACTCTGTCAACTGGTCAGTAGTTATATTTCTTTGAAGCAATGTTCAGTTTGTATGGAAATAGACACAGATAAACCAGGGTAAAAAGTTCTGTATCAAAGAGTCTTAAACTTTTCATTCCATAATTTTCTTAAGAACTTTTATGATCCTAGCAGTTGGGAACCACCATCATCTTCGAGATTCTTCTAGATGGTCTCAGCACGGAACTCCAGTATGTGTGAATATAAAATATTTGTGAGGGAACAAGTGGCAGGTGTTCCTACTCCAAGTCTAATGTTACTTGCTGTCATTTAATTCAGACCCAGTCTCCAAATTCACACCCAAAAACTTTTAGCAAGGCTGTGTGCTTTCATATATACCCTGCCTTAGTGAGAGACCACACATGGTGAATCTGGAGGGAAAGGTTCCTTACTCTCAGTAAAGGGACTGGCAGAGAGGAGATACTAGAAAATGATAAAATGTTTACGTTGCCTATTTCCCTATTAAAATACAGCATGAATCTTAGGAGACTACTGAAGCCATTTTACTTTCTCCACATGGGACTTACCAACATCCCTGTCCCAGGGATGATGTCCCTGTCTCAGCCCCTGTGCCCTTGTTCTCAATGTTGTTCTGACACAGGGGAGACCCCTCAGATCCTCAATTCATGACTGAAATATCTTCTCTGTGAAGTTGACAATTAATGAATTTTCTCCTGGGAAGCTTCAACAGGCCAACACCTCCTGATCACCCTGAGCTCAGACATCTTTGAAAGAGGTTTAAGGGTCATTTTCTTACAGTTTGCATTTTTGTTTTGTACATCAATTTCATTTTAATTGTCCTATTTCACAAAATAGTACACCATGCTGATCCCTGGAAAAGGCAAGACCAACTCTACTGTTCTGCCATCTATGTGTAGGCACATGTTTCAGATGGAAGAAAGGGAGAAGAAAGAATGGAAGAAGCTTAAAACTGTCTAAAACTGAATTCATTTTCTTAAACACATACTTATCTTCTCATACTCTCTTTCTCTATTAAAGGCAGAGCCAGGATGACCTTCCTACCTTCCTTCCTTCCTTCCTTCCTTCCTTCCTTCCTTCCTTCCTCCCTCCCTCCCTTCCTTCCTCCCTCCTATGTATATATCCATCCATCCAAAAGAATTTATTGAGCACTTACTACATGTTACACACCCATGCTAGGCTCTAGGGACATAGAAATGAAAAATGGAGCTCATAGGGCAGTGGGGGAAAAAAGATGATAAACAAAGTATTTAGGTAGAAAACAGTGATTGAGAAAAGGGGGATGGTTTATATAGGGTAGTCAGGGAACGGTTCTTTAGAGACGTGACATTGAGAAGAGATGCTTCAGATGGAGTGAAAAACAAATATAAAGGCCCTGAGGCTAGAATGAACTAGGCATGCTTGAGGATGAGAAGACCAGCATGGCTCTAATAGAACAAAGAAGGCAGCGGATTGAAGGAAATAAGGTTGGAGAAAAAGGCAAAGACCAGGTCACATAGGGCCTTGTAGGCCATGGTGATTTTATTTTGCAATAGGAGGCCAACAGTGGGAATGAGGTAGTGACATAATGTGATCAATGATTTTAAAAGGTCATTCCAGTGAGACTTTCAATTCCAAAAGATACTCTTGATATACTGACACTTCAAAAGAACCAGAGCCTTCATAAAATACAAATTTTTATTGAATTGCTGAGCGCAAAATTTTTTTTTCACATAAAGGAAAACCTGAGGATTGAACATTGAGATAAGAATTTTCTAAGGGCAGAAAAATGTTTTTGTTTTGAGTATATCTCTGTGTATATGTTATCTTTCACAGGAAGTAATTAAGTCAATAAGTAAATATTGTAAAAAACTGGCATACCCCTAACAACCAAGAAATCAATTCTGTCTAAACATTAAAATCATCTGGCTAATTAAAAAAAAAAACAAAAACAGACGTCCAACTCTGACTTCTAGAGATTTTAATTTACTGGCTTGGTGTAAAGCCCAAGCACTGATATTTTTTAGAAGTTTCCTACCTAAAGTTGAGAACCACTACCCCAAGAAAACCCTTACACATGTATATCAAGATTTATAAAAAATATTCACAGCAGCATCATTTCTAGCAGTAGAAACTTGGGGAAAAATTCTTATCTTTATCATCAGGAGAATGAATAAACTGTGGTAAACTCCATGCAATGGAATATTATATAGCAATAAAATTAAATAAATTATAGCTACACACAACGACATGGATAAATCATCGAAACATAACATTGAGTAAATAGAGAAGTCTGCCCAAAGGATAATGCGTTTGTGCAAAGGTTGAAAACAAAATTAAACAACATATTGTTTAGGTGTACAGGATAATGCCACTTTTGCAAAGCTTAAAGTAAACATATTATTTAGAGGTTTGTACATATAAAAGAATGGTTAGCAGCTATGCGGCTGGCAGGGTGAGGTAGATCCCAGGCAATCACAGGCACAGGGATAGGGTGAAAACATTACAGGTAGCTTTGACATTATTGGTCATGTTTTAGTTCTTAACTTTGGATGGTGCTCACTTTATTGTTATGATCCATAACTTACATGTATATTCACATAGTCTTTTGCATGAATCATAAATCAAACAATAACAATTTTTTAAAGATTTCTACTGTGTAGAAAATAGACTGTGGAAAGGGTACATAAGTAGAAGCACAGAGATAATTGGGAAGCTACTGAAGTAATCCAGGAGAGAGTGTATGGTGGAATATACCACGGTGGAGTCGGGGAGATGGTGAGAAGTGATCAGATTTAGAATACATTTTGAAGAGTGGAACTTCTAGGACTTACTGATGAATAAAAAGTCTGCACTGTCCAAAATGGTAGCCATTAGTTATATATGAGTATCAAAATTAATTAAAATTAAAGAAAACTTAAAAATCAGCTTATTAGTCACACTAGCCACAGCTACACTGTTAAGTGCACATGTGGCCAGTGGCTAACATATTAGCACAGATATAAAACATTTCTATCACTACATAAAGTTTCATTTGAAAGACCATGTGTGGGAAATGAAGGAGAAAAGATGGTTCCTAAGTTTTCTGCCTGAGCAGCTGGGTGAATGGCAGTGCCATTTACCTAGGGATGGGGAAAATCAGGGGAATAGCAAGTTTGGAAAGAAAATTAAGAGTTATTTTGCACAAGAAGAGCTGTTGAGCAGACACAGATCAGGGAGAAGTTGGAACTAGATATACATATTTGGAATATATTGGGTTGGCCAAAAGTTCATTTGGGTTTTCTATAACGTCTTATGGAAAAACCCAAATGAACTTTTTGGCCAACCCAATATTAATGTATAGATAGTATTTTAAATCACAGGATTAGACACGGGATTAGATTGCAAAATGGTATCTCCCCTTTGGAAGGCCTCTTGACAATGAATATCAAAATTACAAAGGCATTATCCTTTGACTCACTTCAGGACATTTATCTAACATATATGAAATAATCTGTATACAAGGTCCTTCATTGCAGCATTGCTCAGAATAACAAAAGACCAGAAACAACACCATCTATGGGTAACTGGCTAAATAAATTATGGCACAGTCAAATAGAGATGTAAAACAGAATGAAGATGCTCTCCACATACTAAAATGGGAAGATTTCCAGGATATACTGTTAAGTTAAAAGAGCAAAATTAAGGGGAAGAACAGTATTTATAGGATGTTACCTTCACGGCAAAAAAGGAAAAGAGTAAGAAAAAAATATTTAGATTTGCTTGTATCAGTGTAAAAACCACTGGGAGAACACACAAAAAACTAATAAGAGTGATTATCTTTAGGAAGCTGGGGTGGAGAGGAGTGTAGTATGGTGAATGGGGACAGGGGTGGTAGCAAGACTTCCTGACGTGTATCTTTTTATGTTATTTTGATTTGTGAACCATGTTAATATATTACCTGGCTAAAACAATTCCACTAACATTTTCTAAAAGGAAATAATAATCACCTACATTAAGGGATCAATGAGATAAGGACTAAAATTGACCACTGGATTTGGCAAGCTGGAGATGACCTTAACCAGGGAAGTTTCAAATGTTAGAGGTAGGAATAAAAGCCTGTTTGGAGTGGACTGAAAGAACCAGAGATGATGAGTATAGAAAACTTTTCAGAAGAAGGCAGAGAAATTGGGAAGTAGTTGAAAGAACATGTGATATCTAGAAAGTTTAGGGGTTTTTTAAGATGGACTATATCATACTTTATTTGTAAGCTAACTGAAGTGGTCAGGCACAGAGTAAGGAACTGATGCAGGAAGGAGAGTGATAAAACCAGGGTCAAAACTCTTGAGCAGACCAGGGGTATGGGTCTAATACACATGGTGGTAGGTGGGTGATCCTTGGATAAAGGCAGGGACAGGTTCATTCGTTAAAACCTAAGGCAGAACATGAGGTTACAAATCATGCTGCCTTTTTCTCAACACACACATAACATGCACACACACTCCAACTTCAAGGGCCTTCCACCACATATGGTTTAATTCTCAAACAGTTACTATGGTCCATGAGATCCTCCAGGACCTGGGCAGTACCCACCTCTCCAAACTTGTACAACATCACTTGCTCCTTGCTCACTACACTCCACTTACATGGACCTTCTTTCAGTTCTTTAAACATGACAAGTTATTTCTTGCTTTGGGGCCTTCATACATGCTGCCTGGAATTCTTCTGCCCTACTCTTCCTGCTGTTGTCTCCTTACTATCTCTTAATGGGTCTACCATCATTCTCTCTCTTATAGTATGCTGTTCTTTTCCTCCACAGCACTTACCATGATTTTCAGGTATATACTTATGGGTTCACTTTGTAGTACCTCTGGAAGTCAGAAATCACATCTGTTATACCCAGTATTCTAACATAATGTCTGGCACACTGTGGGTACTCAAAAAATATAATTTTTAATTTTTAATTAAAAACCCCACATAGCATTAAATTTACCAGCTTAACCATTTTTTAAGTGTATAGTTCAGTCCTCAATAAATGTTTTTTGAATGAGTGAAGTGAGCAATACAACCAGTTGCCTAAGCTAGAAACCACTGAATCATCCTTGATTCTTATTCTTCCCTTTTCTCCCTCAGGCCCTGTTCTTTAGCTTTGTCTTTTCTAACTATAGTTTTATTCACCCTTGCTTTCCCTCTTCACTGCATTGCTCGATGGCTCAGACCCCCATGACTTCTAGCCTGGACTATTATAAAACTTTCATATCTATATCCCTGTCTTCAGGTTCATCACTCTCTATCCTTTACTTACTGTCTTCAAAGGTTTCATTCTACTGAAATCTGATCATGTCTTTCCTTTACCAAATAGAAACCAAGGGTGTGCAAGGTTCAACCTGGAAATAATAGAGTAAGCAGTAGTTCTGTTTTATAATCTTGGAGCCAGGATCTATGAAGGGAGGTCACTGATGCTAAAAGTCACAGTGAAGAGCAGAAGCTGATGACAGGGAAGGCAGCGGGGATAAGGCAATGGAGAAGGAATCTTAAGAGAAGCTGCTCTGGAAATGCCATTAATTCTGTTATAGGTTGGCTCTTTTTTCAGGGCCTACTCTGCTTCCATAGCCATTACTAGTATTATTACGATTATTACCTTAAGATAGAATTTACATACCGTAAAACTCACCCTCTTAGTGGGCAGTTCTGTAAGTTTGACAAATGCATACAGTTGTATAACCTCTACCACTCCATTATCCCTCCCTCAAATTCCTATGTATCCCCTCACCCCCCGATAGTCACTGGTTTATGTCACTGGCATTTCTGTCCCCATGGTTTTGCCTTTTGTAAATGCCACATAAGTGAAATCATATAGAATGTAGCCTATTGAGTCTGGCTTCTTTCATTAAGCATAATGCATTTGAGATTCATCCATGCAGTTGGGTGTATAAACTACTGAAGCCTTTTAATAATGCCATTCTGTACCTGGTTTCAATAGATTGCTACTATTCCTACCGTCTACACAATAAAGTCTAAATTTCTAGCAATCACACACAAAAATATTCAGAACCAGATTCCACCTTTATGTCCAGGTACTCCATCACACCAGTAGTGCTCATGGTTTCTTGAACTAGGCACTTTAATACCTCAATGCTTTTGCCTATCTGTTCCTTTTGAAATGCCCTTCTCCTTCTTTCTTTGCTCATCTAGTGAACTCTAACTGTCCTTCAATAGCTCAGATTAAGTGTGATCTCTACTGCCTCTCTCACCTCCAATACACTACCCTACACTACACTTCACACTACATCACACACACACACACTCACACACTTTCCCTGTTCCTAACCTCTAATGAGGCGTGCTTGGAAAAGAGGTAATGTGGTATAAAGTAACACTCTCATTAATGGTCTTATAGAATTCTAGCCTATCTCTATTATAGCCCTAATTTTACTGTATCATACTTTTTGTTTATGTGACTGCCATATTGGGTAGGTTGAGAGACGGCGGAAGACAAAGACTTCATCTTAGTCATGTTTTTCCTCCTAGTTCATAGTATAGTTCCTTGCATAGAGTAAGGGCTATATAAAAAATGAATGTATGAAGTAGCACACGAGGACAGGCATGTCCCCAGATGTCTTTTAAGATGTTTTGTGTTTAGTGGACTCCCTCTAACCTCACCTTCCCCATACCAAAAAAAAAAAAAAAAAAACTTTGAAAGCCACTTCTATATAACACTTCTTTCTTAGAAAAAGAAATATAATTATTCTTTTTGTTTTCTGTTTCATCCATTTTTGAATTGGTTTATTTCTCACCTAAGCAAAATCAATAAACTTATCATTAACAAATATTTATTGGAAATACACTGTCCCTTGTCCTGGCAAATTTTAAGATAAATAATATGATTTTAGTAGGATAAATAATTTATTTTTACTTCATGTTCATATTGTAGTAAGAGTAGCAATGAGTACTGCTGAACTGCTTGCTGTAGCATTCCAAATGACTGCTGTCTCTAACCCAGTATCAAAAGATGTTAACTCTTGAGAAGTTTTCAGATTCTATTTTACAGCACTTTAGCATCTCATACCCTTTAAAAACATTATACAAATGTACATACATGAGAGTATTTCTTATAATGAAAATAATCGGGTTATTAATGATGTCTTGATGATAAATAAAATTTAATTATGGCACTCAAAGGAAATTTTATTTTGAACTATTTGGCAAACCTTATACTGTTCATTTAAGCTTTTGCCTTCTTTTGAGGTGTTAAGAAGCTAAGAATTAGTGTAAGACTACTTTTGATGCTTCCTTCAGAGTAACTAAAAGCTTGACTTCAGAGTCATATAAAAATGACACTTCTATTGAAAACTATCTTTTAAAAATTTCCATGAATGTCTTTTTATGGCTAATGCTTATCAAAGTTATGGTTGCTTCTCATGGAAATTATAAAGTTCTCATGTGTCTGAATTAATATTTTCAAAATTAAGAAATATACTAGTATCATCTTTGGTTATGTATACTCTAAAGCCTCATCATTCAAATATTATTAATACAGAATTGGTAATGCGTAGGACATGGTATGTCAAGTTGTATTAAATAAGTATGTATTTTAAAGTAATTTTTTCTTTCCAAAAAAATTTAGAGGTGTTCTATAGGAAGCACACTTTTTCTGGGAAAAAAAGCGAATAAGTAAAGTAACATCTATACTAAAAAGATTTTATTTGTTTTAGTCAATTCTAAATTTGTGAGAATAGTATGGGCTGAAATGAAGGTAACATCTGCTGTATAAGGTGAAGTTTTGTTAAGTAAATTAAACATATTAACACGTTTTAAACAAATATATATAAAGGGAACAATATATGACGGAAAAAACTTTTTTACCTTGTGTGAAAATCTTAAGTGCACATTGAAGTTGGGCCAAATGAAGATCTCTGTTTAATAATTCAAGTTACTGTGAGTACATGAAAGAATAAACTGTTTTCTATTAAAATTAAAAATAAACTCTGTTGCTTATACTAATCACTCAATTATATGAGGTTCTTCTGTTTTGTGTACTTATGAGGTTTAATTAATAAGAAGTTAAATGTAGATGGTCCTTGTTAAAAAAAAAAAAAAAAAAACCCAGCTATGTTAAAACCTAAGTTTTCCAAAGCAGTAAAGAGGTAAGCAGACAAACACTAAAGAGTT
This sequence comes from Balaenoptera ricei, assembly GCF_028023285.1. NCBI lineage: Eukaryota > Metazoa > Chordata > Mammalia > Artiodactyla > Balaenopteridae > Balaenoptera > Balaenoptera ricei. Next base: position 49,377,073 of record NC_082651.1, read on the forward strand.
TCCACGTTTCCACTTCAATAGCATCTACTGCTGCTGGTGGGGGTGGAGGTGGAGAAATAGCTTTAGGATTTTTATCCAAATTAATACATCTTAGAATTAGAAATTCTGATGTAGTACAGATAAACAATTATTTCTGAGCTTCACGAGGCATTCTGGGCATGAGAATGGTCCCAAACTGTGGAATTTAGTACTAGAACAGAAATATAAATTTTACTGTAAAGAAATTTCACTGTAAAGTAGTACTACAAACTTACTTATTAAAGTATCAAATACTTTATAAGTTTACATTCTCAAAGAATTATTAATTTATTCACAATGTATTTTCAATTATTGGCTTTGCTTTTCAATAAGATCATTATTAGAGGGGTTTATCTAACTTTAAAGTCTTCTTTCTGCAGCACTATGTTGAGCGATATTAGAATTTTTTTTTTAAAGGATACAAAAGATACCTGGGTTACACACTTAAGACCTAATGTAATGATCTAACTACATGCAGGTTTGCAAAGAATATGCTCACACACCCTTAATGAAAATGGCACTAAAGAAGACAATATATAGTATATATATTAATCCTTAGATTACAATTGTTAATCCAGGTATTAAAGAGTTTACATATCCCACAGTAGTTTGGCCTCCTGTACATAAGCTAGTTAAAGAATATCTACTACCATTGAAAATATGTCCTAAACTCTTGCTTGAATGCCATGGAAACAGACAGTAAAAGGAATATTAAGCCATCTTATGATATCTAGTTGCTCCATTAACTCAACTGTACTGTGATTGTTTTTGAGCCTTCTCAAAAGTTCAAGTTCAAGCATGTCAGGCTTGTTCTTCAAGCCTTTCAAGTTAGGACTTGTATTAAAAAACAGTGCCAAGCAAGAAGTTTAAGTAAACATAAAACCATCATAGAAACGACTAAAGGAGTTCAATTTGATTATAAATATCTTCCTCATCAACACATCAAGTAGTAAAACCAAAAATTTTCATTGGATTTATAGTTTATCTTGTTATGATTTCTTCTTTGACCTATAGTTTATTTGAAAGTATATATATTAATTTTCAAATATATGGGTTTGTTCTAGCTATTGTTTTTTTTTAATCAATTTCTACATTAATTGCACTTTGGGCAGAAAACATAATTCCAATCCTCTGAAATTTGTTGAAAATTTACTTTAGAGCCTAAAATATAGTCACTCTCTGTAAAGAAATGAATTCTATGGTGTAGTATTTTATGAGGTCAAAATTGTTGAGTCTTTAAATCTTACTGATATTTTTTAGTTGGCCTATTCCATCAGTTATAGAGAGAGATGTGCTATAATTTCTCACTATGATATGGACTACTTGTTTCTTTCTGTAGTTCTTTCAAAGTTAGTTCTGTCTGGTTCGAGAATATGTAATTAACTGGATGCAAGTTCAAAAGTTACTAAGGAATTTCCCACATTCCATTTTGGTTGATTTCATCTTCATGGTGTCATTTAACATGCTCCTCTACCCCTCAGTATTTCTTGTAAACTGGTAGTTATTATAACCAGTGGCTTGACTAGATCTCAAGTTTAATTCTTTGGCAAGTATACTTATGGTAGTCCTATATACTTGCTATTGCAATGTATCAGGAAGCACAAAATGCCTGACTGCCTTACTCTTAATTACATTAAGATTGATCACTACAGATCACTACAGTTAAGTATCAGCCTGATCCATTCATCTATTATAAAACCTTTTCACTAATGATTTTATCAGCCATGCTGACTGTTGCTAGATCCATTATTTCATTAGGGATTATGAAATGGTGAGTTTTCCAGTGATATCAGTCTATCTGTATTTCATAGCTAAAATTGTTCTATGGGGAAGAACTTTCCCTCACCAACTATTTAATTATCTTGAAATACATTTTATAAAGAAAAGTCAAGATGAGTACTTGATCTTTTTCCTTTATTTATCAATTTACACAATAATGAGTTGGTGTCCTAGCAACTTCAAAAGTCAATTATTTTGGTATTAACATTACAAAATCATGAATTTTTATATATTTGATGTGTTTCAAACCTTTTACAGATATTTATTCTTTTTTAATTATGTAAACATGCTCCACTGTCTCCAGCATTTAATGTTATAAAAGCATCTGATAGTGAAATCTTCCCTTTGTAGGTAACTTGCCTTTGAAATTTAAAAGTACTATAGGAATATGTCTAGGTTTGGATCTCATTCCATTCATCTTGCCAGGTACTTGTGAGTGCTTTTAATCTAAGACTCAAATCTTTCTCTGCCTCATATAAAATATCTTCTCTCTCTTTGGTAAATTATTTCCCTCTTTTTATTCTTATTTCTATAACCCTACTATAAATATAGTGAATCTCCTGACTTTATTCTTTATTTTTCCTCCCATAATTTTAACCTCTTCATCTTTTCACCTTGAATTCTAAAGAGAATTTTTCAAGTTTGTTTTCTAACTCATTAATTTGATGTTCTGCAATATACTATCAGTTGTTTATAATTTTAAAATTAGAAAATTATGTTTTTTCATATCCAAGAGATCTTTCCTATTCTCAAATGATTACGTTTTACTATTTTGGGGGGAAAAATTTCAAACCTACAGAAAAGTTGCAAATATAGTACAATAAAAACCCATATATTATTAATCTAGATTCACCCATATTAATATTTTGTCTCAGATCATTATTTTTGGTACTTGCTCTTGTTTAATTTATTAATAGAATGTCCAGTCAAATCACACTAAAAATACTGATTAGAAGTTTTTTTTTAAAAAAACTTTTGTTTCTGTGCTAAGTTTGTTTTACAGAAGGTCATTTGCTCTGATGCTAGGATCAGTCCCCTTTTCTTTTCTTGACCAGTTTATTTTATTTTATTTTATTTATTTATTTACAAAATTTAAGGAGGTGTTCATTTTCAGGTTCATGCATAACACTGTGAGTGTCCACTTATGAATCAGGCATCTATTGCCAAAATTTAAGGAGACACTAACTCTGGGGTTTAAACAAGTGCCACGTTTACACTTGCATTACCCTGAGAGTTAGTGGCTCCTTAAATTATGCACCCTAGTTGCTTCTCTTGCCTCACCCTAGTCCTGGCCCTGCTGTGCATGCTGTTGTGGGTCTTTTCTTTTTCTTTCTTTCTTTTTTTTTGTTTGTTTCTTATTATTATGGAGTGAAATTTATCCAATACTGGGAACTGAGAAGGCTTCTGTCATAGTTTGTATGAATCTGTTCAAATGCTCTAAATATATTCCTCTTCTTCATGCAGTAAAGGGTGAGCTAATCAGTGCTTCGTTCACATTTATCATCAGTAATGTACCCTAAAGTGATCCTGCCAATATACATCAATAACACTCAATTTACCATTTATTGCTAACTCCTTAGCCTTCATAAAGCTTTTAGCAAACATGCCAAACTGAGTCATTAACGTGCTCAAATTATTTACCTTATTCAGGCTCTTTTTCTATGTGGTGGCACTTTTTTTCCCAATCCTCAACTGGAAAACTGTAACAGGCACCTATTTAGTTACTCAGGAATATAGTGATATAAAAGACCAACCTTTCAAAATCACCCCTAATTACTCTACAAAATTTGTTTCAAAAGGCAAGCACCCTAATCATGGTTTGTTTCTTTAAGCAAAATGTAACATTTTCTCTCTTCCACTGAATACAGTCAGAAAAATCAAGAGGCAAATTCTGCAACTGAGCAGAAAGAAGTCTAGAAACAGTACGGTAGAATGCAAAAACAAAAACCAAAAACCACAAACAAAAAACCCAAGCTATCAAAAGTTGAATAGTATTCCCTTCAAAATCAGTTTACTACGTTAATACAATGTTGTCTGAAAAGGCACGGTAGTTTTCAGAGCATAGCATTACTGGTGAGGTTACTGAGAAACTTTTTTTTTTGGCACCTACAATGTCAATTCTAAAATATATTTGGACATGTGCACTGTAGGGCCTTGACTAAGGCAAGGCAAGAGAGGCTCCTGGGGCACAAAATTTAAGGAGACACCTCTTCACAGGGGGTGCAAATGAAGACTCTGCATCTGCACCACCCTAAAAGTGAATGCCTCCTTAAATCTTATGCTCTAGGCACTGCCTTGCCTTGTCTCTAATCTCAGCCTTGGTGCACAAATGGGGCAAATCTGACAAATGCACAGTAGCAGTAACCCACTTAAAAGCCCTTTGCAGTCTGAAAGAACCAGCTGTATCTTCTACCTACAGTTCTGCAAAAATTTCCTTGTGTTTTCGTAACAAGTTATCCTTTTTGCTTAAGAAAAAAAAAATTCAACAAAATGGCTTGTTTCTATTAGTCATAACCAAAAGAATAATAACCAATAGAACAGGTGATACATACAGCTGTGCCCTATTTATTCTGTATTATTGAGGAACAGGGTATTCTGGTAAGGTATTCCAGTAAATAAAAACTTTACAGGTAAGTTAAGCTTACCCTTATCTCACCCTCTGCAAGCTGTCACTGAATGCAGTTTAGCATTTTATTTTATAAGGTATTGTATTCAATTAAATTTTGATCTTCATCTTTTAATGATTTTCTTTGGAAGATGTGAGGCATTTTCAACTTACATGTGAGGAAATTAATAGTTTGGTTGTGTGCTTATTGTATTTCAGCATGAATGGCCCATAGGCACCATTCTGCACAGTTTTGCACAGACAGAAATGGAGGTAAAGAACTTTCTAGAAGGAGGCCTTTATGTATAAAGGGTATGAAAAGGGTGTTTGCTTTGTGGTTTGAAATTGCTGGTAGAATCAATCAAGGGGACTACTGTGTGTAACTCTGACTTTGGTTTACCCTGGGCTTCTCACAGTTTCTGCAATCTGTACTCAAAAACATCCAAGTATAAAACTTGGGTCTCTACCAGCGCTTTCTAGAAAGAGGTAACAATATGAGTGAGGGCTTGAGTCACTTAGCTGGGTCTTGAGATATGAATGAGGTTTCCACTTTTAGAGATGGAGTAAGTGGACAGAAGTATCATGGTCAATCGCTGGAGCTGTACTAATCAGGATCTTTGAGTGAGCCCTTCTCCATGTGACCAGGCTCATTTCATCATCAAATGTGCAGGGAGACTCCTCTCCATGTTATCATAAGCGTAAGTGTAATTCTTTTGAATTCTTTATTGTCATTGATAGTTGGCTGTTAATACTGTGATTTTTATGGAATTGGGTATACAGTGCTTAATATATACCTTTGCAGATGTATTTGGCAACAATTTCACTTATGTTCCTAAGCTCTTATAACCTGACTTGCATTTTATACTAAATTGCATGAATCATATCTAGGAGTTCAGACTTATATACTTATTAACTCATATTCACAGTCAGTAAATGGTGGTCAGCCACCACTGAGCCTAATTTACCATTTTATTTTATTGCATGCTTGTGCTTTGAATGTCAGGTTACTTCCCTAAATATTGGTCTTTTGTCCTAAGCTGTCTTAAAAAGTTTCATGGTCTCCTCATTTTACAAATGCAGAAATCAATGGTCTGAAGTGAGGGTATGTCGATCTATAACAATGAGGGGTCCTTAACTGCCTTTAGGGGGGTAGTTTGAATTTAATTTACAATACTGTAAATATTGTAAATAAAATTATCTCTTTGTTTTAAATCCTGGTCTTGGTTCTTTTTCATAAATTTTCTTAAAAATAAGTAGTTTCAGGTGACAGGTGGGCGAAATTAATCATCTGGCTAAGCACTTGTTCTATGACACTGAATAGCCTCTGCAGTCAATTGCCATTGAGTGCAGTTTGGCATTTTGTTATCTAAAACAACTGTGATGTAAATATCCTTTTATTATTCAACTAAAATTTGAGTCCGGTTTTTTTTTCAAAAGCTTTATTTGAACTGTTGCCTCCTTTTCAGTTTACAAATAAGGAGAATAACTGACCAAGAAGCATACCTTTTTAAGCATCAGAACTCTAATTTTAATGGAAATATTTTTATGACACTTTCCTGCCTTCCTAAACAGAATATTGTATACAAAGCATAATAAGACTCTCATGTTGACTCAAGGTTGCCAAAATGGTCAATTATTTTACTAAACTTTAATACTGCAAAGTCTTCAGGACTACTTGGATATATATACAGGTCTACTCCTACGATGAATAAGCCCCATACCACTGTGCTTTCTCAGCTGTCATTTATCATCTTTTATCATTGTCAGTATGCCATTGATTCTAACCTTCTTCCTTATCTCATACCTAATTGTGTAGTTAGTAGCTTCCAGTTTCTTTTTTTTCTTTTTTGGTTTGGCGATGGTCCACTTTTTTTTTTTTTCAAATGAAATCTTACATAAATATAAAAAATAAAAAGATTCGTGCTATGGAAGTGGAACAGTGGGCCTAGTGACCTGCTGCTAAGCCTCTATACCTGGTTTCCAGTGCATAACACTGAGGTGTCTGATGGAACCCCAGGCCACCCCCAAACTAATACCACTTGTCAAACCTAAGAGTGACTTCTTCTATTCTGAAGGATGAATTTTTGGGGGGAAATGTCATCTGGTATCTTGCACAAAAGGCAACAACAAAAAAGATCCATGATCTCATTACTCAGTAACCTCTGAGTATAACAAACAAAAAGAAAAGAAAAACATTTATAAAGTTCAAAAAATTAAACAACATAGAAAGGTAAACAAGGAAAAGAAATGGCTTCTTCAATCTTGTGCGTACCTGCCATTACACCAAGACCTTTCTCCTCAAAGGTAACCACTATTAAGTTACTTGTGATTCCTTCCATAAGGTATATGAGCGTGTATGTGTGTCTATATATATATGTGTGAATAAAGCCTTTTAAATAAAATTTTATGCATACAGAAGCTATCATACTATACTCTGTTATGCACTTTGTTTTTTCATTTAATAATATATCAGCAATCTTTTTTTAAATTAATCTTTGACAGTTGTGTTTCACATAGTTGAGTTATCCAAACTAACTTCCAGATCAGCAGATTACTGTGGATATGACTGATTGTGTTTCTACTGTCTGTGTCTGAACATGATGAGGCATTTTCTAAGAGAAGCATGGTGGTAAAATGCTCAGCTTTCTCCATAAACATCATTTATTCCACAATGTGTCTACAATGGAACACTATCCTCAAAATAATATAAAAAATAGCTATGTTATACTTTACTACAACAGAACCTAATCACCGTGTGTAACCATGTTTCTATGGAAAAAAGAATTTAGAGTTCCAACTTGGAACTGGAAATACCTCTCTAGACATAGAACAGCACAATGGGAAACGTGGGTTTTAGACTCAAAAGACCTCAATTTTAATCCTGGCACTGTCAATACTAGTTTTATCACTTTGAGCAAGTTACTTAACTAAAGTTCAGTTTCTCATATGTAAAAAGGAGATAATGGTATGTATTTCTTAGGCTGTTCTGATCAAATGAAGTAAAAGAACATTGCCTGGCACACAATAAAGTACTGTTAAGTCCCTTTCCATTCCCCTATAAAGGGATTAGGATTTCGTGATTAGCTTCAAACTCCAATGGACTACAGAAGGGGGATGGGTCAGGGAGTAGGCAACGGAGCAGAGATTCAGGGAAACAAGGGACAGGTGTAGGCATTCTTGATGGTTAGAATGGATAAAGCTCCTACATAGCTTCTTGATTCTGACTAATGCCTCAGTTACTGTCTTTATTTTTGCTCTCATGGGTATAGGAATTGACCCTCTCCTTTGCTTTATATTTCTATCTGCTGCTTTCATTTATAGACCCCACCTCCACTTTTCCTAGACAATAGCAAGACAGAATTTAGTCCTAATTGCTCCTCCTAAAGTTTCACACAGTTAAAAAACAGCTGGTATAAAAACACACCTGTAGACTGACTTCTAGAATGGCAGAGTGAGGACCTCAGTGAACTCACTCACTCTCCCTCTAAAACAACGAAAATAAAAGCAAACAAATAAACTATTTCAGAACTCTGGCATTTAATGAAAGACACAGAATGAACTATAAAAACCAAGAGGAACTACTGAACCTTGATGCCCTTGAGAAAAGCAGCAGCCCAGGCACCTGAGGTGGAATATGGTCCAGATAGCGCATAATTAATGGAAATGCCAGTTCCAATCCTGTCTACTGGCTGGGGAACCCATGATCTTTATCCCTCTGAGGTCAAGTTCATTTCATTTCCCCCCTAACTACCTGTGAGAATTAAATAATGTAATATGGTGACAACACCAACAACAAAAGACTCATGAGTATGGTCATGAGTTATTTACCTAAAAAAACTTGCTAAATCCAACATCTCTACCTTACACATGAAAGATATACTATTTGCAGTCAAACCATTTAAAAGCTTTAGACTTTGTCTCAACACTGTGCTTTACCTTTCTGTTAAGTTATTATCCATTAATATTTCTAAAAAATAATGACAATAAGGCCAAAATTGTAATCTGACATAAACCAAAATGACAATACTGATATTCTTCGGCAAAGCATTTCTCTGCACTGAGCCTCAATCTTTCTAGTACATTTATCAAAAGATGATTTCTACTTCTTCCTCTGTATTAGAGTAAGCTGTTTCTCATGCCTAGATGTTTTAAAGTATCCTTTCTTCAAAGCACCAATGCTACAATCACAATGCCTTTCTTCCTCTGATTTCAAGACAGCATTTTAAAAACAAATCTTAACCCAAACTATCCAATCCATACTGTACCATAGATTTATAGACTCCCAAACGTATATACAATGTTGCAGTATAATGGATTTACTTATATTTTACTTTTATATCATCAAAAATAGCTAATAATGACTTTTCTTAATTTGAATTAAATTGCATGGGGAAAACAAGCAAACACTAATACATGTTTTACTAAGATTAAACTCCTACCTTAGGAGAAGTGGAGAGATCTCTTCCTGCAGACACAACTGTGTTCTCATTTACTCCTCCTGTCTTTGGTGAGATGGCTGGTGGGGCTGGGGCTTTTCTTTTTACTCTCCTTTCAGTTTCCAGTTCTTGAACTGGACTTATCAAATTATTTGGAGGAGGAGTTGGTTTAGGTTCATAAAAAGGATTTGATCTAAATGAAAGAAGAATTATTGTTAAATGTCTTTATAAAAGTAGTTTACTCCCAATTAAAATACTATAATATTTTCATTTATAAAACTAGAACATGCTGAAAATGATAAGGAAAAACCCAAACCAATGATAACTTACAATCTGGAAATAGGCACTCTCAATCTTTTGTTTTGTTAATCATTAACAATAAAACTTTCCCCTTTAAAAAGTATTTTTAAATCTTTAAAATACAAAGTCATACTCAGCTCTGCTATATACAGACCCTTGGGAAAATGTTTGTAATAAGAGTAAATCCTACATATTCTCCACACCCACAGAAAAGGAAATAAGATGAGAAAACATTGATTTTTTTTTTTTTTATGCTCCCTCACCAAACTTTTTTTTTCTTGAATTTCTTCTCTTCCTCTGTGTTAAATTCCCTTCCCATTAGGGACCATCTTTTAGAAGTTCATTCAGTGAGGTTCCTTTAATAGCAAATTCTTCCAGGCATGGAAAATGTCTTCATTTCAGCCTCATACTTAAATGACAGTTTAGCTGGGTAGTTTATTCTAGTTGTTAGTTAACTCATCTCAGCACTTTGAACTATTAGCCCCCTGTTGGCTTAATATTGCTCTTTTGTAAGTCATCTTTTGTCTCTGGTTGCTGCTAAGATTAAGATCTCTTTATTTCTGGTTTTGAGCAATCTTACTAGAAAATGTCTAAGTGTGTATTTCTTTTAAATTTATCCTGTTTCAGAGTCCTTGAATGTCCTGTGTCTGGAGATTCATGTGTTTCACTAGTTCTGAAAAATTATCAGCCATTATATCTTTGATAGCCTCTTCTTTATTTTCTCTATTCTCTTCTCTAGAAAATCATATTAAATATATGTTGAATTACCTCTCTCCTTCATATTTTTACAAGTTTTTATTCCTCCTGTACTACATTCTAGATAATTCCTTCACATCTATAATCCAGTTAACTTCTTCACTTTTCATTTGTGTCTAATTTAATGTTCAATTCTCCATGAATTTTAAATTTCATAAGCATATTTCTTCATACGGCTGTGTGTATAATACCTTAGGTACAAAAGATCTGACTCATTAATCATTTATACATATTTATTTTATAGTCTCTATCTGATAAATCTATCATCTGAATTCCTTGGACTTATAATCCTTGTGTTTCTTTTGTCTCCTGACTCTTTCTCTTAGTAAACTATTTCCTTGTGTATTTTGTAATTCTAGATTGTGAGTTCAGGACTTGATCTGAGGAAACCTTGTGTAGTTGCTGGGAGTCCCTCTGTTCAGACTGTTTCATGCTTGCATTTGCCAAGCAGTTTAGGAGCCACTTTGTTTCTTACTTTCTTGGCTTGCGGGTTCCCAGATCATCCTGCCAGCATAACGTCAAATCCACATGAAGGTAGGCCTATGCTTATAACTTCTTAGGGATGTCTTTTTTTTCTCTACCTGAGTCTAGCCCAGGCAGAAAATCTTCCTTGTTAACTCCCTTTATGAGTAGATATTTTTCTAGTTACTTATCCGTAAACACAAGTATCTGGTGTTTATGATGATTATTCTTTCTGTTACACAGTAATAACTTTTATTCTGGCTATTATTTGTTTGTTGCATTTTTTTCCCCAACACCAGTCTGTTCCCTAAAATTCAGTATCTTTATGCACAGTAACAACAGAATTTCTGAGTCTGCAAAGCTAAGAACCAGATCACCCAAACATAATAATTATACCAAGGGAACTCCACTTAGTTATATAAAGTCTGTACTGGTGATAGCCTTCTGTGTTCAGTTATGCATGTTCTTTTAACTGTAACAGTACCAGATTCATTTAGAACCAATAACGAAGTATCTACATCTCTGCCTAAAGTCAGTCAGCTCTCACAAGACTCAGGGGACCAAGTGTATCTAGACCAAATATACCATACTTGTGATGTCACTCTCACTCTGTACTCATTTCAACAGTTAGTGTCTTGTGACTCCTTCCCATTGAGCTGGGGATATAGCCTCAGAATCCCTCTCACCTCTGCTCAGGCCTTGCAGAGTTATTTTTCAAACTCTAAGAGTAGTTCAAAGGGAGGTAAAAATAAAGAAATGGGCTAAAAAAGTTTTTTTAACTCTAAAACTTAGAAAAGAAAAACATCTCCCCTCTCCCCCTCAAAACTTACTATTTGCTAAATGATGTTAAATGTTTCAGGACTGAACAAACCCACTACAATCTAACTGAATTAATTGAATCATGTGAACTATTTGGGTGATATTTTAAAAAATTATTCCTGGTTACACCTCTCTATAACAAATTTCCACAGTAGTTTGTAAGACGGTAGCTGCTACAATATTCATTATTAATTTGTCATATAAGTATGGTTAGTTTTTAAAAAAAAACTTAGAAGTGTTAGAGGATAGATATTTCTCTTACAAAAGGATCTGTGCTTAACAGAGAAAAAAATGACAGAATTCCTTATACAGGCAATTTTTTCAGTGCGCTTTATATAATTGAATTTACAGTACTAAGTTGCATGAAACTTTTATAAAACTTATCTAGCATGTATAACAAAGATATCTAGATACCGTCCTTTTTCTTCATGTCTTCCTGCCTCCCTCTAACCACTTGAATATTGGTATTCTTTGTATATTGAAGGTAAATGCAAGTAGAACAGCTCAGATAAACTAATTTCCAAAGTTGGTTCCTGAGGCTCATAATACTAGAAACATAACAAAATGGACATTTTCTTGAAACAATCAGAGCTGTGTTTCTCAATCCATTTTACAGTATGACATGTAGTAAAAATGAAATTTGTATGCTATGCTAGAGTGAACACAGGAAGCTGCTGGAAATTGAAGGTACCAAGGACTCCAGCTGCCCCAGACCATGCCTGACAGCCAAGAATACTAGGGGAATCAGTATCTCTGCAGGCCTGCAAGCCACCTGTGAGAGAACAGTGTTCTAGGCACCACTGGTTAGGTACTAAATCATAATAAGGACAAGAAGCCTCTACTTACAAGGGCTTTAAATGATCCTCCATCTAGATCAGAGATTTCTAACTAAAACTTAATTTCCTACTCTCTAAGAGTGAACCGGATATACTTCCATGTATATGAAATATCCAAAATAGTCAAATCCATATAGACAGAAGGTAAATTAGTAGTTTTCAGGAGATGGGGAAAAAGATTAATTGGAACTAACTGCTAATATATATGGGATTTCTTTTTGGGGTGACAAAAATGTTCTGAAATTAGAGAGTGATAATGGTTGCACAACACAGTGAACAAACTAAAAACCACTGAAGTGTACACTTTACAGTGTGGCATTTTATGTCATGTGACATGTATCTCAATTTAAAAAGTGCTATTTTAAAAAGAGTAAATAGGAATAGTACATACGTGTGATTATGAACAGTACTCCCTTCTCTGTAATGACAAGAATTATATAATATCTGATAAATACATTAAAAAAATACTTAAACAGTAAGAAACAATTATTTAAGGAATTAGCATAATTTCCACATTCTGTTATCATCTATGATCTGAATAATCTGTTTCAAGGCTTCTTACATCACTCTGAATAAACAAGAATTATTTTTATTCTTATACTGTACACTTGAGTAATAGATTAGTTATATCATTAACTCACTGTGAACTAAAAACTCATCAGTTATGTTAAATGGAAAACTGGACAGAATAACTTTAAATGACATTATTCATTGTTTAAAAGTATAATTAATCCAAGAAAAAGAATTATAGAAAGAAAAACTAAAGTTGATTAGAAACAGTACTAGCAAACATAGTGAAGCAAGGGTGGAACAAAATCTGTAGTCTTTTCCTCTCAATTTGAAAACTTATTTTTCTCTGAAAAAACAATTCAAATGTACTAAAATGAGTGTGTAGCTTCCCTGAATAAACTTCAATGACAATTTCCCTTGAGAAACTGACACACAACCATACTAGAAATGATTTCATGCTGGACCTCAAAAGTCACTTTATAAATGTTTTGAAAAATATTACTGCCCTATTAGTTTTCATTTTTGCTACATAACCAGAATGGCTGAACTAACCCCCAAACACGAGAAAGCTGAGCAAACCATACAGTTGCTAAGTGTAAAGGACATGTGCTAAAAGCCCTGAAGGGTGTATACTTTCTCCTCAGAGCTCATGGATAATGCTGAGCTTCTGAAGGTTGTTTTAGAACATCAAAGAACACAGCACTATTTATTTGTGAGAGTTTTATGTCAGAGGATCCAGGAAGAGTTTGGTAATGGAAGATGAGTCATATAGGCTTTTCACTTGATGAAAGGTCATAAGTTTATTACTAAAGTAAGAATAAATTCTGGAAGATTTCTGCTACTTAAGTTGGACCTACAAACTTTTGGAGAAAAAGATGAGAAATACCAAGTGAGTAATTAACACAGAGTTCTTTCTGGACATTAGCTGATGAGCAATCTTTAGAATTTATGGATGTGTTCCTTCAAAAAAGCTGAGTGTTTATAGACTACCTCTGGTAACCTCAGATGATTGAGCAGTTTAGAATGCTCTTTATTCATGGGAAACTTTGTAAAGGCTATGACTTTCATGTGGAAAAAAGAATGGCCAAAAGGAAACACCTAGTCATTCTGATTTTAGTTTTTATTAAGGCATTTTAAAAGTTTAAGCAAACATTGGATGTCTCTTTAATTTGTTAATAGGAGAGAGGAGGGTGTGTGTATGTTGTGTAATATTCATGCATCTTGGAATGACTGAATGCTTGTATTTAAAGTTTGCATTTACATTCAAATACTCTAGGTGTGTGGCTATTACTCAGCACCTACACCACCCACGAGAAATTTTATTTTGATCACACATTAGCTATTTCAAAGAAAACAAATATACATGGATAGATCTAGAAACTGTCATACAGAGTGAAGTCAGAAAGAGAAAAACAAATATCGTATATTAACGCATATATGTGGAACCTAGAAAAATGGTACAGATGAACCGGTTTGCAGGGCAGAAATTGAGACACAGATGTAGAGAACAGACGTACGGACTCCAAGCGGGGAAAGTGGTGGGGGGGGTGGGGGTGGGGGTGGTGGTGTGATGAATTGGGTGATTGGGATTGACATGTATACACTGATGTGTATAAAATGGATGACTAATAAGAACCTGCTGTATAAAAAAATAAATAAAATAAAATTCAAAAATTCAAAAAAAAAAAGAAAACAAATATAAGAACTTTAGCAAGAGGAGAGCAAACTTTTTCAACCCCTGTATAGTTATTAATTAGTATTGAGATCTCAACCTGGGTTTGGAATCAGATGATTATTATGATGTAATTCCCATACTTATAGGAGGTTAGAACGTTTTTAGGTTTTATCAAAACCTAGCCATGCCCATGGAAGCATGTAGCACATGTGAGAGTAATTAGCCATGTGTTGTAAAATGAGGAAAGGTTGAAAAATGCAGTTCCAGAGCAGCAGAAAACAAATCAACTACCTCATTCTTTCAAACAAGTCTTTCAAATATTTGAACTTGGTTATTATAGTTCCCTTAAACCATCTCTTTTCTAAGTCAAATAGTACCTATGCCCTCAATCACTGCTCATTTGATGTGGTTTCTGGACATTTTAATGACTCTCTTGCTCTACTCTGTTAACGCTCTGAATCATCAATCCCCCTTGTAAAGTGCAGTACCTAGAACTAAAATACTGCTCAAAATGGGAGTTGACCAATGCACAGGAGAGGGAGGACATTTCTCCCTTCACACAAAGCAACTGCTCCTAACTTTCATACATCAAAGGAGCCTTTTTATTATTCCCCTCTCAACCCATACATTCCATATTTTGAAAGATTTTCCTACTACACTGCATTTTGAAAGAAATAACTATTTTCCCCAAGATCTAAATAATGTTAATATGATAAAATTCAGTATTTCCAAGGAAAGCAATGGCCCATATAGCCTCACTGCAAGTAAATATATAATTATTATTTAGCTTTTAAAAAATGTTAAATATTCTGTAGATCTCCCCTGTTCCACATCAATTATTTTCAACAAACAGACCTAAAAGCCCAAGAATTCCAGGCTAGGAATCACTCATGTGACACAGTATTTCTGTCAATAAAGTTAAACATTGCTGTGGTTTTCTTTCTTTTTTTTTTTAACAGCTTTATGTACATATAATACAGTAAATGGCACATATTTAAAAAGTATAACTTGATGAGTTTTCTACATATGTATACAAGCGTGAAACCATCAGCACGATCAAGACTACAAACATTTCCAGTTCTCCAAAAGTTTCCTTGTATCCCTTTTAATCCGTATCTCCCTCCACCTCCAATCTCAGGCGACTATGCATCTGCCTTCTCTCGATACAGATTGTATTTTCTAGAGTTTTAGATAAAGGATAGCATACAGTATATGCTCTTTTTTGGTCTGGCTTCTTTCACTCAGCATAATAATTTTTAGATTGATCCATGCAGTTATATGTATCCATAGTTTGTTCTTTATTACTGAGTAGTATTCCACTGTATGTATATACCACAATTTGCTTATCTTTTTTCCTATTGATGGACACTGGGGTTATTCCCGTATCTTGCTATTATGATAAATAAAGCTGTTAAAATATTCATGCACAAATCTTTTTGTGGACATACGCTTTGATTTCTCTTGGGTAAATACCTAGAATTAGAATGGCTAGGTCGACAGGTATATGTTTAACTTTTTAAGAAACTGCCAAATTGTTTTCTAAAATAGTTCACCATTTAGAACTTTGAGAGTTCTGAGAGTACCAGTGGCTCCATGTCCCTGAGAGTATTTGGTGTAGTAAGTCTTTTAAATTTTAGCAATTCAAGTTGGTGTGTAGTGATATCTTATATGGTTTTAATTTGCATTTCCTTGATGACTAAGTTGTTGGGCACCTTTTTGTGTACACATTGGCCATTCTTCTATCTTCTTTTGTGAAATGTCTGTTCAAATCTTTTCCCTCTTTAAAAAAGATAGTTTGTCATTATTAAGAGTTCTTTACATATTCTTGATAGAAGTCTTGCCAGATAGGAGTTTTGCAAAGAATTTTAGCCAAACTGTGGCATGCCTTTTCATTTTCATAAGTGTCTTTTAAACAGAAAAAGGTTTAATTTTGAAGAAGTCCAAATTATAATTATTTTCCTTTGACTCTGTTTTTTGCATTCTGTTCAAGAAATTTTTGCCTAACCCAAGTTCATTAAGATTTTTCTCCTATGCTTCCTTCTAAAAGTTCCAGTGTTTTAGTTTTCACTTTTAGGTGTATGATCTATTTTTAGCTAAATTTTGCATTTGTTATGAGGTAAGGACTGTAGTTCTTCTTTTCTGGAGGGGTGGGGGGATATAGACCTTTAGTTGTTCTGGCACCATTTGTTGTAAAGATTATCCTTGCCTGACTTCCTGTGCTACTTTTGTCAAAAATCAATTGGCAATATATGTGTGGATCTACTTCTAGACTTTCATATTCTCTTTCATTTAACTATATGTTTACTTTAAGCCAATACCATGATGTCTTGGTTAATGAGTCTTGAAACTGGATAGCATAAGTCCTCCAACTTTGTTCTTTTTCAAAACGGTTTTGGCTATTCTAGGTCCATTGTATTTCTATATACATTTTAGAATTAGCTTTATCAATTATTACCAAAAAAATACTCCAAAATTTTGATTGGGATAGCACTGAATCTACAGATCAATTTGAATCCATGGCCATAATATTTCTTTCCATTGTTTTCTTTCAACAACCTTTTGCTGTTTTCAGCATACAGGTATTGCATTGCACATCTTTGTTCAAATTTATCCTTGCGTTTCAGTTTGTTTGTTTGTTTTTTGGATGCTTTTGTATATGGTATTTTAGAATTTTCTATTTCTGATAGTTAATTGTTACCATTGAGAAATACATCTGAATTTGTATACTGATCTTGTATCCTGTAACTTTGCTAAATTTACTTTTTAGTTCTAGTAGACTTTTTAGAGATTCCTTATGATTTTCTACATAAACAATTATGTCATCTGTGAAAAAAAGATAATATTGTATATCTTCAAATAACATGTATAAGAAGCTTAAAGTAGTATTTTTCAATTTCCCCATGCTCAGCCTTTGTATGACTACTGTCATATGTTTTACTTCTACCCCTGTTCCCAAACCCAGAATATATTATTATTTAAACTTTAAAGTAAATTATCTTTTAAAGAGATTTTAAAAAATAAGACATGTATTTTATATATACTATTTATTTGCCATTTCCTGTGCTCTTCATTCCTTTGTGCAGATCCAAATTTCCAAGTAGTGTCATTTTTCTCCTGCCTGAAGGACTTCTTTGTAATATTTTTTGCAAAGCAAGTCTGATAATGATGAATTATCTCAGTTTGTGCATGCCTGGAAATGTCCATTACTTAGACTTTTTTTTTTTGGCTGGAAATAAAAATTTGTGTTGGCAGGCTTTTTTCTTTCAGTACTTATATATCACCCCACTATCTTCTGACTTGAATTGTTTTTGTTGAGAAGCCTGGCAGTAGTTTTCTTCATCATTCTTGTGGTTCATTTTGGGGTTCATTCAGCTTCTTAGACCTGTAGGTTTATATATTTTGTAAATTTCTAAAACTTTTAGCCATTATTTCCTCAAATATTTTTTCTGTTCCCTCATCTTCTTTCCTCTCCTTTTGGAATTCCAGTTACACTTACGTTAGATTGCTTTAAGTCGTCCCACTGATCCTCTGTTCATTTTTTTCCCCTTTATGTTTTTTTTAAAATAAATTTATTTATTTATTTATTTTATTTTTGGCTGCGTTGGGTCCTTGTTGCTGCGCAGAGGCTTTCTTTTAGTTGCGGCGAGCAGGGGCTATCCTTTGTTGCGGTGCATGGGCTTCTCACTGCGGTGGCTTCTCCTGTTGTGAGCACGGGTTCTAGGTGCGTGGGCTCAGTAGTTGTGGCTTGAGGGCTCTAGAGCGCAGGCTCAGTAGCTGTGGCACATGGGCTGAGTTGTGCCGAGGCACGTGGGATCTTTCCAGACCAGGGCTCAAACCTGTGTCCCCTGCATTGGCAGGCAGATTCCCAACCACTGCACCAACAGGGAAGCCCCCACTTTATGTTTGAATCTGGAGTTTCTATTGCGAAGTCTTTAGGTTCACTAATACTTCCTTCTGCAGTATCTAACGTTAATCCCATCCAGTGTATTTTTCATCAGATTTTGTATATTTCATCTTTATAAACTGAATTTGGACTTATTTTTTGTCTTGCATGCTTATGCTTTCTTCCACCTTCTTAAAATATCTGGAGTATATTTATATAATAGTTAAATTACCACACTTGTCTATTAATTCCATCATCTGTACCATTTCTGCATCCCTATCTAAGGAATGAATTTCCTCCTCATTATTAGTCAGATCTTCCTGCTTCTTTACATGCCTGATACATTTCTGATTGGCTGTCAGACATTGTGAATTTTATGTTTTGGATGCTTGATTTTTTGGTATTCCTTTTAATATTCTGGGGCTTTGTGTGGGATGCAGTTACGTGGAATCATTTTGATTCTTTTGAGCTCTGCTTTTAATCTTTGCTGGGAAGGCCCAGAACAGCCTTTAGTCTAGGGCTGTTCCCCCACTACTGGGACAATACCCTTCTGAGGATTCAACTTGATGTCCCATGAGTTAGGAAGTCTTTCCTCTCTGGCTGGTGGAAACCCAAACTATTCTTTTTTTTTTTTTTTTTAAATGAATACAGAGTACAATTACTTCTTTTTTTTTTAGAAGATTTATTTATTTATTGATTGATTGATTGCTATGTTGGGTCTTCGTTTCTGTGCTAGGGCCTTCTCTAGCTGCGGCAAGTGGGGGCCACTCTTCATCGCGGTGCGCGGGCCTCTCACTATCGCGGCCTCTCTTGTTGCGGAGCACAGGCTCCAGACGCGCAGGCTCAGCAGCTGTGGTTCACAGGCCCAGTTGCTCCACGGCATGTGGGATCCTCCCAGACCAGGGCTTGAACCCGTGTCCCCTGCATTAGCAGGCAGACTCTCAACCACTGCGCCACCAGGGAAGCCCCCAAACTATTCTTGATCCTGGGTGAACTCCAGAGATTGTTCTGTCTAATTGTTTGTCCTCAGTAACTTCCTCATATGCGTACTCTGATCAGTACTCAGCTAAAGACTCAAGAGGAACTTTCTACAGATCTCTGAAACTCTTTATGAGTAGCCTGTTCCTCTCTGAGACTCTGTCCACAAGTTCTAGCCACCTTAGTACCTCCAAAGTCCAAACTCTGCCTCCTCAATGCAGGGAGATTCTAGGGTGTTTGGGTTCTCTCTCCCTGAATTGCGGTTGGAAGTTCTCTCCCATAAATAAAGCTTGGACAAATGTAGGGCTCACATTCTTCACTTCTGTTCTCTCAGGGATCCTGTGCTTTTTGTGTCCAATGTCTGAAAACTGTTGTTTCATACATTTTATTCAGTTTTTTAGCTGTGTAAGACAGAAGCTATATCTAGTCTATGCTACTCCAGCATGGCTGGAAGTTTTACTGTTGCTTTTTAAACATACTTAGGGCCACAGTCTGCGGCTACATGGGTTGCAGTGTGCAACTCCAGAATACAATGTGGACATACCTTCCTCCTATCCCCAATCTAGATTTGAGTAAAACAGAAGCCCTAATCACAATGACTATTAATATACTAAGCTTGCGGTCAATAAACCTCTCATTTGGGTAAGAATAATGACTCAAATGCAGAAAATTCCTAATTTATAAATGTCATGATCTCATTGTTTGGCATTTGAATAAATCTTCTCATCAAATCAATATCATAAATGATTATTTGGTTCCCACAATAGACCCATAACATAACTGAAGTGTAATGCCTTCAGTAATCGATTAAAAACACCTAAGTATCATGTATAACATGGTTGCTGTGGGAAGACACAACTGGAATTCTAACCAGAGATTCCAGGAACGTGTTTCCTTCATTTGTTAGTTTAGGGTGCACACATAATCATATGGAAGAGGGTGGGAGAATGAGGGTCAAGATTGTAAAAATTTGGATGGGGGATGAGATAGATACTAACTTGTAAACTATATATTAACACAGGGACAGACCTCTTTTTACCCATCTAAAGGTGTATTACAGAAAGATCTCTTTAGTTAAAATATGATGATAGCAAAATGAAGTGTACTTACTCATCCAACTCCTCTTCTTCAGCTTTAGAACTATCAGCATAGAGGTACTTGCTCATGTCCACCGGTCTTATATTTTTTCTTTTTGTAGACTGCGGAGGAGAATCCTTTATAGTTACAAAGGTTTCTGGCTCATCAAATGGGTTCAAATACTGTGGAGTCTGTACCTCTTTAAAGGGATTATAGCTGTTATTATAAAAGGATTCTTCTGGTTTTTTAGGTGAAACTGTTTCAGTGATTTGTTCTATAAAACAATAGCAAAAGATGAATTAAATCAAATTAATACTATCTGATATTTTCTTATATATTTAGTGTTTTCAAAAATACTCAATCTTGAATTAATAAACTCTATGGGGTTGAAAGAGTGCAGATCAATAATATGTTTTATGAAACTGAGTTATTTGTAGTGAGGTGGATGGACCTAGAGTCTGTCATACAGAGTGAAGTAAGTCAGAAAGAGAAAAACAAATACTATATGCTAACACATATATATGGAATCTAAAAAAAAAAAAAAAAAAATGATTCTGAAGAACCTAGGGACAGGACAGAAATAAAGATGCAGACACAGAGAATGGACTTGGACTTGAGGACACAGGGAAGGGGAAGGGTAAGCTGGGATGAAGTGAGAGAGTGGCATGGACTTATATATACTACCAAATGTAAAATAGATAGCTAGTGGGAAGCAGCCGCACAGCACAGGGAGATCAGCTCAGTGCTTTGTGACCACCTAGAGGGGTGGGATAGGGAGGGTGGGAGGGAGACGCAAGAGGGAGGAGATATGAGGATATATATATATATATAGCTGATTCACTTTGTTATAAAGCAGAAACTAACACACCATTGTAAAGCAATTATACTCCAATAAAGATGTTTAAAAAAAAACAACATAAAATTGTCAAAAAAAATGAAAAATGTTTTAGAGGGGCTAAGTCCAGAAGATGTGATATCCAAGATCTTTGTCTACTCCAGGAATACTGCTCTTCAAAATAGCATCTTTGAATTGTTAGTGCCCTTGGAATCTCTATTAATGTTGGCATTATGGTATACCAATTTTGGAAATTTTAACCTTCTTAGAGGTACAATATTCTATTATTGCTTAATTTATTTCACTATACTAGCTTGCCGTCTCAAACTGATATATAAATTTCTGTTTTTAAAAGAACATAAAATTGATTAAATTTTGGAAGAGTCTTTGGTAGTTACACAAGCAGAGACCACTTAGGAATCTGAAAATTCATTCTGGATATATAAAAAATACACCATATATCATTGAATTTGTTTTTATAAAGTCTTCAAAGAGCAGGTTTCTGTACACTACAAGTCCTTAAATCTTTAGAGCTTTTAATGGGCTTTTCAACATAATTCATATCCAATCAATACCTCATTTAATAACGTAAAGGAATAACAAGAATTCTGAAGTTGAAAGAGCCACATTAAAATCATACTGAGAAGCAGATAGATGTGTTCCACTAAATTCTAAATTTTACTATTTCAAATTTCAATTTGAAAACAAAGGTACTCTTAAAAATAAAACTCTGACTTTAACGGCACAAAAAGCACTACAACAGTGTCATGTCCTCCAACAATACTTATGGAGTGCTTAGTACCAGGCTTTTTCTTTTACTTTTATGTTTATTAACATTTTAAAACAAAAACGAGGCAGAGTTCCATGGTGGTCCAGTGGTTAGGACTCTGTGCTTTCACTGCTGTGGGCCCGGGTTCAATCCCTGGTCAGGAAACTAAGATCCCTAAGCCACGTGGAGAGGCAAAAAAAAAAAAAAAAAACCAACGAAAAACTGGAATGTATAATAAAACTGTTTAAAATTTGTATTTTACTAATATAAATATTTAACCAAATTGGAAAAAAGTTTCAAAAAGCCGATAATCACAGTTCAAAAGTAATTTTAATTATGCCAAGCAACTCTAACAAAATACTCTAGGAGAAGAAGGCAGAAAATCAGTTTTAAAATCTTCAAGAAAAATAACTGTTTTATAACTGACATTTCAAACAATTTAATCCAAATGTTAGAAAAATCTCTTGATTGACATATATTTATGATTTTTATATTTTAGAGTCAAACTACTTTTACTTATACTTTAGACATTAGCCCAGAAAACTTATTTTGTCTTTATATTGAAAAAATAAATAAAACAAAAAAACTCTGAATTGAATTTCTGTACACCATGGTGAAGCAATTATAAAGTATGAAAGAGAATTCATAAAATCATAATAAATCAACACTGAAATGAATTTAAATACAGCCTATGCTAGAGAAGAGACTCAGTAACTGTATCTTTTGTCAGACCAGGATAACACTCAAAGACCACTATAATCTTTATAATAATCTAAATGAAGCATTATCTTTTCTCTGTAGAAGAGACTACAGAGTTTTTACCTATTCAATTTTTTTTTATTAACAAATACCAAGTCTCAAATGCTTAAGAAATTGATAAAACCTGTCAATGGAAATAAGATTTTTATTTTTACTTTCAGGTAGAGGATTACAAAAATTGATCCAAGCAAGTTCATCAGTTACAAAACCAAAAGCAAGAAAGTATTCAAACTATAGAGCAAGATTTGAAGATGACAGAATAGCAAGAAAGGAGAGTTTAAGATGAGACTATTTCATATAAAAGCTAACAAATACATTTAGTAACTTTCTAAACGGGTCACTGAAGCACAGAATGTCATGAATCTAACAAGAGAACTGAAATTGTAAAAGCAAACAAAAACAAAAACAAAAACCATCTAAACAACTGTAACACATTTTTTTCTTTCTTAACTACTTTTGTTACTTGAGGATGCATGTTTTTAATCAATAAAAATTAATAAATTATTTCTAGAAAAATGAGTGTTCTTCTAACAGAAAATACTTATTCTAAAGTCTCCAAGAAGTATATATTTAAAAAGAATACTGGGGCTTCCCTGGTGGCGCAGTGGTTGAGAGTCTGCCTGCCAATGCAGGGGACACGGGTTCGAGCCCTGGTCTGGGAAGATCCCACATGCCGCGGAGCAACTAGGCCCGTGAGCCACAACTACTGAGCCTGCGCGTCTGGAGCCTGTGCTCCGCAACAAGAGAGGCCGCGATAATGAGAGGCCCGCGCACCGCGATGAAGAGTGGCCCCCGCTTGCCAGAACTAGAGAAAGCCCTCGCACAGAAACGAAGACCCAACACAGCCAGAAATGAATAAATAAATAAATAAATTTATAAAAAAAAAAAAAAAAAAAAAGTCTTAAAAAAAAAAAAAAAAGAATACTGGTGGTCAAGTTTTTTCTTAGCTCTATAGGCATGATTAAAGTTTCTGAATCAGGTTGGCTAACCTCACTTAACCTCTCCAAAACAGAAATACAATATACATGTTATCTGCTACTCCTTTCTATACCTCAGAAAAGACACACATATATTTTTAAAAATTACTTACTTGATTTTGAAATGAAAAGCTCAAATACTCATATCTCAAAATATTTTGGTAATTTTTTTTAACTCAGTGTACTCAGATGTATTTAGTATGCAATTGAGAAGCTTTGTGGTCAAAAGAAGACACTTGATTAGCCATCTTAGCTCCAACTCCACCTCCATTTACCTAAAGTTCTTCTTCAAATCACTTAATTCCTCTGGGCCTCAGCTCCTTAATCTATGAAAAGAGGCAGCTGAACCAGATTACTTCTAAAATGTACTGTAACCGTTAAGATTTAAAATACGTTAAAATAAAATAGGTCATAGGGCTTCCCTGGTGGAGCAGTGGTTAAGAATCTGCCTGCCAATGCAGGGGACACGGGTTCGACCCCTGGTCCAGGAAGATCCCACATGCCGCAGAGCAACTAAGCCCATGCACCACAACTACTGAGCCTGTGCACCACAACTACTGAGCCCGCATGCCTACAGCCCATGCTCCGCAACAAGAGAAGCCACTGAAATGAGAAGCCCACGCACCGCAACGAAGAGTAACCCCTGCTCGCTGCAACTAGAGAAAGCCCACGCACAGCAACGAAGACCCAATGCAGCCAAAAATGAATAAATAAATAAAATAATTAAAAAAAAATAGGTCACAAACAAAATAAAATCTCATTAATCTAAACTTACTAATTTAGAATTTGGTAAGAAGGGAGAAAGTAATGGAAGGAGAAGAAGAAGTGGATTATGAAATGATATTGCACAAATAGAGTGAATCCTTAAGTTGAAACCTCACTTTTCACTATGACAGGCAGTAGCAAAATTCTTTAAAGCTCATGAAGATTTCATAAGAGCAGTCTAAAAGATGTAAACAGGGGTTAATCATTCTTGCATTTACTTTGAGCAAACAGAGTTTAATTAAACAGAGGTCTTCTTCAACAGCTCTTTTCTAAGCTTTAAGAGTTTGAAACTACTTGATAAGAAAAATGGCTCACGAAAAAAATACATGGTTTTATTTCTTACATGTTGTATATATGACAGGAATGGTCCTCAATCTTCTTTCTGTTCTGTGACATTCACATGCACAATTTACTTTCGTTACTAAGAGTAATTCTCAGCCAGAGACAGGGAGTTGGGAGTGGAGGGGCTCATCGCACTGAGGTGTGAGGGCCGAGAAGCTGTATAGAGAGAAAAGGCTACCTCCACCACCCTAATTATGGGTATGTCCCACAACCTGACCTTGCTTGGTAGGCCAAACTAATGAGACTTTACTGCATGCCAACTAGATAAAATACTGTTATCTCTAACATTAGAGCTTTACTATTTGACCAAACTAACAAAGAATTACAAAATAAGCCCCGGGCTTCCCTGGTGGCGCAGTGGTTAAGAATCTGCCTGCCAATGCAGGGGACACAGGTTCAAGCCCTGAGCCGGGAAGATCCCACATGCCACAGAGCAATTAAGCCTGTGCGCCACAACTACTGAGCCTGCGCTCTAGAACCCACGAGCCACAACTACTGAGCCCACGTGCCACAACTACTGAGGCCCGTGCTCCTAGAGCCTGTGCTCCGCAACAAGAGAAGCCACCGCAATGAGAAGCCCGTGCACCACAACAAAGAGTAGCCCCCGCTCACTGCAACTAGAAAAAGCCCGCGTGCAGCAACGAAGACCCAACACAGCCAAAAACAAATAAATAAATTAAAAAAAAAAAAAAAAAAAAAAAAAAAGCCCCAAGTAAATGTCTATGTAAGGGTTCCCTTTTTCTTTAAAAACAATTCAATGGAAGCTACCCAGAATTGCTGATCAACTGCAATTGGTATTGAATAAATAATATTGTCATTATAAACAAAATTTACAAGTCTTTAAGAACAAAATCTCTTCCTGCCCTTACAGTTCAAGAGAACTTGACAATATACAAAGACTTTAAAAGTAAAGAAAAAAACTTGCTACCTTCTGAGTCAGGATCTCCAAATGGATTTAATTCTGCTACATCAGGATCACCAAATGGATTTAAATTCACAGTGGCCAAGTCCTTTTCTGCTTCATCCAAAAAGTTAAGTTTGTTGATAAGCTCTGAAAATAAACATACGTGTCAGTTCACTGTGGTTACAGTTAAGCATAATTATCATTCATTCATGAAATATCTCAAATTGTAAAAATTCATACTAATCATACCTGCAAATAATAAGATATAGCATTTTACCAATGACAGAATGCCATTCAAGTATTTTGTAGCATACCAACATGTTCAAATAAAAGAAAACAAACACATGAATTGGAAAATATCAGATAATGAACTAGAGAAACTTTTAGCTCAATCTAATTTGATCCAATAAAAAAGTACTAACATAGATTTTGAGAAAAAAACATCCTTCACTCCTAAATATGAATAATTCAAATTGATTTAATATAAGTAAATATTTCTAAAACAATGTTGTTATAATATATAAGCTAACTAAAGAAATACTGTCATGTTATATGACCAGTTATTATACGATGTTTTAAAATCACTGCCTATCAAGGATCCTGATACAGGCTTTGCTAAAGATAAGTTCTGTTATGTTGTTGCCTGTTGGTGCACTACAAATTACCAAAGAAAATTTATTAAAGGAAAAGCACAAAGACAAAACTGACAGCTAAGTACAGACAGAAGTCAAGAGGTAGCAGGTCACAGTAAATGCAAGCAATCAGAAGCAGAAAGAAAGGAAGAAAGCTCTTAGACCTTCAGAGGAACTGGCTGATTTAGCTGAAGGCATATTTGCTTGCTTTATGCAGTCATCTTGATCTTCATCTAAGCTGCTCAGAGCATTCAATTGGTTTACAATTTCTGTAAACAGAAGCCAGTCGAGACAAATGTAAGGTAAGGTCATTTAATTAAAGAGCCACAGAAGCATGCTGTTACTCAAAAAGACAAAGAGAGGGGATGTTTGGTTAATCAAGAGAATACATTCAGAGGATGTTATTTTTGATGAACTATAACAGATATATTTAACTGAAAGTTATTCTGTACTCATATTTTAAAATAGAAAACATTTTAAAAATTAAAATTTATATTAGTACTATAACAACTATGTTAACAAACACAAAACAAAGATAATAACCTGAGAAGTTGACATTGGCTTTCACATTCTGCATTTGTAAAATAGGGCTTTAAATGCATGCATTAAAAACAGAATAAGAAATATCATCTGATACAATAGAAAATATGTGCTATTTATTTTGTAATATTCTAAATTTAAACTATAAGTTTTAAGAATATATCTACATGAATCATGAACATAATAAGCACTTGTTCATATTCTAGAATTTTAAAAATCAGCACAAAATAAGAAAAGCAGGCAATAGCTATTTTCTACTCCTGCTTTCTAGGGAATCTGTTCTTTTAAGGGAACTCTTGAGTGTTTGCTTTAGGATATCTTATAATTTAGCCAGTAAGAGACAGAATAAAAAAGACAGGAACAGGTAGAAAAATCTTAAAATAAAAATTCGTTTTGTGCATAAAGAGAATTTTTTAAAATGAGTCATACATATTGTGGACAACTCCGAATATGTGAAATTATGATTCACTGGGTGAAAATTAGCTTGGAATAAAATAATAAGAACCTACTAGGGTATTCTAGTTAATCCTTGCCGTTTCCAAGCTTAAAACCTGAGAATAACTTAGGCATTAGGACAAACCAAATAGATCCAGATCATTCAGTGGGAAGTAAAGAAAATGGTTAGAGATAGACAATAGTTGTAAATTCAGCATAAAATGCTGTTTTTTAACACTGTAAATCTAAGTACACATTCTAAATTTTATGTGAACCAAATAATA
Organism: Balaenoptera ricei; assembly: GCF_028023285.1. Taxonomy (NCBI): domain Eukaryota; kingdom Metazoa; phylum Chordata; class Mammalia; order Artiodactyla; family Balaenopteridae; genus Balaenoptera; species Balaenoptera ricei. The sequence continues at coordinate 49,404,449 of NC_082651.1, forward strand.
AAATACACAGTTATAATAAGGTTGCCTTCATCCATTCATTTGTTGTTGAACAAATACTCGTTTATCACCCTGTGCCAAGTACCATGCTTGGAACATAAGGATGAAAAAAACATAGTATTGTCCTCATGGAATTTACCATCGATAAAGATAGAAATTAATACAGAAACAGACAATAAATGACTACTAGAATATTAGGTGGTCAGAAATGTGTATTGTTGTATAGATCTTTGAGCCAAATACATATGAAAACTTGACATTCATTTCCGTTGTCTGAATGAGAAATATATTTTGCATGAATAAAAATGCTTGAGATAGTCAAAGTAAATCATAGAAAATAAAGAGTAAACACAATACCAATTGAACTCTTAATCTGAATGTGAATAATAAGAGTTAGTCAACCTTTATAAAGTATCTTCTTCCATTTTATCCTGCCAATAGTTTAAATCCCATTCTGACTCAAACTAACCTAGCAAATTCCTCAGTAGGCAGAGTTTATTCTTAAATTAGATCTTTTACCCCCGACTAGTAGTCATTGTAACTTTGTAATTTTCAGGGAAGTATAATGGAGAGAATCTATGCCATGTGATTACCAATGCATGACTGATTTTTTAAATTCATTACTAGTTTTGTATTTTTTAAAATTTGCAGATGGTTTATTTTTAACTTCAAAAATATGAAAAAAGAAATATTAATAACAGTTAACATTTATTAAGCAGTGGAAAGGGCTCTGCATATGTTATGAGTTAATTCTCATAAACATCCTGAGGTATTATTATTAATATTCACATTTTATCATGTGTATTAGTATCATTTATTTGCACTGTATTCCCAGATGTGTAATTAAGAGGCTAAAATATTTTAAAATAATGTTCAAAGATTTGTAGTTTTCTTTACACATTTTAGTTATTTAATATTCTTAGATGTAATCTCAATGAGAGTAGAAATAATTTATTTAAGCACCTTATATAATGAGCAATAGAGGGAATACTGAAGAAATATTAAACTTGGTTCTTACTTTCAAAACATTATTATTGTTCCATTATAAACTTTTAGGTACAATGTGGGCATTTATTTAAATACTATCAAGATGACTGAATTACATGACTAAATTATTTACACTGTAATTTTTCTGAATGTTTAGAATATTTCCTTCCCCTCACCATGCTTTTGGTGATACCTAAAACCACTGATAAAAAAATAAACAAATAAAACCACTAATGACCATTTCCTCATTAATTAACCCAAAGTAATTTCTTATTTCCATTCTTGTCACTGATGACAAGTTGTCCTTCCTATCCTAGCTTTCCCTATTTATCTATAGCTTAAATAAATCCTTACTTAACACCTAGAACTTCTGCTTCTAGAACTTTCATTCATATTAACAAAGTGAAAAGGTAATGCTCCTCTTATTTGGTATGCAAATAAATCTCCATCCAAATCATAAAAAGAAGCAATCTCCAAAGAAATACCATTTACCTATATAAGAAACATTTCTCAGGTACCTATTATACTTTTTGGGGACAGACAAGTAAAGCAATATACAGTGTATGATAAATATGATATTTGTTATGACTGAGATATGTATCGTAGGGTATGTGAAACTAGAAGAGAGGCATACAACTCAGTCTGAGGTCAGGAAGCCCTCCTGGATTTATTCAAGGAGGATTCATTGAGTGAAAATAAGGCAAATAGACATCATTATTACTATTAAAATAAAGGAGAAACTGGAGGGCATTTCACAACGATGAAAGGGAGGCAAATGAGAACATGATATACTTGAGGAACAGCAAGTTGTTTGGGGTTTAAGATACCAGGGATGGGGAATGGAATGAGATGAGGTTGGCAAATGTCCTATCATGAAGGTTATAGTGACCAAAATAAAGAATGTGAACTTTACTCTGAAAGCTCTGGGAATCCATTGTAAGATCAAATGTATAGTTTAGAAACATCATTCCAGGAGCAACATGGTAGCTGCACTTGAAAAAAACAGGATAGGAAGCAAAAAGATGAGTAGTTAAGCATTACCGCTCCATGAAGGGAGGCACTTGGTAAATATTTGCTAATTAAAGAACAGATTAAGAAGAAAGCTTTGATGGTTAATTTGACATGGGGGATGGGGAGAGGAATCTAGGATACATGCCAAGTTTGTGTATTGGGTGACTGTGTGGACATTAGTTCTAGCACTGCAGTGGGGTCTACTCAGTTTGGCCATACCAAGCTACAGGTGCCTGTGAAACTTATGAAAATAATTCAATTGGCATTTGCATATGTGGGTGCACAGCTTAAAATACATAATTTTGTTATGTATTTCTCCTTTTAAAAAAGTACTTTTCTGTTACTTCCAAATTTCCTGCAGCCAATGTGTTTTACATGTATAATCAGAAAAACAAAAATTAAAAATTTAAAAGAAGATTTACAACACAAATTTATTCCCAGAATTTTTTTAAGTGGGATGCTTTCCCAGTAATATACCACCCTGACCAAAAAAAATCCCTGGCCCAACATATTTATATAATACTTCTTACTTATTAAAGCCTTGTTTCACCAAAAATTTACACTTTGGAAAATGTTAATAATGCTATGTAATAGCACAAAATAATTTCTACCCTAGCACTACTCAAACTGAGCAATAAACCTGTAGTGTAGCATTTAGTCATCGTAACAGTGTGTCAATCTGGACTTGCTTCACACTGGTGAGAATAAGAAGGAAAACTAAATTAGGGGCAGGCAATCGAAGCACAGGGTCAAGTAATTTGAGACTCTTCTTTACATTAGGAAGGCAAAAGAAGAAATTGACCACCAGAGATTATCACACTGAACCAAAACAGGGGGATGGAAGTGGTGTCACAAAGAGTACGTGGGTTTTTCTTTTAAGAAAGTCTGTAGTGGAGTTAAAAGGGCAGGGTGTGGGAGGGTCTGCCTAGAGCTAGACCATACCTGCAAATCTTGCAGCATCCTCATTCTTCTCTCCAAAGTATAATAAGATTCAGTACAGGTATATCTCATTTTAAGATGGTCTAAGATAGTAACACTGCAACTTCTTAATAGAGATCAAGTTCCCAAACATGTCACTTTTCTCACGGGCTTGAGCCCATAAATATTTGATTTATGGATACAACTAACAGGTTTAATAATGTGATTTTCAATCCCTTTAGCAGGTCATATTGTAAATGAATGAATGAACTGAATGAAAGTCATAACACTTGCTGTAATTTTTATAAAGGCAGAAAGACATATACCTTATATTTAAATTTTAGCAATTGTGTTTTTAATCTATGTGTTTGTCTTATGTCTGTCTACATATCTATGCATATATATGTATCTATCTACAATATATTTCATTTATCTCTAGAAATGTTATAGTTTAAGCTACCAACCTAAAATTTGGTGGCTAAAAACAAATGATTATCTCTCACAGTTCTATGGGTTGATGCACTCAGCTGAGTAGTTCACTGCAGTTAGATGGTGGCTTGAGACAAAGTCATCCAAGGCTTGAACTGGGCTGGACGTCCAAAATGGCTTCTTCACTTACATGTTTGGTGTTTCAGCTGAGAGGCAGGAACAACTGGGAGCTGGCCAGGCATCTCTCTCTCTCTCTCTCTCCCTCTCTCTCTCTCTCAAGTGGCCTGTCCATATGGGTAGTTTGGGGTTCCTCTCAGCATAGCAATCTTGGGGTAGATGGACTTTTTACATGGCAGCTGGTATCCCCCAGAGAATGCACTAGAAGAGTCCCAGGTAGAAGCTACAAGGCATTTTATAACTTAGCTTTAGAAGTTACAAAGTGTCACTTCCCCACTGCATTCTACTGGTTAAAAGTGATTTACAGGGCCAGCCCAGAAGACAGGGAGGGGACTATAAAAGGGCATGAACATTGGGAGGCTTGTTTCATTGGAGGACAATCTTTGAAGACTAGCTACCACACAGTAGATCAATAAATCAGAAAGTTGAAATCATTCATTTTCTTACTAATCTAACATATTTATAATAACTTTTATGTTAACCTTCCAGTATTTTACTTATGCACATATATGAAAGGCACAAATCTTAAACTGTACAATTCAATGAATTTTGACAAATATATACACCCAGGTGACACAAGAGGAAGAACATTGCGTCACACCCCCCCCACAATAAAAAAATCTCATGCCTCTTTTCAGTCAATCCCAAAACCCACCAGCTATAACTATTCTAACGTTTTTAATATAGGATTGGTTTTGCCTCTTCCAGAACATCATGTAAATGGAATCATACAGTATATACTCTTTTATGTAAATCCTCTTTCATTCAGTATAATGGTTTTGATATATATCCATGTTGTTAATTCATCAATAGCTCATTTTTATTGCTGAATAGTATTCCATTCACAAATATAATACAGTTTAGCCATTCTCCTATTGATGTACATACACCTGAGCTGTTTCCAGTTTGGGGCTGTTATGAATAAAAATATTATGAATATTTTTGTACCAGTCTTTTTGTGGATGTATGTTTTCATTTCTTTTGGATAAATATCAAGGAGTGGAATTGCTGGGTCAGAAGGTAGGTATACATTTAGTGTTATAAAAAACTTCCTAAGTTATCGTACCATTATACTCTCCATGAACAATGGATGAGAGCTCCATTTGGTCCACATCCTTACTGACATTTAGAATTTATTGCCAGTCTTTTAAATTTTAACCACTCTGGTGGGTGTGGAGTTGTGTTTCATGATGATTTTAATTTGCTCTTCCCTGATGACAAGTGACACTGAGAACATTTTCATATGCTTACTGGCCAATGGCGTATCTTTCTTTGTGAACAACAGGTTTGAATCCTTGCCCATTACAAAAAAAAAAAAAAATAGGGTTGTCTTTTTATTATTGAGTTGTAGGACATTAAAAAAAATCTATTCTGGATACAAGCCTGTGTCAGATATATGCTTTATGAATATTTTCTTCTAGTCTGTAACTTGTGCATACATTTTCTTAACGGTCTATTTCAATAAGCATGCGTTTAAAATTTTGGTCAAGTCTAATTCATCAAATTTTTCTTTCATGGCTATTACCTTCTGTGTCTTGTGTAAGAATGTAAGAACCCTGTGCCCACTCTCAGGTCACAAATATATTATATTTTTTTATTTTTCAGAAGTTTTATAGCTTTAGCCTTTACATTTAGGTCCATGATCTGCCTTGAATTAATGTTTGTGTATGTGTAGGAATTGAGGTTTTTTTTCCATATGGACATCTAGGTGTTTCAGCATCATCTGTTGAAAATATTTTCCTTTCTCTACTGAATTATGCTGCACCTTTGCTAAAAATTAATTGACCAGATAAGTTTGGGTCTATTTTAGGATTTTCTGTTTTGTTGCACTGATCTGTCTATCCTATGTCAGTACCATACTATCTTGATTATTATAGCTTTACAGTAAATCTTGATGTCAGATAGTATTAACAATTCTGTTCTTTTTCAAGATTATTTTGGCTATTCAGTTCCTTTGCATTTCCAATTATATTTTAGAATCAGCTTTTCAATTTCTATTTTTTTAAAAAACCTGCTAGGATTATGAATGGCACTGAGTTGAATCTATAGACTTGGGAGAAAGTAACATCTTCACAATGTTGAGTTCTCTAATCTATGAACAGAGAATCTCTATTTATTAAAGACCTTCTTTAATTACCTTCAGTAATATAGTTTTCAGGGTAGAGGTTTTTCCACAGCTTTTGTTAAATTTATTTCTAAGTAGTCTGTTACTTTTAGCCTCCATTGTAAATGAAATTGTTTTGTTAATTTCATCTTCCAAATGTTTGTTGTTCATATAAAGAAATATAAATTTTCTATACTGATTTTGTATCATGTGCCCTTGCTAAGTATAATATTGAATGAAAGTGGTGACAGCAAACATCCTTGCCTTGATCCCAATCTTTGGAGGAAAAGTGTTCAGTGTTTTATCATTAAATATGATGTTAGTTGTAGCTCACCATAGATGCTATTTATCAAAATGAAGAAATTCCTTTACATTAAAACTTTGCTGAGAAACTCGGTATTGAATTTTTTCAAATGCTCCTTTCTGCATCTATTATGATGATTACATGGTTTTTCTCCTTTATTCTGTTAATATGGTTAAACTGACTTTGCATTCCTAGGATAAACCCTTAAAGAATGCATATTGGTACTTAAATATTAATTATCTCCTGGTTCCTTCCCTAAATAAATATTGGAGAGCTTCTAACTTCTCCTTCAGAGCTCTTACTTCCATCCTGGCCCTGTCAGATGGGCTCTCAGTAGCCACAGAATTCTTCCAGAGTCTTGTAAGGGGTGCCAGAGAATGTTCAGTTGTCATTAGTACAAACAAAGCAGCATTAGGGATTAAGAGTGATATAGAAAGTAGGCTGAATTTGTAATCTCTATCTTCTGCCACTTCTACTATTCTCTGAGTTGACACATTTGAGTTCTAAACATTGGGAAGAGATACTCTTGCTTTCTTCAGTCTCTCACCCTAGGGTCTCAAACTCCTTTAAGAAAGAGGTAGCTTGTACCTTACAAACTTTTTAGCTCAAGGAACTAGAAATGCCCCACCTCTCTGCTTCTACCCTATTTTCCAACCTTAAAACCTAGATAACAGATGCAGTATTCCAGAAATTCTCATCCTTCACACAGATCTCTAAAATAGGTGGCCATTTAAAATTATTTTACTTTATAGAGTGCACAGCAATTCTATGATTTTGTTAATCAGTCTCCTAAGTACTGGAGAGTAAATGCCCAAGTAAAAACCAGAAGCAAATTAATGGATGTATTTTCTGACCAGGGCCCCAAGTTTATTCTGAGGACCCTTTTAATCTAAGAAAAGAGACCTATTTATCCCCATTCATAGCTCTAGCAAGTAGGACATTTAATCTCAGAGGGCTGAGTCATATCATAATCAACTCTAGATCCTCAAATATGAACTGTTATCTCCTCTACTAAGATCCTCAAATATGAACTGTTATCTCCTCTACTACCATCTGTGCTGTAAGATTCTGTTCCCTGAAGGTGGCCAATATGTCACTCTCTCTTCCTACTCCTGAATTAACTTTACCAACTATAGGAAAAGGATTAACAAACACCAGGCAACATGCTTATGGTAAAAATAAATCCTGATTTATAAACTGCATCTGGATGGGAGGACTCTAAATGGACTATATCCCTGATGGAAGGCCATAGCTTGAGCTTCTCTAATTGTGGAGACTCTCGTAACTGAGCATGTCCCTTACAGGGACCCTGAAAACTATACCTATCAAACTATTACAAAAGATAACAGTTCTTGTGCAACATGAAGATTCTAAGTCAAGGTAATCCCTGCTCCTAACTATGTGGATCTTGTCTCCTTGTACCCAAGTTGTCATTTGGGGGAGAGGTCAAAGAACAGTACCTAGGCTGCCATGAAAACTCCAGTGAAAGAGGAATGTTCTGCTGAATGCTGTTTCCTGTCCAATATCCTCCTAAATGAATCTAATACTAAGTTTGGGCTATTCAGGTCCTGTGAGTCTGAATGCCTAACTAGAATCCTTGCTGATCTTTGCCACAATTATAAGTATACCAGGGGCCTTTCAGGTGTCTCATGATGTCTGGTTTTCCCAATAATGCTCTGTTGTAAACTGTTTCGTTTAAACCTAATTTTCTGAGCTACATTCAATAGGACTTTGCCACTTATGCAGAATGTCTTTTTTTCCCCTTTCTGTTGGTGTGTATTCAGAAATTGAACATGAATCCCAAAGATGGTCATTTCACCAAAAACTGGTTCAAGCATTGTGAGGTTGCCATACAGATGTAGGCATTGTTTTGAAACCATATATACTTTCTAATACCAGCTACAGTAGACTTTCCATTCAAAGGCTTTGTTTTTCCGACTCCAAGGTCAATCACTCCCACTACATTTCAGTGATTTTTCCAACTGCCCATTCATGGGTGCTGCACCTCTGCAGAAGACATCTATACAGGTAACTTCAATAAAAGGTTCCTGCCTAAGAGCCAGTCCCTGTGTCCAGTTAGCAGTGAATTCTGTCTCAGACAGACAGAGTAGGGGCTTGTGATCAGTCTAAATATATATACCATGAATTTACTTTTACTTCTAGTAAAGTCTGTAATTTCGGAAGATATACTTTGTCAGTTACTAATGATTTACAGCCATGTTCCACAAGAGCACAGGCTAAATGAATAGCCTCTAGGTGTCAATCTAAGATATACCCAAAGTAATTCTAACAGTCTGTTTCTTCAAGAAGCTTGCAGCTTAGTTGAGGAAATAATGTACCCATATAATTTTACTGATATAATGTGATTGCATTTTATGCATTTATAATATATACTTAATACAGGCAAAATTTTAAATAATAATTCCTTTCTCCATAAAAATTGTGTCAACAATTTTTAAAGCTGCAAGAAAGTGTGAACATAAGCTGTGTTTAAGTTATTGCCACTTTAGCTGGTAAATAAAAATACCCACCATACTTTATTTGTACCATGTTTATAAAATACATTCATTTTGTTTACTCTTAAGCTATTATTCAAACATTACTATTGTTAAATTTTAATATAGTTTTTATTATCTTAAAACTATTTTATTTAAACAGTTTTACAGTGGTAGTGCTGGTGCTGAAAAAATATTCCTGAAGTTAACCTTGGAATGAAATTTACAGGTGCTAAAAAATGCAACTCAGGAGGCCAAACAACTGCCATAACATGCTGTGCTATTAATTTAAGTGATTGTCCTCTGCAAATATAATAGAAAATGCTGAGAAAAAAATGTAACATCAAAGCATAAGTATGTTACAATGATTGTGGGTTTACCGACTTCGAACTTGAATGTAATCACCCACCGTCCCTACTTACCTATGCTCCCTCAACACACATTTTATATTCATTACTTTTGGGAAACTAGTCTTGAATTATTTAAGGTCTGAATTATGTGTCTCCTCCAGATCACATTCTTTCCATAAAATGGGACCATCCCATCTTACATAAGATAGTATATGATCAAAGGTCAAAATGAATGGGACAAGATAACAAGGCAGAGTGATCAATATGGGCTACAATAGGAGATGGAAGCCCTCTCATTTATGGCCTTTCAGTTAACATATTTTAAATTCTCAATGTGTTCCAGACAATGTGCTAGAAGCTAGAGACAAAAAAATGATCAGAACATGTCTCTACCTTGAAGGAATTTCATAAAATATGGACAGTAAATACATAAATAAATAATAACACAAACCGGTAGCATTCTGAAGAAATTCTGGATCATCATAAATTACATTAAAACGATTGCTTCAGCTAGGGTCAGAGAATTTTAGGCTATCTAAAAAAGTTATTTCTGCAGTGGAAATTTTAGAAATTAAGGTATATATATGTATGTTTAAGCAATAAGGGTTGCTATGGTATGAATGTTTGTGTCCCTCAAAATTAATAAGTTGAAATCCTAATTCCCAATGTGATGGAGGTAGGGCCTTTGGGAGGTGATTAGGTTATGAGGGCAGAGTCCTCATGAATGAGATTAATGTCCTTATAAAAAAGACCCAAAAGAGTTCCCTTGTCCCCTTCCACCACGTAAGGAATACAATGAAAAGTCTGTGACCCAGAAGACGGTCCTCATCCGACCATGTTGACACCTTGATCTCAGGCTTCCAGCCTCCAGAGCTCTGAGAAACAAATTTCTGTTGTTTATAAAGTACCCAATATTTTGTTATAGCAGCCCAAATGGACTAAGACAAGAGTTCCGTTATAAAATCTAATTATTACTGAATCCTTTCATTAAATCTGTATTTTGCTCAAAATATGTCCTTTCTTTTCTTTTCAGCACAGAACTTGTGACATGCTGCTATCACCTTTTTTTCCCATTGCTATGATGAAAACAGTACAACATTGCTCAAAACATCTATGACTATGAAAATGTGTGGTTTTCTTGTTGCTACCTATGGTATTAGTGCCTAATAGAGATTTAGTTTTAACCAAAAGCCATATACAAAGAATAAACCATATTCTCTAATTAAAAGGTCAAATCACATCCCACTGGAATTACAAAAAACTCATGCTGTAAGAAAATGCCTGCAATTTTAAATGGTACAGCAGTAGCACAAAGGATAGAGTGATCAAGTTTAAGATGGAGAGGGCATGAAAGGTTTCTTAGAGGATGTGGCAAAAGAATTAAAATTTGAAGGATAGGTGGGAAGTCATTGGAGGTGGTTAAGGGAAGGACACCAACTTACCTTCCTAAGTACTTCAACTAGCCAAATAAAACAAAGAACTCAAAGATAGCAAAGACATGGCATTTTAAAAAGTATTGTATGATTTTGCTGACATTATAAACAATGCAAATGTCAGCATTTATTATTGAAAAAAGAAACCCAAAATGTTATTGAAATAAAAATAATAGCCAGGAGGTGTTGGAGGGAGAAATGCAAATAAAGAGAGGAGAGAATCATATTGAATCTCACAAGGTGAGTCAACACATTCTGTTTCATTTTTAATGTTAGTAGAGAAATACAGGTTCATTCAGTTATCCCTCTAGCTTATTTATTTTAGAGGATACTATTCCAAAATGAAAACAGAGGATATATAACTTCCAAATTACTCTATTAAAAAATGCTTAAATAAAGAACATTTGAGAATGGCAAAATGTAAGGGGTGGGTGGGAAAAAATAATAAGAAAATTCCCAAATAAAAGTATAAAGTAATATAAGTGAAATTAAGTATGTCAGCTATCAAGAAATACAACCAAATACTGTTTATAAAGAGAAGTATTTAACACAGATAGGATTAAAAATAAAGTGATAAATACACCAAGTACAAAGAAGGCATGGATTACATATATCAACATCAGGCAAAAATTCAAGGCAAGAGGCATTAAATGGGGCAAACTGATCAAATTATAATCCACGATGAAGCTATAAGAGAATAAATTTTTATAAACTAAATAATTTAGGACTGAAGTTCTCTGTCTTTCACTGATGAACTATACAAAAAGCATAAGAATATAAATGACTAAATAATATAAATGTAAAGTTTGGTCTAATAGCTACATGCTGAATCTGACAAATAGAATATACATGTAAAAAGATATTTATGGAAAATTTACAAAAACATCAGATATCTACACTACAAAGAAAAAGATCTCAATCATATTTTTTAAAAAATTGAAATATGACAGGCTTCAGAATCTTATTTGAATTAAATTAAACTAGAAATAAACAAACTAGAAATAAACACAACCCATGACAAAGCACGTTCTCCAAAACATTCCTGGGTTAAATAAGAAATCAACATGGCAATCATAAATTAGAAAATAATGCAGCTGACCCTTGAATAAAACAGGGTTTAGGGGCATCAACCCTCTGTACAGTGGAAAATCCACATATAACTTATAGTCGGCCCTCTGTATTCATGCTTCCTCCAAGTCCTCAGTTCTTACATATGTGCATCTACAGATCGTGTAGCACTGCAGTATTTACTACTGAAAAATATCTACATACAAGTGGACCTATGCAGTTCAAACCAGTGTTGTTTAAGGGTCAACTGCAATTTATAAAATTTGCTCAGGACAAAACGTCTATCTTTGCATACAAGTCTGATCAATTCCTTATAACAGAAGTATTGCAGAGGTGAAGGTCATTGGAGTTGAGGAAGTCACAGAAGTTTTTGACTAAGAAATTAAATTGGTCATCCATGTGATCAATGGAATTCCCCCATACGATAGCAAGAATTTAGGCAAAGCCAAGAGATGGGTACCAAAGTGCCCAATGAATTTGGAAAAGTCACCAAGAGGTGAATAGATGATAGAAGTCAAGGGATAGCAATCCAGAAATTTACAGCAATTTATTAGCTGAAAGGAGTATGTATATAGTGCTTGATTTTCACTCCAATAATAAAGGTATAACATCAATTCCTTAAGGGTGCTAGCCAGATTGATGATAAACATTTATTGACCAATTAATACAAAGAGGTTCTAACCACTTACCATCTTAGTAGTTTGATCAAACCAGCTATAAGAAATACTTGCATGGAAGTGTCTAGATATAAGGATACATAAGATGTATACAAATTCAAAACAAAGAATGCCCATACAATTTATGTGAATAAATGAACAGGAGCTAGGAGAAGGTAGCCAATGCATCTCCTCATCTTACCCTTAAGACAGATTTTTACTTATAGAGGGTTCATCCATACATTGACAAAATAAGTATGAACATCTTTAGGCTACTTTATACTATAATCAGTAGTTCCAATAAAGTTTGATGCTTTCTTGACTAGCCTTGGACTTGATCTTAAACTGCTAAAATCTGTTATTTCCATCAGCACGTAAAGTTTCCAGAGAGCTAAATGGTATATTATATTAGGAAGCCTTAGGAAAGAAACAATACCTTGTTAGTGGAATTGTTTTTTTCCTGGGAAACAAAAATGAGTTTTTCAACTCTGCAAAAAAAAACAGATAAATTTTTAGTTTAATGCAAATAACACCAACCTGTAATTTTTGCTGCCTTTTCCTCTTGGTTCACTCGGTTCTCATCATCATCTTCATTATCTTCCTCAAAGTCATCTAAATTGCCAATGTCAGCTTGCTTCATACTCATCAAACTAGCCAAACTTTGCATATCTTCATCCCTATATCAATGATAATACACAATTTATTAAATGACATTACCTTAAAAAAGGTTGTTTCTTAAGAAAATAATATTAATACATTTCTTCTTTCTAAACATTAACAAGACTTTTTAAACAGTTATACAAAACTACTGAACAATCTAAATATTCATTCATTAATTTTTAAATGGCACCTTTAATTAATAGAAAGCAAACAGGATTAAAACTAACTGGTTAGGAGTTAGTTTAATTCTGTGCTGCAGATCTAAAATTTTCTTCATGGAATTAAAGTATGGTTTTCTGATCATGAAGTCTGGAAACAAAAACTTGTTTCATAAAACAGTGGGACAGTTTGCAAATCAGATGAGATCTAGACTTTAAAAATATTCAAGTTTGCAGAAGGAATTAGAATAGAAATTCTTAATCTGAAGTCCATGAACCCTTTTGGTTTTGTGGGTAGGAGTAAAAAAAAGTGGTAAACCCCTGTAAATTATATTTAAATCTTGTTTAACTGTGCATTTTTCTCAAAGGAGTTAAAACTCCCCTAAAGTTAAAAAACTACAGTAATTGAAATAGCACCCGAAAGCCTAGCCTTTTTAAGAATTACAGGATAGAAAATGACTTGGGTTAGTTAAATACCATATGTTTGACAAAATGTAAAAATGTTTTTATATCTAAGTATTTTAAGTATAAATTTATAAAGTTTACATGAAATACTCTAAATGTTAAATAATTTAAGTTTTCTTGACCTATTATTTTACTTTAAATTTCATATAAACTACAGTGAATGAAACATATTTCTAACATGATACATACAAACTAAATTTCAATCTGCTATACTTCCCCCAAATTCAGAAAACTGAATTAAAACAGTTTCTCATGTTTTTACCACAATAAAATAAAAACAAAACAAAACAAAACAAAACCACTGTTTCCTTTGTAAAGTAATGCTTGTTAACATTCACTTCTAAATATGGTATGATTTTGTAGGCTAAACTGGTTTTTGAAAATCTTTGCATTTTATCTCATATAAGCTTAGAGTTAACAAAATCATTTTCCCCTTTTAAGACAAATTTAGTGGCACAAAGTCTGCATGGACAAAAACAGTTGTATTACCTTATATGAATGCCTTACAAACTGCTTTCCCATCACCAGGGTATAATTTCAATATATAACAGTGTTCTTAAAATGTTAACTTGCTTAATTTTACCTCCTCTATTTTCACCCTGAACATTTTTCTTTGGGATAGGTGAGTAGGCAAGGAATGAGGAGATAGAGAGGTGGTTTAGGGTGTTCTGAGAGCATTCTCCACTCAAATTGAGACATTTAGTTTGACTGAATTTCCTCTCACCCAAATTCCAATGAATGGTGCTAAATCACTTACTGCTTCTGCCCAGCGGAAAGGAGTCCACCTTCAAAAGATCTTCTCTGACTTTTTCTCCCTTCTTTCTGTGTTTCCTTTCCTTTCATTTTGGCTTGAACTTCAGAGTAAGGTCTTTATTTTAAACTTTTCAATATTTAAGTCTACAATTTAAAGTCCTGAGATGAAAGACTAATTGCTTCCATCCTGCACTGTCCCTCCACCACACTCACATAGAAGCCAACTTTCTAGAGAAGAGGCTTACTGTTATCTACCAAGTCATTTGTTGCCCTGTAGATGAGTGCCAAACATCTCTTTTTGACTGATGTACAGAATCCAGTCTAATCAGTCAAGTAGACATGGCCAATTATAGTAACCACATTCCACTAGGTCAAACACATTCAGAACTGTGATGCAGATTAGACTGCAATGTTCATAGCTGCCTTCTTCCTATCACCTTTTAAGTCTTAGGCACAGAATTTCCATTTCTCCTCTCACTGATCTTCCAGTCCAAGTAGGTGCTAACCCTTTCATTACACCCAAAACTTGCACCTACCTTTGATTTGACTGTATGGAACAACTAAGATAAATGTTACTAATTTTTTCCTGTTCTAGGTATGTTTACCTCTTTTAAACCAGTTAGAATTTTACTCTTTTAGGAGACTAGAACTAGGTGTAGGAGTTATCTTTGCACAATGCCTATTCAGTGCTTAAGAAGTGATATTTGAAAAAGATAGTGGTCATAGCAAGCTGGTTACGTAACTGTACTGTACCTTCCTATATAAGTTTTGGAAGGCTGAGCCAAAGAATATGCATTGGCAAAAGTTCCTTTAATTCTCTCATTCCTCTTATCCTAAACTTTTCATTTTGGCTTCCTCTCATGCCTCAGCTGCATCAAACAGCTCTACAAATTGAACTGTGGACTTCAGAGTACAACTACTTACACTGAACACATTGAAATATAAAACAGACCCTTATGATAACCTATAATATACAATTTAAATTTTTGAAAATTGCTATAGTCACTTTTATATTATTGATCATTCTCTAGAGTTGGAAGAGACTATAAATAACACGGAGTACATCTAATTCAGCCTCTGAAACAAAGAATTGGCAGGAATGATTGGTATGCGGTAGGATATTCTCAACTGTTAACAGTTTACTGAGTCAAAAGCTATTTACCTACAGTGTTTAAAACATACTCTAAAGTAGCTTATTTGATAAAAGAAACTTACGTGGCTTTTCCTTCCCGAAGGAAAATGCAAGATAATGAAAACTGAAGAGTGGCAGATACAACTTTTTTAGACAATGGCTTGAATTTTAACTTGACATCAGTCTGAGTTGGCATTGGGCTTGCATACTGTTTCATGTTGATGCTGGTGGTAGCAAGAGCTTTCCTTCGACCAGAAGGGGATTCCTGGAAGGTAAAAAATCATTATGTAATTTGGAGTTATTTACTTTACAGCCAAATATTTTTGAATGTTATTTTAATAATATGATTAAATAGCAGTTGAGACTTCCCTTTCCAATGAATTCCTATAACATAATATTGAAAAAAATTGTAATAAGGTTATATCACAACTTTCATATCTTTAAGTAAGTAAGGCAGATAAAAAATTGGAGAGAGCTGGCTCAGAGAAATAGGGGAAGACTAGAACAATCCTAAATATCTCAGGAAAGGAAAAGCAAGGAACGCAAACTAGGACAGAAAGTCTCCAGAGTTCCTGTAAAAAGAGGATCTAGCACAAGGCTAGGTGTTAAAAGTACTCAACAATTGTTTTCCTTACTTTAATTATATTTAATGTACCCTAGTGATATCTCTTCTTTCTGAACAATTCCAGTTTCTTATAGAACCCCAGCCTCTGTGGCATTCTACCTCGTTTTTTCTGCAGTCGCTGAATTCTATCTATCCTGTACTTTGAGACTTAATTCTTCCCAGGGCCTTTTCTGCTCACTCCAGTCTAAAGTTCTCTCTTCCTTCCCTAAGATCACATAAATCAAGTTAGAAAGAATTGGTTTCTCTGATCCTATGCCTGTGGTGGACACTGCTAATCGACCCCAGCAGATCTCAAGTCTTCTCCACACAGCTCTTGCCAATTCACTAGAAATGGAACACAAAATGAAACTTATTTGCTATCAAAGATGTTTAACATTCCATTAATAAGCTATCTCATTTCAAAATTATCCTTTATAGCATAATAGCCTAGGAAAATAACGAAAACAGAACGGCAAAACAATGACTGGGCATTAACTATGTATAAGACATGGTGTCAATTCTGGAAAGATATGAAGATGAATAAGACATAATCCCTGACTATGTGTTCTAATGGTAGGGGGAAATCCTAGATATAGGGTAATTTATAAATAACGTAAACCCAAAGTCATATACCAGCAATCCTTGGGCTTTAGTGGTCTGAGAGTTCAGACCTAAAATAAAACCTAATTTCCAAGCAGTGTGACCTTGAGTAAGTCAGTAAACTTGAGCCTTGGTAATCTTCCCTATAAAATAAGGAGACCAAATAGATATCCATTCAAACCCTACAATGGTTTCCTATAAAATTACTCAATTTTCTAACCAAGGCAGGAAAAACTACCATTAACTTCTGAATTATTATTTAATAAATCCTTATTTGTCCTATGATTGACAAACTTGCCTAAAATAAGGATATACTAATTTAATCAAAATATTAAAATGGCCTTTTTCAAAAAAAATGACATTTCTGCCAGCAGAACAAGTAAAAATGTAACGTAGCATCCCTAAAGAATACCTTGTTTTAAAATGTGGTCTTATCTGTCAGATTATGCACAGCAATATTATACAGAACTATTAGTGCACGTAGAGACTTTATGAATGAATTTCAAAAATGCATCAAGCACTTGAGAAGGATTTAAGCCCTCTCAGAAGAAATACTTAAGAATATGCAAATACCCTCAACTGAATCAAGTTGAACAGATGTGACTATCCCAAACAATACAAGTGTTCTTTCCCTGGTCGCTACTGTCAATCAAAGAATAAGATTAAGGTCCAAGGTTCTGACAATGTGCAAAATGAAAAAGTACGATCAGGGAGTATCAATTTATTACACTGATATGAACAATAATCTCTTATTGTACCTTTAGAATAGCTAACAACTACTATATAAAATATAGGATTTAAAGCCTCTGTTTTGAAAGCATGACATACAAATTGCTACATATTATTTTCAGGTTTGTTAAACAAATCTGTTTCACAAAATATGACATTGGTCCCTTAAGAGTAATTATTTAATTTTATAACCAAATAAACTATTAAAAATTAAGATAACTTGGAAATGAGCATAATTTTGAAAGCCTAGTTTAAAGATGATTCCTGCAAAATCTAGAGTTTTGATGATTAACATTCTGTCAATTTCATTTTTAAGGTAAAAATTACGTAGAAAGGTTTTCTGCTGAACTCAGATAGTTTTAAAGTATTTGGTATATTGGTATCTCTGAAACAAAAGGAAATGAAAGCTACTAAATTCTAAACACAATAGAATTAGCTGTACCACTTAATTAAGCAATTACTTGCTCAGCAACAATGAAAATGGCCCCTTGTAAGGTCTGAGCAGGTGAGCAGAACAGAGCTCTTTTGAGTCTACAACATCCATTTCTAATATTAACATAGGATCTCACTTAGAGTCTGTATCATTGATGGGAAAAGGGGCCTAAATGATGTTTCTAGTAATTCTTTACCCAGCTCAGTCATTGTTTTCCTCTTTAAAATTAGCTAGTCATAGAAAATGCATTTTTTACAAGAACAATAACGACAAAGCCATAAAGATCTTTCATGGCTCTAACACCAGCTCCATGAATCTTCACTGTTCATAACCATCAAGTCTATATGTTTACCCACCCAAAATTGATATCATTGTTATCATCAGTTCTATAAAGAAGAATAAAATAACGATTGCACTGCTATATGTCTTTCATACACTTTAGTCCTTCCTTAAAACACCAGGGATCAGCCTGGCAGAGAGAGTTTAGAGAATTATACTGTTGTCAACGTCCTAATGCTATTTCATTTCACATGAAGGTTGGATAAGAGGAGAGAAATAAAAGAAACAGTAAGAGGAACCCTTAGAGAAAGCACGTTAGATAACAGAAGTCAATAAGAAGTGAATGTTTACATATGTCTAAGACTAAGTTTCTGACTCTGGGCCCATGTTTATACCTCTGTTTGTATGTGAACCTGGCAGTATTTGGGGAATTACTTCAAAATCCCTAAAGCAGAAGTTCTTAAACTTCAGTGCTTATTAAAAAACAAAAATAAAACTAAGAAAGCTTTAGATAGTTTAGATACCTGGATCTCACCCCTAGAGATCCTGAACTAGTAAAACTAGAGATGGGCTCAAGAATCTGCTGCATTTCTAAAACTAATAAGTACCCCCCTCCTCCCAATTCCCATCCTGCCCCTCCCATAAGCACACTCCTTCTACCAGGTGATTCTGATCCAGTTAATCGAAAATCACACTTTCAGAAATACTTCCCCTAAGGAAATTACTACATAAAAGAAATTTTAATCTCATTTTTCATAAGTATTCTCTGTTATAAAAAAGACTTAGCCTATATACTTCCATTTCTTTGAAATCCACCTTATTACAGTTGTAATCAGACAAATCTGAATTAGAATGTGACACCAGCACTTATTCTCTAGCTAATCTTTGGCATATTTCTTCACGTATCTGAGCCTCAGTTTCACACTCTCAGACTGGCAAGTATTTTCAAATTTGGATAATACCAAGTGTTAATAAGGATGAGGGACAAGGCAAACTCTCTTAACACTACTGGAGAGAGTTTTGATGGATACAGCCATTTTGGAAAACAATTTGACATTACCTCGTAAAGTTGAACAGATGAATACTTTACGACTCAGCAATAATTCCCATCCTAGAAATATGTCCTAAATAAATTCTTGAAGTAACATATGAAAATACCTAGTAGAGTTTTTAGCATATAGTAGGTATTTAATAAACAGTATTTATTATTAATATTTATGGACCAGAACATCTGGAGAGAACATCTCTTGTCCAAATTATTCAAGTTAGGGTCTTCTTACAGAATAGTTCATTATATAATGTTTCATTTATTATGTACCCCAAGATAAATACAATTAATATAATGCCTTTCCTATTAAAATATTTGACTGACTTTCTCTACCTATTAAAACATCAAATAAAATAAACCACCTGCTAGAAATTTAACTCTTTCTCCCATATTAAGAAAACTAGGGGTTGGGGGAAGGAGAGAAGGAGCTTACATAGATTTTATGATTTTTCAGAGCTTTATTACATAGAATGTTCTAAAAACTTCTGTCATGTACTAATACCTTAATTATCAGGTTTTTTATAACACACTGAAAATTAAACTAATGGCATTATCATTTGAGGTTTTTTTTTTAACTGTGGAATACATCACACACACTAAAGTATAAAATATACAAGTACTACTTAATGAATAATAAAATGAACATCCTGTACCAACCATCCTGCTTAAGAAATAGAACAATACCAGTACCTTAAAATCTTCATTTTCCCTCTGAAATTGCATCCGTCCCATTCCCTCCTCCAAAGGTGACTAGACCCTGAATTTTGGGTTACTTCTTCCCTTCCCATTTTCAAAAAAGGAATACTACCTATGTATGCATCCCTAAAGAGTATATTACTAATGAATGGATAAACAAGAAGTGGTATATCCATACATTGGAATATTCAGCCTTAAAAGGAATGAAATTCTGACACACGCTACATCATGAATGAACCTTGAGGACATTTTACTAAGTGAAATAAGCCAGACACAAAAGGACAGATATTGTATGATTCCACTTATATGAGAAATAGGTACATTTATAGAGACAGAAAGTAGAACAGAGATTACCTGGCAATGAGCGGAGGGGAGATGAAGAGTTATTATTTAATGGGTAAAGAGTTTGTGTTTGGGATGATGAAAAAGTTCCAGAAACAGACAGTGGTAAAGGTCATACAATACTGTGAGTGTAGTTAATGCCACAAATTGCACACTTAAAAATATTTAAAACAGTAAATTTTATGTTATGTATATTTTACCACAACAAAAAATGAAAAAAGAATATATTGTCTAGTTCTGCATGCTTTTTAACTTTTTATAATGAAACGACATTAACATTTTTGTAACTTGTTTCTTATGTTCATCACTAAGTTCTTGATATCTATGTTGATGTGTACAGCTGTAATTCATTAAATTTCACTGCTCCTAGTATTCCATTACATGAATATTCTACAGTTTACCTATCCATTTTACTGTTGATGAACATGGTTGCTTGAGTTTTATTTATTTATATGGAATTATTAACAAAGCTATCAATATTCTTATGTCTATATCCTCGTGCACACATGCAAGAATTTGCCTAGGACATATTTCTAGAATGGGTCATAGGATATGTACATGTTCAGCTTTACCAGAAAATGTCAAATTGTAATCCAAAGTGTCTTTATTAATTTACATTCCCTAAGTGTTTCCATTGTTCCACATTTATCAACACTTGGTATTTTCTTTTTCATTTTTGCCAATCTGAGATTATTAAATATTACCTCATTACAGTCTTAATTGCAGTCTGATTACTGATGCATCGATTATCCTTTCATAGTTTATTGGTCATGTGTTTCCTCTTCTGTGAAATCTTTTGTACTTTTTCCTACCATGCTGTTTATCTTTTGATTACTAATTACATATGCATTCTGGTACCGAATCCATTGTCACTTATATGTGCTATAAACATCTTCTTTCAGTTTTTAGCTTGTATTTTCATTCCTTGTGGAATCTTCTGAATGAACCCAATTTCAAAGTCAACATTTTCCTTTATGATTTGTGGTTTTGCATTTTGCTTGAGAAAATCTTCCCAACCCTGAGGTCATAAAGCTTTCCTCCCACTCTTTCAAAACTTTTATACCTCTGCTTTTCATATTTAAGAGTCATTGCCATCTGGAATTAATTTTTGTGTATGTTTTCATATAGGGATCCAATTTCACTTTTTAAAAAATTATGGGTAAATAATTATCACAGCACTATTTATTAAATAGTCCACATATATCCATCCTTTCCCCCATCTACAATGCCCACTCTACCAAAAATCTGGTCTCAATATACAGGTCAATGATTTCTAATTTGGTACCACTAGCCAATTGTTCTAACCTCACAACAAGACAATATTGCCTTAACTACCAAAGCTTTATCTTTTGGGATAATTTAAGATTTTTTTAACCTTGAATCTATGGCAGATTAATGTGGTAAATTAGTAGATTTTCTAGAATTAAAGCAACTCCACATTCCTGGGAAACATTCAAAAAACATCCAAAGTTACCTGAGCCTGCTTCCTTTTGGGGAAGGTTTCTAATTACTGATATAATTTCTTTAATGATTACAGAGGTAGATGTACAATGTCTCCCTAAATCAGTTTAGATAAGTATTCTGCCAAGCTTCCAAATTTAGTAACATAAAACTATTTAAAATATCTTTTTACTATTTTAATCTCTGCAGAATCTATCATTTTGTACATTTCTTTATTCCCAGCACTATTTGTGCCTTCTCACACTCTTTTGTTCCTAGATAATGCTTGCTATAAATTGTCTCTTTCATTGGGCGTTCCAAATCAATGACTCTTAGCTTTCTTGATTCTTTGGAGTGAATGTATATTTCTATTTCAGTAGTTTCTGCTGCTCTTTATTCCTCCTATTTTCCTTGGGTATATTCTGTTCTAACTCCTGAATTCTGAGCATTTCTTCTTTCCTGATGTAAGCATTTAAGACTATATATTTCTCTAAGCACTGCTTTAAATATGTCTCACATTTTTAGTATGAATTATTTTTGTTATTCTGTAGTTAAATATTTTCTAATCTTTCACTACAAGTTCTTTGACTCACAAGATGTTTATAAACTTTTTTCTTCTTTATGGAGTTTTTCTACTTATCTTTATGTAATGATTACTATTTAATTGATCTAGGGTCACAGAATGTAATTTTTGTAATGTTAATCTTTCAAAATGTATTAAGACAAGCTTTATAGCCTGACTCATGATCAGGTTTCATAATTGTTCATGGGTCTTTAAAGTATTTAACTGGTATGCATGCACTGCTGTCTACTTTCACAACAGGATCATTTTTATGCAAAGTCACCTATCGCACCAAATCATGGTATTTCCTATGTGATAAGGACAAACAGAGCAGTAGAAATTTCAAATGTGAGGTTATGGGACATTTTCTAAAGGACACAAATCAAAAAATAAATAAGTGAAAGAACTGAGAAGCTGCTCACAGACTTCATCACAGGCTCTTCTTGCTCTTTCTGATATAACCTTTTATTTTAGGATTGTCTCTTGTAAATAGCATGTATCCAGAAAATTTTTGAATCCAGTCTGATAATCTGTCTTTTACTGGAGAGTTTAGATGAACGGTTCTCAAATGTTTTTATCTCAAGACCCTTTTACATGCTTTAATTGAGAACAACAAAGAGCTTTTGTTTATGTGGGTTATGCCTGTCAATATTTGCCCTATTAAAAAATATCAGAAATTTAGAAAATATTTCGTTCATTCAAACATAACTAATAAACTCATACGTTAACATATTTTTATGAAGAATATATATACTTTCTTTTTTAAGACTATATTTTTAGAGCAGTTTGAGGTGTGCAACAAAACTGAGAGGGAGGTAAAGAGATTTCCCATAGATCTCGTGCTCCCACACATGCACAGCCTACCCCATTATCAATATCACTCACCAGAATGGTACGCTGTTTACCACAGATAAACCTACACTGACATATCATAATCACCCAAAGTCCATAGTTTACTTTAGGGCTCACTTGTGGGCTGTACATTCTATTGGTTTGGACAGATTTTTAATGACATATACCCATCATTATGATATATAGGGTATTTCACTGCCCTAATCATCCTCTGTGTTCTGCCTATTCATCTCCTCCACACCCCACCACTGGCAACCACTGATCTTTTTACTGTCTCCATAGTTTTGCCTTTTCCAGAACATCAATTAGTTGGAATCATACAGTATATAGCCTTTTCAGATTGGCTTCTTTCATTCAGTAATATGCATTTAAGGCTCCTCCATGGCTTTTCTTTTTAACACTGAATAATATTCTATTGTCTGTATGTACCACGTTTATCCATTCATCTACTGAAGAACATCTTGGTTGCTTCCAAGTTTTGGCAATTATGAATAAAGCTGCTATAAACATCCATGTGCAGGTTTTTGTGTGGACAATGGTTTTCATTTCTTTTGGGTAAATATCAAGGAGTGAGATGCTGGATCATATGGTAAGAGTATGTTTCATTTTGTAAGAAAGTGCCAAACTGTCCCAAAGTGGCTGTACCATTTTGCATTCCCACCAGCAATGCATGAGAGTTCCTGTTGCTCCACATCCTCTCCAGCATTGGGTGTTGTCAGTGTGACAGATTTTGGCCATTCTAAGAGGTGTGTGGTGGTATCTTGTTGTTTTAATTTGCATTTCCCTAATGACATATGATGTGGAGCTTTTTTTTCATATGCCTATTTGTCACCTGTATATCTTCTTTGGTGAGGTGCCTCTTAAGGTTTTTGCCCCATTTTTTAAATTGAGTTGTTTTCTTATTTGTTTCTTTGTATATTTTGGATAACAGTCCTTTATCAGATGTGTCTTTTGCAAATATTTTCTCCTGTCTGTGGTTTGTCTTCTCATTCTTTAGCAAAACAAAAGCTTTCAATTTTGATGGAGTCGAACTTACCCATTATTTTTTCATGGATCATACCTTTGGTGTGGTATCTAAAAAGGCATCATCCTACCCAAGGTCATCTAGGTTTTATCCTGTGTTATCTTCTCAGAGTTTTACAGTTTTGCATTTTACATTTAGGTCTATAATCCACTTTGAGTTAATTTGTGTGGAGGGTGTAAAGTCTCTGTCTAGATTCATCTTTGTGCAAGTGGATGTCCAGTTGCTCCAGCACCATCTGTTGAAAAGACTACCTTTGCTCCATTGTTTTGCCCCTTTGTCAAAGACCAGTTGACTATATTTATGAGGGCCTCTTTCTGAGCTCTGGATTCTGTTACATTATTTGTCTATTCTTTTGCCAATACCATACTGTCTTGATTAGTATAGCTTTGTTTTAAGCCTTGAATTTAGGTAGTGTTGGTCCTCCAACATTGTTCTTCTCTTTTACTACCGTGTTGGGTATTCTGGGTCTTTGCCTCTCCATATAAACTTTAGAATCAGTTTGTTGATATCCATAATATAACTTGCTGAGATTTTCACTGGGATCACACTGACTATATAGATCAAGTTGGAAAGAAGTGACATCTTGACAATATTGAGTCTTTCTATTCATGAACATGGAATACCTCTCAATTTATTTAGTTCTTTGATTCTGTTCATCAGTGTTTTGTAGTATTCCTCATATAGGTCTTGTATATATTTTATTAGATTTATAGCTAAGTATTTCATTTTGGGGAGTGATAATATAAATATATAAAATATATAAAATATATAATATATAAATATAATATATAAAAATATATAATATATATATAATATATAAAATATAAATGGAATTATGCTTTTAATTTCAAATTCCTCTTGTTCATTGTTGGTATATAGGAAAGCAAATGACTTTTGTATATAAACCTGGTATCCTGCAACCCTGCTATAATGACTCATTAGTTCTAGGAGGTTTTTTGTTGATTCTTTCAGATTTCCTACAGAGATAATCATGTATTCTGTGAACAAAGACAGTTTTATATCTTCCTTCCCAATCTGTATACTTTTAATTTCCTTTTCTTCTCTTATTGCATCAGCAAGGACTTCCAGTATGATGTTGGAAAGAAGTGGTGAAAGGGGTCACCCTTGCCTTGTACCTCACCTTAGCAGGAAAGCTTCGAGTTTCTCACCATCAAGTATAATGTTAGCTATAGGGCTTTTGTAGATATTCTTTATTTAGTTTAAGAAGTTCCCCTCTATTTCTAGTTGGCTGAAGAGTTTTTCTTTTTCTTTTTTCTTTTTTTTTTTGTAAATAAGTTCTTTTGTCTCATTTTTTTAGATTCCACATATAAATGATATCAGAGTTCTGTTATTTTACTAGTGGCTCTCCTTGATCCTGTCAAAGCTTTTTTTTTTTTTTTTTAATTTTTATTTATTTATTTATTTATTTATTTATGGCTGTGTTGGGTCTTCGTTTCTATGTGAGGGCTTTCTCTAGTTGCGGCAAGGGGGGGCCACTCTTCATCACGGTGCGCGGGCCTCTCACTATCGCGGCCTCTCTTGTTGCGGAGCACAGGCTCCAGACGCGCAGGCTCAGTAATTGTGGCTCACGGGCCTAGTTGCTCCGTGGCATGTGGGATCTTCCCAGACCAGGGCTTGAACCCGTGTCCCCTGCATTGGCAGGCAGATTCTCAACCACTGCGCCACCAGGGAAGCCCGGCTGAAGAGTTTTTAATCATAAATGGCTGATGGATTATGTCAAGTGCTTTTTCTGCATCTATTGATATATTTATATGATTTTTCTTTTTTAATCTCCTGATGTGATGAATTACATCAACTGATTTTCAAATACTGAACCAGGTTTGCATACCTGGGATAAAACTACTTGGTGGTGGTGTATAATTCTTTTCATACTTTGTTGGGTTCAATTTGCTAATACTTTGTTGAAGATTTTTGCACCTATGTTTATAAGAGCTATTGGTATGTAGTTTTCTTTTCTTGAAACATCCTTCCCTCTGAAAGAGACTGTAGAAAATTGGTAATAATAATTTCTCCCTTAACTGTTCTATAGAATTCATCAGTGATCCCATCTGGGCCTGTTG
Organism: Balaenoptera ricei; assembly: GCF_028023285.1. NCBI lineage: Eukaryota > Metazoa > Chordata > Mammalia > Artiodactyla > Balaenopteridae > Balaenoptera > Balaenoptera ricei. Next base: position 49,430,236 of record NC_082651.1, read on the forward strand.
CTTTCTGTATACTCTCTATACAAAACAATTTAATGAGAGGATTGTCACTGTTTTACATGTTTACAAATGTCTTAATGTGTTAATATCTCTAAAATCTCTCTAATGTACAGTTAGCAGAAAGCTGGATTCTCATATCTACTCTCATATTCAATCTGTGAGATATGTTGTTTTCGTTAAAGTATTTGAAGAAAATCCAGTCTCATACAGATATGTAGTTGGAAAAGATAGGAGTATTTTAATGACTTTCGCTGATAATTCAGGGTCTTCTCTGATACTACAGAAAAACCCCACAGTGGTAGTTTCTTAAAGGCTAATAGTAATGTGGAATCTGAAATCATATCAATAAACTTTTCAAACTCTGTTAAATTAAAATCCAATGCTCTATCATGTATGTTGAATGATTTTTTTTTTACTCATGCATAATTTTGTAACATCATACACTTTGGTCATTTGGAAAATGCTAATTCTCTGAGTTACACATATTATAAATGTTGACACATTTCATTATACAATACCAAAATAACTACATTTGCTTTTATCACCACCTTTTCCATCACATATATCTTTATGCATTGGGAAACTATCAAACTTAACGTGGTGAGTGTAAGTTTTTCACAATTCTAATTTTCACTTGAAAGCTTGAATTTTATCATTGGCAATGAACAATTTCAGTCACTTAACCTTTAAGTAGCAGGCTCACTGTGTTCAGTTTCAAGAAAACCTTCACCAAATAAATATCCAAGTGTGAATAACAAGTTTAACTCTTAGCTGTTTTTTCAAGTAAAAATGGTGTTCCAGGATAAAAATGTGTTTAGTTTAGTTTACAACTCAATCACACAAGTGCTTTTTCTTGAATAACTTTGTCCTTTGCAATGCAGTATAACTGCTCTCTGCATACTTATTTTTCTCACAAAGAATATTAAAAAAACTAGTACTCAAGGGACAAAACTTAATAATAATTTTATTATAACATCAAGAATATATTTAGTGAAACCCATGTAAGGGCTAGATCTTGGCTATAAATTTTCAAGGATGATATTGCTTCTACCCCTTAATGCTAAGGATAGAAGAGGCAATTTTCCTTGTTGTTGTCTTCCGTGCAGTGAGTTCATTTCTTCTTCATCCTTACACTGATGGTATAGCTCTGGGATGTCAATTTTGTGCAACAAGAGGATCTTATTAGACATTCCATCTTGGGGGAATGGGAGATACCAGACTTTTTCTGCATCTTCATGCAGTGGTAAAAGTAGTAAGTCATGGGTTTAGTGGAAACCCTCAGTGGGAAAGCTACTATGAATGCTTAGCTTCTAGACATCCTGCTTTGAACTTTTAAAAAAAGACTTCTTTGGGTTCTCTCTATCCGGGTCACTTCAAGAGTGCATTTATAAATATCACTTGGTCATATTTTACCTGACTTTTTAGCTGTTTTCCAAAAGGGGTGTTATTCATGCTATCTAGTCTGTCACATTGCCATAAGCAGAATTCTTTACTTGAATTTTACAAGAACAGAACTGAGCATTTTGATAAAGAAATAACCATCACAACCAGGTTCACTTGTCTCACATTGACCTAAGCTCTTCAATTTAGTAATTCTTAATGACTTATTAGGATTGTTTAAGAATTTATTTTATTGGAATTCTCTAGATGTGAACCTGTGATCATCGATGCAATCATGCCACTCTCTTATTGTTTTGCCTGTTTAGATGCTATGTCTCAGCATCACCGTAAGCAAGCAGTAAGTACTTGATGGTAAATCAATGCTTGCGGCACATACCTTTCTAGAATCTCACAGTCTAATGCCTGATTCTGTTCATTCTTGTCTATTAGAACTCTAAATTCTGTTCTGATTCTGTACTACTGAATCAGAAAACCAAGAAATGAAGTGACAGGTAGCTAGAATTCGAAACAGCATTCTAAAGACATGTGATCAGACTAATGCTTAAAAGTCAGTTATTAGATCTTGCCCTCTGTCTTATGACTATGTGAATTATTTCTTAGTAAAGAACTAACACACCCAAGTATTTGTGTAAACATCCAGTTTCTCTACTGACTCAAGAACCAAAACTGTCAAATGAGATAACGTGGAACTAGATGAGACCTTCGAAGTTTCTTAATCTAAGCTGTCACCCCAGTGCAAAAACACTTTATATCTTCTCTGACAGTTATCACATTTGTTTCCTGATACTTTTCATTTAAATTCAACCTAAAAACTCCCAAGACTTTGTTCTTTCTAAAACAAAATAATTTGGTGCACTACAATATCAAGGTTAACAATTTGGCTTTATTCTACAAATACTTGTTGAGAGCCTATTTGGTGTCTAGCATTCTCTCATTTAACTCTGTGATAACATTTTAAATTTTATTTTAAAATGATAAAAAGTCAATCTAGAAGTCAAACTGTCCTAACTTTTTCAAAATTGTGATGCTAAGTCCTCTGAGCTGTCACAAGCACTGCATTTCTTGGGCCATGCTCAAAAGATCTTTGCTTCATCAGCAGACCAAAATGGGATACTATAGAATTTAATTTGGAGTCCATGGAGCAATTAAATGCTAAAGCAGACATGCCATAAGGAGCTCTCTCAACCACAAAGACTTAATTAGAAACCATGTCAGCTAAAATAACCAACTTAGATGGTTGGATGGAAGAGAGTTTGGTAGCACAAATGTAAATTGAAAGAATCAACATTGAAAATCAGTTTAGATATGTACTTAAAAACATTTATAAAAATTATTATATTGATTTTAGGATAAAATCTAAAATCCCTCTAAAAATATCCAAATAAAAAAACCCTCAACCTTCTCAAATAGAGGGAAACTCCAGATATACATAAAAATACAAGTTAAAGTATTTAAGTCAAATATCTACATAAGTTGCAGACTGTCCAAATTAAAAAAAAAAAAAAAAATATATATATATATATAAAAGAGACCTTAAATTAGGTCTACTATAAAATTGCCAAACAGCAGATTATATCAACCCTGTAATCCTAAAGAAAGCCACTAAAAGTTTACTCATATTCTTGTATGTAGTTTTTTAATCTTAAACAGAAACTACACTACCATATTTTAAAATAAGTTTTCAGTAGGTGTTCTAAGGGAGTTAGAATCATTTGTTAGTTTAAAGACCTGGTACTCAAGGATTATGTTATTCATGGCCAGGACTTGAATGTTTGTACTGATAATAACTCCCAAATCTTCATAACTGACCGACCTACTCCTGGGTTCCAGACCTAAGCACTCAAGTGCCCACTGTCTATTTTCACCCACATCACAAACACAACATAGCCCAACTGAACTCCTCTCCATCCCTTCGGCTGTTTCTTCCCTGAGTTCTCATCTCAGTGAATTGTATCGCCATTCATCAAGCCTCCCACTCTCAGGACTCACCAAACCAAGTTGTCTCTAACTGCTAAATCTTTCCAGAATCTGGACCCTTTCTTTCCATCTCCAATGCCACTCTTTCCTAAATTCAAGCATCAACGTCTATGAACAGACCACTGCCATAGCCTTGGGATTTCTCTAGTCTCATACACACCTAGGTTTCATCTCCCATAATTCTTTAAGGCTGACCACTTGTTTTAATGCTATACCTTTTTTTCTTGTTATGAGAAAATTCATAACAGAAAATTATAAACACAGAGAGTAGTACAAAAAAAGAATCACTCAAAACTTTACCAACTAGCTGAAACCACTGCTAATATTTTGACATATTTTCTCTAGTTATTTTTAAATAGTTGAGATGATACTGCTTGTAAAATCTTATGTCTTTTAAAGTTAACATTATAAATTTGTAAACCTAAATTTTAGAAGTTGCATATATTCTGAACTATGGTTACACCACAAATGTACATAACTGTCCCCATTAACATTTAAGTCACTTCACATATGTCACTAAGAAATGATGCTGCAATGAACATTTTTATGCCCAAAATATTTCTGGCATTTCTGACTGTTTCTTAGGACTGATTTGTAGAAATGGAATTTCTGAATAAAGTAATTGAATGCTTTACAAAGAAATCACACCAAGTTCTAACCTACCATGTATAACAGCGCTCGTCTCATTCACCACACCCACAACAGCACTATTACATATTTTTAAATCTTTGCTAAACTGTTAAGAGAAAACTTGTATCTCACTGATTTAATTTGTGTTTCTTTGATAACTCATGACCTTGAATATATTTCTGTGTTTATTAGCCATCTATACTTTCTCTTTTGTAAAACTAGTCATGCCCTTAAAAAAAAATATTTCTAGAGCTCTTTAAATATTGAAAATATTAGCCTTTTGTCTGCCACTTCTGTTGCTAATATATTTAGTATCTTCCTGCTTTGCCTTTTATTCTCATGATTTAGAAACCTTATATTTTCCTTAGTACACAAATAATGCAGGTTCACTGTAAAAAATAATAACAAAACACAGAGAAGTAAAAAAAGCACATGAAAATGATACATAATCCCAGCACTAGAGCTAAGTATTTTTATACTGTTATTTGTTTTTCTAGTTTATTTGTGTATTCATTTTTAAGAAAAATCAGATCATACACTGTACATATTCTTTTATAAACTACTCTTTTCATTAAAATATGATGAATATACTTCTACATCAATAAATATTTTGACATGATGTTATTTACAATGGCTACAAATATTCCATTCTATGGACATTATAATTTAATCTCATATTTTTGGACACTGAGATTGCTTCTAATTTTTCATGTTATAAGCAATAACCAGGTGAAAATTCTTAGTTAATTCTTTACATTCATACTCAAATATTTCACTAAGATAAATTTCTGTTGGTTGAATAACTGGATCAAAAGTATGCACATTTAAAAACTTTATATGGCTGCCATTTGTCCTCTAGAAGTTATACCAAATTATACTCCCATCGACTGGTAGACCTTAGCCAACAATAAGTCTTAATATGATTTTAAAATATATATTAGTTTTGATTTTTATGTAGACAAATCTATGTACATTTTCCTCAGTGATTTCTTTCCCACTGCTTAGAAGCTTAGAAAGTTCTTTATCCATTGATTCAACAAATATTCACTTTTATTCTCTTTTAGTTTCGATTATTTTATTGTCTTCAATAAAATCCACCTGGAATTCCTTTTGCACTGAGGTAAGGAGCTAATTTTTCCTCCTCCTAAATAGTACCAATACTATTCACTGTATAACTTCTCCTTCCATAATGGTTTAAGAAAAGTGGGAATCTTTACACAACTATTTCATGCATATAATTTGGCAAGGTTTTTCTCTGCTTCCAGGATAAAGGTAAAACTCTTTAACACAGCGAAGCTCGTTGAGAAATTGTCTCTGATTCTATATGAAGAAAAATCAACTGTCCCACCCCCAACTGCACTTCATGCTCTGATAATATTCTGCCAATTGTAAATGCTGTTCAATTTTTCTGTGGTGACATAGCTTTATAATTCTGAGGCACAGAAGACCTTCTCAAATAAGGCACAAAACTAGCAGAAATGACAATGGAAGTTATTTTTTATAGAGTATTTACTTCGTGACAGTGCTTTACTGTAATATCTCATTTGTTTCTCACAACAATCCTGAGGTAAATACTATTACTAGTTCGTTTTAAAGACAGAAACTGAGGCACAAAAAGATGAAGTAACTTGCCCAAGATTACAGAGCTAGTAAGCAGAAGAGCTGAAATATGAAAACAGGTGACCTGGCTCTGCAATTTGTACACTTAACCACTACACTGTACTGCATAAAAGAAAAGACACAAATTTGAACATATAAATAGTATGTTTCTATGTGGTGAAAGACACCTTTTGGAATTAAAAAGAAGTGACAGGTAGGGAGAAAATATCTGCAAGATATATAAAAAATAATGTATAGAATACATAAAGGTCTACAAATGAGTAAGAAAACATAATCATTTCAACTGAAAATTGGCAATGGGTATCCTTGGGCAAGTCACAGAAAAACATAAGTGGCCAGTAAACATATAACAAGATACTCGACTTCTCTAGTTATCAGGAAAACACAAATTAGAATGATAAAGAGATAGTATTTTCACCCATTAGAGTAACAAAATTAATGTCTAGTAATATCCAGTGTTGCTGAGGGTGTGGAAAATCCATTTCAATCACTGTTGGTAGGAATATAAACAGTTACAGCCTATTATGAGGATATTCCTTTGGCATTAAAACTATGAAAATAAAATAAATGTCCCCTTTGACTGCACAATTCTGTTTCTGGGAATCTATCATGTACATGTGCCTAAATTCTCAATGAAGTGCTATTTATAACACCATCAAGTATACTGGAAACTACCTTAACATCCATCAGCAGAAGAATGGTTAAGCCATCCATCTGTCCTATGAAAAACTGTGTAGAAACTGCACACTGTTAAGTGATAAAAGCAAGTCATAAAACAATGTGTAAAGTATGATCCCATTTAAGAACAAAACAGAAACCTAACAACCTCAAAATATATGTATGTTTATATAAATTCATGAAAAATATGTCCAGAACAATTATTATGAGAGAACTTTTTTTTGGTTGGGGGGGGGGGGGCTGTGCTGCACGGCTTGTGGGATCTTAGTTCCCCGACCAGGGACCGAACCTGGACTTTCAAAGGCCTTCGGCAGTGAAAGCGTGAAGCCCTAACCACTGGACCGCCAGGGAAGTCCCAAACTTTGCTTTTTTTTTTTACTTTATATGTTTATTGTTTGACTCTTTTACAATAATCACCTATTTATACTTAACATCATTTACTCTATTTAATACTTTCATAATTTCTAAAAGTTATATGTATATGGGGAGAGGGGACAAAGGAAAACATAATTAAGCTAAGGCAGGGTTTCTCAACAGCAGAACTATTGGCACTTTGGACCAAATAATTCTTTGGGTTTCTTTTTTCCCGTTTGTTTGTTTGGCGAGGGGAGGCTTTCCTATGCATTGAATGGTGTAGAGCAGCATCCTTAGCCTCTATCCACTAGATGCCAAGAGCACATTCTACCTCTCTCCCACCAAAGCATGACAATCAAGAGTGTCTCCAGACATTGCCAAATGTTCCCCAAGGGGCAAAAATGCCCCACACTCCACCAACCACCACACTGAGACCCACCAAATTAAGGAATTAAGTATTCTGAAAAGTCTCCTTAGTTCCTCAGCCAGAGTTAGAATTCCCAGCACCTGGCCCCATATGGTACCAATCATTAGTTCTGCTTCCTTGTTTGTCTCCACCAGACTGTGAGCTTCTTCAAGGCAGGTGTTTAGTCTGGTTAATCAGTTATCTCTTGGGCTGTGTTCCTCAGGGTGTGGTCTGAGACCACCTTCAGCAGTAACACCTGGGATATTTGATAAAATACAGTCCTGGATCTCACTTGAGGAGATTTAACAAGCTCCCAATATGATTCTAATACATACTACAGTTTGAGAGTTATATTGGAGTTTAACACAATTCCCAGCACATAGCAGGTGCTTAGTAATTTCTGAATCAATGCATGAACTTTACTCTAAAAAGATAATGAATGATATTGGTCTCCGGTTAAGAAATATAAAACTAACCAATGTACTTGTGAACTTCAAATATATAAGCTTTCTGAAATATGAAGGGCTATAAATGATAACAAAATTTAGTTTAAGTAAATTATACTACTTAATAACAAACACGTAAACATAATAAATTTACTAAGAGTTGTATGAAAAAAATTAAAAGCCACATCTCAAATCTCTAATGAAGAAAAGAGCATCAGTGAATAAGTAAACTGATCATACGTATTTTCAATTAAAGTGATCAAATGTACAGTTGACCTTGAACAACATGGGTTTGAACTGTAGGAGTCCATTTACACAAAGATATTTTTCAATTGTAAATACTACCGTACTACATGGTCAGTAGTTGGTTGAATTCTTGGATCTGGAGGAACTGGGGATACCAAGGGCCAACTATAAGTTATAAGCAGATTAACCCCTGGAGTTGTACAAGGGTCAATTGTATTTTTTAAACACATTTTTTAAATGTGTTTAAAACACAATTTAAAAAATTTAAAAACACATTGAAAAATGACAAGCATTACAATAATATTTCCTCCACTTCAAATATTTAACAACATTCCTGTTATGATGTCAGTAATATACTTACAATACAAGCATAGATGGTGTGATAGATATGAATGTGTCAGATAAACTTCAACTTCACAGGCAATCAACTGTCCTAATTGAGAAGCCAGGTGGAGGGAGCAATGTATCAGACAGATACAGTAATCATAAGCACTTTATCCATAATGTGATCAACATTTGAGACACCGCTAACAGCATAGCGAATATCAAAAATGGGGTTTATAAGTAAAATAGCTTGTTGGCTAACAAGATGAGTGTTAGAAGTGTGTTTCATTACTAAAATTAAATATCAAGGAATTGTAAATTAGATAAAATATTTTATAGTTATTCTCTACTACTAAATAGAGGATAAAAATCCAGCAAGACCTATAGCTTTTACTTTTAGAGATGGTGCCCAGAGTTGATCCCCTTTACAGTCCTGTATCTAGCCATTGGTTTGGGGGCATTTCTGGGTGCCTGATGCTAACTAGAAGGGTAACTGACTTTTGCCTTGTGAATGCTAGTTTTATTGAACCTTTCATGCAAGGTTATGGTCTGAATGCCGAAATGAAGACAGCACAAAGCTTCTTCATTCATGGATTTTACAGAACAGGTTGTCATGAATTGTTTTGTGCCTGCATGCTAATGAATGTTTGTTTAAAAAACATCTATATGTGGCAGAATGTAGTCATTTCTTTATAATCTGATAGTAAGATTGCAAAGAAACACCTTCAAACTTTTCAGTGGTCACCACTATCTACCAAAAGAAAAAAAAACAAAACAAAAAAGAAAACCCCTAAGATTTACAAATGATCAACTTGGTTTAGCTCAATTCACAACTACTTCATCTAGATTTTTTTCCCAGTGATACAGTTTATATAGTGTCTGGACAGTTGTTAAATATAAAACACAATCCAATGGTCTTTAAAATTTCTTAACCAGAAAAATCTTAGTAAACAAGTCCTGGAATTTTATATAGTATGCAGCTAAAAATCACCATCCTCACACCATTAAAAAAAAAACCTTTCTGATACTGACATTCTTTATAGGATCAATATTGATTCAGTGTTACAAATAACATTAAATAAAGAAAGACAGGAAAGTTGGGTTATCTACTACCAGAGACACACCACACCATTTAAAAACATGAGGTAAATGAGGTTTTTCAGGGACACTAGAATACATGAGGACAATCTAGGGTTAAATCATCATTCATATAGCTTTAAAGTTCAAGCATCATCACTGCCATCACTACAAAAAGGACAAGGAACATTCAGTTTGTGCAAGGAAGTGGAGAAGAGATGTAAAACCCAATTATGGGATGCACACGACTAGCATAAAAAACTATTGAATATTTTAGGCTTTCTAAGTTAGAGATAGCATGTTTTCTCCTTTATGTGATGAAACAGCACCTACGCATTCTACCACACAAGGACTTTTAAAGTGGTGAATCTATGCCTGAATTTGAATGTGGTGGTTTCTAAACGAGACATGGTGGTCATATACAATGCCTTCATATCCATCTTCCGGTAGTTATTTTAGCAGCTCGTATGGCCAATTCCAAACCTATCTGCAGGGTACGGATAAAATGCCACTGTTAGAGTACATACTTCTTTTCTTATACTTCCAGATTCTGGTGCCATGGAATACAGTTTTCACAAACATTTACTTGATTTTGAACCAAGTGGATTAAGTGTTTTTAAAAAGTTATTTTCTGCCTACAGGTAACTAAAAGAATATGAAAAGTTAGAGTAACTCTTTACTCTGTATCTAGTCCTCATATTGATGCCCCAGCTTCATAGCTTCCAGTATAATTAAGTACTTTAGCTAAATATTTTTGAGTGTTGAGCTTGCTTCAGGGCAAGTTGTAGGATATTCTTTCTTCAGATTAAAAAAAAAAAATCATATAGATAATTACCATAGCTTTCTGTGATGTTTTAGGTACAGCTTTGCCTAAGAGCAGGAAGGTAGGTAGGTGATTTCTAAAAGTACTTTTCAGCTCCAGGGTGTTAAAAAAAAAACTTAAATCTTCTGAAGTTGAAAAGTCATAATTAACCATTAAAGTTTAAAACTGAACAATCATATACAGTTAAGGTATAATTCTCTGGAATATAGCACCAAAAAAAAGAGATAATACAAAGATCAGTTAACATTTTCAGCTACAAATCAGAAATATTATTAAAATGTAAGATTCAACACCTTAAATTACCACCATTTAAAATAAATGTTATCTGGTTATAGGAAACTTCTTCAATAAGCAATAATGGATAACACTATTTGTATACAGGATCTACTACACAGCTGTCTGTAAGAATTGTATAATCTCCCCAATCCTAATCACATGTAGATTTCTTTTCTTTAAAGTATTTAATACAAAAGCTTGAGGACTATTTTTCACATACAGAAAAGACTAAAGAGACCATATGACAACATACTGCTCAGACCATTTCCTGCAGTGAAAATGTTTAAGCATTTCTTACATCATGAATTTCTATAATTCTAGCTGCTGCTTAAGTCAGATCAATAACAACAAAACTCACTACAATGACAACTTACCATGTGTTGAGCACTAATCTAAGCAGATGTGTTAATGTACAACACTCCTATGAAATAGGTATGTTACTATTCTCATTTTACATGTGACTAAAATGAGGTACAGAGAGGTTCATCAACTTTCCCAGGACTACACAGCTAGGAATATCCAAAGCCTGCACTCTTTTTTTTAAAAATTTATTTCTTTATTATTTATTTTTGGCTGCGTTGGGTCTTCATTGCTGCTTGCAGGCCTTCTCTTGTTGCGGTGAGCGGGGGCTACTCTTTGTTGCAGTGTGCGGGCTTCTCATAGCAGTTGCTTCTCTTGTTGCAGAGCACGGGCTCTAGGCGTGCAGGCTTCAGTGGTTATGGCACTTGGGCTCAGTAGTTGTGGCTTGAGGGCTCTAGAGTGCAGGCTCAGTAGTTGTGGCACACGGGCTTAGATGTTTCGTGGCATGTGGGATCTTCCCGGACCAGGGCTCGAACCCGTGTCCCCCACATTGGCAGACGGATTCTTAACCACTGCACCACCAGGGAAGTCCCAAAGCCTGCACTCTTAACCACTCCAACCACTATACTAAAAAGGCTCTGAAGAAGCAGACAATTGGCTGCACTTGGCAGTTTGCAGCTACAGAAGAGATTTTCACAGAAAAATATTTTTCTATGAAACAAATATATTTCATTCCACTTACATCTCCTTCCCTATTTCCATATATTCTAACACCCTTTATAAAAAAAAAACCTATGTTTTCACACCAGCTGCTCTAACAGCACTTACAAAGTTAATAACCATTTTTCTCATTTGTTTAGTGACCTACTTTGAGATAATTATTTGATCTTCACTAACACCTCGTTAAATAGGTAAGGCTGGTGCAATTACACTGTTTTCAGATGAGGAAGGAAACTTGGGCTCAGAAAGTTTAAACTTGCTACAAGTTTATCAGGACATATCTAAAAGAGTTTAAATCCTATTATCAGGTCTAGTACTGTTTTCATTTGCAGGGTTTTCTTTTTGTTTGTTTGTTTTTTGTTTTTTTGAGGTAGATTTAGGATGAAAAGAGTTCATGTCTAGGTGTCCTCCATCCACTATTAAAAAGACAAGAGGCTTGCCTGTTAAGCAAAAGGAGTTGTGTTGAAGTGAAACGAACTTGGTTGGTCCTTCATATAATACAGCAGCACACTTGGCTAGCATATTTTTGTTTATGCATAAACATACCAGTAAAGGCAAGTACTCTAAAAGGTATTATCTTTGAAACTAAAGTCTTAAACAGACTTTTACTTGGAGAACATTATCTAGCAAGGGTTATTTCAGGTTAACTATTGATAAAAATTTCAATTCAGTTCCTTTGGCTTTTATGCAATTATTACCATTCTATGGGAAGAGCTTTCTGCCAATCAAATTGTGCCTGTAGGGCTGGGATGTGTCTGGTGTGGCATCTAGTGCGCTATTGGTGCTCAAATTATAATACAAGCAACAACAACTACCACCAGGTTACTGCATGCAAAGTGATCTGACACAAAAGCCATGCATAGCTAAGAGTCAGAACTGTAAGCAGTATTTGAGCACTTTTTTTTTTCTTGGCCACACCCCTTGACTTGTGGGATCCTAGTTCCCCAGCCAGGGATCGAACCCGGGCGCTGGGCAGTGAAAGCACAGTGTCCTAACCACCGGACCACCAGGGAATTCCCTGAGCACTTCTTTTAAACACAAATAGCAATCTGTATATGATGTTTACATGTTCATATTTTAACAGTCAGAATATGCTTTGCATAGGACAAAAAAGGAATGATTATTTAGTTAGGTTTTCCTAAATGCTTGTCTCTTTTTAAGAAAATAGGATCCTTTCACGCACGGGGCTCAAAAGTTTCACAGGAGCTAGGGAAGCTAAAACTAAGGAAGTGGACCTCTATTCATTAGGTTTAAAAAATGTGTGTGTATGTGTGTGTGTGTTTCCGGAGAAGGGGACGAGGGAGGGGGGAAAACTGAGAAGACAAAGGAAAAGATTTGCCTCTGCCTGTTCTTAAAAATTAGAAGAAATCAGAAGTCATGAAAGGAGGTGTTCAAGAAAGATAAAAATTTGAACATCATTAAACCTGTAATAAAACGTGCTATCCTTAGGTTTTATTCACAGGGTTTTTGAGAGGATGAAGTAACATAAAATATAAGAAAGTGCTTTGTAAATGGTACATACTGTAGAATTTAAAGTATTAAACTGCATTGCAACTTTGAATAAGGCATGATTCATTAGTGATTAAAACTTTACGTTTAAAAACCCTAACAATGAAAAGTATAAGTTCTATGTGGGGAAAAATAATGACAGAGTAAAAATTTAACAGTGTGTTTCTTGTATACTTAAAAACTATCAACATATATGGTTAAATAAAAAAAGCAATACAAAATATTATTATTATGCTTTTTGCTGTGTATTTAAAAGGTGATGTGTGTATTTCTGGAGATATACATAGGAAACCTAATATTAAGTTCTCTGAGAAAAAGAAAAGAGGAACAAAGTAGGGAGACCAACTTACTTTTTACTCTTTCGTATTAGTTTTTAAAATAAACTTTGGCCAGCTGTTATTTTTCAAAAAAAATTAATTTTAAAAACTAATAATGAAAAAAGTGGAAATTTTTGACTTTCCTATTTTACTATTGAAAGCTTGGTAAAAATAAATAATTTCAAGGAAAAAATTCAAGTTTACGCAAATACTTTGAAAAGACATTGTTATTTAAGACATTACATTTTAAAAAATAAAACAGAGATTCAACATTTGTTTTTGTTTCCCAAGACCCCACTGTCTTCCACTAAGAATTGGATGTAGCTTTTCAGATCATAGTAATGGCATGGGTAGCTTCAGTGTCAGAATTCATGTTCATTTGCATGACTATTACTGCCCTCTGAATTCTAAAAAATTAACTCCAAATTTGTGAGGCATAAAGTAAGTGTAGGCTTAAGTTTCTTATTTAGCTGTTTCTGAAGTAGTTCAGTTGTTTTATTTTGAAAGGAAGAAAATTCCCTTTAAAATGTAGGGAAAGATGGGGCTTCCCTGGTGGCGCAGTGGTTGAGAATCTGCCTGCCAATGCAGGGGACACGGGTTCGAGCCCTGGTCTGGGAAGATCCCACATGCCGCAGAGCAACTGGGCCCGTGAGCCACAACTACTGAGCCTGAGCGTCTGGAGCCTGTGCTCCGCAACAAGAGAGGCCGCGATAGTGAGAGGGCCGCGCACTGCGATGAAGAGTGGCCCCCACTCGCTGCAACTGGAGAAAGCCCTCACACAGAAACGAAGACCCAACACAGCCAAAAATAAACATAATTAATAAATAATAAATAAAAAATTAAAAAAAAAAACGTAGGGAAAGAAAATGTTCTATGGTCATGACATTTCAATAGCAAAATTTTCAATATTTCTAATAGATTTGATCAGTTCTTTCTTGTTTAAAATTTTAATAATATAATGATAGCCTAAAAACATGGAAACATAGAAAATAAAAATTTTATTTCTTCATTTAAAATCAGGAATTATACTGATTCCTTAGAAAACAGTACACTGCCATGAAAAATATATTTTATATGTATTACTTGATAAAGAAAGTTAAAAAAGCAAGTTATCAATATACTATATTATATTCTGTAAAAGGAAAAAAAAACTCAACTAGTACAGGGATTGAAACAGGAAACACAGAACGATATTTATTTTTTGATACTTGATTAGGCAGAATAACAGTAAATCCTACTGTCTATATATACTAAGAAAGGAGATGCCAGATCCTCAGAGTACAGTTAGGCTACCTTAAAAGGCAAAGCATTTCACACCCTAGAGTGCAAAACCTGTAACTCTTATGACAATCAAAAAAACCAATTCAAAGATAATCTAGTAGTCTTGATCCACAACCGAATATCCCTATTTGTAAGGCAGGAATTCTGACTTAACTTTAGAGATACAATTGGCTTTTTCAGAGCAACAGAAATTAACAAAGGTTATTCATATGATGCTGAGAAGGAAGATTCAGAAAGGGTCACAGTTTCACACATATTTCCAAGCAGTGTCCAAACAAGCTGTTTAAAAAGAACTAAAGTCAGCACTAGAATCTCTGGAAGTAATTGATGTATTCTAGTAAAAGTAAAGTCCTAAAATTAAATACCAAGCTCCATTTTTATCCTGATAACCACTGTAAACTGGAATTATCTACTAGGGAAAGATGGAGAATGGAGATGAATTTTGTTGAAGAGGTTTACTGGGAAAAGAGTAGAAAAGACCAGCTGAGCCAAGAAGGAGCAGAGGATGAAAAAGACTGACATTTCAGAATATATTATTTCTCTTTATATATTACTTTAAGAGTCCTTTGAGAAGAATGCTAAAATCTTAAATCCATCAAGCCAAATTTATACCATACCTGCTCTTTGTTTTTTAAGATCAAAATCCTTATGCCCCGCTACTATCTGTTAGGGAAGGAAGAAAACCTACTTTTTATCAAGGGCCGTTGACCCATAGGAAAAAAATTAAAATAAAACAAAAGACAATAACTTAGGGTTATACAGATACTTTTTAAATGAATTTTGTATATTTTAAAAAGGAAAAATCTAAAATTTCTCTAATCTGAATCTACAGTTTATCCAAACTTTAATACCAAAAAGGGTCAAAGAATAAACAGGTTTTAACAAGGAAGAAAAGTGGAAAAGAATCAGTGAGCAGGTGTAGATGGTGAAGAGGGGCTTGAGGATGAGACCAGTTCTGGAGGTGGTGGGAACAATGGTGAGCACAATGGTGAAACTGTACTAATCCCTTGGGGAACTTTATTGAGAAAGAAAAACTGAAGGAATCGGCAGGGAATAACTAGTATTTGTATTTCTAAACTGCTGCTAGCTAGGCATAGACAATTTGAATTGGAGATTCAATAACTCTTGTCTAAAGTTGATAAATCATGAAATAGAGTACAAGTATATCATATAGAACTAAAAGCATGGAGGGAACCACCTGAAGAACTAGAATCTGAAGCAATTATAAGAGGCTGCCTCAAGGGAGTGGGTTGGAGGTAGGAACAGAGGGGCAGGAGAATGTTGACTTTCAGTAAAAGTTCTTCCATACTGTTTGATTTGTTAACATATGCCTGCCTTGAAAAAAATAAAAACATAATTTTTAAACTCATAAATTAGAAAAGGCCTGAGCTGTGTTAAAAGTTGTTGTGTGTGTGTGTTTTGCTAATTCCATCCAAAGGTTCTTGTCAAAAACAGACTTGATTTTTTTTTTCTGTGTATACACACATTAGTTATGGATGATTAACAAAGTATTCATTCTTCTATTTGCTTTGGCTGAGAACTGACTTGTGTTAGTGTTAAGGAAATATTTCACTTTATATGGAGAAGATGTGAAGGGTTGCTTATTTAAATATACATAAGGTAAGGTAAAAGAAAGGGTTTATACATGTTTCAGCCTCACGAACAATAAAAATATTTAACTAGGTCGAAGTGTAGAGTTTATCCAACTTAGAAACTAGGGAAAATGTTATGTATCTTTCTCTCTTTATCCAAAATAGCTTTGTGAACTTATCTATTTAGTACTTTAATTTTGGTGGAATGGTAAAGCATTTATTTAAAGAAGATTTGACATCAAATATGACAGAAGCAATCATAATCATTTTCTTTACTTTTTAAATATGCAGAGGCTTTTTAAAAATAAATTTTATAAAAAGAGTAAAAAGTAGCTGTATTGCAAAATCAGAGTTCCTCAACTTTAGGGTATCTGAAAATAAGTACCCAAATTTAGCCTGACAAATGGTCACTTAAAGTGCCTTTACTTTTCAGATGTAGAATACTTAAAAAATAATATTCACTTGGAAGAAAAGTGTTCACATATGGAGAATCAGTAAGAGATGCAAATCTATCCTTTTAATAATTTTTATAAATATCACTTTTCTAAATAAAACTACTTTATCCAGTAAACAAGAAATACTAGTTATAGTAATTTAACTTCTGTCAACACCTGTTTGATTTAAAAAGAAGGTAGTCAAAACCAGTAATATGATTTAATCTATCCTGTAACTGACTTTTGAGTAGACTTTTACTAATTGGGTCCACCAATATAGGTTGGGGTAAAGAAAAATAAAAGTGTATAGGGAAAAAATGCTGTGGATTATTTAGAAACTGGTCACTAAAGAAAAGAGAAGAGAGGATGGATTTGAGGTCAGTTCCCAGATCTCCATTTTATTCCTAAATTGCTAATAATATCAACTTACAAAGAAAGAATTAGACAAAGGATGGAAATTAGGAATGAGGGCAAAGATAAAAAATACTGCAGATGATTTGCACATCTAGGGCCACTTGATGGTACTATAGAAATTTATAGTAAGCAAGACTTCAGATCCAGGGCTTAACTTCACAGACAGCTCCTGTGACACAAGTACCCTTTCCTCTCATTTTCCTTCTTTCCTAACACATATGATTGGCACCTACTGTTTCTTTTCAATCCCAGGTAAATTTACTCCTCCTGTATTTTTTTTTTTTTACATTGGAGGATAAAAAATTTAGTCTTTTCTATTTCTCCCTTCTTTCTTTAGTAGATCATATGAAGCATAGAGCCATTACTTATAAAATAAATATCACTATCAGTTTAGACTAATTCTTTTCAACCTCCTGAAAGGTAATAAGACCTTTCTACCAAATTAAATGGAGCAATCTCAGGTAGCTCCCTTCAATTTTATTTCACTTTTACCACACACACCCCCTACTCATCACCTTCATTTTATATGATCTACTTGTTGACATGTATCCATTGAAATCTATTTCTAAATTGAACTCTGAATCTAGTCACCAAAACTGTCCTTGAATCAACAAGACCATTCCAAAAGCCTGAGTGAATGATGAGTTTTGTATAATAATCTGAAGTCCTATATATTTTCACTAGGTCAAGCTATCACTGGAGTGATTTCCAAAGAGAGAGTTATTGCAGATGCATAGCTCACTCAAACGTGTGGAGGTCCACTCATAGCTCACAACTGGGAAGCAGTTCTCTGAGTGGAACTGCTTTTTTATACTAATGCAAAAGTATCAGCTCTAAAAGCACTTCTACAAAAACCTGAGAACGACATAGGTATAATGCACATTTTAAAATAAATGTAATAACATTAATGATGAATTTAATCTACTCTAAATGCAAACCAGGAGTAGCAACCTAAAAAAAATTGTACAACATGCATATGTTCAAAACAAAAAAGAACAATATTAAACTAAAATCAATTTATTAAAATGATGGGATTATGGATATTTATTTCCTTTTTAATATTTCCAGTATTTTCATTATGTCAGTTGTGTAATAAATATAAAATGTTTAAAAGACCCATTAAGTTCTAAAAAAAAAAAAAATCTAAAAGACAAAAAAGTTATATATATATTAATTTTATTTGCACACTATTCCCAGCACCTCTGACTCACAGAATTTATCCCAACAGATGCCTTCTTCAGGCATGAAGCTAAGAATGGTGTAGGTATCAGGGCTTAAATGTCTCACTCCAAGTTTATTGAGAATGAAATCAATTGGACACCCATTTACCCATTTATTGGACATTTATAAGTACATAGCATCTTGCTGAGTATTGTCTGTTTACAAAATAACATACTCTTCTTACCCTTAGGTAGCTGCCTAAAATTATCAGGGAGAGACAAGACCGTCACATGGAAAGTTAAATAATAAGGTAAAATAATGTTTTAAAAAATCTGCAAGTTTAGTATATGAATAAGTGACAAATTCATTTTTCAAACACTCATTGATGGTCTACTATTTGTAAAACTTTATTCTAAGTGGAAATCAGTTAGGTACACTTAAATTTCTGTCACTCCAAAAACAAGCCAAAAAATGGGATGTTTTGAGAAGGAGAAAGGAATTAGGAACCACCAATCTATATGAACTGTAGGACATTCCTGGCTTACAGGGACAGATCTCATGTTAAGGGACAATCATTCTGTAGCTCACAGAACTGGAAATACATGCCCTATTCTTCAAACTGGCTTAGACAGCAGCTCTGTAGCATTTTAATTAACTATCAATATTGACATACCTTAAAAGCAGAGATCTGAAATAATGCACTGTAAGTAGTACTTGTAAGCCAATATTAATCCAAGTTGAACCTATATATAACAAAGTGTCCAATGTTGTATCTAGATTGTAAGGGGAAGGTTGGGTATAACACAACTGAATTCAGAAATGCTGAAATGAAAATGCTTTAGGAGCAAAGTTCTAATTAGTTAGCAATATGCAGAGAACAAACACTGCTGCTGAGTATTATTTTTTGAATGCCAGGACAGAAATTTACACATCAATATTAAAAATAACCCTATTTTGGGACTTCCCTGGTGGTCCAGTGGTAAAGAATCTGACTTCCAATGCATGGGATGCGGGTTTGATCCCTGGTTGCAGAACTAAGATCCCACATGCCGCGGGCAACTAAGTCCGCGGGTCACAACTACTGAGCTCACGCACCTCAACGAGAGAAAGAAAACCCGCATGCCACAACTAGAGAGAAGCCTATGCACCACAACTAGAGAGAAGACTGCACACCACAAGGAAAGATCCCGCACGCCTCAATGAAGACCCCGCATGCTGCAACTAAGACCCGACGCAGCCAAAAAAATAAAGAAAAAATAAATAAATAAATAATAAAATATTCTCCCCCCCTAAAAAAATAACCCTATTTTAAATCAACCTCTAGTTTATATATCTAAACTATCATAAATATTATTAAAGAACATCTGGTAACTATTCTTGATCAAATAATATTTCTATACTTCTCTATTTTAATAACATAAATATAAACTATATATTTTAATTATTCTATAAAGAAAAACTTAAATAGTCATTTGCATATATATTAAAAGGTCATTAAAAATTGATCTCTTACAAAGCTTAATTAAACTAACTACAAATTTGTTACCTAACAAACTTGATGTCAGAACTTAAAAAATTTTTACACTTATTTCCAAATAATTATAATTTACATTTTTATATTGACCATCTTTCAAAATGAAACTAAAGCATTTCACAGCTTATATTATTCAATAAATCTATTTGTTTAAAATATTAGCAATTTTAAACAATTTACAATTAACTGAGGTTTTAAACTTGAGTGTATAGCTAGTACACAGACATGATCTGAAGCAGGTGATCTTGTACACTGAACTTAAATGAATAATCCAGATGTGGCTGTTGGATAGTCTGACCTTGTTTTGTTTTGTTTAATTACTATCAAATAATCAACCTCAATAAAACAGATATTTACCTATTAAACCTTTGATTACAAATATTTTTTCTTACAATAAATAAAAGTCCATTTTTCTAAAACAGCTGAATTATGTTCTATTTGAGGAGATACAAAAAGCAAACGTTTAAAATGTTATCTCAGTTGTACACATGAAACATATAATGTTATAAACCAATGTTACCTCAATAAAAAATAAATTAAGAAAAAATCATGTTACCACATACATGCAAATACTTTAAGTTGGCAGGTAGAACTTTAGAGTGGGGATCAGGAAAATGAACGAAAGTGAGTAGTTTGCTACTAATTAGCAATACGACTTTGGACTAGTTATTAGATCATGATACCTTAGTTTCCTTATCTGTAAAATGAGGGAGAATTTTATGATTTCCAATCTTCCTTCTAGCTCTAAGTTTCTATGATTTGATTATTTGAATTAAGAAACCCATATCTGCATTAGGAAACTAGGTTCTAAAGTAATAGAATAACGTGATAGTGGGTTATAAAACTTAAGGAAAACAACAAAAATATTACAACACTAATTTGAAATATATGAACTATCAGAAAGCAATGCTTTCAAGATAAACAAAACACAGGAGCAATAGTTGCATATGCCTGTGATCATTCAATGGTGGTACGAACAACGAAGTTTACAAAACAGGATAGTTCATTTAAGGATACCACTTGAAGAAATATTTAATTTACAAAACCAGAAACTATTGACAAGTAACAAGAGAATTATACCGAAATATTTTACATCTTACTTTACAGAGTCCTGTTACACTCTGTAAAACTCACATGTAGAAACTAAAAATATTTAAAATGAATGATCACTAAAACTACAACATAATAAAAGTGTGTATAGGGATAAAGCCGATTTCTTTTAATAACACACTACCAGCCACATAATGCTTACAATGAGTTAAAATTATTTTCTGTAAAATTGTGAAATTCTCTGAAGATTTAATGTTCAAACATGCCACCATCAAGCACCTAATAAAATACAACTTTAAATAAAAGTAAATAATTTACTTCCTATTACTAATCTGATACAGGTATTACTGGAGTCCAATTTTCTTTCAAAGGTGTATTTTTTCAAAGAACATCCAGCCCCCCAAACATTATTTAAAAAGCAAGAGAAAAATTAAAAAAAAAAAACCCTTGTGTTAGAAATTGTCCCAGGACTATATTTTGGCATTTTTAGCAACCTGACAAACCACTCTGTTTGCTTTCTTCTGCCAATACAAATCAAGCCAAGAAGCAGTTTCTTCATTATTTCATTCAGTGTCATAAGACTACACTATGTTAGGGTAAAGGTCAATCATCAATAATGCATGCTGTTGCTACAGTTGAAATATAAATGTTCATCTGGGCCCTGCTTCAAAGGCTGGCCCACTGTAACCTATTTAATAAGACCTATAAAACTAGGAGGATGTGGGAAGACCAAAAAGTATAAAATACCCTTTTCCCACTAAACTTTGTTTGCCAACATCCTATAGAAAATTAAAGAAGGTACTTCGAGAACTTTAGGTAGTTGGCATCAGAAAGGTTTTTTTTTTCTAGTAGCTTTAACAATTTCATGTTTTAAAAAAATTTGCAGGAGTGCTACCCAGCAGGCATCTATGACAGCATCATGAGGTTTCAGGTTTAGTGTGAGTGGCTGGATAAAGTTGGACACTGACAGTTTTGTATATGCTGAAAGGCACCAGGATGGAACGTCATATTCAGCAATTGGGTATGAGATTGCAGTGCAGTGGGTTGGAAGATGTTTGCATTGGCACTCTGTGTGGAACCAGTAGGCTTGCTGAAAAGGTTACTGCAGTCTTGACTTTGGCAGCTGTCTTCTTTAAGTGATCATGAAGAGTTAAGAGTGAGATCCAGAGTTAAATCTATGAAGATCAGAAGTCGTGCATGTTTGAAGCACTGCCTGTCCTTTGTAACATTAAGTCAGAAACAGAAGCATGGAATAGTCTTGTGGGTGAGGAGGGGGCGGGGGGCTTACATAACTGAGAAAGTGTCACATTTTAAAACACTCAGGTAATTTAACTCTCAACTTTCAGGGTGGCATTTAAGTTAAACCGTCAGCCAGTGTAATTATGTAAATGGAAGAAGCAACTTTGTAATATGTAAGTATGAATATCACCAGGTTAAGAGCCCCAAGCTCTTTGTCTACTATATGTCTGTGTCTTTCCAATGTACATTCTGAATCCTCTGCCTCCAAAAGCAATTTGTGATGACTACTCAGTCTCAAGGAACACTTTTAGGCAAGGACTAAAAACTACTCTTAATACTACTAAGGACTACTCTGTGCTACTGTTCTTGACTGGATTTATAAAGGAAAGGCAATGCCTCAAACATGTACAATTTCTGGCCTTCACGTGTGATGCTGGATCTCACTCTTAACTCTTCACAAACACTTAAAGAAGACAGCTATCAAAGTCAAGCCACTTCCACAGGACATATTCTTCTTGCAGTGACCGCTCCCACTTTTTCCACCACCACTAAATCAAATTTTTCTCATCAGAGCTAAAATATAGCAAGACAGAATTATTCATGCACATGAGTGGTGTTTCACATATCTGTGTTGCAGCACCTAATACAGGATCACAGCATGCCTTCAACATTTTCAATTAGGTCCTGAAATCATATGATTCTATTGGGTATAGATTAAATACTGCATAGGTTTTTGCTAGAGATCACCCTATTAGCGGACCTTCAAAAATAGGTACAAAGAACTAAATACAAAGTTAAGTAAAATAATTTCTTAGTAATAAAATAGAGAATAGTTGTTTTTAATTAAAGATAGGCCAAAAAAAAAAGCCTCTTAAAAGCAAGCATGATAAAACTGAAAGGAAAAGTATATAGTTAAACTGGAATTTCAAGCTTCTAGATTCTAAAAAGAGAGTTCTTTTAAGCATTCTGATCTTTTAAAAAACTAAAGTTGGATATTTTTTTTACATAGGAAAAATCCATGATTATTACTCTAAATGATAGATGAATAGACATATGCAACACCCCTCCCCACCTCCATTATTAAAATTTATTTTTAAAATTGGGATAATTTGATCTTTAAGAAGGGCATATCACAAACACATATTAATCATGACAACATATCCTAGTGGGCAGAAGTTGGTTAATTTAAATAAGAGGAAATCCACAAATATTTGATATCATAAAGAAAAAGTCCATATAAACCCTAAAAAATAAACTTTTCAGCAGCTAGAGTATTTTTAAGCAACGTTGAAGAATACTACAGAATTATTCTATAATTATAAAAGTATTCTTAGCACGTGAAAGAAAACGATTCTAAACTACTTAATTTAACGAGAGGTATTCTTTAAAAATCCTTTTTCCTGGCACTAAAACTAAACTGTCACTAAAAGAAAAGCAGAAAAGATTCCCCAAAAGCCCTCAATCTAAAATACAATTAGTATTCTGAAGTAAAGAAACCATCCCATTCCATCCCCAAAATCATAACCTTAAAGAGTTGCTACTTAAATATTAGCCAGTGCTCTGTGAACCATTTTATATTAAAATTGGATAGTTCTAAACGTCACACATATAAAAAGTATTGTTTGACACAGTGCCATTTTGATGATAAATTGCAATCTATAGCTCAAATAATTCTACCCAGGGATTAACATTTCAGAGGCTGAGCCAGAGATTATGTGTGTGGATCTTGAATTTCATCATCTCCCTTTGGCACAATAGCTTATTCTTCCTTTTTTCATCTATTCTTTCATGAAGGGTCAGGAAAGCTTAGCCTTGCTGTTGCATTCATTTCATCTCTACATTAACCAGATACCTTGCAGTCTTTAGTTCTTATGTGTTATTCCATTACAAATGCTATACTGCGCTATAGTATGGCTAATGAGGTTTGTACCAAATCAAAGGGTGCCATCAAGTGGTTATAATACTCTAAACAGCATTACACTAAATGACTATTCCAGATAGACTTTCTTCAATATAAACAAACTGTGCCAATCCTCTATGAAAGAACATATTACTGGGGGTAAGGAATGGGGAACTAACCATATTAATTTTTGTTCTTTATTTTCTATCCTTCAGGGATTGCTTTTCTGCATGTTACATTTATGAAGTACAATTTTAGTGTCAAACTTAGGATTAATATTTATGTCAGCAGATTATCAAATGATATTTATTAGGCAAAATTCAGGCTTGACAGCGTTATTGTGAATTAAATTTATCCACCAAAATTCATCACTAGATTAATAGGAGCTTATTTCTGAAAATAAGCAATAATAGTGCATATACTTAAAGAAAGACAGTGTCTTGTCAGATCTATTTCTTATTACTAATGAAAAACTGCAAGGCTATGAAATAGAGCCAGTATTATTTGATCTATTTCATGCAGCCATTCGTAAGGTCTAATAAGGAACCTAGCAGTTGGTGTAAGAATGTATTTTCGGATACTTAGAAAACTTTCAACAGTTTATTCAACAGACTACAAGGGTCATTTAGAGTTTTGAAGATAGGAATCTAGAACTGGTCTTAGAAAACACACACAAGATAACATGTAATTCAAATGGGCCCACTCTGCAGAGATGGCTAAACTGCTGCTGCACTGAACCATCCTATACCACCAGGGAAATCTTACACATGGGTTTAAAACATCTTCATAACTATATACTTAATTCTGCTGCAGAGAAAGTAAATTATTCAAGTTCAAAGATTACACAAGATGTAGAAAAGTAAATCATAAAAGCTAACTTGCTCTTTAGAAGATTTAATGAGCAATACTAATAAGGTAGCAAGCTCCAGGCAAAACTAAAGATCCCTAGGACGGCATTCGTTATTTTCTACATAGCTGATGCAGATTGTCTACAAAAATATTTCTCATCACACACTTTCTTCCAGAGCCTTGCCACTCTCCCATCAAGTGGTGGAGTCTAATTCCCCTCCCTTTGAACCTGGGTAGGTTTATGACTGGCTTGTGGCTAAGAGCGTGGGGAAGTAACACTGTAACTAGCGAGGTTAAGTCAGAAAAAGGTGATGCAACTTCCACTTGGAGAGCTGGAAGAGTCACTCCTTATGTTTCCAGCTGCCACAAAAGTAGTCTGACTGCCCTAAAAGAAGTCCAAACTAACCCACTCAGAGAGATGAAAAAAAGCAAGGCCTTCAGACTACATGAAATGCAAAAGCCCTCTTTCCCTGCACTCCAGCCTCATGTTCTAGCCCCAAACACCTCAGACCACTGCATCCTAAAAGACCTCAAGCCACAAATGCCCAGCTAAGCCCTTCTTAAATTCCTGACCCACAAAAACTGTGAATAACTTGGACAATGACTACAATGAGCACAAGTGGCAGAAAATGATCATTAAGTTCCAGAGGACAGTCAGAAGACTTCAACCTGCAATGCTTACAACAGCACTTAGTTGGTTACATAGGGGAATGCAATAGGCATAATTATTGCCCAAGAAGCTTGGAATACAGAATGGTAACAATAAGCAGAAGGTCAGAAAATTGAGATCTCCACCTCTGATAGATGAGGAAAGAATTATGTGGGTTGGAAAGAAGGAAAAATGTTTAATTCTTATGTTTCATTTTGGGCAAGGAGTCAGATGTCCTGGAAAAGACTGAATTGGTGATGCAAGATCTTAGCACAGAAGTAAAGTTTAAAACTATTTTAGGACAATCCACATAAAAATACCAGAGACCAATGTAAGAGAAAGTAGGTTATATCAGAAAGGTAAAAGAAAAGACCAAGCCTTGAGATATGTACTTTAATAAGAAAAAGAAAAAAAAATTTATTTAAAGGAGTCTGACTTGGAAAAAAATCATTCATACATGCAACTGTCTTTTGTTTATATCTTTTCTCCCCACAACCTGTCCTCACCAATTCTTCCCCTGTGTTCTCTCTATTGCTTAAGAATAACACGAGCATCCAAATATTCAAATATTCAAACTAGAAATCTGGAAATCACCCTAGACTCCCTGACCTCCCTCAACCCTCAGAACTGATTTAGAATACTAAGAACACCACCTTCTAACCTATTGAATCTCTCTTTCTTCTTCTCTGTCTGCACCTGCTTATGCCACTGTCCTAGTTCAGGCCCCTGGATAACTGGATTAATTGCCTATCTGATCTTCAGCCCTTCAAAACTCAATTCATTCTCTATAGCAATATTTTTTTCAAACTGTAGGCTATGACCCCTTAGTGGATCATGGAATCAATTTAATGAGTTGCAGAATCAATTTAGTGGCTTGCAACCAGCTTTCTAAAACATCAGGAAGAAATACTAGGGTGCATCCCACAATAGACTAAGACGTGTTTCATGAATCTTTTCTTTTTGCTATATATAGGTGCCTATGTGTGTGTACTGGATCATAATGCAAAATGTATTTCTTAGTGCTAAACACTGATCTTTCAAAATACAAGTCTGATCATTTTACCTCGCTACTTAAAACTTTTTTATACCTTACTAGATAGCTAACTAGAATCATGAATCAGAATCACACAGGGTCTAAGCAAATTTGTCTGTTTTACTAGACCAATAGGTGATTCTGATGGGCAGCCAGATTTGGGACCCAGAGACCCTTGGGATAAAGTTCAAAATCTTTCATACAGCATACAAGGCCAGCCACAATCTGGTCCTTGCTCATCTTGGTAGTGTCAACCCCTTCTGCTCTCCATTTTGGGTATGAAGCTGTAGCAAATTTATCTCTGTACCTTTACCAAGGTTGTTTCTTCTGTCCCTACCCCAGACTCTAACCTCCTCATACAACTTTATCTTGTGGGTAAACTTTTGAAAGTCTTTCAAGCCACAGTTCATAAGTGCTCTCTAAAGCGTTCCCCATGTCTCTGACAGACACAACCACTCCTTGACAACCTCGATGGACCTTCCACCTGCCTCTTTTCTAGCATTATCATTGTAGTCCTATCATTTGCTCATAGATCTGCCTCTCTGACTAGACTGAAAACTACTTGAGAACCAAAACCTTGTTTATATCCCCAAAGTCTAGGAAGTAAATGTACAATCAACTTTATAGTACCCAGTATAATGAAGCCCAAAAACATTCATTCTGTGACCCATTAATAGGATAATAATGATCTCTTTTACAAAGAGTTTAATCCTACTCTCCTTTGGTTGTTGTTGTTGTTTTTTAAATTGAGATATAATTGACATATAACATTGCATTGGTTTTAGGTGTACAATGTAATGACTTGTTATATGTATATGTATTACAAATGATTAGCACAGTAAGTTTAAACATCCATCACCACACAGTTACAATTTCTTTTTCTTGTGATGAGAACTTTTAAGATCTTAGCAACTGTCAAATACACAACACAGTATTGTTAACTATAGTCACTGTGCTGTATACAGTTTGAAAAGCAAAAAAAAAGGCCAGTAGAAAAATAATTTTGGAAAATATCTATAGTAAAAGAGCTTGGAAGGCATATATTGTTGATAGCTTTGGTTAAAGAAGTTTAATATATATTCAGATAATGTAAATAAAGCCTATGATTTCTAGTGATCTAATTAAGAGTTTTATACCTATTGCATGCCATCTGACCACTTTCCTAAACTTCTTCTTAAGCTTAATGAGAAATGAGAAATTCTTCAAATTTATTTTACTGATTGATTTATTTCCAAATTGACTCCATTTTCAAAAGAATGCAATAATTCAGGTTTTATAAAATCAGAGCCATTAATTCAGGACAAAAACAGGAAATGAAAGGAAAAGCAAGAAGAAAGTTATCTCAAGAAATTCTGCCTAAAGAAAGTGGCAACAGAGTACCTCTCCCTAACTTACCACTCCCATTCCCCCACCCCCTAAGGACAGCTCTGTGCTTCTTAGCAAGCAGTGCTTATATTTAAGTTACATACATATATATGTGTTGTGTGTGTGTGTGTATATATGTATGTATATATACATATACACACACACACACAGAGAGAGAGAGAGAGAGAGAGAGGTATAAAGAGAGAATTGTTCTCCTATTAAGCCATTCAACAAACACTTAACATATTCAACACATAACTTTCCTTTCAACATAGTCTCAAGTGTTCTGACAAGTCTAGTTTATTCAAATGATTTGGTTGAAATAATCAACAAATGCCACAAGACAATTCAGATTGCCAGGATCTGAAAGGTAAATAACTCCAGGAAAAAAAGGTATTCAGGGAAATAACAAATTGCTCCTCCTCTAGCTACAAACTGTCTGAGGATATACTATATGTAAGTAGCTCTTTTGTTTAAAGTTTGCAAAAAGCAACTTGGAAGGATGATAAACTATAAATATCTTCATTATTGTGGTCCTTATGATCTCAATAACATGGTAATATAGCTAGGCCCCACAAGATTCAGGAGATGAGGAGTTTCTACCCTTGATTCTGATGTTCTTATACAACTTAAGAAATATCTTCTCATTACCTCCATTTCTTAGTAATGAAATATCAACTACTGTCAACCAAATTTCAAAGGCAAGACAAGAAGAGGAGTTAACAAAGCTTCTGTGTATTGCTCAGAGTTTCTCCAAAATAATTTTTATTTAAAAACAAGTCTGTCTTAAGGCAAAGAATAATATTCTTTAAGCATTGAATTATTTTAAACTAAAGTAGCATATTAATCAGAACAATGTTTTATCATGTCATTGAGCATAAGATTGTTATTATAAGACACCGTATTTCAATAGTTGCTAGTTGACACAATGCTGATAAAAATCAACCATTATACCCAATTTATGTAATATCACAGAGACATGCTACAGAAAAATGAGTCATTAAATTCATGATATAAAACATTAGTCACTATAGTATAAAGAAAATAGTATCACAAAAAAATTTTTTTAGAGGGAAATCAGGTAATAAAAGACAAAAAAAATGGGTAGGATAATAGATTACTCACAGAGAATTGTGAAAATCTTCTTTTCTGGAGAGCTTAGCGGTGTTAAAGTACTAGGACAGTTTTGTATGCTCAAACTGGTAACTTTCCACAACGGAGCTGAAGCACACAGGTAAATTTTGTTTCTCTAATCAGTTATGCATCTCTCTTACAATGTCAGCAATTCCATTTTAACAGAATATAATTCATGAAAATATTCCATTTGCTCTTCTGTCAGTACAAATGCACCTATATCCAATTACATAACGCAAAGTTCCAATTCTATACAAAGAAATAATTTAACTTAGATGTTTACGAGTCTGTATTTGTAATTCACTTCATGGTTGTCTTTGAGCAAAAATTTATGTAGGCGCTTTCAACGTATTATCTAAGTCTTTTAAGGTGGCTGATGTGGCAGAAAACTAGAATGCCAAAAATCCATTCCATTATAAGACAAAGGAAGTTTTATTTACATGTTACTGAGAGAATAGAAAAGAGAGACAAGTGAAAGTAGCAAACTGAAAAATCTTAAAACAAATACTTTTCTATTAAAAGTCTGGAGTGTCATTAGACTCCTACTGTAAAATAATTACCAAGTCTCTGTTCTAATGTCTTTCATCAGGGGAAAAAAGGCCTCATGCAGATTCATAACATCTTGTATTTGGCAGTATCTTTTACTGCTGAATTTCTATGAATAAACATGTAAAAAATTGCTCAAATATACTGCTGGTTTTAAATATCTCTGGTGTAGTAGTAGGGGTTTGTTTTGATAGCTGACTGTCTTGTTTATCAGCTTCCTCCCTCTAGCTGGCAAAAAATAGAATTGAAAGCAACTCTGGTTGTCTTTCTCTCTTACTCATCTATGTGAAAGGCATTTGAAGGTAGCTAGCAGGAAGTAAGAAGAATAAACTAAATGGCTCCAGCAATTTAGAAGACAGACTGCAGTATACTACTGTGACCCAATAATAACTACAAAAATTATATGCCATCAAATTCAGTTGGTATAAAGTTCAGACAATTTTTTAGTTTATAGAAACTAGAATGTGCAAGGCTGTGGTATTTTCCTTAACTCCCAGAAGTCACCTTTTAGTCAATTTATACTCATCTCCACGGACAGATAGTTGTTGGAGATACAGTAATCATCCACTAAAATACTTTCTATTCCAGTATCAATTTTAAACAGAAACGTCTATTACAATGCAAAAAAATATTATGTTACTGTTCTACTTCCTTTAGTTTTAAGGCTTCTTGATGAAATGTACATATTAATTCAAACCTCTAATAAATTTAAACTTTAAAATATTACTCAAAAATGTTATTTGGGGCTATAAGCTAGTGCCTTCCATTCACTGTCTACAAAAAGCATAGTAGGTTAAAGAAAATAAGATAAAAGGGTAACTACTATCTAAAGTTACAAAGTAATAGAATGGGTTATCCACATGAGAGAGGTTTTCCTGATTGAATCATGTCACTCACCTATTTTTCAAAAATTGTGAAAACACCCAGTAGTCCTTAAGTTTTTCTGGGCAAAGATTTCATTGAAAATCTGGTTGTTGTTTGTTTGGTTTTTAAGGAACTTCATACACAAACTCTTACTACATTTTAAAGAAATCTCAATCTTCTGAAGTCCACCCGTGTAAGAACCCCTAAGGGTCCCAAGATTCATGGTTAAGAGGCTTCAATGTGTGTGACAGAAAGCTGGCTATGGCATCTATCACCAGTGCAGGCTACTGCCTGTCTACTGAGGGAAAGATGATTTCACAGATCCAGATAGTAGGGTAAGTGATTCCATATTTCAATACACACCCTTTTTGAAACCTTCTGCTTAAAAAGACCTGTTCTTTGGTCAAGCATTATCAATTCCAAACCTGGTATTCATGAGTTTCCACACCTGTTTTTTAACCTAATCAATTAATTAATTCCCTTATTCCCCCAAGTATTCCTTTTATTATTCCTAATAATAAAAAAAGTTTATTATTTTCCGCTCATTTGTAAAGTCTCTCTACCGTTTATTATTAGCATGTATTGAATTCTTACTATATACCAAGCATTATGCTAGATCCTTTTTATGCCTTTAATATCTTTAATCTCAGCTATCATTTTGTAAGATATCTCAGTTTTACAGATGAGAAAACAGAGGTTCTGAAAGGATAAATAAGTATAAAGTCCAAATTTACACTGCTAATAAGTATGATTCAAATCCAGGTCTAACTGAGCCCTTGAGCCTTTGGCCTTGCTTTTCCCACTCTCTAATGCTTCTCCAACTTTTCCTCTCAATTACCCTTAACAGTAAAGGAGGAGAATGCATACCTCTGAGGACCTGGGAAGTATAACCAAAAGCAGCTCAATCAAAACGTGACATTTCTTTGATTCATGTTTCATCTTTAAAATTCATATTACTTTTGCCTCTTTCTAAAATGATCCTGTGAATATTTCATTAAAAAAATACCTTTAAGTACATATTAGAGAAGAAAAGTTAACAATACAGAAAGATAGAAACTGCCACATATCTCTAGGGATAAACACAGGTAAGTCTGAAAAGCCGCTCCTAAAACGTTCTTGATAATTTCAGTCCATATTAACCCATCTATCTCTAATTTGTTATACTTTTCAACTATCACTATACATTTAACATAGCACATATCACTATTCTTGTTTCATGTGTGTATCTCTCAAACCAGATTGTAGTATCTGAGTAGAGATGTTCTCGTGCATCCTCTGTAGTAATTTATTAGTACAGCTAGGCTCTAAACCCAGTGCCTAGGACAGTAAATGTTTGATGAGTGAATGAGTAAATAAATGGTAAAATGCATGGGCTTCAGAGTCTGAAGACTTGAGTTCGAGACCAGGCTAAGTTGTTTTCTGTGTGCTTTGGGGCTGGTCACTTAACCTCCCTGAGATAAATAAATTATAATAATGTCCACTTTAGAGAGGTTTCGTAAGGATTAAATGAGGTATTTAATTTGATAACATTCTCTATTCTTTAATAAAACTTTTCAAATATTATTTATGATTTATAAAGTTATTAACTGATCAGTTGATATAGTTTAATTTTATTTTAAGAGGCAGGTAAAGCAAGATCTTAAAATGAATGTAACACACTGGCTTAGCTAAGTAACTTTAGAAAGAAAAGTAAACTGTAATAAATTCCAGTGAAGTATAACATCTGTTTAATATGACATCTGTTTAATTGATCTAAGTATGAGGGCACAAAATTATTTTCATAATGGAATACATTTCACAACATATAAAGTACTGTCTTATACACTCATCCACCCCACTCCATTTTCCAAATTTTTAATTTGCTGAAAAAGTACATAAGCAGGTGACTCCAATGTTCCTAAAGCCACCTCCCTTCTGCATCAGAATTCTAATTCAGTAGGCCCAAGTTAGGGCCCAGGTATATGCATGGATGATTTAAGGCAGCGAATATTGGCTTAAACTAACAACATCAACAGTTCTTTCCTTTACCACTATTATCCACAATGTGAAGCATGTAAATCTGTACATTCACCACAACTACACAGTGAATTTTTTAGTTTCTTAATTATCATATAATTCAACTAAATAGTTGTAAATTACTACAACCCTAAAAAAATCAACCACTCTTTTTAAAATGAAATACTCAAGAAAGTAATCTGTTGAACTATATGCTGTTCACAAACTAACCATGATCTCTCTTGCCTCTGCTCAAGTTAATCCAGCCACCTAAAGCACTCCCCAAAATCCCTGCAGCTGACTATTAGAAGTACTTAATCTCTTATCTAAAATCTCTTATTTGGATTTTAGGAAGGCAATACAGTGCGTATGCCTACACTACAGTGCCCAGGTAATAGCACATTCCCAGTGAGGTCTGAGGCAGCACCCCATAATCAAACATATTAATATATGTGCAGCAAAATGAATTTTCACACTAAGTGGAATAAATACTACAAATAGCCTCACTTCAGATCAGGACAGGTTTTGCCACCAAATGAGTTTGAACCAAATTTCCAAAAAATAATAAACACTTAAAAAAAGTCTTTAGGCAGTAGAGATTTTGGATTTTGACATTACAAATAAAGGACAGTAAAAATTTAATCTTTTAAAAAAATACAAATGAATGTATATGCAAAACAAACAGGCTGACAGATATAGAAAACAAGAGCGGTTACCACCGGTGAAAGGGAAGGGGAAGGGGCAAATTAGGGGTATGGGATTAAAGGGTACAAACTACTATGTATAAAATAGATAAGCAACAAGGATATAAGCACAGGGAACTATAGCCATTATCGTGTAATAACCTTTTTCTTTTTTAACATCTTTATTGGAGTATAATTGCTTTACAATGTTGTATTAGTTTCTGCTGTATAACAAAGTGAATCAGCTATATGTATACATATATCCCCATATCCCCTCCCTCCTGCATCTCCCTCCCACCCTCCGTAACCCATCCCTCTAGGTGGTCACAAAGCACGGAGCTAACTCCCTGTGTGATGCAGCTGCTTCCCACTAGCTATCTATTTTACATTTGGTAGTGTATATACGTCAATGCTACTCTCTCACTTCATTCCAGTTTACCCTTCTCCCTCCCCGTGTCCTCAAGTCCATTCCCTACGTCTGCGTCTTTATTCCTGTCCTGTCCCTAGGCTCGTCAGAACCATTTTTTTTTTAGATTCCAAATATATGTGTTAGCATACGGTATTTGTTTTTTTCTGACTTACTTTACTCCATATGACAGACTCTAGGTCCATCCACCTCATTACAAATAACTCAATTTCATTTCTTCTTATGGCTGAGTAATATTCCACTGTATATATGTGCCACACCTTCTTTATCCATTCATCTGCCAATGGACACTTAAGTTGCTTCCATGTCCTGGCTATTGTAAATAGTGCTGCAATGAACATTGTGGTACATGACTCTTTTTTTTTTTTAAATTATTATTTATTTATTTTTTATTTTTTTGGCGGTGTTGGGTCTTTGTTTCTGTGCAAGGGCTTCCTCTACTTGTGGCAAGCGGGGGCCACTCTTCATCACGGTGCGCGGGCCTCTCACTATCATGGCCTCTCTTGCTGCAGAGCACAGGCTCTAGACACGCAGGCTCAGCAGTTGTGGCTCACGGGCCTAGTTGCTCCGTGGCATGTGGGATCTTCCCAGACCAGGGCTCGAACCCGTGTCCCCTGTATTAGCAGGCAGATTCTCAACCACTGCGCCACCAGGGAAGCCCCCACATGACTCTTTTTGAATTATGGTTTTCTCAGGGTATATGCCCAGTAGTGGGAATTCCGGCTCATATGGTAGTCCTATTTTTAGTTTTTTAAGAAACCTCCATACTGTTCTCCATAGTGGCTGTATCAATTTACGTTCACATCAACAGTGCAGGAGGGTTCCCTTTTCTCCACACCCTCTCCAGCATTTATTGTTTGTAGATTTTTTGTTTATGGCCATTCTAACAGGTGTGAGGTGAACCTCATTGCAGTTTTGATTTGCATTTCTCTAATGATTACTGATGTTGAGCATCCTTTCATGTGTTTGTTGGCAATCTGTGTATCTTCTTTGGAGAAATGTCTATTTAGATCTTCTGCCCATTTTTGGATTGGGTTGTTTGTTTTTTTGATATTGAGCTACATGAGCTGCTTGTATATTTTGGAGATTAATCCTTTGCCAGTTGCTTCGTTTGCAAATATTTTCTCCCATTCTGAGGGCTGTCTTTCTGTCTTGTTTATGTTTCCTTTGTTGTGCAAAAGCTTTTAAGTTTCATTAGGTCCCATTTGTTAATTTTTGTTTTTATTTCCATTTCTCTAGGAGGTGGGTCAAAAAGGATCTTGCTGTGATTTATGTAAAAGAGTGTTCTTCCTACGTTTTCCTTTAAGAGTTTTATAGTGTCTGGCCTTACATTTAGGTCTTTAATCCATTTTGAGTTTATTTTTGTGTATGGTGTTAGGAAGTGTTCTAATTTCATTCTTTTACCTGTAGCTGTCCAGTTTTCCCAGCACCACTTATTGAAGAGGATGTCTTTTCTCCATTGCATATTCTTGCCTCCTTTATCAAAGATAAGGTGACCATATGTGTATGGGTTTATCTCTGGGTTTTCTATCCTGTTCCACTGATCTATATTTCTGTTTTTGTGCCAGTACCATACTGTCTTGATTACTGCAGCTTTGTAGTATAGCCTGAAGTCAGGAACCCTGAAGTCAGGGAGGCTGATTGCTCCATTTTTCTTTCTCAAGATTGCTTTGGCTATTCGGGGTCTTTTGTGTTTCCATACAAATTGTGAAATTTTTTGTTCTAGTTCTGTGAAAAATGCCAGTGGTAGTTTGACAGGGGTTGCATTCAATCTGTAGATTGCTTTGGGTAGTATAGTCATTTTCACAATGTTGAATCTTCCAATCCAAGAACATGGTATATCTCTCCGTTTGTATCATCTTTAATTTCTTTCATCAGTGTCTTATAGTTTTCTGCATACAGGTCTTTTGTCTCCTTAGGTAGGTTTATTCCTAGGTATTTTATTCTTTTTGTTGCAGTGGTAAATGGGAGTGTTTCCTTAATTTCTCTTTCAGATTTTTCATCATTAGTGTATAGGAATGCAAGAGATTTCTGTGCATTAATTTTGTATCCTGCTACTTTACCAAATTCATTGATTAGCTCTAGTAGTTTTCTGGTAGCATCTTTAGGATTCTCTATGTATAGTATCATGGCATCTGCAAACAGTGACAGCTTTATTTCTTTTTTTCTGATTTGGATTCCTTTTATTTCTTCTTCTTCTCTGATTGCTGTGGCTAAAACTTCCAAAACTATGTTCAATAATAGTGGTGAGAGTGGGCATCCTTGTCTTGCTCCTGATTTTAGAGGAAATGGTTTCAGCTTTTCACCAGTGAGAACAATGTTGGCTGGGGGTTTGTCATATATGGCCTTTATTAAACTGAGGTAAGTTCCCTCTGTGTCTACTTTCTGGAGAGTTTTTATCATAATTGGGTGTTGAATTTTGTCAAAAGCTTTTCCTGCATCTACTGATATTACCATATGGATTTTATCCTTCTGTTTGTTAATATGGTGTATCACATTGATTGATTTGCATATATTGAAGAATTCTTGCATTCTTGGGATAAGCCCCACTTGAGCATGGTGTATGATCCTTTTAATGTGCTGTTAGATTCTGTTTGCTAGTATTTTGTTGAGGATTTCTGCATCTATGTTCATCAGTGATATTGGCCTGTAGTTTTCTTTCTTTGTGACATCTTTGTCTGGTTTTGGTATCAGGGTGATGGTGGCCTCGTAGAATGAGTTTGGGCGTGTTCCTCCCTCTGCTATATTTTGGAAGAGTTTGAGCAGGATAGGTGTTAGCTCTTCTCTAAATGTTTGATAGAATTTGCCTGTGAAGCCATCTGGTCCTGGGATTTTGTTTGTTCGAAGATTTCTGATCACAGTTACAATTTCAGTGCTTGTGATTGGTCTGTTTGTATTTTTTATTTTTTCCTGGTTCAGTCTTGGAAGGTTGTGCTTTTCTAAGAATTTGTCCATTTCTTCCACGTTGTCCATTTTATTGGCATATAGTTGCTTGTAGTAATCTCTCATGATTCTTTGTATTTCTGCAGTGTCAGTTGTTACTCCTTTTTCATTTCTAATTCTGTTGATTTGAGTTTTCTCCCTTCTTTTCTTGATGAGTCTGGCTAGTGGTTTATCAATTTTGTTTATCTTCCCAAAGAACCAGCTTTTAGTTTTATTGATCTCTGCTATCATTTCCTTCATTTCTTTTTCATTTCTTTCTGATCTGATCTTTATGATTTCTTTCCTTCTGCTAACTTTGGGGTTTTTTTGCTCTTCTTTCTCTAACTGCTTTAGGTGTAAGGTTAGGTTTTTTATTTGAGATGTTTCTTGTTTCTTGAGGTAGGATTGTATTGCTATAAACTTCCTTCTTAGAACTGCTTTTGCTGCATCCCATAGGTTTTGGGTCGTCGTGTTTTCACTGTCAATCGTTTCTAGGTATTTTTTGATTTCCTCTTTGATCTCTTGGCTATTTAGTAGCGCATTGTTTAGCCTCCATGTGCTTGTATTTTTTACAGTTTTTTTTCCTGTAATTGACATCTAGTCTCATAGCATTGTCGTCGGAAAAGATATTTGATACAATTCCAATTTTCTTAAATTTACCAAGGCTTGATTTGTGACCCAAGATATGATCTATCCTGGAGAATATTCCATGAGCACTTGAGAAGAAAGTGTATTCTGTTGTTTTTGGATGGACTATCCTATAAATATCAATTAAGTCCATCTTGTTTAATATGTCATTTAAAGCTTGTGTTTCCTTATTTATTTTCATTTTGGATGATCTGTCCATTGGTGAAAGTGGGGTGTTAAAGTCCCCTACTATGATTGTGTTACTGTCGATTTCCCCTTTTATGGCTGTTAGCATTTGCCTTAAGTATTGAGGTGCTCCTATGTTGGGTGCATAAATATTTACAATTGTTATATCTTCTTGGATTGATCCCTTGATCATTATGTAGTGTCATTCTTTGTCTCTTGTAATAGTCTTTATTTTAAAGTCTACTTTGTCTGATATTAGAATTGCTACTCCAGCTTTCTTTTGATTTCTATTTGCATGGAATATCTTTTTCCTTCCCCTCACTTTCAGTCTGTATGTGTCCCTAGGTCTGAAGTCGGTCTCTTGTAGACAGCATATATATGGGTCTTGTTTTTGTATCCATTCAGCCAGTCTGTCTTTTCGTTGGAGCATTTAATCCATTTACATTTAAGGTAATTAGCAATATGTGTGTTCCTATTACCACGTTCTCAATTGTTTTGTGTTTGTTTTTGTAGGTCTTTTCCTTCTCTTGTGTTTCCTGCCTAGAGAAGTTCCTTTAGCTTTTGTTGTAAAGCTGGTTTGGTGGTGCTGAATTCTCTTAACTTTTGCTTGTCTATAAAGGTTCTAATTTCTCCATCAAATCTGAATGAGATCCTTGCTGGGTAGAGTAATCTTGTTTGTAGGTTTTTCCCTTTCATCACTTTAAATATGTCCTGCCACACACTTCTGGCTTGCAGAGTTTCTGCTGAAAGATCAGTTGTTAACCTTATGGGGAATCCCTTGTATGTTATTTGTTGCTTTTTCCCTTGCTGCTTTTAATATTTTTTCTTTGTATTTAATTTTTGACAGTTTGATTAGTATGTGTCTTGGTGTGTTTCTCCTTGGACTTCTCCTGTATGGGACTCTCTGTGCTTCCTGGACTTGACTATTTCCTTTCCCATGTTAAGGGAAGTTTTCAACTATATTCTCTTCAAATATTTTCTCAGATCCTTTCTTTTTCTCTTCTTCTTCTGGGACCCCTATAATTCGAATGTTGGTGCGTTTAGTGTTGTCCCAGAAGTCTCTGAGAATGTCCTCAATTCTTTTCATTCTTTTTTATTCTGCTCTGTGGTAGTTATTTCCACTATTTTATCTTCCAGGTCACTTATCCATTCTTCTGCCTCAGTTATTCTGCTATTGATTCCTTCTAGAGAATTTTTAATTTCATTTATTATGTTATTCATCATTGTTTGTTTGCTCTTTAGTTCTTTTAGGTCCTTGTTAAACGTTTGTATTTGCTCCATTTTATTTCCAAGTTTTTGGATCATCTTTACTATCATTACTCTGAATTCTTCTTCAGGTGGACTGCCTATTTCCTCTCATTTGTTTAGTCTGGTGGGTTTTTACCTTGCTCCTTCATCTGCTGTGTATTTCTCTGTCTTCTCATTTTGCTTAACTTACTGTGTTTGGGGTCTCCGTTTCGCTGGCTGCAGGTTTGTAGTTCCTGTTGTTTTTGGTGTCTGTCCCCAGTGGTAAGGTTGGTTCAGTGGGTTGTGTAGGCTTCCTGGTGGAGTGGACTAGTGCCTGTGTTCTGGTGGATGAGGCTGGATCTTGTCCTTCTGGTGGGCAGGACCACGCCCGGTGGTGTGTTTTGGGGTGTCTGTGAACTTTTTATGATTTTAGGCAGCCTCTCTGCTAATGGGTGGGGTTGTGTTCCTGTCTTGCTAGTTGTTTGGCATAGGGTGTCCAGCACTGTAGCTTGCTGGTCATTGAGTGGAGCTGGGTCTTAGCATTGAGATGGAGATCTGTTTGAGAGCTTTCGTTGTTTGATATTATGTGGGGCCGGGAGGTCTCTGGTGGACCAATGTCCTGAACTTGGCTCTCCCACCTCAGAGGCTCAGGCCTGACACCAGGCAGGAGCACCAAGACCCTGTCAGTCACACGGCTCAGAAGAAAAGGGAGAAAAAAAGAAAGAAAGAAAAATATAAAAGTATAAAAATAAATTAATTAATTAATTAAATAAAATAATTAAAATTAAAAAAATTTAAAAATTAAGAAATAAAAAATTATTAAAATAAAAAAATAAAAAGTAACAAAAAAAAGAGAGCAACCAAACCAATATACAAATCCAACAACAGGTGCTAAAAACTATACTAAGATAAACATAAAAATCAGAAACAAGTCAGTCACACATAGCAAACCCCAAGCCTACAGTTGCTCCCAAAGTCCACCGCCTCAATTTTGCATTTATTTGTTGTCTATTCAGGTATTCCACAGGTGCAGGGTACCTCAAGTTGATTGCGGGCATTTAATCCACTGCTCCTGAGGCTGCTGGGAGAGATTTCCCTTTCTCTTCTTTGTTTGCACAGCTCCTGGGGTTCAGCTTTGGTTTTGGCCCCACCTCCACGTGTAGGTTGCCCTCAGGCTTCTTTTCCCGCCCAGACAGGATGGGGTTAAAGCAGCGGCTGATTAGAGGGCTGTGGCTCACTCATGCCGGGGGAGGGAGGGGTACGGTAGTTATAATTGGAATGCGGGGCGAGCCTGCGGTGGCAGAGGCCAGCGTGACATTGCAACAGTCCAAAGTGTGCCGTGTGTTCTCCTGTGGAAGTTCTCCCTGGATCATGGGACCCTGGCAGTGGGGGGCTGCACAGGCTCCCAGGGGTCGGGGGGTGTGAGATGTGTGGATAGTGACCTGTGCTTGCACACAGGATTCTTGGTGGCTGCAGCAGCAGCATTAGCATTTCATTCCTGTCTCTGGTGTCCGAGCTGATAGCCACGGCTTGCGCCTGTCTCTGGAGCTCGTTTAGGCAGTGCTCTGCCTTCTGTGGGCAGACAGGGAAGGAATCCCCTCTCCTCGCACACCCCGAAACAATGGTCTCTTCCCTCTTAGGCAGGTCCAGAGTTTTCTTCGGACTCTCTCCGGCTAGCTGTGGTGCACCAGCCCCCTTCAGGATGTGTTTATGCAGCCAACCCCAGTCCTCTCCCTGGGATCCGACCTCCGAAGCCCGAGCCTCAGCTCCCAGCCCCCACCCACCCTGGCGGGTGAGCAGACAAGCCTCTCAGGCTGGTGAGTGCTGGTCGGCACTGATCCTCTGTGCAGGAATCTCTCTGCTTTGCCCTCTGCACCCTTGTTGTTGCGCTCTCCTCCGTGGCTCTGAAGCTTCCCCCCCACCAGCCCCCGTCTCTGCCAGTGAAGGGGCTTCCTAGTGTGTGGAAACCTTTCCTCCTTCATAGCTCCCTCCCAGAGGTGCAGGTCCCATCCCTATTCTTTTGTCTCTGTTTTTTCTTTTTCCTTTTGCCCTACCCAGGTACATGGGGAGTTTCTTGCATTTTGGGAAGTCTGAGGTCTTCTGCCAGCATTCAGTAGGTGTTCTGTAGGAGTTGTTCCACATGTAGATGTATTTTTGATGTATTTGTGGGGAGGAAGGTGATCTCCATGTCTTACTCTTCCACCATCTTGAAGGTCCCCTTCATGGAATAACATTTTTTTTAAAATTTATTATTTATTTATTTATTTATGGCTGTGTTGGGTCTTCGTTTCTGTGCGAGGGCTTTCTCTAGTTGCGGCGAGCAGGGGCCAGTCTTCATCACGGTGCGCGGGCCTCTCACTGTCGTGGCCTCTCTTGTTGCGGAGCACAGGTTCCAGACGCGCAGGCTCAGTAGTTGTGGCTCATGGGCCCCGTTGCTCCGCGGCATGTGGGATCCTCCCAGACCAGGGCTCGAACCCATGTCCCCTGCATTGGCAGGCAGATTCTCAACCACTGTGCCACTAGGGAAGCCCTGGAATAACTTTTAATGGAGTATAATCTGTAAAAATACTGAATCGCTATGCTGTACACCTGAAATTAATATAATATTGTAAATTAACTATACTTCAATTAAAAAAATAACTATCTTTTAGGTTTCAACTTATATATCACTTTCAATAGAAAGCTCCCCCTCACCCACCAGGACTGGGTTAGGTACTCTTTATATGTGCACACTTAACACCCTATACTTTTCTTGTAGCGGTTGCCTGTTTATTTCCCTCTCAGACTGTAGGATACTTGGAATCAGGAGCCATATCTTTTTCAATATTATACTCTCAATAACTAGTAAATATCTATGACATGGTATCCATTTAATCAACAGTTAGTGAATGAATAAGCAAATATGAATACCAAGACTTTAATCTGGTGAAGTTTTATATTGCTCCACTTGATCTGTAGGTATGGTTAAAATTAATAAAGATGATGAACTGGGACAAAAATCAGAAAATCTAACCAAAAAGACTACCCAATAGCATACACATGTAAGATACACGTAATAGTATGAAAATAGTGCTTTGTTGCTGCTAAATAAAACTTAAATTTGTTAGCTAGGACATTTTACAAAGTAAACTACTACATGAAATAAATTGTTTAACATGCAGTAGTCTATTTACTACTTTAACACAGGGTTTCTTGCATTACACATAGATAAATACCTTACAGTAGACTTTAGATGTTAATCCATGTATAAGGTCCCTTCCTGTGTCAGGAATTTTAGAATGTAGGGTTTGAAGATAGTAACTTGCTTTCTTCTAATTCATATAATCTAATAAAATTGACAATTAACAAAAAAATGACAGGCAAGATGAAAATGGAAAACTAAATAAGTATTTAAGCAAATAGGTAGTTACACAAGAATTTTAGGATTTTGAGAATTCTGTCAAGCTCAAGGCATATATGATCATTCTTGGGCATACCTTTCTTTAAGTGCAACAAAAGCATCTCCATTACTTTCTTTAAAGCCAAAGGGTCACTTCAGAATAAAGGAGATGGAATTTTCCTTCAGAAACGCAATCTGAGATATTTCTGAACTGGAACAACACACTAAATATTTAATATAAGGAAAATGAAGGAGGAAAAAAAAAGTGTATATGTATGGACTTTCTCTGACATTTAACCACAATGAGACTGAGCTGGCTCACAAAGCTTCATTTAACTACTAGCTATATCTAGAATACCCTACCTAATTTACACAGACAGACAGTCACCATTCACATAATCATATATAACAGAAAGTTGACAGGATAATTAAAAGATCAGGAAAGGCTGTCTGAACTATGAACTTCCTATTCTAAATGCAGGAGTTTAATTCTAAGGGGGTTGGGGGAAAAGCCTTGTTGCTTCTAATATTAACTTAAATATCTTCTATATGAAAACAAGAACACATAATATCACTTCTCAAGGAACAAAATAGTTAATTTCAAACCTTAGGCCTACCACGTCAGAAAGATGATCTACAAGGAAATTAAGTTTACAAAAAATTTAAAGAACAAAACAAAACAAAAAAACCCGTTGTAGATTGATCACCTTTTCTAACATGCCAATAACTTTTAACAAGTTCCCAAACTGATGGTGCTCAAAAGTGGCCTTCGTTATTTACAGAAGAAATGATACAATATCTAAGATTAACTTTAAATAATCTGGTTTAAAAAACAGTGGGAATGAAATAAAAGTGGGGATGAAATAAGTTTACCGAAGTATTGAAGATTATTGAAGCTTGGAGATGGGTACATAGAGGTTTATTACTCCTACATTTTTTTTTCTTATTTTTTTTACATTGATGTATAGTTAATTTACAATGTTGTGTTAGTTTCTGGTGTACAGCAAAGTGATTCAGATATATATAGATATACATATATCTATATATATCCTTTTTCATATTCTTTTCCAGTATAGCTTATTACAAGATATTGAATATAGTTCCCTATGCTATACAGTAGGACTTTGTTGTTTATCTTTTTTATATATAGTAGTTTGTATCTGCTAACCCCGATCTCCTAATTTATCCCTCCCCTACCCTTTCCCCTTTGGTAACTGATG
Source organism: Balaenoptera ricei (assembly GCF_028023285.1). Classification (NCBI taxonomy): domain Eukaryota; kingdom Metazoa; phylum Chordata; class Mammalia; order Artiodactyla; family Balaenopteridae; genus Balaenoptera; species Balaenoptera ricei. The sequence goes on from NC_082651.1 coordinate 49,473,048, forward strand.
TTTTTTTTCAATGTTTGTGAGTCTGTTTCTGTTTTGTAAATACGTTCATTTGTATTATTTTTTAGATTCCACATATAAGTGATATCATATGATATTTGTCTCTCTCTGACTTACTTCACTTAGTATGATAATTTCTATTATCATAGTAAATGAGATAATGTGTATATAGCATTCCACACAGTACCTGATATACAGTAAGTATCCAATAAATTTGTTAAGGTAATATATTTTGGAGACTTCTGCATTTTATTTGGATATTTTATATTAAACAAAAACTTTAAATTTCACTGATTGTGGGGTTATAACAAAGTGCAAAGAAAATAAAGATATCAAAATTCCGTTTTTGAATGCTCTTTGGAGCATGCCTTCTCAGTGTCACAACAATTTACCAAGAGACTTTCAAACAAAACGCAGACTTTACAAGAGAAAAAGACAGTCCTTTGAAATTCACTAGGTCTTCTGTATGTAATGTGGAAACATACATACAGAAAGCATGTATTAAAATGTAAAGCAGAGCACAATATTATAACATGTTATTGCTACAGGAATAGACTGTTTCTCTAGACCAGAGTCAACTTCGTCATCCACCACTGAGGGGAGCTGTAACCTAGGAAAAGGTTTATATAGCATTGCAAGGTTAAACTTTCTAGAACCTTATAATATTGGTTTAATAAATTCTTATTAAAATATCTTTCAAATTAATTTGACAAGTATGCCTGAATTCTCTTTTGGAGACCTTACAAGAAATAATAAAGCTCATTATATCTATGTAACCGTAATAGTGGAATCCCTATCCCCCTTTCTTGCTTTTTCTCTTTAGCACTTATATATTTAACATGTATTTAACATATATTATATATTTATATGATCTAACATAGTATATATTTCACACACATTAATTTTTATTTTCTGTCTCTCTCTCACATACACAAATGTAAACTCCATGAGGAAGAGATTTTTAATGTGCTTTATATACCACTCTATTTCCAGTACCTAGAAGAGTGCCCACCACAAAATACATACTCAGTGAATTAACTGCTACTGAATGAATGAATGAATATGATGATGTCATATAGTGAACTGCTATAAGTTCAAGCAAAGTGAACTGCTACTACCTGAAAAATGTAATGTCTACTTATATTGAATTTAGGTTTAAAAGAAAATTTCTAAGAACAGTTCTTTAATCCTAGAGATGAGTATATAGAGAGAGCCCATGAGAATGGCTTAGTATACATTCATAGTAGAATCCCTCTTAAATCATTTGAATGTCACAGAGAATTGGTCAATTAAAGGGAAGAATTATAAATACTGATACACAAACATTTTAATTTTGTTTAATACATATTAATGTGTTTCATCACCAGTTTTCATGGCCTCTTCTTTGAGTATAATTTCGTTGACTGTCAATTTTCTCACAATCAACAGCCATAACGTATCATTAGTGTACTTCAATCACTTTTAAATGAAATCAATATATAAGGACAAAAGAGAAATAATCTGAATGCAAAATCCTTTCAGATTTTCATAAATTTTCCCAATTTTTTACAGTTGTATTTCCACACCAGATTTGACAGCAGTTTTTAACAACTCACTTCTATCAACTCTTTCTAAAGCATTTTAACGGTTTCATTCTCCATGAACTTGAAAATCAAAAATTTGATCTACAAAAAGATAATTTTCAAAAAAGTTTATTAAAATATTCCTATTGACTGAAACAAAGTCATGGACCTAGAAAATCCCTCAGAGATCATTTAGTAGAAACCTTTCATTTTACAGATGAAGAAATTAAGTCCTAGAAAATAATCTCAAGGTCACCAGCTTTGAAGGCACATCAGGATTTATACTCAATTCTAACCAATCAAAAGCTCATGTCTTCTCTATACTATGATATGGGAGAAAGGAACATGCATTTTTTTCAAATAAGAATATGAGGAGGCAGAATGACAAGAAGGTAGAAAATCTTTTAGCTATTAAAAAGCATAATGATGGCTGGAAATGTCCACAAATGCAGTGTTCTCTCCACAATGTAACTCAGAGTAAGGTCTCCAAAATCTTCAGATGACAGAGTAAAATTTAACCTCTAGTAACATTTCAATTAAAATGTTGGTTTTATAAAGTTTTATAAACAATATGAATAATAGTTAAAAGCATCTATATTATTTTTATTAGATTTTTGTGAATCTAATTTAATAATAAACACTTGGAAAGAAGAAATGCTAATGTATTTTATTTTCCATTTTCCTCCTATGGCCACTCCCTTACCTAACAGTCAGATTTCTAGCAACTTCAATCACTTGAGTAATAAATAGGCAAATGAGCAAAATAAGCTGCTGGGCTTAAATATATTTTTCATAAAAAGGATATAAATGTACTCTTCGACTTAAGAAACACATACCCCAATATGGAAAGTATAATCCAAAATATACCTCTTTATCTCATGATCCATTTAAATCTCACTGTTTTAATTTTAGTATTTCTCTATAGACCTTTAAAATATTTTTATAAAATATATAACACAGAACTTAAAAATATTTTTCCTAAAATCCTATAGATTTGAATGCCTTTTGCATCCAAACCTGATCTATATCATATAGCTTTTTTTTTTTTAACTTGTACCTTTCAGTAACAGCTTATAACGTATTCCTCAGAAATTTAGAACTGCTGTGCCTCTATCCTAAAATTAATTAGAGGTGTAATAAGAACACCTTTCTAAACAAATATAAAGTTAGTGTTTACATACTTCTACCATTAATTACAACCCAAAATTAACTGGCTAATTCTTTAGTACATCAAATTAACAAAGATGTGTAATAGAGCCGCGAGTATCAAAAACCGTAAAACCATCCATTGGGGAGAAGCTCTTAACTTAATGAAAGCTAGATTTTTAAGGCTGTAACCAATTTCAAGAAGTGTAAGTTTGTTTGTTTTTAAAACCTCAATGCTATTCCAAGTATAGTGTTCAAACTTATCACTACAGAAAATCCAGAACTGTTAACATGTGTGAACCATAACACAATGACATTGGCTTGATATCCAGCCATCAGAACTCCTTCCACTGTGTTTGGACCTGATCTCCTTCCCAAGCTTCCCAGATCTTCATGTCTAAAAATGGCCCAGCTACTGCTGGAAAAAGTATAAGATTCCTTTTACCACTGAGATATAAAACAAAGTCAGGCACAGAAAGGAAGAATATGCTGTTATAAAGCACGTTATAAAACTGTTACAAATATATTTTAGAACTTTAATAACAATCATAGTAATGATGTCGATGACAATGATAAAAGCTAATATTCATTGAAATTATTTAATCCTCACAAACCTGTAAATTGATTGCTGAGAAGTTAAGAAACTTACCACAATCACAGAGCCTATAAATGGAAGAGCTAGGGCTTGCAATCAGGTCTATCAGAATCCAGAATCCACATTCTTTCTCACTGTAGTTTCATGGACTGTCTTCCCTAATCTCCATTCAATAAACATTTATTAAACAACTACTATATGCCTGCAAGTCACCTGGGACTCCACAATATGTAAACTAATTGAAGATGATTATTAAAGTACCACTCTAGAATCCCTCAACCCAAAGAGTTAAAGCATATACTTTTTTTAAAAAGATTTCTAAGATCATTCATAGTTTCATTCAACAAATGTTTCAATGAGCATTTGTTATGTGAGAAGCACCATGTCAGATGCTAAATAGATAAAAAGATGAATAAGACATGATCCTTCCCTCAAGCTCCCAACAGAATACATAGAGCATATATATAATTCAGCATTGAAGAGTATTTTTACGTCTATATTTTTAACAAAAATATTTACAAATAATTCTGCTACCGGCTATCATTTCATTTAAAAAATTCTGAAAGTTACAAATCACTATTTAATTTTTATAAGGCAACATTTCTCCTACCACCAAAATGCTAATGTACCTTAGTAATTTATACAGTCAAAAATATGAAAGGTGACAGAATTTACGATTAGCTTACATTTTCTATGACAAATGTCCACTCTTTATCTTCAAATTCCTCTGCATGAGGATCCTGTAACAAAAGCAAAATATAAAGTTGAAATACATTTCTTAATTCAGTCAATCCAGTTAAGAAAATACAAACAGCCTTGCTCTTAGCTTTTTCCAACTTTTTAAAAAAGGAGAGGCAGAATGGCCTACTCTTAAGAAACTTCCATAACTTACCTAAATTTAAATCATTATTTTTTACTAAGAAATTCTCTATTTTACTTATGTTAATGCATATCATCATCTTCCATCATTCCATCTAAAACAATACAAAAAGAAACCGAGGGACAAATATAATATGATATCGCTTATATGTGGAATCTAAAAAAAATGGTACAAATGAACTTATTTACAAAACAGAAATAGAGTCAGAGATGTAGAAAACAAACTTATGGTTATCAAGGGGGAAGGGGGGGTGGGAGGGATAAAATGAGAGATTGGAATTGACATATACATACTATATATAAAATAGATAATTAATAAGAACCTACTGTACAGCAAAGGGAACTCAACTCAATACTCTGTAATGACCTACAGGGGAACAGAATCTAGAAAAGAGTGGATATATGTATATGTATAACTGATTCACTTTGCTGTACAGCAGAAACTAACACAACATTGTATACCAACTATACTCCAATAAAAATTAAAAAAAAAAAAGAAACCCAGGTTCAGATAACTTAGTGAGTGAACTATTAAGAAGCACTTTATTAAGATATTAAATGCCCATATAAAGCTCTGCCCTCATTTCTATACCTCTAAGTATTTTAAACTCAAAGTATCACTTGAGGCAAGGTTTTCTTGGTGCAGAGGTTACATAAACATCTGGAATTTCAAAGTACCTCAAAGGACTTCATAATCTACACAAAATGGCAAATTGGATGTTGATACCCCCATCCGCCCTCCACCACCAGAAACCTAAGAAAGGGTAACAGATCCCACAACCAAATGCAGCTTTTTTCTATATGAAGCATACTTTTGCAAGTATTTGACAAATATTTATTAGCTACTTATTATACAAGGAATTGTAGAGGTGTTATATGGATTCAACTATAGTTGTCCTTGCCTTCGAAGACAAACAACTAATGTAAATACATATATGATGAATGAAATACATGGTCAAACAACTAATCTAAATACATATATAATGAATGAAATACATGGTTTTACTAGGGATTAGAAGACAATACATTTCTTAGAGGAATGAACAATAAAAGCTTTATGAGTGAGGAAGCATTTGGACTAGGTGGGATTGTATAGAATTTCCACAGATTAAATTAGAGTAAGTAAAGGTAAAAGGCAATAGATTATAAGACATAAAAGGGAAAGTAGTGGGGTTGCATCATAAGTGCATTTAACTTATTCAAGTTCAAATTCATGTGTTAGAGGTTGGGGAGGGATGGAGGTACTGAGAGAGAGAGTGAGTGCACATAGATGCTATTCCCCTACTGGGTCTCAGGGACCACATGCTTCTCATAGGGAAGCATCTTATTCATGACTGATTCCACTTTAGTCTATTATTAATCTTCAGTTTCTACTGCCACAGCTGAGTTTGGGTCCTCATCACTTTGTGCCTAGTCTCTTTCAAGATAAAAGTGACTGCAGCACTCTCCCAGACTCTCTGCCCTCCAATCAATCTTGTATACAGATTAATTCTCCCAAACCACAGTTCTGACCATGTTAGTACCAACTCAGATTTTTTTAATGACCCCTACAACCTATGGGATAAATTCCAAACTCCTTAGTTACTTCTTTACTTCTATTTACTTATTTTTTACTTTAATAGCATGGTGGCTAGCTGATTCTGAGCTGTCCTAAGGCAGCTATTTCTATGGGTAAATTCACACAGATAGTATAAAGACCTGCCAAAAAGGAGTTTCCTTGGTGGTGATGAGCAGGGAGAAGTAGGAAAGAGTAGAAAGGAAAAAGAGGTAGAAAACTCTACTTGATATCTGTTTCCCCAGCCTGGCCCTGCCCAGGTTTATAGAGAGCAACTACTGTAAATAAAGCCTGAAGGAGCTTTTCCATGAGGAATTTAGGGCACAAACAGTGCTACTTTAGAGACCAAGTAATAAAGTGTGACACAATGCTTAGGAAAAAGACATCTTACCACCCTTCCTGCCTGCCCCCACCTGCACCACTGTTGAAGTATGCAGCATAGTTCTAGTACAGCTGGTACAGTTAATAATAGTAGTAGTAGTAGTAGTAGTAGTAGTAACACAAAATATTTGCAATGCACACACTCTGCCTCAGTTATTGTGCTAAGGGTTCTAATCATCACAGCAACTTATGATACAGCTACTATTTTTATTCCCATTTAGCAGAACAGAAAACTGAGACCTAAAAGATGTAACTTCCCACAAATAAGTGTTAACATTATGTTGCAGTTCCAGGTCTGTCTGGCTTTTAGCCCTGTTGTTGGTTCAGTTTTATCTCTGTGTCCCCAGGACCTAGAAAAGTAACTGGCACACAGTGGTTTCTCAAGAATACTTGATGAATGAATTAATGAACATATGTCTTACAAATTAACAAATATTGAACAGTAACTTATATATGATATACATTAATTCTCAAAGCTGATGAAACATTTTTTAGAAACAGAGATGATATATTACCCTTAAAAGAATAATTTTAATGGGACCAAGGGACATATCTGATAGGGCAAAGTCACTAAAAAGACGTAAAGGAGCAACAATAATGTTCATTTTGGACTATCTACACAATTAACTAATTATATTATTGACTAAACAAAAACATTGGTAGTAAAAATTGCTTCTAGCATGAATCAATCGTCTTCTTTATATCCTACTCTCTACCCTCTAGTGTCTCTTTTACTACCATTGCACTAAAGAGAAAAATTGAAAATGGCTTAAAGAGCTGTTTTCCTTCTCAAAAACCTAAAAGGCTTTTTTTTTTTCATTAACTAGAAATAGCTATTTTCAATCTAATTCAAATTTCAAAATCAAGCATGCAGGCTAAAGAAATTAATTTCTGGTTAAGTCACAGAAAAATGAAATATATTGATAACTTTTTAAAAAAGCATGTTGTCTATGAGCACAACTCTGTGAGTACCATACCTAGGACAAAAAGGATTCAGAGCAGTCCTTTCCTATTCACAAGTTTCAGGATTAAGTAAATTGTGAGACTTTAATATAAGTAAAAGGAAGGGGGAAATATGAAAAAGTTTTCCACTTGAATATTTTAAATGCAAGATCCAAAAAAATTACCATGAAAGAATGAAAAATTATTTTGTTTTGTTTTACTCTTCTGCTTTTCTATGGAACTCTGGGAAGATGTAGAGTCAGGAAGATAAAGATATTTATCTAAGTATTTATTTAAGTATTTTAAATGGTCACAAGTTTGCCTCCATAGCACGATTGAAGAGAAATGTGTGTAATACAGCAAAATGGGGAGGAAGGGGTATTTAGGTTTTTCCCCTACAGACTAACACTTACAGACATAAGAGTTCAGTGATAGGATATGCTGAACCTTCTCATCAGCACTTGAAAACTACACTCACCTCCTAATCCTCCAAGTAACACATTTCAACAGCCACTTTCAACTCAGAATCGCTCAGTTAGTGCATATCCTTTGCCCAGACACACGGCTGTCAGCCATTTATTGGCTCTCTTCTAACCCCTTGTTCTCTATCATCATTTTATTTTTAAAGTTGTGTAACTATGTCCATTCACTTGCTTTACCAATATAAACAGACTGAATCAAAAACACACAAGAGATTACTTAAAGTCTTCCTCAAGCATGTCAGAGATTTTGCTGTTGTAATCTATATTCAGAGCGGTTTGTATTACAGAACAGGCCATACAATGTAAAACAAAATCAAAAACAAACAGACAACAACCACCCCAGGGCTAAATTGCAGTGTGACTGGGCAAGTTACCTTCTTCTTTAGTCTCAGTTTCCTTATCAGTACAATGGGAATAATTACAGAACCTTAGGGTTGCTGTAAGAATTAAATGAAATAGTACTCTAAAGGTCTTGTTGTTAACTACCAATCTTACTATATCATTTCAGTAGGAGAGGTATGGTTAAGGGGGGTTTAATAATAGGCTTTTAGGACAGCTGACTAAACGGTAATAGGATGGTTCTGATCTTTCCTGAAAAAAAAAGGAAGAGCAGCTACAGTCGCATCCCTTATTTCTCCCTGGGCAAACAAATCAAGTATAGTGTATATATGATAAGCATAATCAAGTAAGTTATAATACCAATAACAATAATATCAAAACTATAAAGGATCCAATAACAATAATATCAAAACTATAAAATATACATAAAGTGTTAAGAATCTCTGATAAAACAGAGTTATCTATGAAACAGAGCATTTAAAAGTAGTGTCCCATTCATGGGTTAGTACATCAACATTCATCATACTGTTTTGTTCTATTGATCCCTGCAGTAGCTCCAAAACATATGAATTAATATACTGGATTACAAAATCAAAAGTATTTTTTTACACAGTGATTTCACACTCTAAGCCATATAACTTTGCTCAACTTAGATTTCATATCCTAAAGTATTTTAGTGGATTTTCACAAACTTTATGTTTGTGCTTAATGAGATGTCTTCCTTCATTCTGTCCTTCTGTAAAAGTAACGTCAACACAATTGGAAGGATTCAAGAAGAAATAAAGCATTTGTTTCCTAACTGCACCACTTTCAAGAAGGCTGAAACTGAGACATACTCGTCTCCACCTTTTTTTTTTGAGCAGGTAAGGAATTGGTTAGGAAAATAAATATTCTAGTGCATAACTGTCATATGTGTGAGGACTATTTTATAATGTTAAGAAATAAGGAAAACTTTCAAGAAAAAACATATATAAAAGGAGTTAGCTATATGCACAGCTATGTTTTTGGACCTGCACTTGGAATTTATTATCAGAATTTTTATTTTAAGCTATAGTATTTATAAAATATTAACATTTATAAAATATTTATCAAAAATCAATTTTAAACTTATCTTCTTATATTAACATCAATAAAATATTTATCATATACTAATTTAAAAACCTATCTTGTTATTAGTCAAACAAGGCTAACAAAATGAGGGTCAGGACTAAGAATTCCACAAACCTCAGATTTCCACAGAAAAAAAACTTTAAAGTTCCCTGTGGGTGGAATGTAGGAAGTAGTAAAAGAAGTATTCCAATTGATCTTAACTGGAATAAGTTCAAAAAGACTCCCAAATTATTTGGACTTTATAGACCATGAAACACCCTGATATCCTTACATTGTTATAAATTGCTATATCTCTAAAAATAATGCACATTAAGGTCCTTACTGCACATTAAGGACCCAAATGTATAGAACAATGAATACTGAAATATTCCGTCATTTAGAACTATGATTATATAATAAATCCTATAACTTATAAAACTGGAACTTACCTTAAAAAGTGTCACAGTGATTTCAATGTTTTCAGGAACAGGCCATACTACAACACCACGGTATGGATTTTTTATTCCAGGCTGCCAGCTATGAGCCTACCAGAATAAAAATAATGGCTTCAATTTGAAGTACAGGAAATGCAATGTTAATAATTTACAAAAGTATATTGACCCTATTTAACTATCCATTAGATCTGTCTCCCTAAAACAAAAATGGTTAGTCAAATAAAACTTTTCAAGCATTAAACTTGGGCTATGACGGTTATATCACATGGTAGCTACAGATTACTATCTGTAAACAAACCTTTACCCTCTCCCATGCACACACACACACACACACACACACACACACACACACACACACACACAAGAAGATGCAAAAATGAGGTGCCTCATATTTTCAAAAGCTATTTAGGATTGAATAAAAACCTTATTAGGAGAAACATTTTTAAAATTACTTTGTGATTTAGGAACTTAAGGGCAAATTCATTCTTTAAAAGGAAAAATTAATTGTATAGTCTGCATTTAAGATCATTTCCCACTAAACCATAATGTTTATTTGGGTCAAGTAAAGAAGAAAGCAGTTTGTACAGTTAATGTTTCTAGTGCCTATAATTTTAAAGACTTTTTTCCTTGTAAATATTATCAAGGTTCCCTAAGGAACCCCCTGAAATGTGGGGGTCACCACTCTAGGTCTTCCGTTGTGGTGGCGTTTCCAGCCAAAGCTAATGGATAATGGTATGCCAAGACAGCTCAACTAAATCTTCATCTCTCTGGGCTTCAGGACTGTCCGTGGACATGCTACGAAGGTGGTAATAAAAGCTGACACTTAAGAAGTACTTTCTATATGTCAGTCCATATTTGGAATTTACTTATGTTTAACTCATTCAATCTGCATAAGAACCCTATGAGGTAGCTACTATTCATTCATTCATTCATTCACTCACTCAATTGATACTATCTACCAAGCGTTGTCTAGGAACTGTAGTAAAAAAAAAAAAAGAAAAAATCTGCCTTAGTGGAGTTTTCAGAATAGTAGGAAGAGACAGACAAACAAAATAATTAAGTAAAACAGACAGCATGTTAGGTAGAGAGAAACGCTGTGGAGAAAAATGAAAGTAGGGAAGAAGGATGGAAGGGGCAAGAGAAAGTAACAATTTTCAACAGGTTAATCAGAGAAAAGTGTCAATGAGCAGGTGACGAGAGAAGACCGTAAGGAGGTGAATCAGATATTTTAAAACATGGGAAGAGCTTCCTAGGGAGATGGACCAGCAACTGGAAAGGTGCTGAGGCAGTTAGATAACAACAATGCCAATGTGGCTGGAGCAGAGTGGTCAAAGAGAAGAGCAGCAGGAGATAAGACTAGAGAAAACACGGAGGGCCCAATCATATGAGGCTCTGGCAGCCCATTCCAAAGATTTTGGTTTGTAATTTGAGTGAGATGGGAAGTCACTGGAGGATTTTAAGCAGAGGAATGATGAAGTTATGTTTTTTGACTCTAGCAAATGTATTTAGAATAGGCTTCAGATGTAAGAGAGGAAACAGGGAGACCAGTAAGCTACTGCAATTATCCTGTGGAGAGCTAATGGTGACTTGGCTTGGGGTGGTAGAAAAGTGGTACAAAGTAGTCAGATTCCATATATTTTTTCATAGTTTCAAGACAGAATCAATAAGGTTTTCTGTCTGATTGTATGAAAGAAAGTACCCAAGGATGATTCTAAGGCTTTCGCCCTTGAGCAAGTACATAAAAGGAATTGCTATTAACAGATATGAGGCAAAACTGCTGAAGGATCAAGTTTGGAAAATAAGATTAGGAACTCAGTTTTATACACATTAAATCTAAGTTGCCTTTTAGATATTCAAGTGTAGGTGTTTAAATAGGCAGCTGGATGTACGTGCCGGGAGTTATAAATTTGGGAATCATCAGCATGCAGGTGATACTTAAAACTTGGATGTGATCCCAAGGGAGTGAGGAGAGAGAGAAAGAGAGAGAGGGAGAGAGGGAGGGGGAAAGAGAGAGAGAGAGATAAAGGCTCAAGAACTGAACCTTGGAGCGCAACAATAACAGGTCCAGGAAATGAGGAGGAACCAGCAAAGAAGGGTCAGTAAAGCAGAAGGAAAACTAGAGGTATGTGGTATTCTGAAAGTCTAGTGGAGAAAATGTTTTAAGGAGAAAGGAACAATCATCTGTCCCAAATCTTGGTAACAGATCAAAGAGGATGAGATCTGGAAAATGACCCCTGGATTTAACAAAGCAGAAGCCATTACTGACTTCACAAGAGCAGTTTCAGTGGAGTGACAAGGGTAAACACCTGACTGGATTAGCATGGATTCAAGAAAGAATAGGAAGAAAGAAACTGAGCTAGCAAGTACATTCAACTCCTCTGAGGTGTTTTGCTGAAAGAGAAAGAGAGAAATAGGTTGGTGCTAGTGGGAGAAATAGTGTCAGAAGAGAATTTTTTAAATAAGAGAAAAATATTTTTAGGGTGATGAGAAATATCCAGTTAAGAGGGAAAATTTAATGATGCAGAAGAGAAATAATTGCTAGAGTAATGTCCTTAACAGTACAAAAGGAGACAGATTGGCCTTTGCTCGGAGCACAGACCATTCTTCCATAATAATAGGAAAATAGCTAAAGTATATGAGTGCAGGTGCATGTCAGGGAGCAGATTTAACACATGAAGAAACTGAGGCACAGACTGGCCCAAGATCACACAGCAAGTAAGTGGCAAAAGTTGGATTTGAACCCAGGAAGTGGAACTGAGAAGGGATCAAGATCATGGAAACTTATGTCCATGTGAATCTTATCATAGCTTGTTAGTTAAAATACCAGCAGACTATTATAAGTTAACTATACTTCAATAAAAGATAGAATACCAGCACAAGATATAGGTTTAGCAGCACTAAACTACTCCCACTCCAGCTAAATTGTCAATAACTCCCCCTCTATTCTCTCTTCATTGCCCCCAGATCACAAAACTTCAGGTGAGGAAAGGGAAGTAGAGACTCACAAGAGACTTAGCACACTACAGCCAAAGGTAAAGAACTGGGTTTTGCTGATTAAAAAACATCTCCAGGGATTCCTCTATTCCCCTGCCTATTTCTATGCCTGTTGACAGTCCTAGAACAAAAACTCCACAAGGTAAACAATATCCATTTTGAAAAGTAAATTGCTGCCCATCTTAGAAAATCTTTAATCAAAACTCTACATAGTCTACATATTTAATTCTGAAGATTTATGACAACTCTAATTCTCATGTACTGTCATGGTAGATCAAGCAATTTCTCTGGTCTCTTCAAACTTCCCATAATTATATTTTCATAGTCTCCCGATACATTAAAAAAAAAAAAAAAGACCATAATAACTGAACTTTACTTATTAGCCACGGCAGAAAAGATAGAGTTTTTGTAAAATTCTGAATGAAAAAAAAGACCATCAAAGAATTTTAGGCCTGAAAATATCTTTAGGAGATCTAAACCAGGTCCAGATAAGGAAATTGAAGCAATTAAAGAGTAAATGGCTTGCCTGAAGCCATACTAATAATCAGTAGGAGAACCAACTCCATGATTTTCAAGTTCAGAGTTCTTCACCCAACCGACATCATAGCCAACTCTATTTCTGATTCACAGAGTAGTCAAGAAAATAGTCTTCTATCCCTAAGGTCTTAACATTTATGTATATGACACAGAGGTCAAGAGTGGGAAAAGCAGGGAATGTGGAGACCAACTAACAACTGGGCAGGGTTAGAAGGTGGTGATACCACATAATTTCCTAAGGTATCCTAATGCTGATCCTCTAACTGACCTATTTAAATTCTCAGTCTTGGATCAGGGAATGGTAATTAGACCAATAAACAAACAAAAATACAATCTGCTTAATGAATTAAAATCTTTTTTTTTTCTTTCTTTTTTTAATAAAAAGAGACGGAAAGGTGCTAGTTCCCAAGCTGCTAGTATGCTGCCATTTTCTGACCATCTATCCAGCATCTCTTCCCAGCAAGAGAAAAGGTCAAACTAAGACAGAGCTCTGGCTTTCTGATAGTCTTTTTAGGGACTGTACACCTAGCTAAGTTAGGACAGTGTAACAATATCAATTAGTCCAGCTGAGTATCTGGCAATGCCAGCTTTATAATGTTAGCTAATTATTATATACTAGGCAGAAAACAGAACGAGTAAATTCTGCTGGAGAGGAAACTATGATGTATATAGCAGCAAACATGAAGGAAAAAAAAAAAAAAAGTGTTCCTAGTCAGAGGAGCTTACTACAACTTCTACCTCAAACAGAATTAAAGAACCTGAAGCTAGAAAAAGAATGAAAAGTCTAATACAGGTAACTAAAAATAGCTGCGGTATTAAACATCTAACTGTACAACTCAACTGAGACAGGAATTTAGGTTCTTAAGAACTTTATTTTTTAAAAAGCACCTCATATTGGCACTCATCAGCACTACAAGAACCCTGGTCAGTTTTTATTCAGAGTAACAGAAAGGATTTCCCTAGAAAATAATTTGGTACAAAACACATACAGCTATTTAGCTAGCTCCTTAGTAGAGTCAGGAAAGGCAGGTGATTTAATCATTTGCCAGCATCCTAGTACAGTTAATGGCAGAAAGGATGAAACCACATTATCCAGTTCTACTCATATATTTTTTTTCACTTTTTAATCATATCACAGATCCTTTAGCAAAGGCAGACCTAAGGAAAAGGTAACATATCTCAATTTTGAGTAATGACTCTATAAAATGCCTTATTTTCAAATTATTTCATATCATATCTTACCTAAAAGACTTGTACCTAATATGGAACTAAACGCAGAGTAAATATTCACTTGTTACTTCTGATTCCTATAAAATCAAAATATTTCACTGAAAATTTATAACTGTCATTTAGTTTTTAAATTGATGATTTTCAATTTATAAAACTGCATCTACCCATATGTTTAAGATGTCACATATAAATTTACCTTAGAGTTGTCCACATCATGGTCATAATTCAAAGCTCTATGACTATACCCACCCCTTCATGATACCATAGCACATTGATAAAGGCTATAGCACAACCATAGAGCAGGGAAGTAGAGGTGGTAACGCCATCCAAAAGCTGGTGAGGACTTTCAAGCTCTTGTTTCCCTTTGGAACTCTCCCATCTCTCTGTGAGTTTAAATTTAGAAAACGAGATTTAAGGCAACAGACTACTCTGCCATAATTCTTCTTGTCTATCACAATTTCCCTGCTTCCTATTCTCAAACACTGTACTGAAAAATAATTTATTTAAGCATATACAAATCAACTGCAGCCTGAAAAAAATCTGTTATAAATGCCATGACTTGAGGATAAGAGGTGGGGAAGCTGCATATTGGGATAATTACTCATGGTAATTATTTTCTCGATAAAAAATGATTCACCAATGAGTTCTTTATATATTTAACTAGAAAAATAGACATGTACCCAAAGAAAGTGAGCAATAAACGGAAAACTAAACTTTAAATTAAATAAGGCAATGTGCCTTATTATTTTACTGTCTAATCTGTTATCCGGGTGTCAGTTATAAATTTCAATCCACCAATATAAAAAAAGTAGATAATCAACTATACTTCAATAAAATAATTTTTTAAAAGGTAGATATACTCAGAATCAGGCAAGATAAACAATAAGTTATACAGATGACCAAAGAAAATTAATTACTGCGTAGTTCAAACTCTTTCCAGAAACACAGTTAAAAGTAAAAACTATACTATTTTCTGGCCAATGGTTGCAGAAATCTGTTTTCCCCCTAAGTGATTTCAATGGAACTTAGCAAGCAAATAATATTTCAAAGGAAAAATGTCAGAAAACAGAAGAGTCTTTCAGAAGAAAACAATGGTTCTAGTCTGTGGATTCAATATAACTGATAGCTAATTTTAAAAAATAATAGCTGGGAACAATTTTCTTTTTTTTAAGAATTCCAAAATGCCATGGATCTCAAGCTTCTCAAGATTAAAAAATAAAGTTATTTGTTTAATTTTCACAGTAATATCATTATCATTTCTTTCATAGCTTCTGGAACTGATTTTTATGTCCTTATTTAGCTGCTGTGAACAATTTACAGAACAGCATTTCACATATACATGAACATATTATGTATATGCTATAATAAACAACACATTGTAAGTTCTCATAAACTTTTCAAAAGTACATCTATAATGTTTCAAGAGAAAATACAATGATTCTAAAATATCCAGAAGGGATTTGAAATATTAAGAGCATCACAACTGGAAAATTAGTCCAATAAGAAATAGTTCCTTCTAGAAAATATTATATTTTGAGAAAAATCAACCTGTAGCCTATGTTTGTATTTCACCTTCTGGATTCAATCAATATTTGATACAATATAAAAAAGAATCTGGGGCTTCCCTGGTGGCGCAGTGGTTGGGAGTCTGCCTGCCAATGCAGGGGACACGGGTTTGAGCCCTGGTCTGGGAAGATCCCACATGCCGCGGAGCGGCTGGGCCTGTGAGCTACAACTACTGAGCCTGCGCGTCTGGAGCCTGTGTTCCGCAACGGGAGAGGCCGCAACAGTGAGAGGCCCGCGCACCGCGATGAAGAGTGGCCCCCGCTTGCCACAGCTGGAGAAAGCCCTCGCACAGAAACGAAGACCCAACACAGCTAAAACAAATAAATAAATAAAGTTATAAAAAAAAAAAAAGAATCTGGACCTAAAAGTTATTTGACTGACTTTCAAAAATGTAATTAAATTAAAAGTATACTTAATTTCAAATATGGGTATTCTGAATTGACCTTTAATCTACAGCATTTCATTATGCTTCATAATGTTTTAAGAAAACAATTAGTATCTAGTTTCTAAAAGAGGGAAATCACTTTTTGTTGATAGCTAAAAACATTTAGGGTCGATTTCTAATGTTTATAGTTATATTCAGATTCTTCTATCATACTTACTGGATGGCCTAATATTGTTCCTTTTCACAAAAGCTTAAGACCCACTGAGCAAAACTGACAGAAGACCCTAAGTCTATTTTTAGAACCCCTTCTCATAAATAAATAGATAAGAAAATATTACATGTCCAAAATATAATGCCCCCAAACTACAAATGTATGCTTTGAAGAAAATGCTATTCATGAGGTAAGCAACTGGACCTTTCCTATATTGCTGGTGGGGGTATATTAAAAGTTCAAAATGTACGTACCCTATTACCCATTGATTACATTCCAAGTTATTCGTCCAAGAGAAAACATTTGTCCCCCAAAACACTTGAAGAGTAATGTTTACAACAGATTTATTCACAATAGTTGGATACTCAGAATATTCACTGGAAACAAATCAAATGTTCATCAACAGATGTATAAAAAATCAAACTGCAGTACATGCGCATGATGGAATACTGCTCAGCAATGAAAAAAGTTAACTACCAATATTCACAATAGCATGAATAAATCTCGAAAACATGCTGCACAAAAGAAACCAGACATAAAATAGTACTTTTGTATGGTTCTATTTATGTGAAATTTAAGAACAGGTAAAAATAGCCTATGGTGATAGAAAAATCGGAATAGTAGTTGCCTCTAAGGATTGGGAACTGACTGGAAGAGGACTCAAAGGAAAAAAGTGATGAAAATAGTCTATATCTTGATAGGAGTGGTAATTATACAACTATATATTGATCAAAACTCATAAAATTGTGTAATTAACATCTGTGACTTATACCGTATATAAATTTTAATTCAATAAAAATAAAATTTAAAAAGATGCCCTTAAAAAATTTTAAATTCTGAAATTTAATTAAAATTTAATTTCAGTTAAAATGAATAAATTTTTCTTTATATAAGCCTACTTATGGAAAAACCAACATTCAATAAACATGCTTGTAGTTATTGTATGCTTACAAAAATATACTCACACTTACTTGTCTATAGATTGTAATTTTAAAAATATCTAGATTTGTTATTAAACATTTTAAAATTCTGTTCTGGGCTTCCCTGGTGGCGCAGTGGTTAAGAATCCGCCTGCCAATACAGGGGACAGGGGTTTCAGCCCTGGTCCAGGTAGATCCCACGTGCCGCGGAGCAACTAAGTCTGTGAGCCACAACTACTGAGCCTGCGCTCTAGAGCCCGCAAGCCACAACTACTGAGCCCGTGTGCCGCAACTACTGAAGCCCGTGCACCTAGAACCTGTGCTCTGCAACAAGAGAAGCCACCGCAATGAGAAGCCCATGCACCGCAACGAACAGTAGCCCCCGTTCGTCGCACCTAGAGAAAGCCCACGTGCAGCAACGAAGACCCAACACAGCCAAAAATTAAAAAAAAAAATTTATAAGTAAATAAATAAAATTCTGTTCCACTCCCCACAAAGCCATAAGAACAAAAAATTAAAACCTTTGAAAAATCCAACTCCTCTTCAGTAACCCAGCAATGGACTCAGATAACTCATCATTCCTTATGTGTGTCCTAACTTCATCCTCTTGGAATCTGAATAAAGTAATCCTAGGTATAATGTTGTAAGTGATATTTATTTAATCATTATTTCATGATATCCTAGCACAGAGAAGTTAAATAACTATTATGTTATTCAAGGCTACCAAATCCAAAAAAACTCAGGTAACTGGCTCCTGCTTTAGGAACTGCAGTAACAAGATTACATATAGTGCCTGATCAATCATTTTAGTACATTAGATAATAAGAAATAACTCAAAATATCAAGTAATATTTTAAAATATTCTTCACTGGGACCAGAGAAGCTTAATAATTTGACCAAAGGTCAAATTCAACATTTGGGTAAGAAATTTAGAAAACAGACAAACCTTGGAAGACTTCCTTCGGCTTCTTCTCGTCCAAACTACCACCAGTTTATCTGGTTGCCTGCCAAATAAGAAAAAGATTACGTATAATTTAAGTTATCTTAAATCAAATAATAAAATTGAGTTCTAGCGCCTTTAAAAGAATGAAAAATCATCTGCTTTAGATTACATAGAACCGTTGCACTTACAATAAAGCTCTATAAATTATTCATATATAGATGTTGAATACAGATATGATCTAATTTAAATGACTAATATTTCATCCGCATGTTTTTCTAAAAATACTTTACCAAGTAAATTCATTAGGACAAACCAAGTAAAATAAAATACTTACACTATTTTAAAAGGAAAAGCATACATATATCTCCTTTAAAACAATACTATATTTCTAACACATTATCCACTTTAATTTAGAGAAATAAGCATAAAAATGATACTTCCAAAATAATTTAAATCTGTGGTTTACACTACTCTTGCATCTCTGTATCTTATGAACAATGCTTATGGTTTTCAAAACCTTTTTATAATCAATCATCTCAACTATCTTCATAAAAACAATACAATACCAAAAAATAGGCACGGTACATTCTGGCAAAGTTACATAACTCATCGAAAGTTCTGGCAAAACCAAGACCGAATGAAATACAGGTCTTCTAATTCTCATACCTCTCTTCTTTATCTTCTGCCAACATAAAGTTAAAAACAAAACAAACTCACGTTTTCAGCTAATACAACTAAGTTCTCTTTAATGCTTAGGGAAAACATAAAGACTATGATTATCAGTTCTTTTACTTAGATTTTTATTTTTAAAAATCTTAGATAAAAGCTTTTTAACCAAGAAATGAATGATATTACTCATCTCAGTGACCTTCACCACTTTTCTCTGTCTCCTTCATTTTACCCTGGTATCTTTCATTATCAGCAGATGACCCATCCTATTTAACTACCTACCTACCTACTTACCTTCCTACCTACATACATATATTATAAAAGGTCACCAGCCATAAACTCCTGATCCAGTGATTTATCCAGCAACCTGTCCAAAGAGTGACAGTTGTCTAATGAAAAATATTACTGAGGAGCTGACCCTGAATGTAGTACAGAGAAATAAAGTGATAATATTTTTAAAGAAGGTAAAAGACATAGAAGATAGATTGAGAAGTACACACACCTAATAGAAATTCTAGGGCTTCCCTGGTGGTGCAGTGGTTAAGAATCCGCCTGCCAATGCAGGGGACACGGGTTCAAGCTCTGGTCTGGGAAGATCCCACATGCCGCAGAGCATCTAATCCCGTGCACCACAACTACTGAGCCTGCGCTCTAGAGCCCACGAGCCACAACTACTGAAGCCCGCATGCCTACAGCCCGTGCTCTGCAACAAGAGAAGCCACCGCAATGAGAAGCCTGCGCACCACAATGAAAGAGTAGTCCCCGCTCGCCGCAACTAGAGAAAGCCCGCGCACAGCAACAAAGACCCAAAGCAGCCAAAAATAAATAAATAAATTTATTAAAAAAGAAAGAAATTCTAGAAGTTTAGAATAGTGGGAATGGCAGAGGCAATACTGAGAAAAGGCTAAGAATGTTCCAATAAACATAGGAGTCCTTAGGTTGAAAATATATATTAACAAATAAACAGGATAAATAAAAAACTAATCTATATCTAAATACCTTGCAATCAAACTATGGAACAGCAAGAATAAAGAGAAAAATCATAAAAGAAAAGATAGTTTACCAGCAAAGGCATAATTATGCTGACAGCAACTTCTTAGCAGCAACAGCACCCAAAATACAATGAAGCTAATGATCTTCAAGTGCTAAGGGAAAACAGATGCCATCCTGGAGTTTCATATTGGCTAAACTACCATTTAAGAAATGGTTTTAGACATAAAAGACTAAGAGTTTACAATGTATATAACCAGCTAAATACAGGAAGGAGGAGGATGCAAGAAGCAATATAAATGTGGTAAAACGTTAATACTTGTTCATTTTCGGTGATAGGAGCTAAAGAAAACAAGAGTAGACAAAAAAACAAAGTAAGGTTCCAATGAAACTATTTCATCAAGGCATTTTCTAAACAAATGCAGTGTGTTTCTGATGGTGATAGTAACCAGCATAGTATAAAAAAGAAAAATGGTGGTTCTCCACCCAAGACTAAACCAGTTCCCAAAGACTGTCAGGCTTTGAAGACAACAATTGTAAAAACCAGTAGCTTGCTTTGGTGAATCTTTCCAGCGTGAGATGTTGGAAGCAGGAGCCAGATGCCAAAGTGCTAAATTACAGATGAAATAGAAGAAAGTTTCTATGAAACATCAGAGTGTTCATCTAAGAATCTGAACCAATGAAGAAACAAACAAAACCTTGTTCAACACACAAAGAAGTAGAACAGGACAAATGACATGAAGATGGGGAGCAGTATAGCAACATGACAACAGAGCTGGGCAGAGGGTATGATCAATGATGGCAGCTTAACAGCAGAGGGACTGAATAGCCAACCAGTGCAAGCTACCTTGTTTGAAAGCATTGGTGGCTTGCTGGAACACTTTACCTAGATTACTACACTAACCTTTTTACTATGTTCTCACCTCCACATTTCCAGCCCAACCTCAACTCTTAATTATATTTCTGCAATACTTCTTTAGAAATGCTATAAAGATCTTACCGATTTTCCTTATTATCCTTACTGGGCTCTTATACTGAAGGTACTACAGACTGGCACTTGAAGGTTGAATTTCACAGATTTATTTGACCTAAATAGTATTCCATTTTAGTTTAAATTTAAACTTTAAAAAACATTTCTTACTTAAATGCCTTTAAACAAGGGCCATGCTATCCAGATTACCAGAGCCTCCAATGCTATCAACTGCTTCACACCTGACCAGCTTCACTCTTAAGATAATCTTAGTCCCTGTATGCATTTGACCCTGTGACACCATAGCATGCAAGACAACATCCATATTCCTGAATGTGGTTTATAAGGCACTTCACCACCTGACTCTGATCTACTTTTCTAGATGCAAAATCTACAAATATCTCAAAGGCATCTTCCTTTCCAACCAATCCCTCAACACTTATTCAATTTCTTCACCTCTTTGCATGTTACAAACTTTTTTTAAAACCTCCTCTTTTCTCTCCTTTTCTACCTGATAAACTCTTAATTCATCACTTCCTCTGTGAAAACCTGACCATTTCTCATTTCATTCCCACTTCATCCCACATCCTAAACCTCAAGCAGAGTTAACTGTTCCTTCTACTGTATGTCCAGTAATACCCTAGACACCTCTTTTTTAATACCCTATGTGCCCTGTATTACATTATTTGTTATTATTTCTATCTCCTCCACTAGACTGTGCTCCTTTATCAACCATATCTTATTTATCTTTCTATTCCTAGTAACTAATAAGAATCTGGTACAAGATTGAGGCTCGATGTACATTCACTACTGAACGAACCTTAAATTTCATCCAGGAGTTCCCAACTGGTTAATTATAACTGATGAGGTCCAACTAAAGCGAGTAGCTACATAATACATTCTCTCTGCAGCTTATTTGAGCTTTGCAAGCATCCTCACCTTGGCTGCACATTGGAATCTCCTGGGAAGGGAGAGTGCAAAGCAATCCCCACACCTCCCGACTTGGAACATTAGCGAGGTATTAGTTGTGATGGCAGTGAGGGTGTCTCCCCTCCACGATATTGTCCTAGTGCCACCTGCACAGTTGCCTCCACCTAACTTGGCCTCTCAGGATCTCCCTCCCCTCAACCCGTTCTGATCTGGTGTTTCAGAAAAGGGAAGCCACTTACTGTAAAAAATTAGGAAGGGTGGTCTCCTAACCTATATGCCTGAACTTCCAAGTATGTAAATATAACATAAATTACTTATTTGAGAATGTCCCCAGAGATGAATAAACTTTTTTGTGATTCTAAGTCATGTCCAATTTTTATAATGTCTTCACTAGAAATCAGCCCACCTTTACATTATCAGGGACAAAGCAAGGCAGAATGTTCTAAAATAAAGAACTGTGCCGTGAGTTATTGTTCTCATAGAAGAACACCAATAACCACACAACTGGATGACCACAATTAATATTTTAAGCATCCATGCTGTACTAGAAAAGAACCATTAAATATTCACTTATGTGCTCCCAAGAGGCCAGGGATAGAGCAATTGTGAGAGTTTTATCCAACTACCAAAGAACCTATATAATTTTCTATCAAAAAAGTCAAGACAACCTGATAGAGCCCAGATTTTAGAGAGAATCCAACAATCACGTATTTAACATTTCTACCCCATTACCTAAGTAACCAGGTAGCACTACACATACAGATATATAAACATACACACATATATTTATATATAGATATTTACATATATAAACATTTTATATACATACACATAAAATGTACACAGACACACTGCCTGAGTTCCACTGGAAAATTTGTAGTCTTTTGGTGGGCTTATGCAGGGGAGGAAATTTTACATTTAAAAATAAGGGACTTCCCTGGCAGTCCAGTGGTTAAGACTCCATGCTTCCATTGCAGGGGGCATGGGTTTGATCCCTGGTCGGGGAACTAAGATCCCACATGCCGGGCAGTGCAGCCAAAACATGAATGAATGAATGAATGAATGAATAAAATAAAAATCGACCTTCTATCCTACCCTCAGAGTCCTTAAATGGCAACAAGTTGAATCTGAAGGTGGCAAGACTTATCTCACACTATGGTCCTGATGCTAAATTCTGCAGAGGAGGAAGGACAGGAGGAAAATGGAAGTGGAAGGAGGAAAAGATATGAGAGCTACAATGAACCAGCTTATAAAGCAATAAACTGTATCTTTCTTTTGTCTGCAACTAAGTTTTGGGCCCTTCTCTTTGCCACTAGTGATCTACTGTGATCAAAGTAAATTTAAAGAAAAAATTTCTGGCTTAAATTTAGACTCCTTTACCCTTTCCTACTCTTGCATGTGTGTCACTTGTGTGAGGTGAGACTGAAAAGCCGTGAGAAAAATTCCCAAACCATCACTTGAAAACCAGTCTCATCACTCTCCAGAATCATAATAAGCATTCAACAAATATTTTATTGAGTGCCTATTACATTCCTGGCACTGTGCTGAGCCATGGAGATGAAAAGACAAAAGAAGACAAGCCTTGATCCTCTGGAAGTTTACATTCTAGTGGAGACAAACAATTAAACCAACTACCCAACTCCAGGCACAACCTGTGATAACTGTGGTTACTATTAGGAAATGAAATTACATGTCATTTAAAGAATATACTTTTCTGTATTTTCTACAATGAATTTATATTACTTTATGGTGGGGAATTATTTAAATGTGGGGGGGAGTTATTTAAAATAAAATAGCACTTTTAAGTTTGGAATTACATATGAACAGACAGAATTAAACGATTAAATTTTAAAATTTCATTGTATTTATTTTTTTATTTTTAAACTTTTTATTTTATATTGGAGTATAGCCAATTAACAATGTTGTGATAGTTTCAGGTGCACAGCAAAAAGACTCAGCCATACATATACATGTATCCATTCTCCCCCAGACTCCCCTCCCATCCAGGCTGCCATATAACATTCAGCAAAGTTCCCTGTGCTATACAGCAGGTCCTTGTTGGTTATCCTTTTTAAATATAGTAGTGTGTACATGTCAGTCCCAAACTCCCTAACTATCCCTTCCCTCCATCCTTCCTGCACTGGTAACCATAAGTTCATTCTCTAAGTCTGTGAGTCCGTTTCTGTTTTGTAAATACATTCATTTGTATAATTTCTTTTTAGATTCCGCATATAAGTGATATCATAGGATATTTCTCTTTCTCTGTCTGACTTACTTCACTCAGTATGACAATCTCTAGGTCCACCCATGTTGCTGCATTATTTCATTCTTTTTTATGACTGAGTAATATTCCATTGTATATATGTACCACATCTTCTTTATCCATTCCTCTGTTGATGGACATTTAGGTTGCTTCCATGTCTTGGCTATTGTAAACAGTGCTGCAATGAACACTGGGGTGCATGTATCCTTTTGGACCATGTTCTTCTCTGGATATATACCCAGAAGTGGGATTGCAGGGTCATATGGTAGCTCTATTTTTAGTTTTTTAAGGAACCTCCATAGTGGCTGTATCAATTTACATTTCCACCAACAGTGTAGGAGGGTTCCCTTCTCTCCACACCCTCTCCAGCATTTATTGTTCGTGGATTTTTTGATGATAGCCACTTTGACTGGTGTGAGGTGATACCTCATTGTAGTTTTGATTTGTGTTTCTCTAATCATTAGTGAAAAATTTCATTGAATTTAAAGACTTCTCAGCTGAATTAATCTGTTTTCTAAGTCAATAGAAGTGGAAGAGGTGTATTCTTTGTCTTAAGTTAACAGAAATGTTCCCTAAGGTCTGAGCTGGCCATAGACAAAATTTTGAAAGAGGCGCCACTTGACTCTGCAGCCCTCCTTTACCTGCAGCCCCTCCAATCTCTGGGGCATTCTTCCTTGGGCCTGCAAAGTCAGTATGGCACTCCATTACAGGACCCAACAATAACAATATGACAAATGCTTTTCAGATCACTAATTCTCTTCTATATCAATTAAAATCCCCCTTTCTCCAGGGTAAGTATCTTAGGAAGGTAGTCAAAGGAAAGAAAACTGGGGAAACAATTTGTATTAATTTAGGAGATATGAATTTGTAAAAGAAGGCCCCTCAAAGATGACATAGTACAGAGGAGAGAATACTAGACTGGAGGTTGGGAAACTTGTTTTTCCTAGTTCTGGCACGTAGTGACCTTAGGAATGCCTCTCCATTTCTCTGAGCCTATTCCCTAATTTGTCAAATGAAGAGATTGCACTAAGACCTCAGCTAGTTCTAAAACTATGATTCAGTGACCATATGATTAAATGACTCAAACTGGTTAAATATTTTGTGGTTTAAAATGAAATGAGATAGCCAGGACATGGAAGCAACCTAAGTGTCCATCAACAGATGAATGGATAAAGAAGATGTGGCACATATATACAATGGAATATTACTCAGCCATAAAAAGAAACGAAATGGAGTTATTTGTAGTGAGGTGAATGGACCTAGAGTCTGTCATACAGAGTGAAGTCAGTCAGAAAGAGAAAAACAAATACTGTATGCTAACACATATATATGGAATCTAAGAAAAAAAAAAAAGGTCATGAAGAACCTAGGGGTAAGACGGGAATAAAGACACAGACCTACTAGAGAATGGACTTGAGGATATGGGGAGGGGGAAGGGTAAGCTGTGACAAAGTGAGAGAGTGGCATGGACATATATACACTACCAAACGTAAAACACATAGCTAGTGGGAAGCAGCCACATAGCACAGGGAGATCAGCTCGGTGGTTTGTGACCACCTAGAGGGGTGGGATAGGGAGGGTGGGAAGGAGGGAGACGCAAGAGGGAAGAGATATGGGAACATATGTATATGTATAACTGATTCACTTTGTTATAAAGCAGAAACTAACACACCATTGTAAAGCAATTATACTCCAATAAAGATGTTAAAAAAAAATGAAATGAGAAATTAAAGAATAGGGTAAAGGATTTGTGGCATGGAGTCCTTTGCCTCCTGTTTTCTGACAACCTAGAGGTAGCTAATATTACCACCTTTGAATAATATTATGAAAGGGGAAGTAGTATCTTTTAGCAGAGCAGTAAATGGACCACCGAAGATTCAGACTCCCTGTCCAAAGCACAATGTTAAACCTGGGAGATGTTGCAGGAAGCCCCTTGTCCCCAACCACCACCACCATCCGCAGCATGCTGACACTGCGATGGAACTACATGATACCTCTCACCACTGGTGTCGCTTCTGGAGGAGAGTGGATAATAAATGAGTATACCTTCTCCACACCAGCGGAATGGAGAGGATTCCAGAATGCAAAGGAGGGCAGAGTCATAAGATAAAAGGTGTATGGGCTCCTGAATGACCACGTGGAAGGCCAGTCAACCTCTCTAGACTGAAAAGTGAGCAAGAAATGAACTTTTATTAGGTCAAACCACTTTGATTTTGGGGTGTGTCTGCTACAGTAACTCCTCAACATATAGAAAATTCAAAAGACACACATACATAACAATAAAACAGTTGCTGCCTTGTAGAAGCTTACACTGCAAAGTGCTGAGACCAAATTTAACCTTTTTATATCCTACTGGTTTTCACATATATGAAATTGATGTTTCCGAAGATAAAAGACAGCTATACCTCAGAACTTAGTAATTAATATGTATGCCTTTGAGCTTTTCCTAAATTAAAAATAAGGAATCATAAGCCTTTAGAACACAAAAAGTACAGCATATTCCTCTCACCAAAGAATACAGGATATGCTTACAATGAGGAAAAGAGAGCTCACAATATTAACCCTGATGTTAATGTGAATAGGTACTTCACTAAATAACAAGGTTATTCCTTTTAGGGGAAAGGGCTCTTAGCCATAACTGAACATTTCATGGTGGGATGCTGTGAATATTGAAACGAAAGGGGGAAAATTGTCTTATCACAGAAATACTCTAACTTAAATATTTCTCAAGTAATTATTTTTATCCTTCAGTAGGTACATCTGCCTCCTATTGTACTATCACTGCTTGTAGCTCCAGTTAATTATACTCCTTTATGCTTACTTCACAAGAGTTATTTAGCAAGCTGTAATAATTAATTCAATAGGAAAAAAAATTCTACAAGACAAAGTACACATACACAGGATATATTTCTTTTCTGTAAAAATGAAAGGACAGTTCTAATAATAAAAGATGTAAATCTTTGTCACTCAAATAAAAATATTTTTTTAAAAAATTATATTTTGCCTCTTCCTACCATCTTTAAAATATTTTCACAGAGTGATTGCTTTTGGTTAAAAATGTATAACTGGTGACACATATGGACTTTCGCTGACAGGGATTCTTATAGCTATGTATTTAGGAACAGCACCATTCAAACTGAGGAAGTGCAGTTTGACAAACTTGAGCTAAGTAAACTTTCTGAGAGGCCATCAAAAAATACACACACATGTATATATAATTTTTTTGCTATACTATTAAACAGTATAAAGGGTTTACAATTTCTAATATAAAGATATTTGAGAGAAATAGCGTTATAATCAATCACTGCTGTATCATGTGTGCAATACTGATCTTCCCAAATAATACTTCCTACTTTCTTTACTGTTTTATAAAATCACCCATGATGCTTCCTTTAATTTAGCGTATTACTTACTACTTCTTTTTTTCTAGTCCTGTTTGAACAAGCCTCACATGTCACTCACATAAATATTAATATTTCCAAGTCATGTACCGGGCTTCCTGGAAAAGAGATTAGTAGAAAAAAAATAGGATACATCACTCAGACCATTCCCCAGCCCTCCTAAACAATCATATTCACCATTTTCTCTCAACACAATTCTGTAATTGCTGCAATTTTGTGTTTGGATGATTACATTTGTCTGTCTTGTTTCTATCTGACTTTAAGGTTCTCAAGAGTTTTCCTGGTATTCACAAAGCGTTTTCCTGGTATTCACAAATCATTTACTGGGAGGGAGGCAGGGAAACAGAATATCATGGATAAAAAAATCATACAAAGGCAGACAGATCTGGGTTCCCCTCCTTCGGGTTTTACCATCTAAGCCTCAAGATGTTCCTCATCTGTGAAATTAGAACCTCACAGGACCAATGTAAAGATCTGTTAAGATAATGCAAATAAAGTACTTAGATCAGTGCCTGTCTTTCAGCAAATTTTCAGATAATGTTAGCAACCATCCTGTGTCTGTGCTTCCAAACAGCTTTGTATAGTCTCCCTCTTAAATGTGAACAAACAAAGGATCATCTGAGGAAAGTTTCTAATATAAAAGGCAAGTGGCTAAAAGAGAGAAAAAAGAAACTTGAAAGAAACTGAAGACATTATCACTAATATCCTTGGAAATACAGAAGATATTGTACCCATGAAAAATATAAAAGGAATATTTAAAGAATAGTAAAGAAATCTGGAAATTATGTTATGTCATCCTTTTTCATTTAGGAAAGTAAAAATTGAAGAGTTTGAAGATAAAGTTGAGGAAATCTTCCAGATCTAGAATAAAGTAACAGAGATGTTAAATGGGAGAGAAAAGACTAGAAATTTAGATCAATCAAGAGGTTAAAAGTCTCACTAATTTCCCAAGATGACAGTGAAAAAAGGTCTCAAGATGTCATCTATGCCATAGGCCTAGAAAGAAATCATTCCAAAGTGGAACAGGACACTGGAAGACTCCAGGAGAAAAAGGAATTGATGAGTCACCAATGTTTAACTGTTTTGAGAGGGATATTGAGAGGCTGACAGAAAAATCTGGAAATAATAATGATATATACAGAGGGGAAAGGGGAAAAAAAGTAATTTTTAACCCAAGAAAAATCAAAAGAAAGAAAATGTAATCATAATACCATAGCACTCAATGCAAACAATACTAAGTCATAACAATGAATTCTGACCTAGCTCTGGTAGAGCTGATTGGAGACTAGGAAGGATGGGGAAAGGGAAGGGTTAGTGTGCTTCAGGGAGGAGGTGGTAGACAGCTAAACCCTCACCTACCATATCAAGAAGCTAATAGATAAAGTCTAAAATCAAAAGGTTAAAAGAAAAAGTTGAAAGTATGTTGTTGAACAATGAAATACCACTTCACACACCTATCAGGAAGACTATATCAAAAAGATAGATAATAACAAGTGTTGATGAAGATATGTTAAAATTGGAACCCTTACACATGGCTGGTGGGATTGTAAATAGTATAGCTGCTGTGTATAACAGTTTGGCAGTTCTTCAAAAAGTTAAACATATGGAACAGGATAGGGAGCCCAGAAGTAAACCCACATGCTTACGCTCAATTAATCTATGACAAAGGAGGCAAGAATATACAATGGAGAAAAGACAGTCTCTACAATAAGTGGTGCTGGGAAAAATGGACAGCTACATGTAAAAGAATGAAATTATCAATAGAACATTCTCTTAACACCATATACAAAAATAAACTCAAAATGGATTAAAGAGATTAACCAAGATGGCGGAGTAGAAGGACGTGCTGTCACTCCCTCTTGCGAGAGCACCAGAATCACAACTGACTGCTGGACCATCATTGACAGGAAGACCCTGGACTTCACCAAGGAGGATACCCCACGTCCAAGGACAGAGGAGAAGCCACAGTGAGACGGTAGGAGGGGCGCAAGCAGAGTAAAATCAAACCCCGTAACTGCTGGGTGGGTGACTCACAGACTGGCGAACACTTATACCACAGAAGTCCACCCACTGGAGTAAAGGTTCTGAGCCCCACGTCAGGCTTCCCAACCTGGGGGTCAGGCAACGGGAGGAGGAATTCCTAGAGAATCAGACTTTGAAGCCTAGTGGGAATTGGATTGCAGGACTTTGACGGGACTGGGGGAAACAGAGATCCCACTCTTGGAGGGCACACACAAAGTAATGTGTGCATCAGGACCCAGGGGAAGGAGCAGTGAGCCTGGGGGAGACTGAACCAGACCTACCTGCTGGTGTTGGGGGGTCTCCTGCAGAGGCGAGTGGTGGCTCTGTTTCACCGTGGGGATAAGGACACTGGCAGCAGAGGTTCTGGGAAGTTCTCCTTGGCGTGAGCCCTCCCAGAGTCTGCCATTAACCCCACCAAAGAGCACGGGTAGGCTCCAGTGTTGGGTTGCCTCAGGCAAAACAGCCAACAGGGAGGGAACCCAGCCCCACCCATCAACAGTCAAGTGGATTAAGGTTTTACTGAGCTCTGACCGCCACAGCAACAGGGAGGGAACCCAGCCCCACCCATCAACAGTCAAGTGGATTAAGGTTTTACTGAGCTCTGACCGCCACAGCAACAGTCAGCTCTACCCACCACCAGAGCCTCCCATCAAGCCTCTTAGATAGCCTCAACCACCAGAGGGCAGACAACAGAAGCAAGAAAAACTATAATCCTGCAGCCTGTGGACCAAAAACCACAGTTACAGAAAGATAGAGAAGATGAAAAGGCAGAGGGCTATGTACCAGATGAAGGAACAAGAAAAATCCCCAGAAAAACAACTAAATGAAGTGGAGATAGGCAACCTTCCAGAAAAAGAATTCAGAATAATGATAGTGAAGATGATCCAGGACCTCGGAATAAGAATGGAGGCAAAGATTGAGAAGATGCAAGAAATGATTAACAAAGACCTAGAAGAATTAAAGAACAAACAAACAGAGATGACCAATACAATAACTGAAATGAAAACTACACTAGAAGGAATCAATAGCAGAATAACTGAGGCAGAAGAACGGATAAGTGACCTGGAAGACAGAATGATGGAATTCACTGCTGCGGAACAGACTAAAGAAAAAAGAATGAAAAGAAATGAAGACAGCCTAAGAGACCTCTGGGATAACATTAAACGCAACAACATTCGCATTATAGGGGTCCCAGAAGGAGAAGAGAGAGAGAAAGGACCAGAGAAAATATTTGAAGAGATTATAGTCGAAAACTTCCCTAACATGGGAAAGGAAATAGCCACCCAAGTCCAGGAAGCGCAGAGAGTCCCATACAGGATAAACCCAAGGAGAAACACGCCGAGACACATAGTAATCAAAGTGGCAAAAATTAAAGACAAAGAAAAGTTATTGAAAGCAGCAAGGGAAAAACGACAAATAACATACAAGGGAACTCCCATAAGGTTAACAGCTGATTTCTCAGCAGAAACTCTGCAAGCCAGAAGGGAGTGGCATGATATACTTAAAGTGATGAAAGGGAAAAACCTACAACCAAGATTACTCTACCCGGCAAGGATCTCATTTAGATTTGATGGAGAAATCAAAAGCTTTACAGACAAGCAAAAGCTAAGAGAATTCAGCACCACCAAACCAGCTCTACAACAAATGCTAAAGGAACTTCTCTAAGTGGGAAACACAAGAGAAGAAAAGGACCTACAAAAACAAACACAAAACAATTAAGAAAATGGTCATAGGAACATACATATCGATAATTACCTTAAACGTGAATGGATTAAATGCCCCAACCAAAAGACATAGACTGGCTGAATGGATACAAAAACAAGACCCATATATATGCTGTCTACAAGAGACCCACTTTAGACCTAGGGACACATACAGACTGAAAGTGAGGGGATGGAAAAAGATATTCCATGCAAATGGAAATCAAAAGAAAGCTGGAGTAGCTATACTCATATCAGATAAAATAGACTTTAAATTAAAGAATGTTACAAGAGACAAGGAAGGACACTACATAATGATCCAGGGATCAATCCAAGAAGAAGATATAACAATTATAAATATATATGCACCCAACATAGGAGCACCTCAATACATAAGGCAACTGCTAACAGCTATAAAAGAGGAAATCGACAGTAACACAATAATAGTGGGGGACTTTAACACCTCACTTACACCAATGGACAGATCATCCAAAATGAAAATAAATAAGGAAACAGAAGCTTTAAATGACACAATAGACCAGATAGATTTAATTGATATATATCGGACATTCCATCCAAAAACAGCAGATTACACGTTCTTCTCAAGTGCGCACGGAACATTCTCCAAGATAGATCACATCTTGGGTCACAAATCAAGCCTCAGTAAATTTAAGAAAATTGAAATCATATCAAGCATCTTTTCTGACCACAACGCTATGAGATTAGAAATGAATTACAGGGAAAAAAACGTAAAAAGGACAAACACATGGAGGCTAAACAATACGTTACTAAATAACCAAGAGATCACTGAAGAAATCAAAGAGGAAATCAAAAAATACCTAGAGACAAATGACAATGAAAACACGACGACCCAAAACTTATGGGATGCAGCAAAAGCAGTTCTAAGAGGGAAGTTTATAGCTATACAAGCCTACCTAAAGAAACAAGAAAAAGCTCAAGCAAACAATCTAACCTTACACTTAAAGAAACTAGAGAAAGAAGAACAAACAAAACCCAAAGTTAGCAGAAGGAAAGAAATCATAAAGATCAGAGCAGAAATAAATGAAATAGAAACAAAGAAAACAATAGCAAAGATCAATAAAACTAAAAGTTGGTTCTTTGAGAAGATAAACAAAATTGATAAACCATTAGCCAGACTCATCAAGAAAAAGAGGGAGAGGACTCAAATCAATAAAATCAGAAATGAAAAAGGAGAAGTTACAACAGACACTGCAGAAATACAAAGCATCCTAAGAGACTACTACAAGCAACTTTATGCCAATAAAATGGACAACCTGGAAGAAATGGACAAATTCTTAGAAAGGTATAACCTTCCAAGACTGAACCAGGAAGAAATAGAAAATATGAACAGACCAATCACAAGTAATGAAATTGAAACTGTGATTAAAAATCTTCCAACAAACAAAAGTCCAGGACCAGATGGCTTCACAGGTGAATTCTATCAAACATTTAGAGAAGAGCTAACACCCATCCTTCTCAAACTCTTCCAAAAAATTGCAGAGGAAGGAACACTCCCAAACTCATTCTATGAGGCCACCATCACCCTGATACCAAAACCAGACAAAGACACTACAAAAAAAGAAAATTACAGACCAATATCACTGATGAATATAGATGCAAAAATCCTCAACAAAATACTAGCAAACAGAATCCAACAACACATTAAAAGGATCATACACCACGATCAAGTGGGATTTATCCCAGGGATGCAAGGATTCTTCAATATACGCAAATCAATCAATGTGATACACCATATTAACAAATTGAAGAATAAAAACCATATGATCATCTCAATAGATGCAGAAAAAGCTTTTGACAAAATTCAACACCCATTTCTGATAAAAACTCTCCAGAAAGTGGGCATAGAGGGAACCTACCTCAACATAATAAAGGCCATATATGACAAACCCACAGCAAACATCATTCTCAATGGTGAAAAACTGAAAGCATTTCCTCTAAGATCAGGAACGAGACAAGGATGTCCACTCTCACCACTATTATTCAACATAGTTTTGGAAGTCCTAGCCACGGCAATCAGAGAAGAAAAAGAAATAAAAGGAATACAAATTGGAAAAGAAGAAGTAAAACTGTCACTGTTTGCGGATGACATGATACTATACATAGAGAATCCTAAAACTGCCACCAGAAAACTGCTAGAGCTAATTAATGAATATGGTAAAGTTGCAGGATACAAAATTAATGCACAGAAATCTCTTGCATTCCTATACACTAATGATGAAAAATCTGAAAGAGAAATTATGGAAACACTCCCATTTACCATTGCAACAAAAAGAATAAAATACCTAGGAATAAACCTACCTAGGGAGACAAAAGACCTGTATGCAGAAAACTATAAGACACTGATGAAAGAAATTAAAGATGATACCAACAGATGGAGAGATATACCATGTTCTTGGATTGGAAGAATCAACATTGTGAAAATGAGTATACTACCCAAAGCAATCTACAGATTCAATGCAATCCCTATCAAATTACCAATGGCATTTTTTACGGAGCTAGAACAAATCATCTTAAAATTTGTATGGAGACACAAAAGACCCCGAATAGGCAAAGCAGTCTTGAGGCAAAAAAATGGAGCTGGAGGAATCAGACTCCCTGACTTCAGACTATACTACAAAGCTACAGTAATCAAGACAATATGGTACTGGCACAAAAACAGAAACATAGATCAATGGAACAAGATAGAAAGCCCAGAGATTAACCCACGCACCTATGGTCAACTAATCTATGACAAAGGAGGCAAAGATATACAATGGAGAAAAGACAGTCTCTTCAATAAGTGGTGCTGGGAAAACTGGACAGCTACATGTAAAAGAATGAAATTAGAATACTCCCTAACACCATACACAAAAATAAACTCAAAATGGATTAGAGACCTAAATATAAGACTGGACACTATAAAACTCTTAGAGGAAAACATAGGAAGAACACTCTTTGACATAAATCACAGCAAGATCTTTTTTGATCCACCTCCTAGAGTAATGGAAATAAAAACAAAAATAAACAAATGGGACCTAATGAAACTTCAAAGCTTTTGCACAGCAAAGGAAACCATAAACAAGACGAAAAGACAACCCTCAGAATGGGAGAAAATATTTGCAAATGAATCAACGGACAAAGGATTAATCTCCAAAATATATAAACAGCTCATTCAGCTCAATATCAAAGAAACAAACACCCCAATCCAAAAATGGGCAGAAGACCTAAATAGACATTTCTCCAAAGAAGACATACAGATGGCCACGAAGCACATGAAAAGATGCTCAACATCACTAATTATTAGAGAAATGCAAATCAAAACTACAATGAGGTATCACCTCACTCCTGTTAGAATGGGCATCATCAGAAAATCTACAAACAACAAATGCTGGAGAGGGTGTGGTGAAAAGGGAACCCTCTTGCACTGTTGGTGGGAATGTAAATTGATACAGCCACTATGGAGAACAATATGGAGGTTCCTTAAAAAACTAAAAATAGAATTACCATATGACCCAGCAATCCCACTACTGGGCATATACCCAGAGAAAACCGTAATTCAAAAAGACACATGCACCCGAATGTTCATTGCAGCACTATTTACAATAGCCAGGTCATGGAAGCAACCTAAATGCCCATCAACAGACGAATGGATAAAGAAGATGTGGTACATATATACAATGGAATATTACTCAGCCATAAAAAGGAACGAAATTGAGTCATTTGTTGAGACGTGGATGGATCTAGAGACTGTCATACAGAGTGAAGTAAGTCAGAAAGAGAAAAACAAATATCGTATATTAATGCATGTATGCGGAACCTAGAAAAATGGTACAGATGAGCCAGTTTGCAGGGCAGAAGTTGAGACACAGATGTAGAGAATGGACATATGGACACCAAGGGGGGAAAACTGCGGTGGGGTGGGGATGGTGGTGTGCTGAATTGGGCGATTGGGATTGACATGTATACACTGATGTGTATAAAACTGATGCCTAATAAGAACCTGCAGTATAAAAAAACAAACAAAACAACTAATACTAAACTTTCATTGGGTTATTTGTATGGAAACATGTTAATATAAATGTTTCAGACATTACATGAAATTTCTAAAAATCTTATATTTGTATTTGTATGGAAATATGTATGGAAATATGTTAATATAAATGTTTCAAAAAAAAAAAAAAAAAAAAAAAAAAAAAAAAAAAAAAAAAAAAAATGGATTAAAGACCTAAATGTAAGATTGGATACTATAAAACTCCTAGAGGAAAACAAAGGCAGAACACTCTTTGACATAAATCACAGCAATATTTTTTTGGATCCGTCTCCTAAAGCAAAGAAATAAAAGCGAAAATAAATAAAGGGGACCCAATTAAACTTAGAAGCTTTTGCACAGCAAAGGAAACCATGGACAAACTGAAAAGACAACTTACTGAATGGGACAAGATATTTGCAAATGATAAGACGGATAAGGGATTAATATCCAACATATATGAACAGCTAATACAACTCAAAATTAAAAACAAACAAACAACTGAATTAAAAAATGGGCAGAAGAAGTGAATAGACATTTTTCTAAAGGGGAAATGAAGGTGGCCAAACAGGCACTTGAGAAGATGTTCAACGTCGCTTACTAATCATCAGGGAACTGCAAATCAAAAACACAATGAGATATCACCTCACACCTGTCAGAATGGCTATCATCAAAAGGAACACAAATAACAAATGTTAGCAAGGATGTGGAGAAAAGTGAACCCCCCGCACTGCTGGTGAGAATGTACATTGGTTCGGCCTGTGGGAAACAGCATGGAAATTCCTCAAAAAAACTAAAAACAGAACTACCATATGACCGAGCAATTCCACTCCTGGATATATGTAAAAAACAAAAACACTAATTCTAAAAGATATGTGCACTACAATGTTCATAGCAGCATTATTTACAATTGTCAAGATATGGAAGCAACCTAAGTGCCCATCAACAGATGAATGGATAAAGAAAATGTGGTGTATATATATATATATATATATATATATATATATATACATACACACACACAATGGAATAGTACTCAACCTTAAAAAAAAGAAAGAAATTTTGCCATTTGCAGCAACATGGATGGACTTGGAGGTCATTATGTTAAGTGAAATAAGTCAGAGAAAGATAAATGATATCACCTATATGTGGAACCTAAAAAAATACAACAAACTAGTGAATATAACAAAAAAGAAGCAGACTCACAGATATAGAGAACAAACTAGTGGGGAGAGGGGAGAGGGAAGAGGGGAGGGGCAATACAGTGGTAGGTGATAAGAGGTACAAAATATTAGGTATAAAATAAACTACAAAGATATATTGTACAACACAGGGAATATAGCCAATAATTTATAATAACTATAAATAGAGTATAACCTTTAAATATTATCAATCACTATACTGTACACATGTAACATATAATATTGTACAGCCACTATACTTCAATTAAAAGAAACAGAAAAAAATAAAATATTTTTAAAAAGTTAAACAGAGTTACCATATCATTCAGTGATTTTACTTCTAGGTATATACCCAAAAACTTGTACATGAATGTTCATAGCAGCATTATCCATAACAGTCTAAAAATGGAAACAACTTAAATGTCCACTGACTGATGAACAGGTAAACAAAATGTGGTATATCCATGCAATGAACTATTATTTGGCCATAAAAATGAATAACATACTGACACTTGTTACAACATGGATGAGCCTCAAAAACATGCTAAGTGAAAGAAACCAGACACAAAAGGTCACTTATTGCATGACTTCATTTATAGGAAATGTCCATAATAGGCAAATCCATAGAGACAAAAGTAGATTATGTTTGCCAGAGGCTTGAAGGGGGAAACAAAGATGGGGAATGACTACTAATAGGAACAGGATTTCTTTTTTTGGCGATGAAAATATTCTGAATTAAATAGTGATGATAGTTACACAATGTTGTGAGTACACTAAAAGTCACTGAATCATACATTTTTAAAAGGTAAATTTTATGGTATATTAATTGTAACTCAATAAAAAATAAAGAAAACAAAAATATGTTACTGAAGAATATAGAGTATAGCACCAGAAGAACTAACAGGGTTGAAAGTGGTTTTCTGTAGGGAAGGAGAGTCAAGGTGGGGCAGGGTGGGGCAAGGAACTGTTGCTTTCTCTGTTATAAACTTTGCAGTACTCTTTGAATTTGTAAACCATTTAAATATACCACTTTGTAAAATTCAACCTTAAATTTTTAAATGATGAATCTTAATTACAAAGAAGAAATTTGGGCCCAGAAATAAGCCCATGAATATATGGTCAATTAATTTATGACAAAGGAGCTAAAGAATATACACTGGGGAAAGGATAGTCCTTTCAATAAATGGTTTTGGGAAAACTGGACAGCCACAATCAAAAGAATGAAATTGAACCTCTATCTTACACCATACACAGAAAACAACTCAATTGGACTAAAGAATTGGACATAAGACCTGAAACCATAAAACTTCTAGAATAAAACATACAGGGTAAGCTCTTTGACATCAATCTTGGCAACGATTTTTTAGATATGACACCAAAAGATCAAGGAACAAAAGGAAAAATCAACAAATGGAACTACATCAACCTAAAAAGCTTCTGCACAGCAAAGGAAACTATCAAGAAAATATAAAGGCAACCCATGAAGTAGAAGAAAATATTTGCAAAATCATATATCGGACAAGGGGTTAATATCTAATATATACAAAGAACTTACACAACTCATTAGCAAAAAAAAAAAAAAAAAAAAAAAATCCAGTTAAAAAATGAGCAGAGGAACTGAACAAACATTTTTTCAAAGACATACAAATGCCCAACAGGTACATGAAAAGGTACTCAACAACACTAATCATCAGGGAAATGCAAATCAAAACCAAAAGGAGATTATCATCTCTTACCTGTTAAAATGGGTATTATCAGAAAGACAAGAGATAACAAGTGTTGGCGAGGATGTGGGAAAAGTGAACTCTTATACACTGTTGGTGGGAATGTAAATTGGTTCAGCCACTATGCAAAACAGTACGGGGATTCCTCAAAAAATTAAAAATAGAACTACTGCATGATCTAGCAATTCTACTTCTGGGTACTTATCTGAAGAATATGAAACACTAACTCGAAAAGATATATGCACCCCAATGTTTATTGCAGCATTATTTACAATAGTCAAGATACGGAAATAACCTAAGTGTTTGTCAACAGGTGAATGGATAAAGAAGATGTGGGGGGTGTGTGTGTATCTTCTTTATATTAGTTATAAATTATTAAGTTATAATAAGTTATAAGTTATATTAGTTTATATTAGTTAGTTAGTATGAGTAGGCTAACAATACTGTATTGTATTTGAAAGTTGCTAAGACATTAGATCTTAAAAGTTCCCCTCACCAACATTTGTTATTTGTTGACTTTTGATCATAGCCATTCTGACAGTAGTGAGGTGATATCTCACTGTGGTTTTGATTTGCATTTTTGTAATGATTACTAATGTTGAGCATCTTTTCATGTCTGTTGGCCATCTGTATATTTTTCATAGAAAATGTCTATTCAAGTCCTCTGCCCATTTTTAAATCAGATTGTTTGTTTTTTTGATATTGACTCAGGTGAGTTCTTTACATTTTTTGGATATTAACTCCTTATCAGATATATCATTGGCAAATATCTTTTCACATTCAGTACGTTGCCTTTTCATTTTATTGATAGTTTCCTTCACTGTGCAAAAGGTTTTTAGTTGATATGGTCCCATTTGTTTATTTTTGCTTTTGTTGCCTTGGCTTGAAGCGATTTAGCCAAAATTATACTGCTAAGACCAACACCAAAGAGCATACTGCCTGTGTTTTCTCCTAGGAGTTTTATGGTTTCAGGCCTTACATTTAAGTCTTTAATCCATTTTGAGTTTATTTTTGTAAATTGTATAAGAAAATGGTTCAATTTCATTCACTTGCATGTAGCTGTCTAGTTTTCCCAACACCACTGATTGAAGAGACTCTCTTTTCCACTGTAAATTATTGTCTTCTTTGTCAAAA
The DNA here is from genome assembly GCF_028023285.1 of Balaenoptera ricei. NCBI lineage: Eukaryota > Metazoa > Chordata > Mammalia > Artiodactyla > Balaenopteridae > Balaenoptera > Balaenoptera ricei. The sequence goes on from NC_082651.1 coordinate 49,512,288, forward strand.
ATTAACTAACCATATAAGCATGGGTTTACTTCTGGGCTCTCTACTACATTCCATTGGTTTATGCGTCTGATTTTGTGCCAGTACCATATAATTTTGATTACTATAACTTTGTAGTTTAGTATGAAATCAGGGCATGTGCTGCCTCCAGCTTTGTTCTCAAGGTTGTTTTGGCTACTTGGGGTCTTTTGTGGTTCCACACATATTTTAGCACTATTTGTTCCAGTTCTGTGAAAAACGCTATTTGTATTTTGATAGGAATTGCACTGAATCTGTAGATTTCTTTGTGTAGTATGGACATTTTAACAATATTAATTCTTCCAATCCATGAGCACAGTATTCGATCTGTGTTTGTATTCAATTTCGCTCATCAATGTCTTATAGTTTTCAGAGTATAATTCTTTCACCTCCTTGATTAAATTTATTCCTAGGTATTTTATTCTTTTTTGATGCAACTGTAAATGCGATTGTTTTATTTCTCTTTCTGATAGTTCATTACTAATGTATATACAGAAAGGCAACATGTTTTCTGTATACTGATTTTTCAGTAAAGTTGCAGGATACAATTCATTTATTAGTTCCAATAGTTTTTTAGTGGAGTCTTTAGGGTTTTCTATATAGTATCATGTAATCTACAAATAGTGATAGTTTTACTTCTTCCTTTCCAATCTGAATTCCTTTTATTTCTTTTTCTTAACTGTTTGCTGTGGCTACGACTACCAATACTATGTTGAATAAAAATGGTGAGAGTGGGCATCCTTGTCTTTTCCTGATCTTAAAGGAAAAGCTGTCAGCTTTTCATCACTGAGCATGATGTTAGCTGTGGGTCTGTCATATATGGCCTTTATATTATGTTGAGGTACATTCTTTCTATACCTATTTTGTTGAGAGTTTTTATCATAAATGAATGTTGAATTGTGTCAAATGCTTTTTCTGCAACTATTGAGACGATCATTTGATTTTTATCCTTCGTTTTGTTAATGAAGTGCATCATGTTGATTGATTTGTGGATATTGAATCCTTGCATCCCTGGAACAAATCCCACTTGATCATGGTGTATGATCCTTTTAATGTATTGTTAAATTAAGTTTGCTAACAAGTTTGTTGAGGATTTTTGCACCTATGTTCATCAGAGATATTGGCTTGTAATTTTCTTTCTTTTTGTTGTGTCTTCATCTGATTTTGGTCTAGGAAAATTCTGGCTTCACAGAGTGAGTTTGGAAGCATTCCTTCCTCTTCAATATTTTGGAATATTTTGAGAAGGATAGGTATGAACTTTTCTTTAAATGTTCAGTAGAGTTCACCTGTGAAGCTGTCTGGTCCTAGACTTTTGTTTGTTGGAAGTTTTTTGATTACTGATTCAGTTTCATTACTAGTGATCGGTCTGTTCAGATTTTCTATTTTTCCTAGTTAAAAAAAATTTTTTTTAAAGAGACTTTCTAATTGGAAAAATGCTGGTGATGGAGTACAGGGACTTGGAGGAGAATAACTGTATCTTCAGGATCACCTTATAATGGGGCATACAGAGTAGCTAGCCTCCAGAAAAAAAGCCCCATGGCTGAAGAAAATGCCCAGAAGTATTTGCTGCACAGTAAAACAGAAAATAATAGCACTTCTTGATGACTTTCAGGCACATAAATAACATCTATCAATCAGCAGTCTGGTCCACAGCTTAAAATAACCCAGTTCAATACAGTCTAGTTATGGCCAAAGAAAAACAGAGCTGTGCTATTTTCAGCTGTAGCCCCACCAAGAAGTTGGGTATGTTACATATATCCAATAGTCCAGAGACGTGTATCTATTTCTAGGACCAAAGATTAGCAACAACCAGGAAGAACTAGTTCCCCTGGTACTAATGACCTACCTTATATGCACCTCACTTAGCTGGAAGGGAATTCAATTTTTCAAATACAAAGGAGATACCAGCTCTCTACCCTATAGAATTATTATTTCATTATCCTTTTTATGCCTTACTGCTGCCTAGAGAATAAAATTCAAACTCACTTAAAGCTTTCCCCCATTTGACCTCTACCAATCTTCTCGCCTAGTTTCCTACATTTTATGCTGCAAACAAATGACACCAGTCATTGTTCCAAAACATGACCTGTATTTTTCCTCCTGTGGCCTCCATGTTTCTAAATGTAATAAATATTTGGGCGGGGGGGCAGTCCTCATCTTATCTGATCTCTTAGCAACACTGACATTTGTCCATTTTTCCCTCTTTGTGGGGTTAGCCTCCTCTACCTGGCCAGGCAATATTGGGAAGTTTCCAAAAATTGGCCATACTCTTACCTTACACCATAATCAAAAGTTAAAACAGATAAAAAATCTAAACATAAGAGCTAAAACTATAAAATTCTTAGAGGAAAACAGAGATCAAAAGTTTCATGATGTTAGATTTGGCAGTGATTTCTTGGATATGACAAAAGCACAGGCAACAAAAGTAGATAAAGTGGACTTCATTAAAATTAAAAACTTTTGTATATCAAAGGACACTATAAATAATGAAAAAGCAACCCACAGAATGAGAGAAAATATTTGCAAATCATATATCTCTTAAGGGATTAATAGCCAGAATATGTAACAAACTCCTCCTATAACTCAACAACTACAATATACACACAATAAAAACCCCAAATGAGAAATGGGCAAAGAACTTGAATAGACATTTCTCCAAAGAAAATATACAGATGGCCAATGAGCACTTGAAAAGAGCCTCAATATCATTAATCACTAGGGAAATAAAAATCAAAGCCAAAAGCTGGTTCTTTGAAAAGATCAATAGAATTGATAAACTGTTAGAATGATCAGGGAAAAGAGATGACACAAATTACCAATATCCAGAATGAGAGAGGTGACATAATCATAGATATTAAAAGATAAAGAAATGTTATGAGCAATTTTATGTCAATAAATTTGACAATAGATGAAACAGACAAATTCCTGAAACACACCAAGCTCACTCAAGAAAAAAAATTAGATGAGCATAGTTCTCTAATCATTAAAGAAATTAATTTTGTAGTTTAAAGCCTTCCTACAAAGAAATCTCCAGGCTAGATGGCTTCACTGGTGAGTCCTATCAAACATTTAAAAGAAAAATAATACCAGTTCCACACAAACTCTTCTGGAAAATTGAGCAAGAAGAAATACTTCCCAACTCATTCAATGAGGCCAGCATTATCCTGATACAAAAACCAGGCAAAGGCTTTATAAGAAAACAGAAACAAAAAGAAAACACTACAGAAAAATATCCCTCATGAACACAGATGTAAAAGTACTAAATAAAATTTTAGCAAATCAAATCTAACAAAACGTTAGAGGGATAATATACCATTACCAAGTTGTTTATCCTAGGAATGTAGGGTTCCCTTAACATTAAAAAAAATCAATCAATGTAATTCACTATATTAGCAAACTAAAAAAAAAAACCGTATGATAATCTCAACAGATATTTAGAAAAAGCATTTGATAAGATCCAACAACCATTTCTGATGAAAGCTCTCAGCAAACTAGGAACAGAAGAGAACTTCCTCAACCTACTAAAGAACATCTACAAAAAAACCTATAGCTAACATCATATGACTGGTGAAAGATGGAATATGTTCCCCCTAAAATCAGGAACATAACAAGGCTCTCCATTCTTATCATTTCTCTTCTGTGTTGTACAAGAAAGGCTAAGCAGTGCAATCAGGTAAAAGAAGAAATAAAACATCCAGATTAGCAAGGAAGGACTTAAAATGTCTTTATTTGGATGATATGATCTTTTATGAAGAAGACCCAATGAAATCTACTAAAAAAAAAAAAAACCACTAGAACTAATAAGTGAGTTTAGCAAAGCTGCAAAATACAAGATAGATGAACAAATATCAATTCTATCTTTATATACCAGAAGTGAAAAATCAGATATAGGAATTTTTAAATATTTTTACAATATGAAAAACACTACTTAGGGATAAATCTAACAAAAGATGTGAAAGAAAGTGTAACAGTTGATACACTGAAAATTACAAAGCACCGTTTAGAGAAAGTAAGACCTAAATAAATGGAGAGATATACCTTGTTCATGGATCTGAAGACTCATCAGTCTTCCCCAAATTTATCCACAAATTCAATGCAATTCCAAAAAAAATCCTTGTAAGCTTTTTTTAATAGAAATTGACAAGCTAATTCTAAAATTCATATGGAAATGAAGTTTTTATGATGCTTTTTTAGAGTATATACTTTTTATAAGAGAAAGACTTTATTAAGATATTTACCGTTTAAAACCGACACATTTAAGATCAATTTTCCAACATTTCCAGGACATTTATGATGCACGTTTAACCTCTAAACTGGGAAATAAGGAATTGTATCTTATTTCCTTTACCTATAGATTCTCAAATAGTGAGTCTATTATATGAATTTGTAAATTACTTTTGACAATGTTTATTGCCTATATTTGTGTTTTCTTCTATTTTACAAATGCTTAAAATATATATTTTTATAACAATGTATATATTCCTTTCCTTCATTTTCTAAAACTCACCCACACTCTCATTATAACACAAATCTAATTGTAATCATACATACACAAATGTGTGTCCTAGTTTTTCACTATATGATTTGCCATAAGTTGTATGTTCTTCTAAGGTGCTATACAGAATCATTTAAATATACTTTGATTCTTGTGAAATCATGCACATAAGAATAAAAAAGTACAGGAAATACTAAATAAAAAGTATAAATCTCATTTCTTGGACCATCTACTGGCTTTTTACTAAAACGTGTGTCCTTGTGTGCCCCAGTATTTCTTCTTTGCCCATCCTTGATGCCCCAGCCTCTACCTCTATATCATCATTTTCACATTTTCAAGATTTGTACCCTGCACATTGTGTGCTATTATAAATAAGTATTTTGTGTTTTGGCTAAGAGTTATTTTGTAAATAGAAAACAAATATCTAGGGCCCACAATATCAAATATATAACTTTCACTCAGAATCAAACAGCATTCAGACATAGAGAGACATATTGCTAAATATATACCACTTGACAGGAAAAAATGGATTAATAAGAGGGGTGAGAAAGAAGCAAGAGGAACACATTCTTTTTTATTGACTATATAATGCGTTTTTACCTTCTGAGATTAATCAGCTTCTTCACCATAAAGAATAAAGTTATTCTTACACAATCGTCTTGGACCTTCAAACCTCCTGTTCTAATGTGAAACATTTGCTTTTTAACAATACCTGCTCTACAGGTGTCAACCTAGGATTATCATTTTGTTTTGTTGTGTGTGTGTGTGTGTACGTGTGTGTGCCTGTGTTTTTGAGGGAGGGGCCCTTCCGAGGTTTTATACACTGTTTTCTTGGAACTCAGGACTTTATATTTCTTGAGTTGTTGTTGCTGTTGCTTTTAAATTGGAGTAAATCCTCAAGTAATTCTTTTAGGAAGTGACAGTGGGTGATTTTATCAATCATGATCCAGTTAAGAAAACAGGAACTCCACTAGGTTATGCTAAGAACAGTGATTTAAAAATACAAAATTGTTTAAACATGTGATAATGGACTAAAAGAACAAAAAGGTAACCTAGAAGTAATAACTGCAGTAAGCAGCTAGCACTCCTAGGGCTATGGGAACAAAAGGTAAGAAGTTGGTGTCATCAAAACCTAAGAGTTTAGAGAAGGAGGCAGTGGGCACAGCCCAGCTGCTGCAGGTAACTCAAAAGTATCAAAATGAGGACAGTTCTAGCAATATCAGAAGAGGCTAGCGGATGGAATCCACTATTACTGCTGGGGTAACATTGACCAGAATATCAAGAAAACAGGTAGGAAGTCCCATCTCTTCTTTTCTTGCCTGTCTCCTAATGGTAGAAACTAATAGCAAGTTAGCTAACAACACAGTCTGAGAAATTTAATTTGCATAATCTCAGCCCAGCATAAGAGTAGAATACAGAAGGGTGTATTTGCAGCTTAAAGAACTTCAAAGAACCAACATAGTTCTTAATTTTAAAGCTTCGATGAATAGAGAATTCTAGATTCAAAATCATCTTCCCTTATAACTCTGAAGTCATCTGCTACTTTGTCTTCTATCATGCAGTGTTACTTCAGAAGTCTAATTCTCGCTATGGTGATCTATTAGATGTTCCTATGTTTCACCACCTACATAGACCAATTAAAGAATAAACAATTTACTCTTTTGATTACTAAAATAGTAAATGATTTAATAATTAATATATATAATATAAAAATATACTTTAGAAAAACAAGATCATATTATAGTACTACTAACATTTCACGAACCTGTAAAATATAATAAGTATTCTTCAACACTGTAATGGCCACAAAGTATTCCTTCATATGGATGGCAGCACAATATAACTAATCCTCCAATTACAGACATTAATGTCAGTCAAGCTTTTTATTATTATAAATAACACAAAATAACTTCTTTATAGACGAATATTTGCACAAGTCCATGAGTATGCTTTTAGGATAAATTTCTAGAAATAAAATTGCAGGGTCAAAGCATATTTTTAAGACTTTTGATACATATTACCAAACCTCTATTCAAAAAGGTCATACTAATTTATATTCTCATAAGCAGAAGAATCAAAATTATCCCACACTACAGCAAGTAGCAAGTATTTTCGTTATTTTATAAATATGAAGAAAATTATAAAATCTTACTAAAGCACATAAAACAAATCTAGACAAATGGGAAGACATGTCACATCCTTAAGTCTGCCACTTTTGACATTATAGCAGACTAGATAACCCAAAGGTTCCACCTGCTACAAAACAAGTAGATTCTAGGAAAAAATACAGTATTTTAAACATATGGCTGGGCTCCCTAAAAGTAGGGGGATTCTCTAAGGACCGCACCCTAGCTTTCCCCCAATTACTTCAAAAAAAGGTGATAGGTAAGGGATACAAACCATGAGTCTAGCTAACATGGAAGCTGGGAGCTCTGATCTGTATGTGAACTGAAGAAAAGCGTGCCTTGAGGGCAAATATCAATACCAGCACTGCAACTGGGGTCCTAAGGTTGAGGCCAGAAGCAAGTGGTAGAGCTGAAACTGGTGGTTCTTCTACATTGAGTCTGGCTCTTTTGAAGAGGGCTAAAGGGGGTCCAAGTCAGTAGCACTGCCAGATCCCAGAACAAATCTTTGGAGGAAAGAATACCCAACTTAGGTCCTTAGGAGTCCCACAGATCAAGGGGGGAAAATACATGTTCACACAAAGATCAGTCAGCAACTGAGGTGGCAAGCTAAATTTAGGCACCTCCCCCCAATAAGAGAACAATTATTTTAAGGTGTCCATATATTTTATTTAAAAGCACATAGAACACTTATTTATATTGTATAGGTGTATACACATAATGAGTTAAATTCAAGAATGATCACCACTAGATTAATGATGGTTATATTCAAGTGATCATCAATTTCTCCTTACACTATTACAATAATGTTTCTATTTTTCTAATGAAAATATATATTTTTTTATGTAGTCATTTAAAATCTATTTTAATTATAAGGGGGAAAATTTCAGTGTTATTACTAGCCATTTCTATTTCCTCTTTTATGAAAAACTCATGTCCTTTGCCTGTTTTTCTGTAGTATGGTCATCTTTCTTATTGACATATTTCCCCCAGTTTGCTGATTGCCATTCAATTTGGTTTCCAGTTATCTTAATACTAAAAACCTTTAAATTATTAACTAGTGAAATATATCAATACTTTCCCTCACGGTTTCTACTCTGATGAAACTGTAACTTCAATCTCTCTTTTCTTTCTCCATCCAATACTTAACATCATAAAAAGGAAGCAAGGATATTGAAGAAGATTTTAGAAAAGTAAAGAGATAGTTCATAATGTTCTCCACTGTTGATCTCTGCTAGATAATTTGTTCTCTGTGTCTCCTTCAATTCCTACTCATTTGTGTTTAGTAACTACACGCTGACAAATTCTCTTTGTAGACCTGAAAATGCTCACATACTGTATATATAAAGTAAATTTACTTTTGTAATTATAAAGCAACTCTAAATTAATCTAACCACCACTAAATTAATCTGGATCAGGAACACTGTTCTCAGCTGATTAATCAGGCATCCTCATAAACGGTGTCACAGATAAGCAGGAGGTCAGGATAAAAAATCATCAGAGAGCTAGACTTCTACTTCTAGAAAGACAGAGTATATACTTCTCCCTATTCCTCATACTGGGTACAACTGAAAACATTGTCCATTATATATAAAACAAACATAAGAAGACTCTGAAGGCTGGAGAGAAGGCAGACTGCAAGGAATCCAGCCTCAAATATCCCAGACTTGGAGCTGAAGAAACCAACAACCCCAAAATACCAACAGGATCACATATAAAGAACCCCAACTGGAGTTAAAGGACAAGGAAAGGGACAGTCTCACAAGACAAAAAGCTTTTAGAAAATAGCCACTCTACATCGGCCAAACATCACAGAAAATCTGTGACCCCTATGCCTGTAAAGACCAGGTGGGGTACCTAGAATTCTCCTTTCATGAGACTGTAACAATGTGCCCACTGGGGTGGTGTCAAAGGAGGCCAAATAGCCAGGATTTTCATCTCTGCCAGCCAGTATCAAGGCTTTACCCATGTGCAGTGTCAGTGGAAACCATGTGTGGAACCTGGACTCTCACCCCCATCCAGTAGTAATGAGGCTCTTTATTGACCTCTGTTGACAGGGGGGGCTTCTTGTTGTTACTGGGTGGGGTTGGGAATTCTCAGTACTAGTGGGTGATGATAAAAGTTCTGTCTCCCACTGTGCCTCTGACACTGACCAAGTCGGGAGTAGGAGGGGTGTCTTCCTGCTGGGTGGAGGTAATAAATTATATGTATATAACATATTAACTAGAGCAGCCACTTAAAAAAAAAAGCTATAACAAAGAGGTACACTCAAAAATACTATAGATAAATTAAAAATGGAATTCCAAAAAGTATTCAAGAAATCCACAGTAAAGAAAGAAAAAGAAAACAGAAATGAAAAACAGAGAAAACAAAAACTAAAATAACAGACATCAGCCGTAACATATTAATACTTACATGACATGTAAATGGTTTAAATACAAAAATGAAAACATAGACACTGGCAGAGTGAGTTAAAAAACATGACCCAGCTATAGGCTGTCTGCAAGAAACTCACTTCAAATTTGACAATATAAGCAAACAAAGTAAAAAGTAGGAAAGAGATTTATAAAGCAAACATTAGTCAAAGGAAAGACCATTAATACCAGAAAAGGAGATTTCAGAGCATAGAAAATTACCAGACACAGAGAGGGACAATATATAAAATTAAAAGGTAAACCCAAAAGAGATATACAATCCTAAATAAGTACACACCAAAAAACCAAGCTGCTAAATATGTGAAACAAAAACTGACAGAACTGAAAAAAGAAACAGATAAACCTACAATTATACTGGAAATGTCAACATCCCTCTCTCAATAATTGATAGAATAACTAGACAGAAAATCAGGAAGGTTATAGAAGAACTCAACAATACTATCAACCAACAATATCTAATCAACATTTATAGAGTACTCCCCCCAACAAGAACAGAACATACATTCTTCTCAAGTGCCCACAGAATGTATATCAAGAAAGACCATATCCTGAGCCAAAGCAGAAACTTCAACAAACTTAAAAGAATTTAAATCATACAGAGTGTGTTCTCTCTGGTCACAATAAAATCAAACTAGAAATCAATAACAGAAAAATAACATGAAAATCTCCATACCTGGAAACTAAACAAAACACTTGTAAATAATACAGTAAGTCCCCTACATACGAACCTTCCAGTTGTGAACTTTCAAAGATGCGAACATGTGTTCCACGAACGTCAGGCGTGAGTGAAATTGCAGCCTGCCCTCCATCTCCTATTGCTGACTATCCTTAAGCCCTACCAACTCCCACCTCCCCTCCTTCCTCCAGTCAGTAACTCTTCTTGCCTGTTCACTTGATGCCAGCCCCTGTATGCCTGCTGTTGTACTGTACTACTGTACTTTTCAAGGTACTGTACTGTAAGATTAAAAATGTTTTCTTTATTTTTTGTGTTTGTTTTTTATGTATTATTTGTGTGAAAAGTATTATAAACCTATTATAGTATAGTACTATATAGCCAGTCGTGTTAGTTGGGTACCTAGGCTAACTTTGTTGGACTTATGAACACACTCTCAGAACAGAACTCATTCATATGCAGGGGCCTTACTGTACCTGGTCAAAGCAGGTGTCTTAAGGGAAATCAAAAGATACATAGAACTGAATAAAAAGGAAAACACAATATATCAAAATTAGTGGGACATAGGAAAGCAGTGCTAAGAAAGAAATCTGTAGCACTAAATGCATACATTAGAAAAGAAGAAATGCCTCAAATCAACAATCCAAGATTCCCCATCAAGAACCTAGAAAAAGAAGAGCAAATAAACTAAAACCAAGCAGAAGGAAGGATATAACAAAGAGCAGAAATCAATGAAACTGAAAACAGAAAAATAACAGAGAAAAAAATCAATGACAGAAAGCACTAGTTCTTTGAAAAGACTAATGAAATTGACAAACTTGTAGCATAACTGACAAAGAAAAAAGGAGAGACGACACAAGTTACCAATATCAGGAATGCAACCAGGGATATCACCACAGACCCTACAGACACAAAAAAGATAATAAGAGAATACCATGAAAAAAAAACTCTACACACATAAATTTGACAACTTCAATGAAATGGACCACTTTCTCAAAAAACACAAACTACCACAACTCAGCCAATATGAAATAGATAAGCTGAATAGCCCTAAAAATTATTTTAAAAATTGAATTCATAATTTTAAAACTCTCTAAAAAGAAATCTTCAGACCCCTTTTTCACTGGAGAATTCTATGAAACATTTAAAGTAGAATAAACACCAATTCTACACAATCTCTTCTAGAAAATAGATGAGGAGGAGACACTTCCCAAATCCTTTATGAAATTAGTATTACCCTGATACCAAAACCAAAGACAGTACAAAAAAGAAAACTACAGACCAATATCCCCCATGAATATTCCTTAACAAAATATTATCAAATATAATTCAGCAATATATAAAAAGATTTATACACCATGAACAGGTGAGGTTTATTCCAGGAATTCCAGGCTGTTTCAATATTTGAAAATCAATCAGTATAATCTACCATGTCAATAAGCTAAAAAATAAGAATTAGATGATCATATTCATCAATGCAGAAAAACGTTTGACTAAATTAACACCCATTCACGATAAAAACACAGAGTGGAACTTCATTAACTTTATAAAGAGCATCTACAAAAACCTATAGTTAACATTATTCTTTTTTTTTAATTGAAGTATAGTTGACTTACAGTGTTGTGTTAGTTTCTGGTGTAAAGTGATTCAGTTATACATACATATATTCTTTTTCATATTCTTTTCCATTATAGTTTATTATAAGATATGAATATAGTTTCCTGTGCTATACAGTAGGACCTCGATATTTATCTATTTTATATACAGTAGTTTGTATCTGCTAATCCCAAACTCCTAATTTATCCCTCCCCCCGTCCCCTTTTCCCCTTTGGTAACCATAAGTTTGTTTTTAACATTATTCTTAATGGTGAAAGACTGAATGCTTTCTCCCTAAGATTGAGAACAAGGTAAGGATATCCACTCTCTCCATTCTTACTCAACACAGTGCTGGAAGTTCTAAAGAGTGCAATAAGGCAAGAAAAGGAAATAAAAGGCATACAGATTGGAAATGAAAAATAAAGACTATTCCTCTTTGCAAAGGATGTAACTGTCTACATTAAAAAAATTCCAAGGAATCTACAAAAAAACTCAGAATAATTGAGTTTAACATGGTTACAGGACACAAAGTAAACATACAAATGTCAATTATATTTCTATGTACACCACCAAAATTAAAAATACAATACCATTTATAACTGCTAAAAAAAAAAGAAATATTTAGGTGTGAATCTAAGAAAACATGCAAAGGACTTGCGTGTTGAAAACTATGCAATGCTGATGAAAGAAATAAAAAGTGATCCAAATAAATGACAAGACATACCTTGTTTATGGATTGGGAGACTCAACATAGTGAAAATGCCTTTCAACAGGTGACTGGTTAAACAAATGGTAGTACATCTATACCACAGAAAACTGCTCCACAATAAAAAACAAGGGCCTACTGATACATCTAACAACCTGTATAAATCTCCAGAGAATTATGCTGAATGGAAAAAATGCCAATCCCCAAAAGGTTTCATACTATATTGTCCCATTTAACATTCTTGAAATGACAAAATTACAGCAATGAAGAACAGATCGGTGTTTGCACAGGGTTAAGAAGGGAGGGGGATGGGAAGGAAATGGATATGACTATAACAGAACAACATGAGGGATCTTTGTTGTTATGGAAATGCTCTGTATTTTGACTCTATTGATGTCAATATTCTGGTTGTAATATTGTACCATAGGAAGAAACAGTTAAAGGTCCATAGGATCTCTATTATTTCCTACAACTACATGTGAATTATCTCAAAATAAAAAGTTTAATAAAAATAGGCTTCAGAAATACACTGTGGTTATGACATAGTATGAGTGTGTTTCATGTTTGGTAATGGCAATCATTGTTGCTTTTGTTGTGGTCATCCATGTACAATGCTTGGTGTCAGTCTATTTATCTCTTGTAAAAATAAAATACAGTGTGTGTGTGAAAAAAAATTAAAATAAAAAATAAAAAAAATTTAAAAAAAAAAACAAAAAGAAATACACTGTGGTAGTTCCTCTCCTTGCTGTATGCGCATGTCATTCCTTCATGGAGAAGTGGAACCTATTCCTTCCTTCTCCTTGAATGTGGGCCAGTCTTAGTGATTTGATTAATTTATAGAATTTTAGGGGTTTCTACCTGCTCTCTTGGAAAACCTGCCCTGGTGGAAGCCAGATGTCATATAAGAAGTTCAATTACCATGAGACAGCTATGAGTAGAGTAAGTGATGCTAGCTGGTCCCTACCTGTGAAGTGAAGAAGCCATCTTGGATATTCCAGCCCCATAGTTTCTTGGGAAAAAAATCAAGGCCCCATATATATGGTCCCAATCAAGTTTTCCCAGCTCTATTTTTTCAAGCCAACCCACCGGATGCCCCAAATATTATGGAGCACAAATAAACCATCTCATGCCCAAACTACTGCCCCATAGATTTTTTTGTTTACACCACGAATTGGCAAACATTGTCAGTAAAGGGCCAGAGAGTAACTTTTTAGGCTTTGAGAGTCACCAATCTCACAACTACTCAACTCTGGTGTAGTAGCACAAAAGAAACCATAGGCAATATGTAAATGAATGAGTGTGGCTGTTTTCCAAAAATTTTATTTATGAACATGGAAGTCTGAATTTCATTTTTCAATTTTCATGTGTCACAAAATATTCTTGAGGGTTTTTTTAAAGCATTTAAAAATGTAAAGTCAATTCTTAGTTGGTAGGCTGTACAAAAAAGGTTGGGCTCCTGACTTACATGTTCTTTCATTTTGCAATCCCTACTTACTTAAGGATTAAGGTATTGAATTGCATGCTCCAGATTGCCTCTGTCATTTTACTGAATCCTAAACTCTTAGACTTGGAAAGAATTTTAAAGATCAATTTGATAGTCTAAACACCTACTTAGTCTAAATACATGAATCCACTGTATACTATGCCTGCCAAGCAGATACCCAGATCCTCCAGCAATAGGGAAACCATTAGCTCCACCTAAACTGCCCAGTCTACCTTCAGACAACCCTGATTTTTTTCCCCTGTGCTGAGGGAAACCTGTCTCCCTATAACTTCTATCCATTGATCCTAATTCTGCCTCTTGGTGTCTGCCTACTTCCATTTCCAAAAACAGGCTTTCAGATACTTCAAACAGCCACTGTATCTCCTGCAGTATTTTCTTTTCTCTAAGCTAAATATCCCCAACTCCTTAAACCTAACCTTGTATAACCTCTGAACTTCCTTTAACCATCTAAAACTAGGATGCCCAAAACTGAAGATAATACTCCAAATGTAGTCTGACGAGAGAAGAACCATTAACTCCCTTTTTCAGAGACTTCCATTATTGCAATTTAAGAGAACACATTTGTTTGTTTTGCTTTGGTTTTTTTTTTTTGACAGCCACATCACATCAGACTCATGGTAAACTTACCACTGATTAAAATCTTTTCCTTACATGTTAAGTCAGATCTCTTCCATTAGACACTCACATGGCAGAAATCTTAGACTCAAGTACACAACTTTATATTTATTCCATTCAATGTAATCTTGTTAAATCCAGCCCATGATTCCAGCCAGTTGAGATCTTTTGAGATCCTAGTTTTTGCTTCACCTATTTACTAACTCCAGAGCTCACCATGACCTGCAAATTTGAAACATATGCCTTCTATATAGCATATAAGTAAAGTAATTGACAAAAATAAACAGAACAGGGACTTCCCTGGCGGCGCAGTGGTTAAGACTCCACGTTCCCAATGCAGGGGGATCCCTGGTCAGGGAACTAGATCCCACATGCATGCCGCAACTAAGGAGCCTGAAAGCTGTAACTAAGGAGCCCGAGAGCTGCCACTAAGACCCAGCACAACCAAATAAATAAATAAAATAAAAAAAAATAATAATAAAAAACAGAACAGAGGCAAGTACCAAGTCCTGTGGTAAGGCTGTAGAAATGTCCCTTTAGTCCTAAAATAATAAATTATATTACTTTTTCCATCTTGACAATATCACCATGGAACTTAGTAAACCTTTTACTGAACTACAAATGTGGTATGTTTATCACATTTGCTTCATCTCTCAAAGGAGGAGATCTGTCAAAAAATGAACTGTTAGTCTAACATGACTTTTTCTTAGTGATACCATACTGGGCTCTTTCATTGTTAACTGCTTATAAATAAATCATGGTTTTTGTCATCTTTTTTTTTTTTAATCTTCCTAAGGCTCAGTGTTAACTTGTTTAGTCCATATCTTGAAGAAAAACAAAAATCACCCTTGCCCATCTCTAGGTTTCTTTTCTAGATCTCTCTTGATCCTTTTGGTTCTTCAAAAAAATCATCAATGGAAATGTAGATTTTTCTTTTTCTTCCTTTGAAGTTTTTGAACAAAAAAGCCTTAGTGCAGTGATATTTCTTTTTATTTTTAAACCTACCTTTCACACGCTTTTTATTACTTTTTTCTCTGCTTAGTAAATTACATTTTAAAGCTATAAATTTTTATAGCCCTCAGTCTGGTACCAACTTGGAACTACCGTGGCATTTTGCCTGGAATCCAATTATTTTTTTCGATGCTTATCTAGTTTGTATTTTAAATTGGGTTATCTTAATTCTGAATGCTAATATTCAATATCTCAAAATCTGCTTGTTCATAAAGGCAATTACCACATTTATTTGTTTTCAATAAAAACATCAATTTTGCTTCATGACCAAATCTACATGATTACTATCTTGCTATTTCCGATCACATACATTAAGAACGGATATCCCACACTGTAACAAATAGATATGTATATGGGATAAAAAATGAACCTCAACCTTTATCTCATATCACACATAAATATTAACTTGAAATGGATTATAGACCTAAATGTAAATGCTAAATCTATAAAGCTTCCAGAAAAAAAACAGGAGAAAATCTTCATGACCTTGCAGTAGACAAAGATTTCTTAGCTAGGACACAAAAAACACTAACTGTAAGAGAAAGTATTTATAAATTTTATCAAAAATAAAAATTGTTCTTAAAAATATTATGAACATGAAAAGGAAAGACAGAATTGGAGAAAAAAATATTCATAGTGCTTTCATCTGCCAAAGTGTTGGTATCTTGAATATTAAAGTTAATAATAAGAAGGCAAACAGCCCGATTTTTTTTTAAAAAATGGGTAAAAGAGTTGACTGGACAGTTCAAAAACAAGATAAACAAATGGCTAATAAGCACATAAAAAATACTCAACAGCATTAGTCATCAGGAAAATGCAAATTAAAATCAAAATAAGATATCACTAACATACTTACCAAAATGGCTAAACTTTTGATTAAAATTTTTGATATATAAGTTGATTACAGATCACCTTAATAATACATAGAAAGCAAATTTCAAGGCGGAAAATTATGTTTCCATTGACATTTCTATAAAAAAAACCTAATTATATGAAGTTCCACTCAATATTAAAATAACATTCATATCTAACAATTTGTTTAATATATCAATTAAATGTGACCTAATTTAATCACTCATTTAAATATAATTAGGAGCATCATATGCAGTGGGAAAACCGTAGCAGAAGAATCTTTTCTCTTTCTTACCTCTATAAATTAACTATTTAAGACCTTAATCATTTCTCTTAGTAAATACTGAAAAAGTGCATAATTCAAAGTTAAAATACATTCTATCCCAATCACTGAGTGAAACATTTATTAAGTGCCTATTTACATACTATGTACACGCTTGATTAGTAAAATCATTTTCTAAAAGCTTTACAGTCAAAGGTAGAAAAAAATATAATGCACACAAAAGCATCAAATATTGGAACCCAAATCCCATTGTGCTAGATATGTTAAAACTTCCCCCAACAAACACAGTGCTGGATCACATTCTTCTCTTTTTCTCCTTTCCAGTCCTCTCTCCCTACTTTTTTTTTTTTTTTAATGATAGCCATTTTAATTATAGTAACAAAGCCCTTTACTTTGTTACTTTAGGAAGTCAAGGCTCTCAAATTATAACAGTGAACCTCTTTTATGTGGGATGGAGGCTATATATAGTCTTTGTGATCCAATGAAACTTCTGTCACATTTATATCATAATCCAGTTTCTTTCAAGTAAATCTGTCATCTCCAATATACTTGATACACCTGGAAAGTTAATGTCTCAACAAATATCTTACATATTTGAATAATCAATGGTTTGCCATTGAGACCTATTTATTTATTTATTTACTTTGAGATTGCTTCAGAGACCTCATTCCCAAATTTCATCTAGGAGTCATTCTAAAATGCAGTAAGTTTCTTTGTGAAACAGGAAATTCAGGATCTTGTCCACAATAGGCACATAAGAACTTTGCCCACACATGTAAACAATCTGACAAATTACGGCCTGAAACACAATTTTAAACTGAGGATCCTGAGTGGTGGAGAGGTTTATTATAGGATATCTAACATAGAACCAGTAGTGATTACCTTATTTGTTTCAGTAAAGATGCTATTGAAGATGTCTGGCTCTATTTCATATAGGTCAATTCCCTTCCTATTAAAAAGCACTTACTTTCCACTCTTAGACCAGACCCACAATTTCTGTCAAAAGTCTCATAATGAATCAGCAATAGGAATGCCACAGCATAAATCAAATCCTTCTACCAGAACAACAATTCAAAGTCCATAAATAATTAAGACCGAATAAATCTTCGAAGATTCAAAAAAAGGCAGGGGGAGAATATTGAGAAACTGTCCCAGATAGCTAAATACAATGTCGCATCCTGGATTGGATCCTAGAACAGAAAAGGGGCATTAATGGAAAAAACTAGTAAAATCGGAACAGAGTCTGGACTTTAGTTAATAGTAATACACTGACATTCATTTCTTAGTTTTTTTTTTTTTTATTCACGTTCTTTTATTTATTTATTTATTTATTTATGACTGTGTTGGGTCTTCGTTTCTGTGCGAGGGCTTTCTCTAGTTGTGGCAAGTGGGGACCGCTCTTCATCGCGGTGCGCGGGCCTCTCACCATCGCAGCCTCTCTTGTTGCGGAGCACAGGCTCCAGACGCGCAGGCTCAGTAACTGTGGCTCACGGGCCCAGTTGCTCTGTGGCATGTGGGATCTTCCCAGACCAGGGCTCGAACCCGTGTCCCCTGCATTGGCAGGCAGATTCTCAACCACTGCGCCACCAGGGAAGCCCCATTTCTTAGTTTTGACCTATGTACCACGGAAATGTAAGATGATAACATTCAGGGAAACTGAAGTTGAGTAAAGAGTGTACAGAAAAAGTTCTCTATTACCCTTGCAAATTTTCTCTAAATCTAACATTATTCCAACAACAACAAAAAACTCCACAAAAAACAGAATTAGAAGTTGTATGTAGACTAAAAGCCTTTAAAATCTGAAAACAAAACAATAGAGCACACCTATCAATGGGAAAAAAATAAAGACTCCAGTCAGTAGTAAATAGATAATAATGCACAGGTGAGTTTAAAAGAGGAAAGGCAACTAGTTAACAAATAAAAGAAAAATATTAAATTTACAAACAAAAAATTTCTAAAAAGTGAAACCATTTTTCACATATCAAATTAGCAACTTTAAAAATTATATTATTGGTAAAAGTATGGTGACTCTGGCACTGCCATACATTGCTGACTACAGGGTACATTAAGATAATTTTTATAAAGCAATTGGCACAATATATCACAAGCCAAAAAGTAAACTTAGTAATCCAACTTTTGTGAAAATAAACCGAGGAATTAAGATGGAACCTTTATACAAAATATAAAGGTTATATAAAAAACCTTTATACAAAATATGCTAACTAAAGCATTCCTGATAGTCAATTTTTACTGAAAATTGTTTTTACTGTTCCTGATAGTCAATTTTTACTGAAAATTGTTTTTACTGTTCCTGATATTCAATTTTTACTGAAAATTGTTTTTACTGAAACAATCTATAAGACATCTACCATAGGAAAATAGTTAATTATGGCTCATCCACTTAATAGGCAGTTATTAACAATGACATTCACAGAACTCATACTAAACTTAAGAAATTCAGATTCGGAATTGTAAACAAAGCATCATAACAGGTAAAACAATGAACAAAAATTATGGTTGTAAAAGAGACTGGAAGAAAGTACACCAAAAACATGAATAATAGTTATCTCTGGGTGATGGGATTATAGGTAATATCTTCTTATATTTTTCTATATTTTATGATTTTTACTGTAAAGGACTTGCTTTTAAATAGGGAAAACTACATTTTTAAGAAACCAAAGTGGAGGAAGCATAATTTAATATATCATGTATATGGATGGTTTTACATTAGAGATAACTATCAAAATATTTTTGTACATATTAAAAAAAACAATTAAAATTATTTTATATATATATGTAATCATTACTGAACTTCCTGTAAGATATTCTGGTACTCCTCAAAAACTATCAGCATGCATTTTGGCTCATATTAGAAATAAGGTCTTACCCTCAATGATTTTACAATCTAGAAACGATTAAGTTACGAGAATGAGAAAAAAGAACAAAAAAAAGAAGTTAAATATTTAAATACTAATAAAGTGGTTGAGTATAGACTCTGTAATCAGATAGACCTAACCTGAATCCTGGCTCCAATAACTGTGTGACCTTGGGCAAGTATCAGCCTCTCTAAGCCCAAGTCACCCTGGTCTGTCATTTGAAGATTAACAGTACTGACTTTGCAGAATTAATGTGAGCACTAAATGAAATATTCAAGGAAAACACCTGGCAAAATGTCTGGCACATAATCAGTATGTAAATTTAGCTTTTTTTTTTTTAACTACTCTTAGTGGTATTATTGACTATCAGGGTTTTAAATGGTCAGAGGAACAAAAAGAGATCATTACAGCAAGAATTAAGGAAGGCTTTAAGAATTCTGCTAATCCTTGAAGGAAGAGTTGAACACGGTAAGACTGGGCAGAGATGCAGAGCACTATTAAAAACTTATTCAAGCAGAGATTTGAATAAGTAGGGCATGTTTATAGAACAGTGAAGTGAACCATCCAACTATAGCAGAAGAGACATAGAAACACTTCTCATGGAAAGAAATGAAATAAGATATTTTTTAAAGAAAAAATAAAAGACTGTCAATTAATAGCATTTGTGTTATTCAACACAGAGTTATCATCAAGGGAAAAAATTTAAAGTGCAAGTTAAATTACAGTATCTCAAACAATACTATATAAAAATCACTTTAACAAAACAGTAATTGACCTTGTAATATTTAACAACTAAAGTCTGCCAAGAAAAAAATATCCAAAATAACCAGTAGCTATTAAATAAAGAAATATTCATGTACACTGGAAGAAAAGAGGGAAGGAGGTAAAAATACAAAATAAAAACTAGAAGTATTTTTTGTACATACTAAGAAATCATAAGTATGCGAAAAATAAGATAAAGATGGTATTTAAGAAGGATGTACAATTAAAATTTCCTTAAATGTTCATGCATATAATTTTATGATTATAATTGTTCTTGCCTATTACATATGTTGCAAAATAACTCAACAAACTTGAAATAAGAAAAATTATTTCTAAATTAATGAAGTGGCAGATTTCCCTGATTTACAGAAATCCATCTTTTCTAGACAACGTATTGAGAACCTATTTATTTATCAATCCTAATTTAGTAGAATTAACATAATTTTATTATTATGGTGAACTTTCTTTAAATTATCTTTTTGCAGAAGGAACTACACACCACTTTCTCTTGTAGTAACCGCCTACTGCTCTACTGGAAATACAGGACATATTATTAATCATTAAAAATAACAAACTATTGGGAATTCCCTGGCAGTCCAGTGGTTAGGACTTGGCGCTTTCACTGTTGGGGCCCAGGTTCAATCCCTGGTGGAGGAACTAAGATCCCTCAAGCCATGCGGCCTGGTCAAAAAATAATAATAGTAATAATAAACTATTAAGCCCAATACCATGACCTTGACATTTATCAAATATTTCTAAGTAAAATTAAAGCAAAACAAACCAATTCACTTAAGAACTCAGAAAGCTTCAGTAAGCTCATTACACACACACATATTGACTAAGAAAGCAAGCTCTGGAGTCAGGCTGCTTTATGGGTCTGAGATTTATGAGTTTAAATCTCAGTTCTAAGCCCCATTAATAAGCTGCATATGTTGAGAAAATTATTTAATCTTCCTATGCCTAAGTTTCTTCCTCTGTAAAATGGGGACAGTAAGTAATAGTGCCTTCCCTCATAAGGTCACTCTAAGGATTAAATGGCATAATGTGTATAAAACATATATCACAGTATCTAATCTAGTACAGAGTAAGAGCTTCATATGTAGAAATTATCATTAATATAATCATCATTATGTGTTTCTATAATACATAATGTTTCAATATATAGGAAACCCCAAGACAACAAGGAAGATTTAAAAATAAATAAAAGGTACACAGAGGAAATTATAGCTACAACAAACAGTAAACACAACCTACTCCTATCCAGATAAAACCTTACAGTAAAGGCTTATTTGCCTCAGTTCCATTCATTCAGTACATCATGACCAGCTTTAAACAAAAAAAATTACAAAGCATGCTAAAACACAAAAAGTACAGTTTGAAGAGACAGAGCAAGCAGTAGAACCAGACTCAGATGGCAGAAATGTTGGAATTACCAGACCAGGAATTTAAAACAACTACAATGAATATGCTAAGGTCTCTAATGGAAAAAGTAGACAACATGCAAGAACAGATGGGTAATAAAGAAGAAAGATGGAAACTCTAAGAATCAAAAGAAAATGTTAGAAATCAAAAATACTGTAACAGAAATGAAGAATGCCTTTGATAGGCTCATCAGTAGACTGGAGACAGCCAAGTAAAGACTCAGTGAACTTGAAGAAATGTCAGTAGAAACTTCCAAAACTGAAATGGAAACAGAAAAAAGCATGAAAAAGTACAGAATATCCAAGAACTGTGGAGCAATTACAAAGGGTATAACATACACATAATGAGAATACCAGAAGGAAAAGAAAAAGAGAAAGGAACAGAAGAAATATTTGAAGCAATAATGACAATTTCACAAAATTAATGATAGATACCAAGCCTCAGATCCAGAAGCTCAGAGAACACGAGGCAGGATAGATATTTAAAAATCTATACCTAGGCACATCATATTTCCACTGCAGAAAATCAAAGATAAAGTCTTAAAGGAGGCCAGAGGAAACACTTTTCTATAGAGGAAGAAGGATAAGGATTACATCAGACTGCTTTTCAGAAATCATGCAAGCAAGAGAGTGAAATAAAGTATTTAAAGTGCTGGGGGGGTGGGGGGTGAGGCTGGGGGGGGATGGAATACAACCTAGAATTCTGTATCTAGTCAAATTATCCTTTAAAAGTGAAAGAGAAATAAAGACTTTCTCAGGCAAACAAAATCTTCAGAGAGAACAAAACATATAGGTCAGAAGTCAGAAACTCAGATCTACATGAAGAAAGGAAGAGCACTAGAGAAAGAAAAAATGAAGGCAAAGTAAAAATTTTTATTTTTCTTATTCTTAATTTATCTAGCATATAATAGTTTGTTCAAAATAATAGCAATGATGCATTTGATGATTAGAGCCTATAGATAAGTGAAATGAATGACAGCAATGTTATAAGGACAGGAGGGAGGAACTGGGAATACTCTAAGATACTTGCACTCTCAGTGAAACAGTGTAGTGTTACTTGAAAGAGGACCTGGATTAGTTGTAAATGTATATTGCAATCTCAAGGGCAATGACTAAAAAAATATCCTTTATGAAATAAAACTGATATGCTAGGAGAGGACACATAGTAGAATCATATAAAATGCTCAATTAAAACCAAAGAAGGAAAAAAAGCAAACAAACAGAGGCAGAAAAAGAGTGGAAAACAAAACAGAAACAAAGAATAGGGCAAAGAATAGAAAACAGTAACAAATATGGTAGATGTTAAACCAACTGTATCAGAAATCATTTTAACATGAATGGTTTAAATAAACCAATTAAAAGACAGCCTTTCAGAATGGATTAAAAAAAAGATGCAACTAAACTTAAGTCTACTAAATAAATGTTGTCTGTGATAAACTAACTTTTAATATAAAGACACATATAGATTAAAAGGAAGGGATGGAAAAGATATGCCATGTTAACACTAATCAAAAAAAGCTGCAGTAGCTATAGTAATTTCAGACAAAGCAGACTTTACAGCAAGGAATATTAACAGAGATAAAGAGGGGCATTACATAATGATAAAGGGGTCAGTTCTCCAAGAAAACATAACATTCTCTAATTTCTATTGAAATTAGATGCCTAACAACAGAGCATCAAAATATATGAGACAAAAACTGATAGAACTGTAAAGAGAACTGGATGAATTTACTATTATAGCTGAAGACTTCCATACCCCTCTATCAGGAATCAGAAGATCAGCTGGCAAAAAATCCAGTAAGGACACAGTTGAACTGAAAAGCACCATCGATCAACTGGATCTATAGAATACTTCATCCAACCAGAGCAGAAATACACATTCTTCTCAAGCTCACATATAACATTCACCAAGACAGAACATATTCTGGGCCATAAAACACATCTTAACAAATTTTTAAAAACTGAAATCATACAAGGTATGCTCTCATACACGATGCAATGAAATTAGAAATAAATAACAGATAGCTAGAAAACCCCAAAATACTTGGATATTAAACAGTGAACTTCTAAACAACACATGTGTCACAGGAGTCTCAAGAGAAATTTTAAAATATTGAACAAATAAAAATGAAAATGTAACTTACTAAAAGTTGTGGGAACCAGAAAACCAGTGCTTAGAAGGAAATTAATGGCATTGAATGCACAATATTAAAAAAGAAGAAAGATCTAAAATCATTAATCTAAGCTTCCAATTTAGGAAACTAGAAAAGAGCAAAGTAAATCCAAAGTAAGCAGAAGGAAAGAAATAATAAAAATTAGAGCAGAAATCAATGAAACTGAAAACAGGAGATCAATCAAAACCAAAAGTGGATTCTTTGAAAAGATCAATAAAATTGATACATTTCTAGCCAGGTTAACAAGAAAAAAAAAGAGTAAACAAATTACTAATATTAGAAATGAAAGTGGGCCCATCAGTACTGATTCTGTAGACATTAAAAAGATAGTAAAGGGGGGCTTCCCTGGTGGTGCAGTGGTTAAGAATCCACCTGCCAGTGCAGGGCACATGGGTTTGAGCCCTGGTCCAGGAAGATCCCACATGCCGCGGAGCAACTAAGCCCGTGTGCCACAACTACTGAGCCCGCAGGCCACAACTACTGAAGCCCGCGTGCCTAGAGCCCATGCTCCGCAACAAGAGAAGCCACTGCAATGAGAAGCCTGCACACAATGAAGAGTAGCCCCCACTTGCTGCAACTAGAGAAAGCCCGCATGCAGCAACGAAGACCCAACACAGCCAAAATAAATAAATAAATATTAAAAAAATTGTGAATCACTATGTTTAAAAAAAAACAAAGGGCTTCCCTGGTGGCGCAGTGGTTAAGAATTCACCCGCCAATGCAGGGGACACGGGTTCAAGCCCTGGTCCGGCAAGATCCCACACACTGCTGAGCAACTAAGCCCGTGTGCCACAAGTACTGAGCCTGCGCTCCAGAGCCCGCGAGCCACAACTCCTGAAGCCCAGGCACCTAGAGCCTGTGCTCTGCAACAAGAGAAGCCACCGCAATGAGAAGCCCATGCACCGCAACAAAGAGTAGCCCCGCTCACCGCAACTAGAGAAAGCCTGCGCACAGCAACAAAGACCCAATGCAGCCAAAAATAAATAAATAAAATAAATTTTTTTTTAAATACCTTTAAAAAAAAGATACTAAAGGAATATTATGAACAACTCTATGCCCATGAATTTAATTACCTAGATAAAACAGACCAATTTCCTGAAAGACACAATCTACTAAACCCCCTATAATGAGAAATAAGTAAGCTGAATAGTCCTGTGTCTATTAAAGAAATTGAATTAATAATAAACGGCCTTCTAAAACAGAAAGCACCAGGCCCAGAAGGGTTCACTGGTGAATTCTACCACACGTTTAAGGAAGAAATTATACTAATTCTCCAGACAATCTCTTCCAAAAAATAAAAGCTGAGAGAATACTTCTTAACTCATTCTATGAGGCCAGCATTACTGTAATACTCAAACCAAAGACATTATAAGAAAGGAAAACTAAGTACCAACATCCCTCATGAACACAGATGTAAAAATTCTCAAGAAAATATTAGTAAATTAAATCCAATAATGCATTTTAAAAAACTACACACTACAACCAAGTGGATTTATCCCAGGTATGCAAGTCTGGTTCAATATCTGAAAATCAATTAATGTAATCCATCACATCAACAGACTAAAAAAGAAAAATTACATGATCATATCATTAGATACCAAAAAAAGCATCTAACAAAATCCAACACTCATTCATGGTAAAAACTCTCAGCTAACTAGGAGTAGAGGAGAGTTTCCTCAACTTGGTAGAGAACATCTACAAAAAAACTATAACACCATACTTAATGGTGAGAAACTGGGTGCTTTCCCAGTAAG
This sequence comes from Balaenoptera ricei, assembly GCF_028023285.1. NCBI lineage: Eukaryota > Metazoa > Chordata > Mammalia > Artiodactyla > Balaenopteridae > Balaenoptera > Balaenoptera ricei. The sequence continues at coordinate 49,537,583 of NC_082651.1, forward strand.
ATCAGGAACAAGGCAAGGATGTCCACTCTCACCACTCCTATTCAAATCATATTGGAAGTCCTAGCTAATGCAGTAAGAAAGGAAAATAAAATGTATACAGGTTGGGAGGGAAGAAATAAAACTATATTTGTTTACACATGACATGACTATCTATGTACAAAATCCCAAAGAATCAACAAAAAATCCTGGAAGAAATAAGCAATCATAGCGAGTTGCAGGATTCAAGGTTAATATACAAAAATCAATTGCTTTATTGTATACCAGGAACAAACAATTGTAATTTGAAACACAATACCATTTGAATTAGCACTTAAAAATGAAATACTTAGGTATAAATCTAAATAAATAAATACACACACACAATATCTATATAAGGAATACTAAAAAACTCTTAAGAAATTTTTAAAAATCTAAATACATGGAGAGATTCCCTGTACATGGATAAGAAGACTCAATATTGCCAAGGTGTCAGTTCTTCCTAACTTGATCCATAGATTCAATGCAATTCCAAGCAGAATATATCTGTGTGTGTGCGTGTGTGTGTGTGTGTGTGTGTGTGTGTGTGTATAAAACTGAATCACTTTGTTGTACACCTGAAACTAATACAATATTGTAAATCAACTATACTTCAATCTAAAAAAAAAGAGAGGCCAACTCATTGAATGAGAGAAAGTATTTGCAAATCACATATCTGACAAATGTCTAATATCTAAAATATATAAAGAACTCTTACATTGCACCACTAAAAAGATAAAAAACCCAATTAAAAATGGGCAAAGGATCAGAATACACATTTCTCCAAATATATATATGTAAATGGCCAATAAACACATGAAAAGATCGTGGCTAAACATCATCCAGCAATTAGAGAAATGCAAATCAAAGCCACAGTGATATACCACTTTACATCCACTAGGATGGCTAAAATAAAACAGACAATAAGATGTGTTGGTGACGGCTGGAGAAACTGGAACCCTCATACATTGCTGGTGGGAATATAGAATGATGTGGCCCCTTTGGAAAATGTTTTGGCAGCTCCTGAAAAAGTTGAAGTTATCACATGACTTACCAGTTCCACTTCTAGGTGTAAACCTAGGACGGAAATGTTCATATCAACATTATTCATAATAGCCAAGAAGTGGGAACAACCCAAATGCCCATTTAGAATAAATAAAATGCAGTATATTCATACAATAGCATATGATTTGGTAAAGAAAAGTACTGATACATGCTACACGTGGATGAATCTTGAAACCATTATGTTAATTGAAAGAAACTAGTCACAAAAGACCATATAGTATGATTCCATTTACAGAAAATGTCTGGAATAGGCAAATGAAGAGAGACAAAGTAGAGTAGTGGTTGCCGAGAGCAGGGATAGGGCAGGAGCAGGAAGCAGTGTTAAGAGGAAGAGGGGAGGGGAGTTCCAGAGGAATAGGGAGTGACTGATAATGAGTATGGGTTTCTTTTGGAAGTGATGAAAGTGTTCTAAAATTAGATGGTGATGACAGTTGTACAACTCTAGGAATACACTAAAACCATTGAATTGAGCACTTGAAAAGGGTGAATTGTATAGTATGTGAATTCTCTCTCAATAAATCTGTTTTAAAAAATAAGAAGAAACCCAGAATAATGAAACTAGCTACATTCAGGGGTTGGGTGGAACAAGGGAAAAAGGACAAGGCAGAGGGAACAGAATAGATGGGATGTGGAGACATACCCTTTAAAAAATAGCTCTTATTTGGGGAAACACATTACAATTCCACTAATTAATAAGTTAATTAATTCAATAAGAACTGGGGGGGAGCTTTTCTAAAGTGGGATGCAAATAAAAACAAATAAACCTATCGGTGTTTTGAATTAAAACATAATCACACTGAATGCTAAAACTAGTGGATGAAAGTTTGATAAGGAATAGGATATTTACACAGTCTCAAAGTATCTTCCTACAAAGAAAAAAACAGTAACTTTACAATTGGAGAAACTTGGCAGACAATATTTTAAGCAAGTGATCAAAGTTAACATCACCAATAATGGGACCAATCAACATCATGCGACTTTTTTTAAAAAAGTTCTTATTTGAGGAACAACATTAAAATTTCATTAATTAATCAATTACTTCAACAAGGATAGAGGGATTTTCTAAAGTGAAATACAAATAAAAATAAATGAACCTACCTCTTTCGAATTAAAATATAACCACACTGAATGCTCAAACTAGTGTATAAAAGTCTGATAAGGAATAGGATATTTATATACACACACACATTTGATATGATGTAGTGAGTATGCAGCATCACTTTGGTACTCTTGCCAAATATTCATAATCTGAACCTAATCACAGGAAACAATAGACAAAACCAAATTCAGCAACATCTTCAAAAGTATTAAGATCATGAAAAACTGAAGAACTCTATCAGATTAGAGGAGAGTAAGAGATGTGACAACTAAATGTAATGTATGGACCCTGGAACTTCTTCTTTTGCTATAAATCAATGTTTATTTCCTGATTTGGTAAACCGAACCTTGGCTAGGTAAGAAAATATCCTTGTTTTTAGGAAATATACATTTAAGCATTTATGGGTAAAGGGCATTATGGTTAATGTTAAGGGAAAAAAAAATGACATACAGAGAGCAAGAGAGAGTGATAAAGCATGTATGATAAAATGTTGCCACCAGGGGAATTTGGGTGACAGGCATACGGGAATTAATTCTTTGTACTACTTTTGCAACTTTTCTATAATTCTGAAATTATTTCAAAATAAAGGTTCCTTTAAAAAAAATGTTGCAACAATATACCCCCTACCAGAACCTTAGTACCAAAGGCAGTAACAATATCAAAAGGTTATTTTATAAATATAAGTCCAAACTGGTATAAATAACATAACTGAATAAATAATGAGAAAGGTCAACTCTGCCTTACAGAAGAATTCCAAATAATAAAAGAGGAATAAGGGAAATAGAAAATCATCATTAGAACACTGTAGTAAGTGCTGCAGGCAAAACCTACTAATGAATTGGAAATTAGTGATCAAAACTTTAAAGAGAAACAGTGTATTTACATAACCTCAAAGTATCTCCCCTCTGAAATTTATTAATTCTGTGGTGATTCTAACGTATATCCACAAAGTTTTTAACACCTCTCCTTCCAGGAACTGGAACTTAATTCTCCTCCCCATGTGTATATTGGACTAAGTGACTGGTTGCTAGTAAATAGAGTATGGAAAGGGATAGTAACTTAACAGTGGAGGAATCTGGCAGACTCCACCTTAACCAACTGATCAAGGTGAAATCAACTGTAATAAGCCATGTTGATATCATGTGCCCTCTGATATGATGTGATGAGAGCACTTCACCTCTGTGGCATCGTCCCCAAATCCATAACCCCAGTCTAACTGGAAAAACATCAAACTCAATTTGAGGAACATTCTACAAAATAAGCAGCACTCTTCAAAACCATCAAGGAAAGACTGATGAACTGTCGTAGACTGGAGAAGACTAAGGAGAGTGACAACTAAATGCAACATGGTATCCCGGTTTATACCCTCAAACAGAAAAGGGATATTAATGGAAAACTGGTGAAATCCAAATAAGTCTGTAGTTTGCCCTAATAGTATTGTACTTAGGTTCATCTCTTAGTTTTGACAAATGGCCATGGTAAATTTATTTACACTAATTTCACTCAAAGGAAGCTGGGTGAAAAGAATACAAGAACTCTCTATATTATCTTTGTAACTCTTCTGTAAACCTAAAATAATTTCAATAAAAAGTTTAAAAGTAAATGAATTAACCAATTTTAAAAGATTATTTTGTAAATTAGAGTACTCTTCAAATTAAAGTTGAACCATTAAACTCAATTTCTAAGCCCACTTATTGCATGAATAAACTCAGTTTCAATTAAGTTACTTTGCCATAGAGTATATTACTACATGCTCTTTGCATTGAATGATTTTTGGAGAGGGACAGAGGAGAATGAAAGCTAACATGTGAAGGAAACTATTTGCATGTGGTAAACAATCTTTTGGAAGCTTAAGGGAAATGATTGGAAAAGACTAGTAAAATAGAATAAAGATAAATTTAAAAGATTAAAATTACCATACTAACAGTACCCTATAAACAAAGGGGAAATCTAGAAGGTTCCTTTTAGAAGGATAACAATGACAATAATATAGACAAAGGACCAAAAAGAGGCGAGGAAAATGTTAAGGGCTATCACAAAAGCCTATACTAGAGGTTCCCAAACTTTCTGGGTTTACAAAGCCCTTAAGTGTGTCAGTAATTTTTTCATAGGCCAAAAGAAATACTTAACCATTCTGTTTAAATAGTCAGGTCCAAACAACTTTAGAAGAATGTATGTCCTAACAAGTTGTGTTGAGTACTGCAAACTTCTCAAACATTAGATTCAGATTGGACACGACCTTCCCCTTTTCCTGTTTCATATGGATTTTCACATGGTACTTGCTTTTTGTCATAGCAACTACCAAAAACTCAGCTTTGTAAAAATATGGTATCACTGAAAGGAATATATCAATCTAATTTTGCAAATGAACTACCTCAAGCTTGTAGTTTGTGTGGTTTCCAATAGATGTTGCTGTATTTCCCTCAACATTTTTAAGCATCCCTTGGCACACCTGTGAGTTCTCTGCAGCGCTTTCTAGGCTCCTCAGTGCACAGTTTGAGAACCATGCACCTTGGCAAAAGATGACAAAGGATGTCACCAAGGCGTTGGCAACAGAAAAATTGGAGAGAGAATTAAGGAATCTTCAGAGAAAAAAAAATCAGCAGCTCTAGAGATGGTGCCTGGAAGTACAACAGTGCAGGTACTTGAGAAGCATCAAAACTTTTCTTAAAAAAAAAAAAAGATTCTATCTTTAGCTATCCCCAACAGTCCTTGCTTCTATGGAAGAGAACAAACTATGTAGACTTTTTTTTTTTAATGAATAAATGAACTGGTTCAAATGTTTATATTAATTTGACAACTTTATATGTGGCATAGCTAAAGTACATTGCTCTCACTTTTAGCACACACACACACACGCATTACAAAACAGCTGAACCAAGCAAAAAAGCTCAATTCAAATTTTCAACTTAATAATTTCTGGAGTACCAATAGGAACTGTCACCTAACACCTGCCAAAGCTTTACTTTACACAAATATTTGAGGAAGACTCAAATGTGGTAGTTCTAAAACCTGGGTTGATGATCTTAAGCAATTGAGGAACTTCTAAAATGACAGATTTGCCAGCACTATTCCAGACCTACAGAATCAGGACTTTCCAAAGACCACAGAAATCTCCTTATTTGCAGAGTGCCCCAGCAATTCTGAAATTAGCCAGTTTTGAGAGGAAATGGCTAACACAGCACTGTCCAACAAAACCTTTTGTGATGATGGAAATGTTCCATATTTGCACCATCCAATATAGTAGCCCCTAGCCACATGTGGCTAGTGAGCCCTTGAAATGCGGCTAATGTGACTGAGGAACTGAATTTTTAATTTTATTTAATTTAAATTTAGATGTAAATAGCCACATGTAGTTAGTTGCTTCTGTATGGCACAGCATAGAACTTGATGATTTATGTTAAATATTCATTCTTCTAAATTTTCCAATGTGTACCCTTGATTTAAATTAGATGATCAGAAAACTAGGTTCCTCAGCCATATTCTCTCATAAAGGGTTGTTATAAAGGGTCAGTATAAACATTATCTTATTTAAAAGTCTGAGTCTTTTGTAGTTTGAGACTTTATCCAATGTCATACATTTTTTTCATAATAAAAATCCTGCTTTAATTAAGTTCTAAGAAAAGTCTCTGCAAATGAGTTTGAATATTTTCTTTAGCCAGAAGGAATACTCGGTGAGCCAATGTGCTTCCCTTTTTGCCACAGCTGACAGTAAACTCAATACCAACTCCAGTGTCCAGCGGTAACTCCTCTTAAGTGCCTAGTAACATGTACTCTCTGCTCCTCTAAGACTATCTCTGTTCTATTTATATCCCTAAATTAGTCAACATAGTGTTATTTTAAATTCTCAAGCTGACAAACTCTTTTGGACATAGGCAGAGTATCAACTTTTAAAGTGATAAATTCTTTGCATTAAAGTCATTCTTTTTTTTTTTATTGTTAATGCAGTAATAAAGTCAATTTTTAGAAGCAGCTTTTTTTTAAAAGAAGTATTTCAATAATAACAACACTGGGATTAATAACATCAGGAAATTTTTTAATAGATCAAACTTACCAAAGAAATTCTTTAGGTGTCTATTAGCAAAGCTGCCTAAAAATATCACTGTAAGAGTGAAAAATAAGACACACATATACGGCATTCTCCAATAATTTTACTGTCCCAATTTCACAAACTCAGTTCCACTCCTTTTAAAAAATATGCAGAATATGAACATCCCTATTGAACACTCAGTTAAAAATGCTTGTACAATTTTTCCTTTAGCACACTAGACTATTTTTATGTTAATGCAGTGAACTACTTCAGTGACTCTTCTGTTGACATGTTCCACAAAATTAGAACAAACACATTGATGCATCAATAGCACACTTCTACAAATGCCTAATTTTAAGTTCCCTGAACATCTAATTACAAAACTAATATGAAACTAAACTGTCATAAGAGTAGAACATCTTCGCATAATCCCCTACAATTCATTTAAAAAATATACTACCAAAAGACACAATTTATTCCATGGGATCATTATAAAAGTCATGATAGGGAAAAGAAATTTGAAGGAAAACTGTCATAAAGAAATATATCCTGGGCTTCCCTAGTGGCGCAGTGGTTGAGAGTCCGCCTGCCAATGCAGGGGACACGGGTTTGAGCCCTGGTCTGGGAAGATCCCACATGCCGCGGAGCAACTAGGCCCGTGAGCCACAATCACTGAGCCTGCGCGTCTGGAGCCTGTGCTCCGCAACAAGAGAGGCCGCGACAATGAGAGGCCCACGCACCGTGATGAAGAGTAGACCCCACTTGCCGCAACTAGAGAAAGCCCTCGCACAGAAACGAAGACCCAACACAGCCATACATACATACATACATACATACATACATAAATAACAAAGAAGAGCCATCTCTTTAAAAAAAAAAAAGAAATATATCCTAAACATCATAAATAGTCACCACAGGGGACACACACACACACACACACGAATGCTGGCAAGTTAATTCTACTTTGGAGGAACTAAGTTAGTTTCCTTATCCATATTCTTTAGCTGAAAATCACTTACTTAAAGTGATTATTAAAAAAGAAATAGTTATAAAACCATATGAACCCATTTTGCTCCAGAAGCAAAAAGATGTAGTTCCTTTCCCCAAAAGCCGAAGTACTGTCAAAACTTAGTTCATTTCAGCACAGCACTTCTGCTATCAGGCTCCATGGTTTACTTCCACCTCTTGGGTCACTCCAGCCTTCTGCGCTAGTTCATCTTTCTCAAACACTCTTAAATGTTCAGGTTATATTTTCAGTCTTCTTCTCAGTTACTCTACTCCTTTTCTCTAGATAGTTCTTTTCACCATGTAATGCTTAAATAATCAGATAAAGACAATGGGCAATATTTACTGAGTGCTTACTATATGTCAGGCACTGTTCTAACCACTTTACATGTATTATCTCATTTAATCATCAAAACAACTCTATGCTGGAAGCACTGTTATTACCATCACCATTTTACAGATGAGGTACTAACAGATTAAGTACTAGATTAGTACTAGACGCTAGATTCCACAAACACTAGCTGTAAGTAACTCCAATGACTTAGAGCAGAGGTTAACTTTTTCTTAAAGGGCCAGATAATAAATAGTTCAAACTGCAGCCATCCAGTCTATGGAACAACTACTCATTTAGTATGGGTAAGACGCCATTTAGTATGACAGCGGCCATAGACAATATGTAAACCAATGGCCATGGCTGTATTCCAATAAAATTGTATTTACAAAAGAGGCCGCTTGGATCAGGCCAAAGTTGTCAATGATCTACAGGCATACTGAGCCTGGTGTCGAGGCAACTGTGATGTAAGCACTGCAATATCCAATTATGTCTTTATGGCATAAAGACGCTCCGCTATTTTCCTTAACCCATCACAACTGAATTTTGTACAACTGAACTTCACATAGACTAAACATTTAAAATACAGATAAAATACTCTACATAACAATTCAAGTTTAAAAAAAAATTCAGTCCAAGAAACACTAAAATAAAATAACTAACAAAGTAACAACTCAATTTATTCTCTACTAAAATTACATCTACCTCTGACAATTCATCTTGTGGAAAAGAAGACTGTGCTATTTTGTTTCAAAGAATAAGGTGTTTAAGATTCACATAACTTGTAACAGAAAGTTTTGCAAAGTAAAACTTTTTGCCCCACCTCTCCTCTCATTCATTAAGATTTCAGCACCTGACTCCCTGTCTTAACCATTTCTCCTCCAATTATTCTCAGCAATTCCAAGAGCCACATAGATAACTTGTCCCATAGCCTCTAAATTCCCTGATTGCCCTCTTCACTTCCAAAAATCTTTTCCTCCATTTCATCTCAACCACCAACCACCATGGTCATACCCAACATCTACAGTCTAAAGAGAAATGAGAGACCCTGGAGGTACAAAAGATGACCCATTTAAATATAGGGGAAAATTCTACTTAAATTTATTTATTTAAAAAAAAGAGAAATTAAGGTATACCCATATTTAACATATAAAGCATATTAATTTAAAATATATTGAAAAAAATATATTGAAGATGTGTGCTTATTTTTTTTAACTAATAAGCAAAGGAGACCACCACCTATATCTTGTCATAACTGTTAACCACATCCTCCAAAAACAAACATCTCATTCTGACTCTTACCTCCCAATTTTCTAGCTCATTCACTATGGTATCCCAATCCCAACAACTATTAAATCTCTTTAAGATCTCAAAATCTTTATCCTCTTCACTCTTCCACTGACCATCCTAACTTTCATGTCCTTATTTTCCTCCTTTTCTATCCTATACTCCATGGTTCATCACTATAACCACTCCCATACATTCACTCCCAATTTCCTTGCCCATCTTTTCCTCACTTACACATTCCTGACATAACCCGTCCCTGGTTAAATCCAACTCTGCCTATTCCACGCCTGCACCCAAGCACTGAACATAACACAGCTGAATTAAAATATGCAAACATGCAGGGTGCATTCACTTTATATTTATGACCACAATGTTAAGAAGGTCCTCAGCACTACCTAACAATCCTTCTACATTTCCCTACTCAATTCATTCTCGTTTTGACGATTTTATACTTCCTCTCTTGTCAATCCTTCAATAACTTCCTGTCACCTCCCTCTTGGATGATGACTTCTAATATTATTTCCCTGAGAAAACAGAAGCCAACAGATGAGAATGTCCACATCCTCCCCCACCAAATCTACCAACCTAAATGCTTCCCTACCCATGTACTCTGCTTCCCTCCTTGTAACAATGAATTGTCCCTGCCTCTATTTAAGTTCAAGCTTTCCATTTATGTGCTGAATCCTGTTCCCTTTCTCTCATTCAAGGACCTTTCTCCTGAAGTTACTTCCTCTCCCAGCGCATCTTCAGTTTTTCCTTCTTTACCAACCATTTCCATCAGCGTTAAAACGTGCTGCAATATCTTCCATGCAAAAGATACACCTTACCTCTTGTCCCTCTTCACCTACTACCTAATTCTCCAGTTTGTAGCAAAATTTTCTAAGATAATTACCTGTACTGACTGTATCCACTTCCTTTCCTCTAACCCAATATAATTATGCTTTCATCCCCACCATTCCACTGAAACCATTCCTCAATGTCACCAACTCTTTCCAACTTGCCAAATCTAGTGGTCATCTTGCTCAACCTCTCAAAAGTATTTGACACAGCTAAACACTCCTTTCCTGATACATTTTGCACTTGGTTCCTTGGAAAGCACACACTCTTAATTTTCCTCCTACCTCACTACTGATTGTTTTCAGTCTCCTTTGCTGGCTCTTCCTCTTCCTCCCCACCTCTATATGTTGAAGTGTCCCAAGGCTCATCCTCAGTCCTCTTAATCTCTATGACACCACAGAAAATTTCCTATAGCCCTATAGTTATAAATTCTATCTATACACTGCAAGACTCTAGCCTCTTCTTTCCCCTGAGCTCGAGACTCTTAAAATTAACTGCTTAATTAAGACCTCCAGCTGGATGTCTTCTTTTCTTAAAGAAAGCAAAACCAATTCTTGATTTCTCCTTCACGCCAAACCTTTTCCTCCCTGGTGTTCCCCATCACTGTAATTAGTATTACACTTACCTGGTTGCTCAGGCCAAAACCCTGCAGTCATTATTGATCCATCTCTCACTTTACATCATATCTAATCCATCATTAAGTCCTGTCAACTGTATCTTCAAAAAATTTATTTCTAGTTACATGGGTTTATACATTTGTCAAAACTTATTGCATTATACACTTAAAATGGATGCATTTTATTGTATGTAAAAGTGTAAGTTATACCTCAATAAAGTGTAGTAGGAGCATGTGTGTGTGTTACCTACATACATCCAATTATTTCTCACCACCTCCACCACTACACTGCTTTGCTACTTGGACTACTGCAATAGCATCCTAGCTTCCATTTTTACTCAGGACAGTTCATATTCCACAAAGTATCCAGAATAATCTTTTTAAAATGTAAATTATATTACTTCCCTGCTCAAACCTCTACAACGGCTTCCTATCACATTTAAAATCCAAAAGCCTTACCATGACCTCAAGACCATATGTGATCTAACCCCTACCTACCTCTCAAACTTCACCTGTTATCGCTTTAGCTTGTTCTACTGTGTTGCAGACACACCAGCCTTCCAGATACTCCTAAAACACACCAGCTTGTTTTCAATTATTATTTTTTTAATGTATTTCAAAAGTAGGTTTTTTACATCAAGGTGGATGTTACTTTAGCTCACTCCATTAGAGTAACAGAGAAATGCTTGCTTAAGCCACCCAAAGAAGTGGATCTGGATGAGTACTTATTGATGTAATTTGGCCTCCATAAACTCAAGTTAATACTTACAGTGCATGTAGCATTCTAACATCCAACTGGAAAACTAACTTGGGATCAGTTACAGAGGGCCTGGAACATCAGATTAAGGAGTTCATATTTTATCTAACAGGCCAGCGTCACACACTTAAGCACTGGGAAGAGCTAGTTTTTCACTTTTCAAATCCTGAAGTCACAAGGTTTGCAAAGAGTTGTGGAATAATGGAGAAAATGAGGGGTTACTTTCAGGGATATAAACACCTTTTTGTACCTCTAGAATTTTGAACCATGTGATTGTATTACCTATTTTAAAAATAAATTATAATTAAAACTATACTTAAAAATAAGAAAAAGGAACTCTTACATGACAGAAAAACCAGAAACCAATATATTTATGCCTTTTGAGGAGAAGTTTACAGTACTTTAAATACGTTTTGAATGCCATAACTAAGACTTATATAGAAGAAATATAAGAACAGATAAAATATGTTCATATATGTAGAAGATACATAGATATACACAGAAAATACACATGCTCATAATGGTTTTCATCATGTAAGGGAGCTCCTATCAGAATTGAGCTCTGCCACCTAAAGTATGATACCACAACGTGCTAACTTTCAAGTCGTTTTCTCAAACACCTGAATAGCCATTGAGAGCTCGTACAAGTGAAGACTTCTCTCAGAAATCTCAAGGGCTGCAGGTGATAAAAAGAACAGGATAAGAGACAAACGAAGAGAGAAAAGACAGCACAGTCTCATTCTCTCAAACTCATCTCCAGCGGCCAGTCTCACCACTTGCCAAGAGCTACATCAGTTAAGTGAGATTAATAATTAAATGACTTGGGGACAACAATAAGAGAAGAGGAATATGAACACTAATCATCTCCAAATTTGCTAGAGCCTCTACCTGGTTATCAAGGAGTGATGAAGAATAGGACTTCACAGTATAGTTTCCTTCTCTCAGATGAATAAAAGTCTTTCTGGGTTTTGTTCCTGACCTAACTTCTAGAGCCACTACGCCAAGAAAGAATCATGAATTAGACCCTGTTGAACTAAGGAAACACACCACCTTGGGCAAATGCAAAATACTGTAAGACAGCAACAAAGAAAAGTGTGAGAAAGCAGAAACTCCAAACCCTCTAATGTATAGAATCCATCCTTTGATCAAGGTAAAATGTTGTGAGTTTGCTCATGGCCTACATCTAAAAAAAGATGGCCTCCTGAAACTCTTACCTTCATCCTGTTATCTGTCATGTCCAGGTTCATAACCTATGGCCATGACAAGAGAACATGGGACACATTTCTCCTCTCCTTAATCACAGAAATAATGCGTTCTCCCTTGGAAAACATATCCTGATTCCCATTAACCTCCTCCATCAACACACTATGCCTTTCTTGAATCCCCTGAGTTTCATCTTCATTCCCTTGAGTTTCAAATTCATGCAGAAATCAGTATACTTTACCCTGGAGTCATGAATGGGCACTTGGTAAGGTTGAAAACATTATTTTAAAATACTGCTTCTTAAACATTTATATGCATAGTATGGATCCCATTAAAATGCAGATTCTGATTCAGTAAGTCTAGGGCAGGGCCTGAGGGACAGCCGTTCTAACAGGCTTTTGCAAACTCTCTTGCTTCTCAGAAAACACTTGAAGTAGCAAGATTCTAAAAGGCAATGGCACCTATATACACAGTTTACCTACAAAGGCACAATCCCAATGCAATGCTAACTGTTCTTTCTTTTTATAGTTTATTCCCTCTTCTCTGATTTATACTAGATCTATTTTCTTATCCTCTCAACACCTACAATTTATCTTCAATGCCTCTTTCCCTTTATTCAGTTGGCATCTCTAAATTTCCTTCCTCTCCTTTTATTTTTCCATACCACCAAAACAATACCTAAAATGTAAAAGTACCTGATAAAATATGTTCTTACAAGGTGTCCAAGTCTGTTTTTATTCTTATGTCCTTTAAATAGATTCTAATTCAGCACACATATCCAATAATTTAAGAATTCTTGCAAGCATCAACATGAGGAATGAAAAAAAAAAGGATGTAAGTATAGAAATTGGGCCTAATCTGTATTTATCACAAGGATCCTATGCAAAGTAAGGCAAAAGGAATACTAACTAAAAATCATAACAACAAGTTTGTATGTAATGAAAAGATTTTAAGGATCCACCTATAAATAAAATTCCAGGACATCAAACAAATATATTATTCTTTGGGCACTGTCACCTCGTTAGCTTTAAACTATATTTTTAAATGAGAGGGGAAAAATGCAAAATATTTAGAACTACATGTCTAAAAATTCTAGAATATCCAAATGTTTCTTGTGTTAAGGCCAGACATTATTATAAAGATCTAATTTATCAGGTGTACCATAATGTCCAACCCTAAAAATAATTAAGCCATTTATTCACCTATAATCAAGTTAAATTTTCATTCTTGCTTTCACCTTGAGACACATTAACAATAACTTACATACTTCTTAAGGAAAAAAATAAAATCCAGGGATGATGCCAACTGTGAGGAAGAAACTCATGTTGTGAATAAAGGATCACCTGATATGTTCTATTTCCCTTAAGAAAAGAGATTCAAATTTAACCGTCTTAAAGTTGATGCCCCCAGCATACTGCCAAGTTAAGCAGTACTTGTAATAGGATTTTCCTCATGTATTCCCTAGTTTAGTTAGTAGTACACCCAGTCCTCCAAGCCAGAAACTTGGGTGTCAACCTAGACCTGTCCCTCTCCCTCATCCCCATCCTTCCCATCCTTCCAAGACCTCTATTGAAATGACCACCAAGTTTTATCCATTTTGTGTCCTAAGTGTCCCTCTGCTCTATTCTCTCCATTTCCTTTGCCACTCCCTTAGTCTAAGCCTTTTCTCTCACCTTATCTATTACAATAGCTACCATACCATCCCTGCCTCCAGTTACCTTTTCCACTATGATCCTTACTCCACACTGTCATCCAAGTGATTTTCCAAAATATAAACCTAATGTCTCTTCTGCTCAAAACCTTTTACTATCTCTCCATCACCCACAGAATAAAGTCCAAGCCATGTATAATAGCACTTTACTTTTTATGATTTGAATCCTGCCTGCCTCTAAAACATCATAGCCCACTGCACTCCTCCCATCCTGCACTTTAAGCCCCATCATTATCCAACTACACTGCTTGAACTTCCAGCATGCCACATGCCTCCATGCTTTTACATAGGCTGTTGCTTCAGTCTAGAATATCCTTCATTTCTTCCCCTTTAGCTTCCTGGCCAATTACTATGAATCTTTCAAAACTCAACTCAGCTCCCAGAAAGCCATCCACACCCTACCCTACCCTTAAAGAGTTGATTATTCCCTTGTCTGACAACTTTGTAAGTAATGATGACATTTTATTGGGCATTTACTATGTGCCTGACATTGTTCCAAGTATTTTACATGTATTAACTCATTTAATCTTCACAATAACCCTTCCTACGAGTTGGTACCATTATTACCTTTGTCGATATGAAAACTATCTCAGAGGAGTAAATAACCTGTCCCCAAGGATATCCAACTGTTAAGCGATAGACACAGATTAAGATCCCTACGTCATATTTATATTATTGCACCTATCACAGAGAATTTATTTACATGACTGTCATTACCCTGGACTGTGAACTCCTTGAGGGTGGGGATTATGTCATATTCAACTCTAAAGCCACAGAGCCTACTTACTATAAAGTAGGTAATCAGTACATGCATTTTTTGAATTGCACATAAAGCAACATTCCTAACAAGTTCAAGAGAAAAGCATTTGGAAACTAGTTTCCAAATAAATATTCAAATATGCTTTAAGAGTTCTAGAGTAGAGGAAGCTATTTTTTCATTTAATAAAAAGGATGTTAAAAAGAGAGATTAACATAGACATGAGATTACAGTCCATGTGGACAAGGAAATGTACTTACTTTGCAGTAATAGTGCTTAATCACTGCAATAAATCAAAACCCAAAGTACCATTTGCTTAAGATTAACTTTTTTCCTCTGACTAAATAAGAATTCTTCTTGCTTATCATTCAGGGCAGTGAAAAGAAAGCCCTAAATTTACTTTGCTCAAGTGGAAAGAAGCAAATCATAGACCAGCACGACTAATTGCTTCCTTAAGTCTGGCCAAGAAATGTATCCCATTAGGCAATTAAAATAAAACACAGTTGCCTGACTAAGCATATAACAAAAGAATTTCTAAGGTTGTATGGACTGGCACTCTATTATTCAAATAATGAAAAATTCTTTTAAGCAAAAAAAAAGAAAGAAAGATCAAGAACAAATTAAAACAGATGATCACCACCCCACAAGAATAGATTTCCGTATTAAAACTCTATTGAAACATAGACATATATGTTACATCAAAACATATGCATATATGTTTACAGTATTTCAATAGTCATTCTTTATGCCTCCTTAAAATTATAAAAATCAAAGTTATTCTAAGACTAATGATGAAAGACCTCAAGACCAAATCTACTGTACTTAGTGTGCTCTCATAGTTACAGACCTCTGAGCCATACTGAAGTGCAGTAATTAAAACCCACAGGGTCGGTACCAGCAGCAACAGTGCACACCACAGCACTTGTTAGAGTAATTTGCACCCCGCCCAGCTTCTACGCACTTGTGCACTACAGAAAGGTAAATCTGCTGTCAGAAGCAGCAGAGTTTAGGCCACAGTGAGTTTAGGCCACAGCACAGCAAACTCTACGCCCAGGCACTTCTTACCATTTCTTGGTACATTCAACCATCAGCTCCTGGTAGGAGGCCACGAACTGGAACTTGGATGCGTGTTTTCCCACACGCTGTAGTCTCTTCCAAACTGAAGCCATGATGATCAGTCAAAACAGTGGAGCAGTTCTGGGTTAGCAACACAGCAGCTTTAACAAAGCAGAGGGTCCAAAGCAAAGGAGCTTTGCATGTATGTCTGTACTTCAAAAAACTCAACTACAACTTGAAATGATGTTTGGGGTCCATAAGTCTTCTCCCTGTTTCACAGGGTAAATCACATCTTAGATGAATGGCCCAGTCAAGAACAGTATGACACACATCACAGGATGAGTGAGAGGAGGTTCCCTCATGGAGACATCACCATTCCACCTCAGGGGTTATATGATGTGTATTCTGGAGGACTGAAAAGCAAAACAAAGAGAAAAAATATGAGGAGAGAAGCATGAGAAGTGACTAACCACCCATGTTAGATAACACTGCAACAGACAACCCCAGTTCTCCGCATGTTTTTCAAACAATGAAACAAAACACCAACCTCAAAAGCCAGTAACATCAAGGATGCAAGACACCAAGGAAGAAATTACAATTCACACCAAAGACGTGGAGCAACACATCAGGTAATCAGTATCAACAACGATCGAGAGGCGAAAGTCGGGGCCCTACCTCCCTCTCCTAGCATCACAGAAGGGCGAGCAGAGCGGGAAAGTCTAGGGATGCTGTTTAATGTCCACCGCCAGTCAGAGGAAGGAGTGGAGCATTTTAAAATAAACTTTGTTTTTCAGCCGATAGTGAATAGCTTTGAGTCCTAGAATATGTGCGTGGAATAAATTAAGGAGCGGGGAAGAACGCTGCTGATGAGTCGGAGGGGGAAATGGATGGGGAAAAAGGAGTGGAGGGAAATCTCAAGGCAGAGAGAGGGCAGTGTCCCGGCTCCAGGCCACTTGGGCTCTCCTCCACCTTTGCTGCCAACCGGAGGGAAATGGAAACTCCTGCCTGGGCGTGAAGCAATGACCAGCGAGGCAAGTGCACGGTGCGGGGTGCGGTGCCTCCCTCCCCCATCCTCAGGGAACAGTCCGCCGAAGCCTCCTCTCCTCCCGCACAGAGCCCAGACCCCTGCCCCCCAGCTGAGGCAGGCGGTGGCTCGCCAGAGGTCCCTGTCACCCAGGCGATGCCAGAAGACCCCAGCCCGGTCCCCGAGCCCCGGTCCCACCGCACGTCCACTCCCGCCCCCTCCTCACACCTCTAATCCCGCTGTCGGGCTGAGTCTGGCCCGGTTCCCTCCTCAGCGCCGCTCCTCCGTCGCCGCCGCAGCAGCAGCCGCCGCCGCCGCCACCGAGTCCTCCATCCCCGCCGGAGCCACATGGAACAGCCGAGCCAGCCGCGGCGCTCCCGGGAGCCGGGGTCTGCAGCCCCTCAGGCGGACGGCGCGCCTCACGCCCGCCCCCTCCCGGACGGAGTCGCCCCGCGACCGTCCCCCACCCTACAAAACCCTGCCAGAGCCGCCGCTCAGCGCCCAGCACCCCCTCCCCCGCCTTTCTCCTCCGCCACCACCATCATTACCTCCCCCGCCGCACCTCTCACACTAACCCTACCCACGGCCGCTCAACCTCCGTCCGCCCCGCCGCCATTGGCCGGGCCCCGCGCTTTCCCCGCCCACCTCGGCAGCAGGGCCTTTAAGGGGCGGGGATGCCTCATTGGCCGACCCGAGTGCCCATCACAGGGCTCCACGCCCCCCTCCCCCGCAAGTTCTGGAGGTGTTTTTTTCCCCAGCCGGAACGCGGTGTACAGTATACCCTTCTTTAAGAAAAAAAAAAACCAAAAAACTGGAACCCTCTAAGGGCAATCCCGCCCATTCCTCTGATTGGCTTCGAGAGGGAAGCGATAGGTGGGAGGAGTAAGGAGTGTTTATAGTGATCTGGAAGGTGGTTGCTGAAGGTGGATGTCGGTCAAAGGCGTGCCGGGTGCTGGGCGGGGTTTCTGGCTGGAGTCTGAGAGCCGAGCCCGCGACTGGCTTCGCTGCAGCTGTGGGCTGTGCGGCTACTGGGGTTTTCTCTCCTTTTCTCTCCTGTCCCCACCCTAGGAGCTGGGTGTGCCCTCTCCGCCACTAGCAGCTAGGGTGTTTGCGCACACAGTCTTGGTTTCACCTCCTGGGGTTTTTCCTCTGACAAACTGTGAAGTAATGACCCGGCCAGCCCCCGCCTAACATTTAGTCAACTGGTCCTCAGTGAACCAGATTCAGTAAGCTGAGCTAGGCACAAAATGTACACGGTGCAATTTCTTCTTGTTCTGATTCTTAAACATTTCTATGAATCTTAGTTTCTCCTCTTCGCTGTCGATCTTATTCTTCTGGTAGGAATTGTAGATGAACTTGGGAGTGGTTGGTATGTAAAAAGGGTAGTTATAGGCAAAGGAGAGGATGAAATAACCTAAGGAGAGTGTGAGGGCACGGGCACTTAACTTTGTTAAAAGAGCCAAGGACCCTTTTGAGAACGATGATGAAAGGCATAGATACTTTCCCAAGGAGAAATATGTCCTATCATAAGACACAAAAGTTCGCTTTCAGTTTTAGGTGGTTCACAGACCTCTGGCGTAGAGAAAGAGGATAAAGAATGAAATTGGGGGGTGGGGGGGAGGGAGGGCCAGGAATCTCAACATTTGAGGAAGAAGCAGAGTAAAGTGGGAAAGAGACTGAGGAGAGAATGGTCAGAGAAGTAGGAGCACCCTACAAGCAATGGGCAAATTGAAAAAAGAGAAGGAAGCTAACATATGAAAACAAAACAAGCAAGATGAATCCTGGAAACAATTAAGGCTCATTCTTAATCTTACTAAGGATAGAGAGCAGGGTGCATGGACAAAATAGCTTGAAAGGTGTTAGGGTCTAGGGAAGGATTCTTTGAAGGACAGGAGGGAGGGCAGTGACCGTGATAGTCGAGCTCATCTGTAGACATAGGGAGGCAAGAGAAAGGAGAGAGAGATTGAAGAATCAGGATAGATGGGGAGACACAGAAGGCTTGAATCCAGTATCGAATTCTATTTCCATTTTCAATAAAGAAAGTGATATAATACGACAAGAACACAATGTACATTTTACAGAAAAGGGCATAGATATCACTTATTTTGCTATAGTCTCAATTTTAAAATATTAAAGATAACCATAATAATTATATTGATTATTTTGTGTACATCTTGCAGTTCTGTGTCCTTCCTGAGTGATTTACTAAGTCACTATAACCTACAGCTATTATTATGATCATAATAGACTTTAAGTGTATGGGTTTTTTTAAATGGCTAATTTATAGAAATGGTCATAAACTATTTTAATCTATGTTGCCCTTCAGGAACAACCCACATGATAATCAGGAGGGTTTTGCATCCTATTTAATATTATTGTTCTTCAAACTTTCTCATGTGGTTATCCTGGCTTCTTTTAATACTCTTTCCCTTCCTAAAAAGAAGGAGAAGAAGGAGGAGTGTGTAGGACCCTAGGGAATCTTTCTCAAGTTGTGGAAGATTTCGAGACCGACAGTTTCTTTTAAGACAGCTTTTCTTTTTAGGGGAAGTATTTCTCTTGGATGTAAACTCTTCTTTTTTCATCCTAGCTGCAAAGGTAGCCAGGAAGAGACCAAGTTTAGAAATGAAGGAATTAAAAGCAGACCTTGACATTGTTGCTAAGCTCAAGTTCACAGGCTCCTGGAGGCCCCACAGAGCAGCTACTTCTTCCCTCATAACTTTTTTTTTCTTTAATAACCTGTCTGCTAACTAAATTTATTGGAGAATCTTAAATATAGAATATTTTAAGATCTTTTTATCCACTTATTCGATACTGAATACCAACTGAGTACTGATCACATTAAATACTATTAATGGTACATAAAAGGTACAGTCCCTGTTCTCAAACAGTTTTCAGAAACAGATGCTCAGCATGCATGCAAGAAAGTAAAACAAATTACTTCACCTCTCTGAGTCCCAGCTTCTTCTTCTGTCAAATAAATAATCATGCTTACCTTTCTGGGATGTTGAGGAGACGGAAGATACGTACGTAAAGTGCCTGACACATAGTAAACAGTCAATAAATGGTAATTAATAATGTACACCATTGTGTTTGGTAGCAAACAGAGTCAAAAATAATAAGTAATAAACAGTAAAAAAAAAAAAGTAGTCCTTCAAGAATAACATGGGGGACTTCCCTGGTGGTGCAGTGGTTAAGAATCTGCCTGCCAATGCAGTGGACATGGGTTCGAGCCCTGGTCCGGGAAAATCCCATATGCTGCGGAGCAACTAAGCCCGTGAGCCACAACTACTGAGCCTGCGCTCTACAGCCCGCAAGCCACAACTACTGAAGCCCACGCACCTAGAGCCCATATTCTGCAACAAGAGAAGCCACCGCAATGAGAAGCCCGTGCACCACAACAAAGAGCAGCCCCCGCTCACCACAACTTGAGAAAAGCCTGTGCGCAACAACGAAGACCCAACACAGCCAAAAATAAATAAATAAATTAATTAATTTTAAAAAAAAAGAATAACATGGGCAATACTTAGTTGCTACCAAACATCACTACCTCAAGGAATAATGAATCTCAAAAGAAACTGCTTTTAACATTATTCATCTCCCATTAACTCAGTGATTACCAAGAGTGGAACACCAATAACTTACGTAGACTCAGAATTTTATAATAATTACTAAGAATTCACTTATCCCCAATTCCCATGACCACCTTCCATGCCATATATAATCTGAGATCTTTTGACATTCTATTAACTTTTTCTTAAGGTTCCCATTTCCCCTACCTACCAGTAAGTACATCCCACTGACCCTCCCCCTTCCAAAGGGAAATTTCCCACTGTGCTTCTGCCCCTTTCTAATCCCCTGTTTACTCAGGTCTTGATTTATCATCTCCTTCCATCCCAGGCTTAATCTGCATGTAATAGACCTGTAGGTGCAAGTTACTTTAATTGTCCTGTCCATTTGACCCAGGTGTTGACTGCAAAATTTTATATTTTACTTAACAGAAGATTCAACACTTAAAATAATTTCTATTTTGCCTTTAGGTATCATCAAGCTTACAGTGAAGATAGAACACAAAAAGAAAAAAAAAAAAAAAGGAAAATGCCACCCCAAAACGTCAAATCTTCTCTGCCATGACAGTTTTGAAATGATAGAAATTATTTTCAGTGAAGCAGCTTTGCCAGTCACTGTTTCAGAAACCCCCCAAATAGAGATTCTAGTCTATGAAGTGCAACCATAGGCTTGAATTATTATCATTCCCGATGATAAAATTCTTATCCCTGGGTTTTACAGTTTTTGCAGTAAAACTTGTCAGAGGTATTATTGCAGCAACTTATCTGTGCCTTAGTCATAGTAATAAGATTTACCTGCAACAATAGCACTGCAGATTTTTGCATTGTGTTTTCCAGTTACCATAGCAGCTATACAATACACAACAATATTACTGCAATTTTTAACTGCTAATGAAATTATTTCTTTTAAACCCATAGCAAACAAACTTATTCTGACAACCCTATATAGCAATTTTTATATCCTTAAAAAAACTCACTGGGGCAGGCTAATACTCCTGAAATATTAACTGAGGTTTTTGTAGTAGTTGTTTTTCTAGGTATTTCTTTTTATCCTATGGCCTTTCTCCTCCTATGCCCCACCCAAAGACACCCTCAGCATCATACCCACCCTCAAGTAGGCTGGTTTTCGCTCATTGTTTCAGGAAAGCAGTATAACAGAATGCAGAGAAACAGGGAATTTTTCCTTGTTTTTGAGTTTCAGAACCCTAGTCCTTTAGGGAGTAATGAAACGGATCCAGTTAGAGACCTGTACTGTTCGATACGATAACCTCTAGCCATATGTGACTACTGAACACTTGAAATGTGGCTGGTTCAAATTGAGATGTGTTGTCAGTATAAAATATACACAAATTTCAAAGACTTGTATGTAAAAATGAAGGGAATATATCTTATTTAAAAGTTTTATATTGATTGCCTGTTGAAATGATAATATTTTAAATGTACTGGATCAAAAAAGACATTAAAAATTAATTTTAACTGTTACTTTACTCTTTTAATGTAGCTACTGGAAAAATTTTAATTACACATGTGGCTTGCCTTATTTTCCTGTTGGACAGTGCTGGTATAGACAATAGTAAAACTTCCTTTCACAGAGATAAGAAATGGATTTCCTAGACTGGAAGGGAAAGAAGAAGTTGGGTGGAAAGTAATGAGAGGCCAGACGCTGGTGGGTCCCAGAGAACAGGACTCACTGCCCTATTCTCACTCTATTCTGGCAGAAGCCTTGGAGAAAGGCAACTGAAATGGCAAGATCTATCTATGGGATCTGAAAGCCGAGAGAGATAATTTCCATTCATTTTTCTTTGTTAGAGCCCCAGGGAGGTGGCAAGACCCTAAAGATAAGAAAAAGCTGGGCCGTGTATCTAGTCCACCCAAGACCAGTTCAATAGAAGTTTCTGTGATGAACGAAATGTTCTATACATGGCTGTGCAATACAGTAGCCTCTAGCCACTGGGGCTATTAAGCACTTGAAATGTAGCTAGCATAACTGAGGAACTGGAGTTTTAATATTATTTAGTTTTAATTAATTTAAATTTAAATAGCTGCATGTAGCTGGTAGCTACCATAAAGGACAGTGAAACCTTACATAGTACCATGGAGGTTCTGGAAACCCAACATGATGATCCCCAGACACCCAAAAGGGTGCAAAGGCAGCGGAAGCCAGCAGACCTCAAGGGACCTTGCTGACAGACCAAGATCAACCCAA
The DNA here is from genome assembly GCF_028023285.1 of Balaenoptera ricei. Lineage (NCBI taxonomy): Eukaryota > Metazoa > Chordata > Mammalia > Artiodactyla > Balaenopteridae > Balaenoptera > Balaenoptera ricei. The sequence goes on from NC_082651.1 coordinate 49,560,148, forward strand.
CAGCAGTCTGTGGGACCAGCTGCAACTGAGGAAGGATACAGACTGGAAATCTTAGGAGAGCCAGCATGGTAGAGGAGGAGCAAAGATTAAATGTTCCCATCCCCTTCCTCTGACATGCTAATCCTATGGAAGTCTCCTCAATATAGATGCAATCCCTGCCAAATTGACTATGATTAAGTGTCTGCCACCCCTTGTGAAATCAGCGCTTGAAATAGAAATTGGGTTGAGTTATGGAAAAATGGAATTATGTTTCTTGCAAACCTGAATTTTTTTAGATTGAGATTTGTACCTGTTATATAACTGAAAGTAATAATTCTAACAAAGTATTCAATACTTAGAAACATGTTTATTCTCTTAAAAGGGAGCCCTGTTTTTCTCTATCATTATAGGACCCAAGTTCTTTGGTTGACATGAAAGCTTAGAAAAGCTGCATCAGAAAACCATCTTTCAACTAAAAACAGAATATCCTTCTGTGAAATTGTTTCTGTTCCAGTTACCCATGAATGAATCTTTGCAGTTAGCCATAATGAACCTTTGCACATTGAACCTGAGGTGGCACTAACTCCAGGACCTCGATTATGTTCTAAACACCCAATTCTGTCCAGCCCACAACGTCTAGGAAAGGCCAACCTGGGCCTGGTTGGTGGAGACACAGGAGCATCCCTGGCTGCCTTGAAATTCAAATAGAGACAGAAACAAGTCTACAGATACCATCCACAGGTAATTCAGTAGGCCTGACTCGGGCTGTTTATATGGAGCAACATATGAACCATTAGAAGGCTCAGAAATCTTCTTCAAGAATATATTATAAGTGATGATGATATTCAAAATGTGGATACTCAAAATGTTAGTAACAACACAGCAGAGACATCAATCAGCTAGAGCTGATGACAGCCATGAAACATCAGCCCAGCTATCCTATTGTGAACCAGCTAAATATCAGCTCTGACTCCAGAGTACCTTTGGCTGGTCTGTACCATCCTCTCGGTCTGACTCTTCAGATTACTCAAGATAATTTCATGATGGTAAAGTCCCAGCCCAGAAATGTTGTATATACCAAGGTAAATGCAGTTATCAGAGATAATTTACACTTTGCCAGTAAGTTGACCATTACTGGGATTATTGCAGAAAAGATTTGAGTTGGAATTAGGAGCCCTTTCTGAAAAAGTCTTTGCTAAATATAATAAATTTACCTCCTATAAAATCAGTAGGGATTCTTGACCAAGGTTTATTGGTCATTTCCCATTAAATGTTAAGAGCCTTTCATGAATTTTAAAGAGTGGACTGACCTCTGCTTCTTTTTTTCTGTGTTTTCAATATTTGAAATAAATTCTGAGTAACCAAATATAGCATGCAGCCAGTGTTTTCCTCTGAATAATTCCTGGATGACTATATTTAGTATGAACAAGATAATATAATTAAAATCTTCTGAAATAATTAGGCTAGACAGGAAAGGCAAAGAAAAAGCAGTAGGAATTCACAATCTTGGAGGGCATTGAATACCCACCATTTGGTGTTGAATCAAAGCATTTCCATCTCAAACAGTGCAAAAATCAGCAAGCTGAAATCAGGCAGAACCCCACTTACCAGGGCACTGGACGTGGGCCAAGGGAAAGTAGCCCTGTTGCAGGAGCTTGTCCTAGATGAGTAGAGCTGGAAAATAAACCCAACTTCCAGAGGGCAGGATTAACTCATGCATAGTTTGGGCAATCTGCTGGGCAGGGCAAAATGGAGAAAAATTCCAGGGCAAGGGCAGTAACATGGGAGCCAGAGAGAGCTGCAACATCATTCCAGATCTCTCTTTTTATAGTAAATCAACCAATTAGTGACTGGGCTTACAGAGAGTAGAACATGGCCTGCTAAGTAAAGAGGACTTTGTGAGAGCTGCTGGTTATTTCTCCATATTTTGTTGCAACTTTTAGATGATATTTTAAAATATTCCCAGTAGTGAATCATTGACATCTTTCTCCAAGGAAATAAAGTCAACTGTCGAGCAACAGTTAAGTTTTTGTGCTATCGTTCAGTCTTCTAAAGAAATCCTGATATCCTCAACATTAAAAACCATGATATTTTTTCCCTGAAGTGACAAATTTAGTTCTACTGTAGATATTGAATATAGTGCTAAGCTACACTGGTTGAGAAATAATTATCTGGCATTATCAGTGTCCCATTTCTTATTTCAAAAACTAATGCAAGCACCTTTCCCCTGATAACCAGTATGCTTCAGTGTAGAAAAGGAGAGTGTTGCACATGTGCATCTTTCTTTACACAACACATGCTGAAAATATGTATACTTAGAGGTCATAACTTGATCATATTTAAAATATTCACTCTTTCCTTGAACAACCCAAGCAAAAGCAGGAGGTCTGTTGTTGACTGCTTATCCTCTTTTATTCTCGTAATAACACACTTTGTAGCTAGTCACAAAGCTACCTTCTGCATGCCTCTTCCCCAGGCTACATCACAATTTACAAAATAATAATTACTAAAATCCTGCAGTTAGTTCTCAGTGATAAATAGAGTAAACTTGTTGAGTACTTCTTCATACATGTTATGCTGGTAAATGAAACCACTACACTGCATGCATGATATTAACTGCTCTTCAACATTGTATGCTATGGATATTTGCAATGCCCAGGGATGATATTTGGTCAAACAATTTTGCCAATAGTTCATTCTGCTTTCTCTTATTAAAATCTTAATAATTTTCAGCTGATTTTGCAACAATGTAACGTGTACCTACCTTTGTTACAAGAGTAAAACTTTGATAGTTTTGTGATTTTGATTTTCTTTGATGATATTTTTAGTTAAAAATCCATTCATTTATTAACAAGTAATTTATTAACTTATAATATTCTGAGTAATATTTATTAATTTATTAGCTAATTTTTTAATAAGTGAATGACTACTAAGCTCAAAGCATTGTGCTAAGTATTGGGAATACAACACATCAAAAAAAAAAATCTCTGCCCTCAAGGAGCTCACATTCCTCATCAGTTAGAAACCATTATTTAGTGTTTGCTTTAGAAAATCTCAGTTGATGAGAGGTGACTGTGTGTTGTTTAACAATGGCACAAAAGCTAATTAAGAAATGTGTTATAAAATACAATGCACTGGGGAGTAATATTAATAGATTGCTCCCTTAGTGAAATTAAATTTTTGGATATTTATTGTTGTACTTCCAATTTACACCTTTATTTCTTTGTGGCTACTTGTGCAAAGTCACAAATAGACTTTGTCACAGCCCGCACAGATTTATAATCTGTACTTGCACTGTACAATTATAAAAATCCTATTTATAATTTGTGTTGTTTTAATTTGAATTGTAGTATTTATATTACTATTTTATCATTATTTTTATGCTTCATTGCACCACTTCAGAGATATTGATCCATTTTTTTAAATGATGGATATAAGGCAACACTATTTTAACTGTAAAAACGCAAAATTAACACATGCCAAAATTCAAATTACATTGTCTGAGAGAGGTTATCTGAAATCTGTTAAATGTTAGCCAAAACAATCTGATCAATGCATTCCTTGGAGCTCACATGGAACTTTTAAGAATGAAATGGTTATTAAGAATGTGATAGGATTTTAAGAAACATACACCCATCCCATTTGATTTCCCTCAACTCCTTAAAAATTAAAAAAAATAACAATAATAAAAGCTTATTTTCACTTCCCTTTATTCAGAAATATTTTAGCTCTCTTCCTATTTTCAGAGGTAAAATAATTAAAAGTTGGTTTCTATCTTGTATGTGTTCTATGATTTTTAAAAATGTAAAAATAGATATATAAGAGAATGAAGACTCAAACAGAATGCACAAATATATGTTGGGGTGTAAAGATTGTGAGTGATACCATTTTCTTTTTTAAATTCTCCTTTAATGTTTTTAGATTGATTTTTACAATAAAATAATGATTAAAATTGTATAACTGTAGTCTTAGATTGAAAATATTGTATAAATCATTATGTACTCTTTAAAATGTTCTCTCACTATCTAAAAGCTGCCATCTATAGTTTCTGCTTACAGATCATATCTAATTGATAAAAATAAAAACTTTCCCCAGAATTCCCCATTCCTAGTACATCTAACACGTTCTGATGCTGGATCTATTTTGCCTATCTACACACTTCAGTCTGGAAGTGAATGAAGACTCTTCTTTCACAAAACGTTCTATTCCTATGAACGTGTTCTGTATTTCATGTCATGAAAAAGGGATAGTTTTCATTGGCACTTTTTATGGGCTTGAATCGCTTTATTCAGCTTTAGAACCATGAATTTCATGGTCCTGCTGGATATTTTCCCCATGACCCTCTAATTTGAGGCTCATGTTTGACTCCCTTCTTGTTATCACATTCTGTATGGAGGTTCTGTTCTCTGCTTCAGTGTCAAGTCAGGTGCCTCAAATAAGCAAATATTTACCAAGTGCCTACTATGGACGAGAAAGTGTTGAATTAAAAAAAAAAAAAAACTATACATTTTTTAAATGTGTAAAAATTTTACATTTAAAAAATCTGTAAGTCACAGAGAGCTCAGGAAATTTAAACTTATTTCAGAGGGAAAAAATGTACAAAAAATAAAAATGTAAGCTCTAGCAAACATAATAGCTTATAAAATATTCAAATAACAGTTTAAGACAAAATTCAAAGAGATATAAGAAATCCATTATTGTCTTATATTCTGAAGAGACTCAAGCCAGTTGTGGCAAAGCATGAACTGGGTTCCTGTTGCAGCTCCATCACTTACTAATTGGGACATTCTAGGAACTCAACCTCTGGATGGAGGGGGGAAAGTGTATATAGATGTAGATAAAGATATGATATAGAGATAGAGATACAGATATATTCCAAGTCAAGCCATGCAGACACAATTCTGGGAAAATTGGTAGAAGTAGAGTGATTAGGAAAGAGAAGCAATTTCCTCTTGGGTTGGTAGCTATAATGATAAATATTCTGCTGCCAGTGACTTCCACTAGAGCAGGCCCACCTGAAAAAGGAGGAAGCCAAGAAATGAAGCAGAGAAAGAGCTGCTTCATTTGCCTGATCTGTAAAATGAGAAATGGGAAACTAATACTTTGCTACCAGGAGGTAAAGGTTGGAAGAGGTAAGCTCTTAAGACCCTTTGCAGCTCTAATTCTGTGATCTTAAAACTGCTTGCCTTGGGCTTTCCTGGTGGCGCAGTGGTTGAGAATCCACCTGCCAATGCAAGGGACACTGGTCCGGGAGGATCCCACATGCCGCGGAGCAACTAAGCCCGTGAGCCACAACTACTGAACTTGCACTGTAGAGCCCGTGCTCTGCAACAAGAGAAGCCACCGCAATGAGAAGCCCGCACACTCGCAACGAAGAGTAGCCCCCGCTCTCCGCACCTAGAGAAAGCCTGTGCACAGCAATGAAGACCCAATGCAGCCAAAGATAAATAAATTAAATAAATTAATTTTTTAAAAAAGGAAAAAGAAAAAGAAAAATGCCTGCCTTTAACAAATGGATACATGTGTGCAAAATCAAAAAGAGGCACTTAGTATTTCTCAATAGTTTTTTCATTACAATAATCTAGTTTTTGCTGTCTTAAGAAGGTTGGGCTATTTTTTTTCCCAGTTGAGACTACTTTTGATTATTTTTGTCTATTAATTTTCTGATTGACCAAAAGTTGAAAGTTTATAGTCACAATTCCCATAGTGAACATGAAGGCAGCCCAGTGTCTGTTAAGAACATGAAAGATACTGTTCCTAAATGTACCTATTCCTAATTCGATTGTTTATACCTAGTTCTAAAGGGGAGAGTAATCATAAGTCAATTTTTGGTAATTTAAAAAATTATTTATGATAAATTATAAACAAAAGAAGTATTGATAGAACATGTTACTCTTTCTAGAGTATATTGCTTGTAACTTCAGTGGCAGTCCAAAAGCTCAATCTCTTCCAGTATGAGTTGCTAAGGTTTTTTGAACCCTCTTTAGACAGAGACACCCATGATTCACAATGATTACTTGAATATGCTGTGAAGATTGAGTACAAAACAACCATATACAAAAATTAACACAAAATGGATCATCAACCTAAATGTTAACAGCTAAAACTATGAAACTTATAGCAGAAAATAAGAGTAAATTTTGTGACCTTAGACTTAGCTATGGTTTTTTAGATATGATCATAAAAGCGTGAACAACAAAGAAAAATAAACTGTGCTTTATCAAAATTAAAAACTATCTTTGTACTTCAAAGATATCAAAAAAGTGTATGACAGCCAACAGATGGGAGAAAATATTTGCAAATCACATATCTGATAAGGGGTTTCTATCTCGAATATATAAAGAACTATCACAACTCAACAATAGACAAATAATACAATTTTTAAATTGGCAAAGGATTAAAACAGACATTTCTCCAAAGAAGATATACAAATGACTAATAATCTTATGAAAAATGCTCAACATCATTTACCATCAGGGAAATGGAAATCAGAACCATACTGAGTTACCACTTCACACCCACTAAAATGGCTTAAAATCAAAGACAGACAGTAACAGATTAAAGCCCATTGCTGGTGGGAGGGTAAAAAGGAATAACTTTGGAAAAGAGTTTGGCAGTTCCTCAAAGTGTTAAACATAGAGTTACTATATGACTCAGCAATTCCACTCCTAGGTGTGTGTGTGTCTATATATATATATATATATATATATATATATATATATATATATAGACAGACACACATTTCTGTTGGGTATATATATATATATACCCAACAGAAATAAAAACATATGTCCACACAAAAACTTGTACATGAGTATTTATAGCAGCATTATTCATAATAGCCAGAAAGTAGAAAGAACCCAAATACCATCAGCTGATGAATGGATAACAAAATGTAGATATCCATACAATGGAACACTATTCAGCTATAAAACGGAACAAAATACTGATACAAGACACAACATGAATGAACCTTGAAAACATGCTAAGTGAAAGAGGGTAGTCACAAAAGACCACATATTGTATGATTCCATTTATATGAAACATCCATAGTAGGCAAATCCATAGAGAGGGAAAGTAGATTACTGGTTGCAAGGGGGTTAGACATAAAGTCCATATCCAGAAATATGGGGTTAAACTCCATATAATGGGTGTGGAGTTTCTTTTTGGGGTGATGAAAATGCTCTAAAGTTAGTTAGTGGCAATAGTTGCACAGCTTCGTAAATCTAAAAAAATGTTGACTTGTACACTTTAAAAGAATTACAAAAAATGTGACATTTATGGTATGTGATATAAAGCAGATATTAAGAAAAACAAAAGAATTTTGAAACACACCACTGACCAAAGGCACTTGCCATTTATATTATTTTGCAATCACATTTAACCAAAAGTCACAAGGCAACTGAATATACTGGACAGCTCAGCAAAATGTAATATTCTAACACAGAAATTTAAAATGTGAAAGTGCTCTACACTTGGAGTTAGGAGATGTGGGTTCTAGTTTTTCCTTAACCCCAACCCAAGTTTGGAGGCAAACATTGCTAATTACTGTGAATACTGATTTTCCTTTTCTTCTCCAGCAGTAAGAACCTCAGATTTTTGCTGAGCCATTTTCACTCAGCTGAAGACCTGCCAGCCTCTTTTGCAGCTAAATGTTGCTATGTGTTGATGTTTGGCTAAGTCTTATGTGTAAATTTCAAGAAGTCTCCTCAAAGGGAGGGAATGTACCTTTCCTTGTCCCTCTATGCCATTGCCGGAATATAGATGGGTTGGCTAGAGCTCTAGCAGCTATCTTGGACCATGAGGATGAGGGATGGCAAAGTGGCAAGCTGGAAGAAGCCTGGGTCCCCCACAAATGTGTAGAACCACTACATTTACCCTGAAGTGCCTACCACCAGACACCTTTTATATAAAACAGAAATAATCATATAAATCATAGTTATTTTTTTCTGTCACATGTAAAGGTTCATAATCCTAACTAATACACTGGGTTTATGAAGAGTAAAGAGGAAAAGGCCCTTTAAATTAGTTTGGAGAGGAGGAGTCCGCTCTTAAAAAAAAAAAAGAAAAGAAAAAAGAAAAGTTAAAGCCCTCTTTCTGGATAGAACACTTTTCTAAATTAACCTGAGAGCACACAAGGACTCGATCTTCCAAAAGTTTGCCGACAATGGCAAAAATACCTAGAACTGTACAAATCTGTTTGTCATCACTGCACCTGCCTCCTCTCCCTGGCATTTCATATCAGCTGAGATCAGCCAGAAAATCCCAAACACTGTGGGCTTCAAATTTGATTACTTTGTAGGGAAAGGGCAGAATCTTTCCTTTGAAATAGGTTTCCAGTGGTATTCTAATTTCTTTTTCAGCCTACCCCAGTTTGCTAACCTTGACTAAATATATATGGTTACTTAACCATGTGATTGAAGGGCATAAGGACAGCCCCTGGTGGGTGATAAAAACTAGAACTGGTCAGCAGTTGTTCACAATCTTATTCAATAACTATTTTGAATTATTCAATTCAAAAGCCCAATTTTTAAAACTCATGCAGAACTATATTCAATATCTTATAATAACCTATAATGGGAAAGAATCAGAAAAAAAATATGTATAACTGAATCACATTGCTATACACCTGAAACTAACACAATATTGTAAATCAACTACCCTTCAATTAAAAACAACAACAACAACAAAAAACCTCACGCACTCCATCATTCCCAGGTGGGCTTTTTAAACTACTCCAAGAGAGGGACCCAGAGACTCCATTCACTAAATGCCATGTAACTGTTTTAACCAGACTGCTTTCGCAATTTCCTAGATTACTAAAAGATGTCACAGTCCATCTACCTTTGGGCAGATCTCCCTAAAACTTCAACTATTATTGACAATAAAGATCTGATTAAAGAGCAGATTTATCACAATTTATTGTAAGTCCAGAAACCTATATATATATATATATATATATATATATATATATATATTTTTTTTTTTTTTTTTTTTTTTTGGCTGCATTGGGTCTCCGTTGCTGCACGCGGGCTTTTTCTAGTTGCGGCGAGCAGGGGCTACTCTTCATTGCAGCTTCTCATTGTGGTGGCTTCTCTTGTTGTGGAGCACAGGCTCTAAGCATGCAGGCTTCAGTAGTTGCAGCACGTGGGCTCAGTAGTTGCGGCACGCAGGCTCTAGGGCACGCGGACTTCAGTAGTTCTGACGTGTGGGCTCAGTAGTTGTGGCTCGCGGGCTCTAGAGCACAGGCTCAGTAGTTTTGGGACATGGGCTCCTTTGCTCCGCGGCATGTGGGATCTTCCCGGACCAGGGATTGAAGCAGTGTCCCCTGCAGTGGCAGGTGGATTCTTAACCATTGCATCACCAGGGATGTCCAGTCCAGAAACTTTTAAAACAACATCCATGCAGATTCTGCCATAGGAAGAAATACTAAATACTAGAGAATCCTGATAAATGGCTTTGCTTTTTACTTCCTAAAATTACAAAATCTATTGCCTTTTCAGTAATAACAATAAATGTTTTCTGTGTATATTTTATCATTCATGCATGAAGGACTAACACTCACTTTAAATACGAGAACAAATATGCAATAAAGTTGTTTCTCTGGGGAAAAGGTCAGGATTTGATATTAATGTAATCATAATATAGCCAGAAGATTTGGGAAACAGAGTCTTATAATTTAACAAAATTTTTTTATTCATTTTTGTTGGAGTATAGTTGATTTACAATGTTGTATTAGTTTCTGCCATACAGCAAAATGAGTCAGTTATACATATATGTCTATCCACTCTTTTTTAGATTCTTTTTCCATATAGGTCATTACAGAGTATTGAGTAGAGTACCCTGTGCTCTACAGTAGGTCCCAATTAGTTATCTATTTTATATATAATAGTGTGTGTATGCCAATCCCAATCTTCCAATTTATCCCTCTCTCCCTTTCCCCCTGGTAACCATAAATTTATTTTCTACATCTGTGACTCTATTTCTGTTTTGTAAATAAGTTCATTTGTATCATTAAAAACAATTTTTTTTTCCATATCAGCAGAGATTTTGTTTCAGGAAGATGGGTATATAAAAAAGATTCTGAACCAGCCTACTTTTGTTTTTCACTTCTATCACACTTGACTTTTTCTCTACTGAATTTACTCTTACTGATATTTCTTATTTCCACAGTTCACTGATTGAGTTTTAATCAGTAAGACTGACTTGAGTTCTATTACATTTAAGGCTCCTTTTTGATAAAAAAGACTACAGATCTTGAGAGTTCTTTTTAAATTATTAAATATTTGTGCTGGCTTAGTGACTATTAAAAAATAACAGGTTTCAAGTGATTCCTACACACAGTTCTGGGACTCCTGAGTATGGATGGATAAAATGGAATGCACACAACCTTACACAGCGTTGTGTGAAAACGGCCTTCTCAATAATCGTAACCGTGCCCTCCATGAATTAAAGCCAGGGTAGTCATTCTGAAACTAGATCCAGTCCTGTATCACTCCTCTACCAAAAACTGGTATTGATGCACAATTTCCAGGTTGTTAAGAAGATGATAAAAATGATCTGATTTTGATTTGCCCGTTTCAAAAGTGGTTTCGTATGCTTTCTCTATGATTAAGGCTAGGTGGGAGGAAAGGTGAAGTGTTGAAGAAAGGAAAATAAATTGTCTGACACATGGCAAGTACTCAGTAGATGCTGATTTCTGTCCTTTCTGTCCCTTCTGAGGGGAGAATATAGTAACTTTGTTGATTAAATTGACAAAGTGTAAGGGAGGAGATGGTGCCGACGGCTCATGCTATCTGAAATTTCCAACTTATACATCCATAATAAATCACTCTCTTCAGTAATTATCTCTCAAGCAAAACATCGGCACTGGAAAGACGTAATTCATTTTTAAAAATCTGCTACTAGATATATTACTTCACTGCTTTTGCGAGGAGGAAGTTCCAATGAGAAAGAACGTTGAGGAATCTTTCCCAGAGTCTACTTTTCTGTGAAAGTTCCTCTCTTCTTTCAAAAGTAGCCCCGTCTAATATTCTGTGTACTTATTCGTGCTGGTAAAGAAATCCTCTATCAGTTCTCTTCCTTTGGATAGTTCAGCAGGGATTACTTTGAGACTGAGTCACTCTTGCTATCTTTCCTTGAATCTCCTCAACCCCAAATTTTATAAAGATACACTCACTCTTGTCTCCTTAATCTTTCCATGGCTGGTCTGTGTCAAATTTCTGGAGCCCTTGAGGAGTATCTTTAAAGGAATATCTTTTTTCTTTGTATTGGGATGCTTACAAACAGTTTCATAGAACATAGCTGGCTTCTTGTATTTAGGTTGGCACATTAATCCATTAAAAAAAAGCAGGGGGGACTTCCCTGGTGGCGCAGTGGTTGAGAATCTGCCTGCTAATGCAGGGGACACGGGTTCGACCCCTGGTCTGGGAAGATCCCACATGCCGCGGAGCAACTAGGCCTGTGAGCCACAGCTACTGAGCCTGCGCGTCTGGAGCCTGTGCTCCGCAACAAGAGAGGCCACGATAGTGAGAGGCCCGCGCACCGCGATGAAGAGTGGCCCCCGCTCGCCGCAACTAGAGGAAGCCCTTGCATAGAAAAAAACGAAGACCCAAACACAGCCAAAAATAATAAATAAATTAATTAATTAAATAAATTAATTAATTTTAAAAAAAGAATTATAAAAAAAAAAAGCAGGGGAGTTCAATGAGAAATTAATATGCCATGTTACAAGTATATTTTTATCAAATGTAGGTAAGAATACCAGAAAATTAGGCAAATGATAAGTGGTTACTTAGAATTCCTAAACAGTTTATACTTCTACACAGAGGGGAAGCCCATACATTGCAGCCAACCCATACCTCATCTGAGAAGCTCAGGAACTTTGCTCATACAACCTGGATTTCCAACTGGGATTTCCTATGTCCATTTTGTACTACTGGAAGACTGCACATTGGTCAACAGAGAGATGGGCCCAAGGCAAAACAGTTAGTTTATTATTTCTGATTTTTGAACCAAGAAAGATTTTTCCCGCTCCCTCCATCAACAGGTGGATTGTCTAAGGATTTGAAGAAAGGCAGTAGAAGGATCCATAATCCTTGAATTGTGTCCCCACCCCTTTAAATTCTTATGTTAAAGTCCTAACCCCCAGTACCTCAGGATGTGACCTTATTTGGAATTAGGGTCATTGCAGAGGTTGTCTAGATGAAGTCCTTAGAGTGGACCCTAATCCAATATTACTGGTGTCCTTATAAAAATCCTTCTTAATATTCCAGAAGTTACATTTTGCTCCAGGGTTCAAATTCTAGAGCTAAATAAATGCTTAATACTATAATGGAGGGGGAGGGGGGGGTTCGGTGTACACTTCAGAATACTGACTGTTGGTGTACACTTCTTTCCTATCACTGAGACCATTACGATAACTGAAGGATAAAAGACCATATTCTTCTATTTTGAAAGATTTCTATATCGTTTGAAGTGAAAAATTGGAGGAAAATCAAAATTCCTTTTGTATAAAGGGACTGATTCTTTGACTTTCCAATGGGAACCTTTTGTTAATTTACTCTCAATAGGGGAAGGAGAATACAGTACTTCTCTCTCTGTTCCCACTCACTGAAGGAGGGACACAGGAAAGCGGCTGGTTAGTTCCTAATTCAACCTTTGAGAGCAACTTCTGTTGCTGATACAAACCAAGTTATCACATGTTGCTGCAAATGCCCACTTGCCCAGTGCGAGTGAGGCTTTGTACTGAACAAAAGGAAGACAGTCCTACATTTAACTGCAGTCAAGTCCTTTGTAGGGCAGACATGCATGATTGCAACCCCTAAATAATACACCTCAGGTCATCTGCATTTTGCCTACTCTTTAGGACAGAGGCTACTATTCCTGGATAAGTCAGCATTAACCCTGGACTCCTAAATCCAGAACCAACTCTTGCAGGGAGTGGTGTTTTCCTTCACCTCTTCCTCTCCCTATATTTTCAGTCCAGCCAGGCATAAACAAGTGGGCAATTTCTATCCTGATCACTGAAGCTCTGAAGGGCGCTGAACTCACTAAATGATGAATACATGCCATATGGAGCTAGCGGCAAGTTTGGATGTAAATTGTCTCCATCTTGCTCTCTGCATTGCGGATAAAAAGTCCCTTGGGTCATCTCTTTGTACTGAGCTGTGTGTATCTGAAAACAGCTAAAATCACTAAGAAAAGTGGAACATTTAATTTCATCTGAAAAGGACTGGGTATTATTGCTTGCATGAATGATTAGTAAATGTTTTAAAAACATTATATGAGGTTGCACACAATTTATTTCATTTGGAATCCCATATTTTAAGTAAACATTTGAATCCTTTTGGCCTGCTGTGTTAATAGTGCAATGCAGTGTACAAGAGTTGGAGTCCTTATAAAAAGGGGAAATTTGGACACAGTCACCCACACAGGGAGAACACCATGTCAAGATGAAGGCACTAGATTGCCGGTAAACCACCAGAAGCTAGGGGAGAGGCATGGAACAGATCCTTCCTCAATTCAACACTGTCTACACCACACTCTTGGACTTGTAGCCTCCAAAACTCTGAGATGACTAATTTCCTCTGTTTAAGCCACATAGTTTGTGAAACTTTGTTATGGCAGCCCTAGCAAACTAGTATATGGAATTTCTTTTCTTCTCTTTCTTTCTTTTCTTTCTTTCTCTCTTTCTCTCTCTTTCTCTCTCTCTCCCTTCCTTCCTTCCTTCTTTCCTTCCTTTCTTCCTTCCTTCCTTCCCTCCCTCCCTCCCTCCTCCTCTCTCTCTCTCTCTTACTCTCTCTTGCTCTCTCTCCCTCTCTATCTCTTTCCCTCCCTCCCCCCACTTCCTTCTTTCCTTCATTTTCTGGTGGAATTCATGGGAAAAAAGAGACTGGAAGATAGGAACATTTTTCTTTTTAGCCATTGATGGACTTTAATGCTTTCTGTAGCATTAAGAAATACAAATACTTGTTAAAAGGCATATCCACACCTAATTGTGACTAAAGTTTGGTAATAGTGGGCAAAAAGGGCCGCCCCAAGGGAGGCCAGTGCCTTCTCTGTGTGCTCAAAATCAAATCAATGGCTCCTAAAACTCAATGGCTCATTACAGGCCCTTAGAGAACTCCAGTCTTTCCCTGTTTCTCCCACTGTGATTTTTTCATTCTTTGACCAAAGAACCCATTTTTCAACTTGCTAAATAGCTTTACTTTGTCCAGACCTATCCACCCACCTCCAAAATGCAGCAGAAGCAACATTCTAATACTACTTTTCCTTCCTTCCCAAGGAGTAATTCCACTTGCCCACCCCCTACCCCCATCCAGAAAGGAGTCTAACCCAGGTTTTAACTAATGTCCCCTCTCTTTTCTATCCATTGTCACATGAAAAATGAGTCTCCAGGACTATCCTTGGCAATTGCAGTCTTCTTAAGGCAATGACACAGATTGAACTCTATCAATGATACAGCATCAAGGCCACTGACACTTGCATCTGAACATCTATGCACACGCACATACCCTCCCAGAGTTGCTCTTTGTTCCCTAAGATGACACTATTAGATAATAAGTTCCAATGTGTGTGCACTTGTGCCTGATAAGGCCACTCTGAGATCTTTTTGTGGGATCTTCCTGTGCCAAGTGTGCCCAACACCTGTTCTTGGACTAAAGACCATCCAGACCCCAGAACTACTTGTTGCTTTTAAAGGAGCTGCATCACCCATGATGCGTTTGAAGCTTTTGTTCGTAAAATGGCAAACTCTGGACCTCCAGCTTCCTTTATAGCTTGCAGTAGTGTCCTAGCCATCTGTGATGTTACCACATTGCTTGAAGCTGTTCTAGGCAAATGGGTATCTGTCATTTTTGCCTGCCCAACGTTCATTCCTCCCCCTTCCCTTGTTTTCCCACTTTCTACCTTTGTGATTTAGATGCTGACCTTATTTACCCACCCTTATGTCTCTACTATTAGTGAAAGGAAGTACACATGACCTAAGCCAAGCCAATGAAACTCAATTCGGGGCCTTGTGCTGAAACTGCTGGGAAAGAGGTACTGTCTCTATTTGACTTGGAGTCTAAAGAATATAAGCCTGGAATTTCTAGGGGCCACTAGGTGAAGGGACTCTCCGGAGAATAAAGCCAAGATGAGAGAGAGAGAGATCAAGGGAAGGAGGGTAGGATGGGAATGTTGTCTTGACATCACCTGCATCTTTGGGGCCAGCCAAACCTGAACTTTTCAGTTATGTAAGACAACAAATTCCCTTTGCTCAGGCCATTTTGAAATGGGTTTTCCGGCATTAGCAACTGACAGTATCCTTATATATCCATTGTTTCTTTTGACCTTTCTTCTGTCTTCTACCTCTTGCTTAGTCTACATAGTTAGTTTTGTTCTTGTGCATTAAATTTACACGTTTAGCCCCTTATAACTGTGTTGGGATGAGCTTCACTTCAATGCTAATAGGGTGTTCAGTGAAATCTGCAGTTGCTAATTTTATTCTTCCACTTGTGGAATTTATAGTTGGTTGAGGATGAAAAAGTGTTCCCCCAAATCCAGAAATGTTTTGTCCTAGAGTCAGGCAGTATAGCTTCTAGAAGGTCAGAAAACATCATCACTCATTATAGGCCTATGACCTATTTATGAGCTTGTGCTGGTACCATCTGTCTGTCAAACTCCTAAATGTCAGGATGATCTTGATTTATTTCTAGACTTTGTCAATCAATTTATCACATGCTATCTGCAAAAACAGAATCCAATGACATCCACATTCCAGACTGAGTATAGGATTTTCTTGGTGCAAGCTTGTATGTCACTTTGGTTTTGTAGCTGCTATAGAAACAACTGTTCACAGATGGTTACAATGAACAACAACAACAACAAAAAATGCCAATAAAGTACAAAATAAGGCTATTAATCCAGATGCACTGGAAAACCTCCTTCCTAGCAATTTTCAAGCAAGGGAGAAGAGGAGAATGACAACAATGACCACCTAGAACAGTATCTCCCTGCCGCTGACAGTGGACACACAGATCTCTTATTTAGCACTTTTTATAACACATCCTACTAAAGAATCAAAATATCTTAGAATTGGATAGGCCATGCTGTCATGGAGTTTGATTATATTCAGAATGTAGGCAGGCCCTTCACATCCTTCCTCAACAGCAACCCAGGCTCCTTCTGAACATCAAAATATCTCCAGGATTGGGTGTCATTGTCTGCTGAAGGAGAACTCTTATTTATGGAAAGCATTCCCTTATGCTGAGCCACAGCTTCTGTCTCTGTAACTCTGGAACATCAGAATTTTACTTAAGGAAACTTCGAGATCATTCAATCCAACAACTTCATTTTGTGCTCAGTGATCTGTCTTCTGGAACAGAGTATATAATCATCTCTGAAATAGCGCTTTCAATATTTTATGAAACACTTGTGTTCTTCCTGTCACATTTTTTTCTCTGGGATAAATATGCCCAAGTGCTCTACCTCTTCCTTATCCTGGTCAAAGTTGTCTGAGATGCCACACTAAATTCTTGCCCTCTAATTCCCCCTTATGATATGATACAGTCTCCCTAACATCTCACTACTGTTCATTCAGAAACTAGGTATTTCCTTCCAGGTGCAAAACTAATAGGAAAAAAATAATTTTTTCAGTATTTTATGTCTTTTAGCTATTTTATGGATTTATGTAGAACTAATATTTTATGTAGTTCTCCATAATCTACTCTTTTTTTTAGTTGTTTTTTTGTTTGTTTGTTTGTTTTATACTGCAGGTTCTTATTAGTCATCAATTTTATACACATCAGTGTATACATGTCAATCCCAATCGCCCAATTCAGCACACCACCATCCCCACCCCACTGTGGTTTTCCCCCCTTGGTGTCCATATGTTTGTTCTCTACATCTGTGTCTCAACTTCTGCCCTGCAAATTGGTTCATCTGTACCATTTTCCTAGGTTCCACATACATGCGTTAATATACGATATTTGTTTTTCTCTTTCTGACTTACCTCACACCGTATGACAGTCTTTAGATCCATCCACGTCTCAACAAATGACTCAATTTCGTTCCTTTTTATGGCTGAGTAATATTCCATCATATATATGTACCACAACTTCTTTATCCATTCGTCTGTCGATGGGCATTTAGGTTGCTTCCATGACCTGGCTATTGTAAATATTGCTGCAAGGAAAACTGAGGTGCATGTGTCTTTTTGAATTATGGTTTTCTCTGGGTATATGTCCAGCAGTGGGATTGCTGGATCATATGGTAATTCTATTTTTAGTTTTTTAAGGAACCTCCATACTATTCTCCATAGTGGCTGTATCAATTTACATTCTCACCAACAGTGCAAGAGGGTTCCCTTTTCTCCACACCCTCTCCAGCATTTGTTGTTTGTAGATTTTCTGATGATGCCCATTCTAACTGGTGTGAGGTGATACAATAGTTGTACTCTTTTAAGCACAATAGGGTTGGTTATAAATGGCCTGTCAACATTTCTAGCAAAGCCAGATTTTCTACAAATAAATTTTTCAGACTTCAAAGCAAAACTGTCAAGAACATAGAATTGTGCTATCGCAAGTCACCCTTAGCAGTTACTTAGACCACTGCCTCGTTTCAGTCATGCAATCTTACATGTATTCAGGTTTTTAAATACTTCATAAAGTATTGTCATACACATTATTGTATTTGATATTTGCTATCACTCTGGGAAGAAAGCTGGGCAATGTGCTATTCTCCCCACTTTGCAGATGAGGTGCAACGACTTCCAGAGGTTAGGTTATCACTGGTTAGCGGTAGAGGTAGGACTAAAGTCCCACGACTCTTTACTTTCAGACTAATGTTTTGTTTTCGCTATAGCCATTGTCCTTTGTCACCAAATTCCCCCAGCCTCACATTCCCCCAGGTAGCACTACTGCATGAACAGCTCTCCGAAAGGGTTCAAGTTTAACACATTTCCCCTGTCAACTGCCATCCAGTGGTCCACACCTGGAAGAACCCAGATCTTCTGACTACTAGAGTCCAGTGACCTCTCATTAAACTCCAGTGCTTCACTCCCCTTCCTCCTGTTTTTTGCACAACCAGTTCTGAGATCAGCAAACACAAGGCAGTGTTGAAAGCAATAACAATTTTTAAGTGCCCACCTCCCCTTCTTCTCCATCCCTACCCCACAAATGTGCCGATGGGAATCAGAGCTTTCATTTGCCAAATGTTGCAAGAAAGGGTAAGATTAATTTTAAGTCACAAGCTAATAGTGAGTAATGATGGAGAAGGAAAATCAAACTCAATCTGAAGGACTCTCCAGGTAGAACCTGAGGCTTTCCCCCCTCTCCCTTTCACCTTTGCCTCGAATGTAATTCACTTCTCTTCAGATTCAATAACTTGAGGACAGAGGGAGTGTGGAGCAGGGTGAGGGCTGTAAGTGAAGCCAGGGAGTACTAAAAGTGAGAAGGGAGGAACTCTGCACTCTTATGGGCAGCACATTGTGCTAGGCAGTGTTTACAGGAGTAAATGTCCAGCTATGAACAGAACTTTCCTTTCCTATCTGATGATCTCTCCTTAAGCCAACAAAAGTGTTCATAAAGAAGACACAAGGCTCAAAGATGTTTTCCTTTAAGATTCTACTTTGGTTGATAGAAACCAAAGATAAGGAAGAGTGAACAAATCCCTCAACCTGTGGGGAGAAAAATTTCCACAAATTATTTTACCTGAATTTGGGTGGGGGCCGTGGAAGGAGGTAATTTTGGTGGTGGGGGTGTGTGGATTAATCATCTCAGTGTGCTCTTGACAAATGCTCAGATGAAGCATGCCCTGTCATCTTGCTTCTTGGTCTGCCAAGGCTAAAATACAGCCCAGAACTCATTTGAGCTGTGCTTTTAGCTCCGGACCTCTAGAAATTGGGCACAGCACACTTCGTTGGTGATGGTTTGGGATTTAACCTTGAAATCAAGTTGTTATATAATTTAAAGATTCAAATCCCTGTGTATCCTAGTGGCCAATATTTTGTTTTTTAAAAAAATATTTATGTCAATACGACTTTGTCTTTGTACTAAGATTCTCTGTCTTAAGTCTTTTACTACTGTTGAGAAATTTGAAAAAACTTTTGTTTTATATTTTCAATAGGGAAGAGGCATGAGATTTTTCTAAGACTCTTGCTACAGGTACTAGCTACATACTAGAACCTTAGGACAAGAGACTCGAATGTTAAGAGAGCTGATTGGGGTTTGGTGGGGTGGAGGAAGACATAAAACAGATGGAAAATAAAAATAATACAAAGGAAAAATGTGATGCTAGACTAACTAAACTGATTATTAAAGGAATGACAACTGCCCCAAATTTATTAGGTACAGGTACCAGTGATGTAAAATTTGCAGGGGATAAGGAAAAGCCTCTTGACCTAATTTCAGATTATCATCTTGGCTTTCTTGGGGATGTTATGGTATTGTCAAGCTTTTCATACTTTTACATGGGTTGTAAAAACATCAGAACCAGTCAAGAGACCTCTGGGTTCCCGAATTGACTGATAGGTGTGATATTGATATTATCAATTTTCCATTATTTGGGGATCAATTAAACTGGTTTGAATTGTTATGGGAGGTCCAGTAAAAGAGGGACACCCTTTGCTTTAGACTACGCTGATAAAATGCAAAGCATATGCTTGGGGTCAGAAGATGAGGCTTGGAGCCCAGGCTGTCCCTTACTGACTCAAGCTACCTTGAATGAGTCTTTTAGCCTCTCTAAGGCTCAGAGTTCTCTGTATTAAAATGAGTCTAATAATAATGATTATTTTGCAACTCAAATAAGCTAATATATATGAATGCAGTTATGAATTCTAAAGTGCTAGTTACTATTTTTATTATTTTCTAATGCTGGCCCTAGGTTACAAATCAAAACGGGAAACAAAATAACAAACCCTACTGTCTTCGGGGGGGGGAAAAAAGATGGATGTGAATATTGCTTTTACTATATTTCCCCCTTCTTACTTCATTTGGATCTTTGAAAAGCTGCATTCATCTGCTATTATGGCTTTACCCTCTAAGCCTTCTGTATTTGATGTCTTTAGACCTTATACTCAGATTAAGAACTGAGAAGAGGGACTTCCCTGGTGGCACAGTGGTTAAGAATCCTCCTGCCAATGCAGGTGACACGGGTTCGAGCCCTAGTCCAGGAAGATCTCACATGCCACAGAGCAACCAAGCCCATGCGCCACAACTGCTGAGCCTGCGCTCTAGAGCCCACGAGCCACAACTACTGAGCCCGTGAGCTGCAACTACTGAAGCCCGTGTGCCCAGAGCCTGTGCTCCACAACAAGAGAAACCACCACAATGAGAAGCCCGCGCACCACAATGAAGAGTAGCCCCCACTCGCTGCAACTAGAGAAAGCCCGCGCACAGCAACAAAGACCCAATGCAGCCAAATATAAATAAATAAATAAATAAATAAAAAAGAACTGAGAAGAAACATAACTTAGAGCAAGTTATGGAACTTGACCATAGCCCTTGGGAATTTAAATTCCACTGAATACAGGTGGGACCATGTTTTCTTTTTGTTTTTTGGGTTTTTTAAAGCAATGTGGTTTCTGCATCTTCTTCTAGCAATACAATGGCTTAGGCTTTTGTGGAAAAAACAAAACGGTGGATCTAGAAAACAAAAATAATGGATCTCGTACAATTTGACAACCCCCACATAGGAATTTCCCAACCACGGAGTCCGGTAGGATCACTACAGGCGTGCCAGAGACATGGGCTAGCCCACAGCTTTACTCATACCAAATAAACACTCACTCGGTCACCCAGGGAAAATCAAATAAAGGTAACCATTGACACTACCATTGCCATTTTTGCACGTGCATTCTTTTTTTTTTTTTTTTAAATTGAGTGGGAAATATCCCTGTTAATTCTTATTTTTTTTTTAATTAATTAATTAATTTTTTTGGCTGTGTTGGGTCTTCGTTTCTGTGCGAGGGCTTTCTCTACTTGTGGCAAGCGGGGGCCACTCCTCATCGCGGTGCGCGGGCCTCTCACCATCGTGGCCTCTCCTGTTGTGGAGCACAGGCTCCAGGCACGCAGGCTCAGTAGTTGTGGCTCACGGGCCTAGTTGCTCCGCGGCATGTGGGATCTTCCCAGACCGGGGCTTGAACCCATGTCCCTTGCATTGGCAGGCAGATTCTCAACCACTGCGCCACCAGGGAAGCCCCTGCACATGCATTCTTGACAGGAATATGGCAACCCAGCAAAATGTCTTTGTGAAATAGCACAATGTCAATTCATCTCTCTCAATAGTTACTAGGCAAGAAACCAAGATGAATGACTTTTAGGAGCCAAACTAAGTATTTTTTTTTACATATTTACTAAAGTTTACTTGAAGGCAATTATCACTTTATGAAATGGGACACATACAATGATTAATGATGGTGTAAAGCTTATAATAAAGTTTTCATGAAATTACATTACAGGATAGTTTAGAACTGCTTTTTGAAGAGGGTAGGTCTATTTTGGCCTGCTTCATTTAAGGAGCTTTGTATTCTTAATAATAACCAGATGATTTTTCTCTTGCCTGAATTCAAACCCAAAGATTCTCAGGATAAGAAGACATCTCTCCATGGGTTCTTCCTACTAGATGGCTTTTTGAAGTATTGGAAGGTTTTTCTTGGTGACATTTCAAGAAATAGAAGAAAGACTTTATTTTGTACCTAAGCTCTTTTCCTCCCATGTTCTGACTTTGTCAAAATGAAAGCACATTATTGGACTCTTCTCTAAGTTTCAAGGTTATTTCAATATCATTTCAATATCCGTAGGATACTCACCCACCTTCTCTGGTTGGGAGCAGGAAGTGGCCACCTTCAGTATATCCATGAAAAAAGCAATACCCCAGGACTTCCTGGAGTATCTCAAGAGCCATAACTTGCACATGTGGGCACTCTTATTTTTTAATTTTTATTTTTTTATTGATGTATAGTTGATTTGTAATGTTACATAAGTTTTGGGTGATTCACAATTTTTAAAGGTTATGCTCCATTTATAGTTATTATAAAATATTGGCTATGTTCCCTGTGCTGCACAATATATCCTTGTAGCTTATTTATTTTATACATAGTAGTTTGTACCTCTTAATCCAATGCCCCTATCTTGCCCCTCCCCTCTCCCCACTGGTAACCACTAGTCTGTTCTCTATATCTGTGAGTCTGCTTCTGTTTTGTTATATTCACTAGTTAGTTTTATTTTTTAGATTCCACATATAAGTGATAACGTACAGTATTTGCCTCTCTCTGTCTGACTTATTTAACTAAGCGTAATACCCTTCGAGTCCATCCATGTTGCAAATGGCAAAATTTCATTCTTTTTTACAGCTGAGTAGTATTCCATTGTGTATATATATACCACATCTTCTTTATCCATTCAGCTGTTTGTTTGTGGACACTTAGGTTGCTTCCATATCCTGGCTATTGTAAATAATGCTGCATGAACATTGGGGTGCATGTATCTTTTCAAATTAGTGTTTTCTTTTTCTTCTGATATATATCCAGGAGTAGAATTGCTGGGTCATATGGTAGTTCTATTTTTAGTTTTTTGAGAAATCTCCATACTGTTTTCCACAACTGCTTCACCAATTTGCATTCCCACCAACAGTGTACAAGGGTCCCCTTTTTCCCACATTCTTGCCAACATTTGTTATTTGTGGTCTTTTTTATGATAGCCATTCTGACAGGTGTGAGGTGATATCTCATTGTGGTTTTGATTTGCATTTCTCTGTTGACTAATGAAGTTGAGCATTTTTCATTTGCCTGTTGGTCATCTGTATGTCTTCTTTGGAAAAATGTCTGTTCAGGTCTTCTGCCCATTTTTTAATTGGGTTGCTTATTTTTTTGATGTTGGGTTGTATGAGCTATTTATGTATTTTGGATATTAAACCCTTATCAGTCATATCACATATGGACACTTTAAAATCATTTACCAAAGGCATTCTGTGAAGGCAGACAAGTTAAAAAAAATTTCTCTTCCCTGACACTAGGGTTCATGGTCAGTGAAGGATAGCTGTATCAGTCCCTGTCTGCCCTGGCAGGGCACATTTGCACAATACTTGAACCAGACTGCTCTATAGGGCACCACTGGGATATGATCACTTTGAATTGCTCCTTCTCGATCCATGCTTGAGGCCAGAGGCGTCTGATAAGATATTGCAGGCATCGTTTCTTCAGTACCAGAAATCTCTCCAATTTCTGTCTCCCAGGCTTCCTTCATGTGTTCACCCTCTTCTGGTCTCTATAGTTCTTTCCACCCCACTAAAACAAACCCAAGATCTCCCTCTCTGCCTAGTGATTCTCAGACTTTTTTGACTGAGGCTCAGCTGGGTGGGGCAAAATGTTCCAAGACCCACATATCATAGTCTTGCCTGCTTTTCAAAGAATTCCCTGATAGCGATGCACTGTTGCTGTGCAAGCACATTTTGTGCAAGTCATGTGAATATCTGCTTTAGCAATACTGGTATGGATGGTTCCTATATGTACCAAAATCCATATTTATTTTAATGTTTTGTTATAAAAAACCTATAGGTCACAAATTGAGTTGACCTATATAGATATCACTATCTTACTGTAGGGTTAATCAAACAATCCATGTCAAACAAAATAGATGATGATGGAGGTAAACAAAGGGTAATTTATAATTAAAAAGCAGGAATAGTAACCATTGAAAAGTACAGCAATACAGAACTGATATTAATAGGAAAGCAATCTTCCTGACTATTGAGGATACTTCAACAATCTGTCCATGCATGTTGATAGGGGGAGCTTTGCAAATACTGACAAGTGTTGCCTGACAACCAGGTGAATACTAAGTATTCACCTCAGTAAACTCTAGTTATGTGCTAAAATTTTCTTTATGAATACCAAATACTACTAACTCTTAACAACCTAGCAGTTATTAGTAGCTTTTAGAAACATATATACATGCACACACACACACACACACACACACACACACACACACTGAAAATCTAGGGCATCAAGGGCCATTTGCTAGTAAGATCCAAAGAAAGGACATGTATTTTGGGATCAATCTGTGGGACATCAGGAGGATGCTTGTGGCCTACCAGTTGGCTATGGTCCATACCTTGAAATTCATCACTGCTTAGGTGGTTGGCTTGGCTTTTTGACTCAGCTTCTCAAGATGCTGGATCACTGTTCCTGTTTCATCCTTTGCCGCTACAGGCACATCCCGATTTGTGCCCTGGCCAGCACCCCAGTGCTCCCTGGCCTGGACCTCCAAACCCCTAGTCTCTCACTAGAGTCCCTCTATGGGAAGGAGAATCAGATGTTACCCAGTAACTGGACAGACTCCCTATTACCCCCTTGCAGTATCTGTGATGGCATAATGGGAGGCCTTGAGTGAAACATGGTGAAGGGGAGTCAGAAGACCTGCTCACAGGCCACCTCTGCCTTGGCAGCTGTTTGACAGCAGGTGAGTTACCTCACTTCTCAGCTTAGATTTCTCCTCTACAAAATGGAAATAATAATACTAACCTCATAGATTTCTTGTGAAGATCAAATGGAATAATGTAAGTGATAAAGCATGGTAAAGTATAAATACATTTATAAAAGCTGGGCTTCCCTGGTGGCGCAGTGGTTGAGAGTCTGCCTGCTAATGCAGGGGACACGGGTTCGAGCCCTGGTCTGGGAAGATCCCGCATGCCGCGGAGCAGCTGGGCCCGTGAGCCACAATTACTGAGCCTGCGCGTCTGGAGCCTGTACTCCCCGACAAGAGAGGCCGCGACAGTGAAAGGCCCGCGCACCGCGATGAAGAGTGGTCCCCACTTGCCACAACTAGAGAAAGCCCTCGCACAGAAACGAAGACCTAACACAGCCATAAATAAAATAAATAAATAATTAAGAAAGAAAATAAAGAAAAAATTGATATTATTTAAAAAAAAAAGTAATACATGTTATTGTTGCAGAGAGGTAATATTCATGCAAGCATCTAGATTGTTCTTTTTACAAACTATAACTGATATTAGGATGCTATGATGTATAAGAATGATAAACAATACAGACTGTCTGTCAATCGTGAAGGTCAAACGCATGGACCTCACAGATGGAAGACACTATTGAGAAGGAGTATGAATTCCTGATTCCACAATCCTGAAACATGTTATAAGGAGAAGTAAACCTCTCAATGGTCCTGAATCTCCCCCTCCCTCTTTTTTCCCCCTTCTCAAGGCTTGGAGAGCAGGACTTAATTCAGAGTAATTCCAAACATCAGAAATGTAGGGTTTTTTCCCTCCATCCCAGACCCTGGGAGGACAGCGGCTGAAGAATGCCAGGAATTCTTCCCTCCACCCAGTCAGGAATG
Organism: Balaenoptera ricei; assembly: GCF_028023285.1. NCBI lineage: Eukaryota > Metazoa > Chordata > Mammalia > Artiodactyla > Balaenopteridae > Balaenoptera > Balaenoptera ricei. Next base: position 49,585,458 of record NC_082651.1, read on the forward strand.
TGTCCTGCTTGAGGCGCTTAGCAGGAATGTGAGGGCTGCCAGATAAGACCCAGAGCCGAGGTTGTGGGCTTGTGGCAGGGGAGGGAGCTCTCCTCCACCACGAGGCCTTCCTCAAGAGCCCCCAGAGGCTGCTCTCTGGGTAACAGCAGAGACCAGAGCTGGTGTTGCAGGACTAACCTCTGCAGACAGTGAGTGAAGAGGCAGCTTAGCCAGATGTTCAAAACAAAGACATAGCAATGTTTTCGGTCTCTGGAGGAAGCAGTGTCTTTGGGATCAACACAGGCATGGGCTTGACTGCAGACTGCCACTTACCAGTTAGCTGCGTGACCTGGGTTAGCTACTCTATGAGCTTGGCTTTCCCCATCTATAAAATGCAAATAATACTACTACCTACCTCTTATGGTTGTGAGGAGGATTGAATAAAATAGTGTATATAAAACACTTAGCATAGCTATAAATTGGGGCTATAAAGCTTATTTTTACATGCCTAGCTTTTAAACAGTCTCGGTACCCTGCATATATTCAGTGGCACAGTATACAGTGTGTTTTCATATTTGTTACTTCTTTTTAATTGCATTAAGCAATATTGTGAACTTGAGTACCCTTGGGATGATTGGTAGATACATACATCTTTTAAAACAAGTAACGGAGTGTCTGTCATCTTTGGCGGTTATCACAGGCCTGGTCTTAGCTCTTGTCAACACCCTACCCGTATCCCAGTTTTTTCAGTGAGTTTCCAGTCAGTTCAAGTCAGGAGAAAGCTGCCTCCTCCCCCGCCTCTCCCTCCCCCTCCCCCCCCCCCCGCCCCCCCATCTCCCGGAACACACTGATATATTGGACCAGCGTAGCAGCTGCTCTCACTCAGCTTCCTATGGGAGCTTGGAAGAAGCTGTTGTTGGAGGTCAAAGAGAAGCTCAAAAGCTTTAAGGATTCTCTCAGGTAGGCTTGCCCTTGAGGGGCTCCTGGGGCAGCCAGACTGCCTACCTGATCCCCTTATGCCTGGGTCTCAAAGTTTAACCTGCGTTGGAGAAGGTCTGCCCTGCCCCAGGTCCCTAGTAGGCTTCTCTTTGCCTTTCACTTTGCTTCTGCCAGCTTTTCTGAAAGCCGGGTCAGGAAGGCAAGACTTAGTCCCTGCCTTGTTCAGAGAGGAACTCCTGGAACAATGTGGTTCTGCAAGCTGCCCCTGACCTTGGTGTTCCTGAAGCCATGGCACGGCTCCACTTTCCCAGGTCCCGAATCTTGATGCCTACAGTTACAATGGATCTGTTGTGCATTTTCATAGACTTGATCTTGGATTTTCAGTCTCCACCTGGCACAGTGGAAATGAGGATGGCAGCTCTGACCTATTTCCTGTAGTCTCTGTGGACTTCCTGACAGTTCTTTCTTCCCCAGGCTTGGTTCTCTTTAATATCAGCCATGCACTCTGGACATAGAATCCCATGTCCAGATGGGAGCAAATGTACCTCTCCACTGATTGCCTTAATGCTTCCAGGCTGGTTCTTGCATAATGTCATCCACTTCTCACTCCATGAATCTCAGAGAAACTTCAATCTTTATTGGAGTCAATATTTTCTGGGAAAAACATGTAAGACTATTGCTTTATTGACCTTCTTGAATTCTTAAGGGCATGGTCTAAGGCAAGCTGGGACCACAGCTTTCCGAATTGGCAGGTAGGCTAGTGAGCAAGGTCCAGGCAATGGCCTGTGAGAGGGACACAGGATGGGGTTTGGAGACACTGCCTTATGTGAGAGTTTGGATCAGGGACAAGGGTCAAAGGCAGACTCTAAAGGATGTAGCCAGCTCTGTTATGGTTATGGCCTTTGTTGGTGCCAGGTAGGAGATATTCCAAGGTATGATTAGACAGGAGATAAGGGAATAGAAGGCTGCCTACATGTGGCCAGGCTCTAGAAGGCTCATTTATGCGAGCAGGATCCAGGCCCAGGGAAGGATGGATGGCTAAAGAGAGATGGAAAACTAGGGCCCTAGTCACTAGCTAAGGTTCAGAGCCATGTCAGGCATTTAACGACTTCTTTAAAACATCTTACAGCATCAGGCAAATGTGTGCCCAATGCTGAAAGCCTTGAGTACCAGCCTATATTTCTTCCCCAGACACCTTCTCCTGGTAATTTGTCTATACACCTTCCACTCATGACCGTGACTCAGTCACTGCTTCTTCTAAACTATTCAAACACTCTAACTGCTTTCAGCTTTGCTCAACACTAACTACCACCCAACTCTACCTTTTGCTTCTTATCTCTGGATATAATGCTTACCCTAGGGATGTTTCATGTGTCCAAAAACCATTATTTTTCCCTCAAATATGCTGCTCCTCCAGTCTTCCCTGTCTCACTGGCACCATCAACCTCCATTTTCTCAAGCTAGAAACCTGAAGGAAATCATAAACTCCTTTCACGTCTCCATCTACCATGTTCATATATCACTGTAGTGGCTATCTCATCTCTGTTCCACCATGGAATAGACCTTGGGCTGTGGTGGACACCACCCGTGCTTACCAATATCAAATTCTTCTTTTCTGTGCATATGAGAGACTACACTTACCATCCCAATTCCAGTTAAGTGCAGCCGTACAACTAGTTTGGTCCAGTGAAATGTGAATGAAAATTCACATATTATTTCTGGGCTAAAGTAGTGAAAAACTCTCAGTTCTCTTTGCCTGAAATAGCTCTTGTCCTGTTGTGGTGAATGCAGAGGTCTTCTGTTGAGATGGTACAGTCACCAAATCAAAGAAGCCTATGTAACTGAGGCATCTCAGGAGGGTGGCTGCTTTGGTGAGATGCTTGAATCTGCGGAAGATGCTGCACGACTGACAAACAAACTTTTGCAGTAAGTCACTGAGCTGTGGGGATCATTTGTTAACTGTAGCATTATCCAGCTTATCCTAGTACAATCACTAAGGCCCGCTGATTCTACCATCTCATATTCGTCTCCCCTCTAGTCCCTCTGCTGCTCTAGCTCCGAACCTCAACATTTCCTACCAGAACTATTGGAAAAGCTTAAAACTGGTCTCCCTGCTTGCAGTTTGGCAACCCTCAGACTCATCCTTCCAACAGACACCGGAATGGTCTTTGTGTAACTCAAATCCAACCATGCGTTTTGGGTTACTCCGTTTCATTGGCTCCCCGTCAATGACATGACAGGTAGTATGATATGACAGATCTCCTCCCTAGCCAGCCTCATTGCCCATCTCTCGTCCCCTTACATGTTATAACCAGCAATATTTAAATGTTTGTGATTTCCAGAATAATCTATGCTTTTTCATGCATCCATGCCTTTGCTTATGCTGTTTCATTTATCTGAGACATCTTTATGCACCCTTCATCCACTTCTTTGCCTGGCCAATTCCTTACTCTTTGAGACTAGGTTCTAATACTACATTTTCTGGGAAGGCTTCCTGTTGGATTTAACATCCCTCCTCTGTACCCTGACAGCATCATTACATCTACAAATCATTGACTACATTATATTGCATCTCTTGATGGGTCTCCCTCCCCTTGAGAGTAAAAACTTGACTAGGTGGATGCCTGTAACATGGTAGACGCTTAGTTATAAGAAACACTGAGGTAATGAGATTCAGTGGTGATGTGAACCCTCAGGGCTCATCCGTGGACACAGGATTCCAGGATGATGGGCTGTGAGGTAGACACAAGTATTCAGTCTGAGAGATCAGTCACTCTAGTGGGCATCCAGGTCTGGCAGGAGTAGGGGGTGGGGGTCTGACTTCATGCCAAACTTAACAAATGGTGGACCTGGGGCAGGGATTGTTAACTTTCTGCCCTAGACAAGATTGGCTCAAGAACCGAAGAAACATTGCACTGAATGGGCACCATGAAGAGACACTACTTTGAGAATCTTGGGAAGGTCGAAGCGGAGGAAAGAAGGTGGTATCTGATATAAAGTTATAAAATAATTGACACTCTTAATAGATTGGGCTTAGGCAGCAACCACACAGTTTGACCTTCTTGAATGACTGCTATAATAAATGCAGTAGATTCTTGCCATTTCTGGTAGTTATGTTCTACAAAGTTACTGGGAACACATTAGCAAGTATGGAACCACTGCTCCTAGGAAAAATGCAGGGTTAGGTTTCCTGAAAGCCTGTGGTCACATTTTCATCAACCAATCAATGCATAACCTTGTTTTACCTGTTTCTGCTTAAAGATACCTTATTTCCTTATGTAATATAATACGGATTCATTAACATTGAACTCTTGACCATCAACACTAACTTAGGCCTGAACAAAGCTTACCTAACACACATATTTTGTTCTATAAGGTGCTTCTTGTGCTTAGGAAGACTGGAAAACACTTCAGCAAAACACTTGGGAATCATTTTAAACAATGAAATCACCCAAAAAGCCTTTTTGAAAAAAGACCACTAAGTAGACCACCAAAAAGACACTTGTTTACAGTATGAGAGCTTGACACAGTAAAGCAGAGTGTTGCCTTGTTCTTCCTCAACTGGGAACGTGCATGCCAGAGGACTCAAATTTTTCACTGCTCTGTCCATATCCACAATGACCATGAAAGTACTGTGAGTATTGATTTTGGAGTTACAAGTAAATTTCAGCAAGTAGGCAAATTTGCAAATATGCAATCCACAAATAATGAGAATCAACTATAGCTACAATTTACTGAACACCTACCACATAGCATTGAACTAGGTGCTTCATATACACACATATTGCCAAGTTTATCAACTTTTCACTCTTCAAATGAAATGCCTCAGAGTTAAAAATGGTGGACATATCCTGAGATCCATAGGCTATCACCAATAGAAAAAGCAGGACTTTATAATAATAATAATGTCATATAATTTTTTTAAAATTAATTAATTAATTTATTTTTATTTATTATTTTTGGCTGTGTTGGGTCTTCGTTTCTGCGCAAGGGCTTTCTCCAGTTGCGGCAAGCGGGGTCCACTCTTCATTGCGGTGTGCGGGCCTCTCACTGTTGTGGCCTCTCTTGTTTCGGAGCACAGGCTCCAGACGCGCACGCTCAGTAGTTGTGGCTCATGGGCCCAGTTGCTCCGTGGCATGTGGGATCCTCCCAGACCAGGGCCCGAACCCGCGTCCCCTGCATTAGCAGGCAGACTGTCAACCACTGCGCCCCCAGGGAAGCCCTAATGTCATATAATTTTCACACCAAGCTTAAGGATGCATTTCTGGAGCTGGAAATTTATAATAGGCTGGGCTTCTGCTCCTTTTGGAAACTTCTAACTCAATAGTCTGGGCTCTTATAGAAAACTAAGAATACATTGCACACTCAGCAACAGGGATGCAAAGAATATTTCTTATAGGAAACATACCCAGCACTTAAAAGCATAATCATCTTCCCAAGCAACATGATGAGAAGCCAAAAACAGTCAAGTAAACAAAGAGACAAATATTTCTTTCAGGAATCCGAGAAGTTAGCAAGCTTTAGAACATACTGTCTTGAAGTGTCATGACTTGTGAAACGATGATCTTGTCCAATCATCTGTGCATCCACAGTCTTCTTATCTGCTGCTTGCTTTCCATTCAGATCAGTCTGGACTCTGTTCCAAACTACATGGTGCTTATTATTCCTCCTCATCTTTACTGTTATCACTATGTCAATCTCTTCCCAACCAAATCACCCTTGACCGGCAAGTCTCGGTTCATTCCCACGTCTTCTATGAACCTCTCTTAGACCTCCTCAGCCCTCTAGGTCTTTTTTTTCTGTGAGAGGATATGGACCACCCAAAATCTAGCTCACTTTTCACCTCATCTGTAAAAAGTGAAACAATAATGCACACCTGTCAGGACTTAAGCAGGATACTGTGTGAATGCCCATAGCACAGGGCCTGGAACAAGGGATATGCTCAACAATGTTGGTGTTTCTGAACCTGAATGGTGTTTTTCACTTTGGTTCATACAAATTCACTTTTATTATTCACTTTTATTACCCCTTCTGAGGCAAATTTTATGAAGAAAAGGATAACATCACTAGAGACAAGGCAACAGCAAGAAAGAACATGCTTTGGGTCAGTGATTTCCAAATTTTGAACTTTCTGGACCAGTGCAAGAATTTTGGGAACTGACCTCAGGTTGCTTAATAGTTCCCTTTTGCCTAAAATCTCTCTAATAACACTTTTACCTTATATAATAGTTATTACAAAATAAACACATTATAAGGGCCAAAAGGTAAAAAGGACATAATATCAGAAATTTTTGTTCTGAAAATGAATGTATTCAGCTTCAGGAAAAACTCAACTCACTCATGCATCCAATTATCTTTTTGTTCATTCATTGGCCAAATATTTATTAAGTGATATGCACCAGGAATTTTTCTATATGATGAGGTACAGGGCTAAACATGACAGGGAAGTTTTCTGTATTGATGAAGCCTTTTTTTTTTTTTTTTTTTTTGTATCAGAACACAGATCTGGGAAAGCTCATGACCAACCAGTACCAGTCCAGTCACTGGACCATACATTGGTTTTTAAGAGCTATGACACGTATTTAGTCACTGATGTCGGGTCCAGTCCCTGCTTCCAAGCCCTGAAGGAGGGAACAGGGAGATGTCACACTTTACAGAGGCTGGGAGTGGAGAGGCAGAAGAACAAAAGCAGCTCCTCTGAGCAAGCATCTTCTGGCTCTGGGGCAGTGAGTGTGCCAGCCTGAGAAGTGGACCTCAGGCTGGTTACTCCTAGTGAGTACAAGCCCCTCATAAAAAAATCCTTCTAGAAGTCATCATTTTTGACAATGAAGGGCAACGACATATATTTAGCCTAAAGAGACCTGAAATGTAGGGCACAAGAGATTTGAAACAGTTGTCAAAGTGTGGAGATAAACCCTGAGAAAAGCAAGGTGGGGATAAAAACCTGGCTCTATTTGGGGAGTTCCTCAGTTTGTTTCTCACCAGGATTCAAAAGAAAATAGCTAGGTGTCGTGAAATATGAGCTTTCAAAAGTGCTATAGAAAACTTTTAGCACTGTTAAACACTTGGAGCACTCAGCCAACAAAAATAAAACATTTGCTCTTATTCTGAAATCCCGAATTAAACTCAGGTCAGAGTAACTGTTGTGTTTCATTCTAGCATGCCTTAGGGAGAAATTGGAGGAAAATCCCCAGGGACTGATAAGCCCTCTGTAACATGTTGAGTTGTTGGATTGGATAGAGAGAACACCATATATGTATGCATATATATACATACATACATATATATGCACTATACTATATATGTATGTGTATACATATACACATATATATATATATATGCAATATAGTATATATACTATATATAGTGCTTTCTTCCTAAAAGTCACAATTAAGGGAATGTAGTCCCTAACATAAACTACCAGAACTTTTCACAATACTTTCCATATATAATAGATTGAGAGCTTCACATGACAATCTCCAGTGTCCTGGCCTAAAATTGATAGACTCAAACAAAGATACATTCTGTATTCCAGAGGAACTCTTCAGAGCCCAAGTAAGTGTTTACTGAAAACAATACTACATTTTCCAGGGCCTCACTCCTGAGAGGTCTTTGCCCCTGCAGCATCACACTGCAAGGAAGAGGGGAGAGGAATGTAAGTGCCAGCTTCCTGAACACAGTGGGAATAAGACCGAAAAGAAAATGATCAAGAAACCATAAGCAGAAGGTTCTTGTCACAGCATTTTAGGATTAAAAATAAAAAGATTTACTAAAATTAGCCACAATGTAAAACCCCAAAGTAGAAAGCTTTAACTAAGGCAAATGGCCTCCACACTTTAGACAACTTTATCAACTTCATGCTATAAACCATAGCAAGCAAATTAATTATTCCCATATGCTGGGGATGAAGAATGCTTGCTGAATTGTTTTGCTTCTCAAACTCTTCAGTATAAACACACACTCACAGGATTGCATTCCCTTTTTTGGCTCCCAACATGCAAGTAATTATACACTGTGCAGGATAATGGTGGATGAGCTCTCCTTTGAATACCAAGCAAGTTCTGGGTTCTGTCAGCCTGTTAGATACCATGTCCACAAACATTTTTCTCTGACAGTCTTTAGTAAAAACTTGTAAACAAATTGTTTGAAGTTTATAAAAAAAAATTTCAACAGCAGCACAAGACTCATTTCAAAATTATTCCAAACTCCTTAAGAGCTGGAGAGGGCAAAGTTCATCTCAAATATAGTACAGCTCTTATCTTGCATCAAGAATAGTTTTCTCTGCAATCCCTATGACAGGGGGTCAGAAATCATATTAGTAGTTTTTACATTTTTATATTCTTCCCATTTTGCCAATATGTAAACAAAGAGGAAAAAAACAGATTTTGAATCAACTGTGAATTGAGAATGTGTTTAGGATTAAAACATAGATTCTCTGAACATGGCCAGAATAATGTGAGTAGATGGTCATTTTCCCATTCCAGCTCCAAATTTTCACAGGGCAAATGAAATGTACTTGGTGTTGGGTGAGTCACCCAACATGGAGGGTTTTTTGGGCTCCCTGGGCCTTAATACTTCTTGCAGTAAATAAACTCAGTGGATTTGTTTGGGGTCTTTATATAATGAGGCAAAGGTATATGTGTGCACACATGTGTGTGTATGTGTGTGTGTGTGTGTGTAAATGTGGTGGTGGTGGGGAGATAAGGAAGGCACAGGGAAAACCTCAGGAACTGTTAAGAAAAAAAACACATTTTCTACAGAAGGAAAGAAAGGTTCTGTAGTCCTGCCAAGTGCAACACGAACGAGGGAAAGTTCAAGGAAAGTTGATCTCTAAAAATAAATAAATAAAAGGAACTTCAATGAGAAAACAATATTCAGGTCAGGTCTAAGCCCCAAGAAAAACGCTCATTCAGAACTGGGCTGTCATCCTGCTTTTTATGAAGTGAGCAGCTGCTGGTTATTGAAACCAGCCCACACAGTTGGGTCCCTGCCGCCATGGCAACACTCCTGTGTCTGTGCTGGAGTGGCCAAGGCACAATGGGGTGGTTCCAGGGCCCAGAAGCATTCTGGTTACAGATTAGGGAGGGTTTTTGTTTTTTATATATATGGGGAGATTTTGATTCCTCGGTTGTGGTTGGGTATTGGAAACTTTTCTTACCTATAATAAAGTCTGACTTAAGGGACAGATTTTCATGCAAATAGCAGCATGGAAGGAAAGCATCAAGGTGTTCAACAGGCAAATAACTCATTTCCAGTCTCATTTAAAATTCTCTTTTACATGTACACACAGCTATATTTAAAATAAAATGCCTTTCCATAAAAAAAAAAAAGAAAAATAATGAAAAATAAAATAAAATAAAATTCTTTTTTACAAGTCTCTAGTAAGCTCTGGGCATTTGTACCTGGTCCCTTGTATTGCCAACTCAGAATGCTTTTGAAAAAAATGCTTAGTTTGCTTTTTTATATTTGTAGTTTATAATAACACATGGCCCTAAAAGGAAAAATTATCATAGTCTTATGAATTGAAAAAGCTAGCTAAGAATTAAAGACTTTGAAATTAAAAATACAGACTATAGATTATATATCATATATACAGAGCCTCAATTATTGGCACATTTAAGTATTGAACTCACCATCTTGGTTTCATTAGTACCGCAAGTAACATATTTATCTATGAGCTAAGTGTAAAGAACATTGCAACACAATAACCTCATGATGTAGCACAGTAATAGCATAGACTTTGGAGTCAAACTACCTGAGTTCCAGTCCTCTCATTTATTTGCTGTGTAGTCTTAAACAAGTTACTTAAATCCTCTCTGACTCTATTTCCTCATCTGTAAAATGAGGATAAGAGTAACCTATCTGGTAAAGATTATTAAAAGTATTAAGTGGGTTAATATTTGTAAAGTGCTTAGAAACTGTGTTTGGTTAATGTTAAGTCCTTAGAAGATAGACAGACAGATAGATAGATAGACAGACAGATAGATAAAGAATTTTAAAGGACCTCCTTCTTAAGACTCTGGGACATATTGCCTTTGGAATTTAGCACAGCACAGTGTTTTTGTGTACCTGTGTCCCCTCTCAGGAAATGTTAGACTTCTTATTTATGTCTATGGCTTATAACTCAGAGCCATGCTTAAGGCTCCTTGACTGAGCTGATTTGTGAATTTAGCCTTTTTGTGTGTGTTGGGGGAGTGCTTTGAAAAAATACATACTGGAGCTTCTGATTCATTTGGATCCCTACAAATGCTTAAGTGTTTGTTAAAAGCACAAGGCACAGTGCTTGTTAAACTGAGCAAGTGTTAAGATGCAGCCCTCAAGCTGGAAAACCTATCCCAGTACCCACTCATTCTAGCAGCAGCCAAGGAGTCTCAGTCTCTTGGAGATGGAAAACCCAGTGCCTTTTCACCTACATAATAGAATGAGATGCATCATTTCATTTCATTTTTCAAATTATTTATTTATTTTTGACAAATAAAAAGCAAATATAGTTAAGGTACATGTATATATGCCCTGTAATTTCTTAAAAATTGTGGAATTGCATTATCTTCTACAGCGGGCCAACCTAAAACTGGTCTTGTTGTATGAACCTGTTCTCCTGTTTCTACTTCCTTAGTTAAGTGAAAGAGGAATATCTGTTAGGTATCAATGGTTGCAAAGTGCTTTTACAGATCTTGTTTTGGGATATTTGAATGCTTTCCCACACAAATATGCTATTCTGCCATTCAGCGGATTTATAACTTTTTGGAATCTAGTGTATCTGAGGCTAAGAGGTTAACATTTTAGCCAATGTTCTCAAATTTGGTCACATGCCCTCGGTTCTAAGAACAGGGATCAAAAGTCATCCTGGGACCTCAAAGAAAGAAATCAACATCTATTTCAGTTTGCAAAATGGCAAAATCTTATTTTCATACAATGAAGGTTTTTTTTCTTCCTTTACAACTATTCAAAGTGGGGTTACGTATCTGGAGAGGGGGGTATGCTTTAGTGTAGGACTGCATGCTGAAAGGACTAAGACTGAAATACACAAATAAAAAATTCATTTTTAAAAAATCAAGATCTCCCTGTAGTTTAACACATATCCTGTTTTCTAAGAAAACAAATGTACTATCCGATCCAGTAAAACTTTCTTTGGAAAATCTTTTGAAAGCAAAATTAGAGAAAGGCAGTATTCCATAGTTGAAGGAAACAGAAGCTGTCACCTAGAAGAAACTCAAACTGAGCTGAAGCTATGACAGTTTGAAAAGATACAGAATTGAGCAAATGGACTTTATTGTTCCAGGAGGTTTAAATGGAAACTTGAAAAAAGTGGTCTCCTTTTTCTATATTCTACTCCAAGAACTGAAGTTGTCTTATACAAGAATGTTGATGCTAGCATTTAGCTGTACTTAAAAGAGAAGATAAATTATGAGGTCCAGGAAAGCTGCCCTGGAATAACATTCTGGAGACCTGGGCTCCAGTTTCACTTTGGCCACTTGTCAGTGTATGGCAGGTTACTTTTCCTCTCTGAGTTATAATAACCATGGTGACGATGGTAGTGATAGAAGCAGCAGCAGCAGTAGTAATAGCTGCAGGAGCAACAGTAGTGGCAGCAGGGACAGCAGTAGTAGCAGTCGGAGCGATGGCAGTAGTAGTAGTAGCAGCAGCACTAATAGGAGAAGGAGGGGCAGCGGTAGTAGCATTAGTATTCGCCGTAGCAGCAGCAGTAGTAGCAGCACAGCAACAGTAGTAGCAGTAGCAGTAGTAGTAGCAGTAGTGGCCACAGTGGTAGTAGCAGCAGCAACAAAAGCAGTATTGGTGTAATAGCAGCAGCACAGAAACAGTGGTAGCAGTAGCGGTAATAGTAGTAGCTGCAGCTGCAGCAGCAGCAGTAGTAGCCATAGTAGTAGTAGGAGCAGCAGTAGCGTTTTTTTTTAAAAAACTTAAAAAAAAAATTTATTTATTTACTTATTTGGCTGCATCGGGTCTTAGTTGCAGCACTCAGGATCTTTTAGTTGCAGCGGTTTTAACAGCAGTAGCAATAGTAACAGCAGCAGTAGCAACAGCAGTAGTAGTAGAAGTTTTCTATTTATTGAGGGTCTACTGCATGCACTTGACTAGAAACTATACAAACATTATTTCCATTTAAACGCCACAGTGACCTTCCACTATAGGTATTATTACCCCCATGTAACTATTGAGGAAACTGAGGACCAGAGAGGTTAAGTGATCTGCTCAAGGCCACTTTGTTAATTAGTGAAAAATCTGGATTTTGAATCTGGAACGAGCTGATTCCAAAGGCTTGTCCTTCTCTGGGGAAAAAATGTGGTATGGAGCAGAGCTTCTCAAACTTCAGTGTGCTTATAACCATTTGGAGATCATGTAAGAATGGAGTTTCTGATGCAATCAGCCTGGTGTGATGCCTGAGATCCTGCATTTCTAACAAGCTCCCAGGTGCTGCTGCTGGTTCTAGGAAGCACACTTTGACTAGCAAGAGGATAGTGGAAAGAAAGTACACTTCCCTGTCAGAATGCACGGCCTTAGTTTACTCATCTGTGGCACAAAGGGGTTTGATAAAATGAGTTTTAAGGTGCACTCCAGCTCTGGAATCCCAATATTCAGTGTGTACTATGGTATTAAGAAACCAGATCACACAGGAATGACTCTTAGCCACATGAATTTTTAAACTGGTTTCAGATGAGATTCTGGCTGTGCTTTATGTATCCTTCTGCAGCATCTCTGACAGGTAGGATCAGACCCTCTCACTCAAATTACATTATTGTTAAGCTTTAGGCTGAGCTAAATCTTACTGAAAAGAGTTCAAAGCACTTCTTTCCATAAGCATCTTTAAAGATTATAAATGTAAAAATATTTTCTTAAGAGAAGCTTAGATGGCAGCTTTTTTCTTTTTAATAACAGAAATGAGAAGTCTCCAAAACCATAATGGTAGCATATCCATAAAAATATGTTAATGCTTCATCTTAAAGTCTAACAGAAATTGAGGTTTTCCGAGTTAACAAAGTAGACTTCATCACAGATGGTCTGAATGATAAAAGGAAACAGCACTCTAGTGTAGAAGACGAAAAACACTGCTCTTAGCTGAGCATGCTGAAAGCCTTTAAGGAAATCTTTCTACATATAGCTTTGCTAAGTGTTGAAGGAAAAGTTATTTTGATTGGCAAGGGCACTTCAAATGTTTTAAGCAAAGCTCAGGGTCAGAGGATGTGCAGGTTTTATGAAGAAGCCATTTCTAATGAAAATGAATGCCCTTATTAAGATGATTTTCTCATCATCTTGTGCCTAACACAGGACAGTGGCACCAAGTAAGGGGTTTTTGCTCTCTTCCAAGAGCTACAGTCTGTATCACTAAGACAGATGCCATGAGCTCCTTTTCCTGAACTCAAACAAGGGCAACTGTAGGAATAGGGCAGAGTCCACAATCTATAGGGTCTCTGAGTAAAAAAGAATTTCCCAACAGTGAGCACCATTAGAAACCAGAACTGGAATCCTTTATATCAAGGGCTTTAGAAATCAGACATAAATACACAACCATCTGGAGTGGCCTAAGTATATTTATGTCTAAAGGAATCTGATCAGGGGAGATTTGATGTCACAGTGTTTTTTATGGTCCTCAAGGGTGGTTCACATTTATTTAGCTAACTCTCAATTACCCATGGGAGTCATAGACAAACTTTTTAAAGAGGTGGGGCCACTCTTTTCTAAATAATGTCTCATGAAGAATCCCCAAATGTAAAATAGATAAACCCAGCGCTACTCCATTTAAAGTTTGGGAAGAAGGGTTGCCCTCAGACCCTCCTCTGGTCACCAGAGGTTGGGTTCCAGCTATCTATTGCTGCTTAACAAACTATCCTAGAACCTAGTGGCCCAAAACAAAACTTTATTATCTCTCATAGTTCTGTGGGTTGACAAGGCTCAGCCAGGAATTCTTTTTTGGGGACTCTCATGCAGTTACAGTCACAAAGGCCTCTGAAGGCTCTGCTGGGCTGGATGCCCAAGATCATGCCTTCACTCCTACATCGAGTTTCAGTGTTCCTTGGCTTCTCTCTGTCTCCACATGGCATCTCATCCTCCAGGGTCTTTCAGTGTGGTTTGGGATTCTCATAGGGTGGTTTCTTAGGTAATCCCACTGCTTACATAGCAGCTGGCTTCTAATAAGCAGGAATTGAAAGTGCCAGGCCAGTTAATGGCTAAGCCCAGAACTGGCACATCACTTCCACTATATTCTATTGCCAAAGCAATCATGGGACTTCCCAGATTCAGTGGGGTAGAGAAGTAGTGACCTATTGATGGGAAGGTAGCAATGTCACATTGTAGAAGAGCATGTGGGTTGGGAGATATTGTTGCAGCCATCTTTGGGATATGCCATCTGCCATAGCTGAAATGTACTCTGGTAATAAGAATCTGAGATGGTATGGAGAATCAAAGTTTAAAAATAATCTTAGGGTCTTCTTAAAAATCCCTGCTTCTTAGAGATTTTAATTGTGATCTTGTACAAAATTGGAAATAGTAAGTTAGGTTTTATTTCTGGATCTTCTTTACTGGCAGAATTATTAATGTTACATCCTATTGGAAAGTGTTATGAGCTGCTACTTATTTGGGGGGAGGGATGTGGAAAAGAGAAGGTAAGGATACTGATGGTGTCAAAACATAACCAATCCTCCTTTTCCCTTTTTTTCCACTTCACAGAAAGTGACTGGGACAGATACAATGTGGCCCTAGAACACTCAGGTTAGAGAGACAGACAGACAGAAAACTGTAGCAACATAGCCATTTCTGCTAACTAAAGTGGTCAGCCAGCATTTTGCAGAGCATTAAAAAAAAATTTTTTTTAACATCTTTACTTGAGTATAATTGCTTTACAATGGTGTGTTAGTTTCTGCTGTATAACAAAGTGAATCTGCTATATGTATACATATATCCCCATATCCCCTCCCTCTTCAGCCTCCCTCCCACCCTCTCTATCCCACCCCTCTAGGTGGACACAAAGCACCAAGCTAATCTCCCTGTGCTATGCAGATGTTCCCCACTAGCTATCTATTTTACATTTGGTAGTGTATATATGTCATTGCTACTCTCTCACTTCATCCCAGTTTACCCTTTCCCCTCCCCATATCCTCAAGTCCATTCTCTACATCTGCGTCTTTATTCTTGTCCTGCCCCTAGGTTCATCAGAACCACTTTTTAAAGATTCCATATAAATGTGTTAGCATATAGTATTTGTTTTTCTCTTTATGACTTACTTTACTGTGTATGACAGCCTCTAGGTCCATCCACCTCACTACAAATAACTCAATTTCATTTCTTTTTATGGCTGAGCAATATTCCATTGTATATATGTGCCACATCTTCTTTATCCATTCACCTGTCAATGGACACTTAGGTTGCTTCCATGTCCTGGCTATTGTAAATAGTGCTTTGCAGAGCATTTTGAAAGAAAACAAAGTCTTCTTTAGAAAACTACTGGTAAAAACTGCCCTTTGAGGAATGCATATGCAAAGCCTCTAAGCCTGCCATTAGAAATAAGGGCCCTGAAAGAGAAGTGGAATCCCAACCTAGGGAGCTGAGGCAAGAGGATTTCTAAAACCTAGAAGAAGCAGAACAGTTCTTGGGCCACACTAATTAGGGGTTTCCTCACTTCCTTAGTCAGTGAAAAAGGGCAATAGACAGCAGAATCCACAATAAACAATATTTTAAATACAAAATACTCTTTATTGTATTCAGTTATATATGATAGACTATTTTAATATTAAAATTCTCATTTCAGAATGAGGATTCAGTTTTCTCATCAAATCCATTGGTTGCCTTTGTAAATTCCAAAATAAAAGGGCCCTCTCAGGTTTTAGTTATTTAGTACATGAGTTGAATGCATACTAATTGAGTATTATGGTCAAAACTCTTGTGTCTAGAATGGACAAAATCCTTCACAATTCTTCCCTCCAAGGTTTATTTATCTCTGGACCCACCACATGTTGCCTTAAGATATCCATGAGGATGATGGAAAAAGAGGCCAGCATAGTCTGATACTCAGTTTGGGCTCTATGAGTTACCCTCTCTACCCACAGCTGGACTAACTAGTTTGAACATATCTGTAGGCCAGTATGGATTAGAAAAATAGGTTCAATATATTTTATTACCTAGCAAAAAGATCTCTTAGAAATTGCTCAACTTATTATTGGCAAAATCTGCTATTACCAGGGCAGGATTTTCAGAGAATGGTTCTCAAAGAGAAGAAGTCTAGTCTGTCTTGATGGGATTACATTGTAAGGTTGCCCATATCCTAAACTTTCAAAAACAACTCCAGTGGGCATGAAATATCATGCAGATTTGTGTGTGTGTGTGTGTGTGTGTGTGTGTGTGTGTGTGTGTGTGTAGGGCATGGTTGGTGGTGAGTTATTGATGAGGAGAGAATCAGTGATTCCCAAGAGAAGAAGGAAGAAAACTGTTGAGCTTTGAAAAATAAACCCATGAGTACTTTTAAATTTTTTTGAGTTTCTAGTGTGTAGGAGTTTTACACATAAAACTTATTTTTGAATGTGATAGTAGTTTTCTATGATCAGTTTATTGCAACATGACTCTTCACAGTCAGTCTTCTGCCCCCTGTCCAGTTTTTCTCACTAAACTCCACCTTACCAACCCCCACTCCATGCTGAAGGTAAGTGGGATGACATTCACTTCTTCAGATATGCCATACTCTGTCACACTTCTGTGTCTCTGTGCCTCGAGTGCCCTTTCTTTCTTTGAGTACCAGGCAAACACCTACTCATCTTTTAAGAGTCAGTTCAAATATCACCTCCCCTATGCAGTTCAATATATTTTATTACCTAGCAAAAGTAGGTAAGGTTCCTTACCTTGAACCTTATTCCTAACCCTTGCCAGGGACAACTGACCATTCCCTCCTTGGTAATCCTTATTAATCTGAGTGTATTTCTATAGTAAAGTTACATACTTTATTGCTTCTTTTTATTTAACTGTCTGTTTCCTTTCCTCCCACCAAGAGGTAAGCATTCGGAGGGCAGCTGCATGGATCCTTTTAGAGACCTAGGACTTCAGTTTTTCATTCAATTGGGTAGAAGTTCTCAGCTCTCTCCAATAAATTCCACTCTTGTGCTCAAGTTAGTGGAAGTCAGTTTCTATTTTGTGCAACCACAGAACCCTAACGGTTGCAGAAATATACTGAAACTGAACCAACTGTCTGAGTAGAAGGGTCTCAGGAAGCTTAGAGCACAGAGAAAGGAAATCCAGAGAGTCAGCAATTGGCAGTGTCTGCCCAGTGCCCTTCAGAGGAGGGTGTGCCTCCCCTGGGAACTCACTCAGTCTGGTGACTAGAAAGGTATTCTCTATGTGGGTGAAGGATAATTCTTCGAACCTCTTCGTGGCCTGGAGGATATTCTTAGACCCTCCTCCACTTTTTTCTCTGATTCCATGCCTACCAGCTAACCTTATAATCACAAATTCAATTCTTGGGGTATTATGAAATCAGGAAGGAAGTAACTTTGGTAATTGGAAAAGAATATTCCCACCATAAACACGTGTATAACGTCCGTAAGTGAATAATATTGTACAGCAGTCCCTTGACAGTTTGGACAGTCCCAATCAGTTGTCTCAGTCTGACAAACATCAGAGTCCTAGCAAAGTTGTTTCTCAACCTGCAAGATTAAGACTGGCCTGAGGTCACCTCATCAAGGTGGTGTCACACTTTGAGGCTCCACTGTTTCTCCAGATTATATTCCTCTTTCCTACCACGTCTCCTCATTTCACTGCAATGTTCAATAATACACTAGTGGTGGGTAAATCTCCAAGGCCCACATTCTTTGCTACATATAGGTTTAGACAGCAAGTAAAACATAATTAATTCTAACCATCAGCTATAATTAGAAAGGCAAGGGCATCGACAGTTGAATGGATAAAGAAGATGTGGTATATATACACAATGGAATACTACTCAGCCACAAAAAGAGAATGAAATAATGCCATTTGCAGCAACATGGATGGACCTAGAGATTATCATACTAAGTGAAGTCAGAAAGAGAAAGACAAATGCCATATGACATCAGTTATATGTGGAATCTAAAATATGACACAAATGAACTTATTCATGAAACAGAAACAGACTCTCAGACATAGAAAACAAACTTATGGTTACCAAAGAGGAAAGGAGTAGAGGAGTGATAAATTAGGAGTTTGGAATTAACAGATACAAGCTCCTATATATAAAATAGATAAACAACAAGGTCCTACTGTATAGCATAGGGAACTATATTCAATATCCTCTAATAAACCATAATGAAAAGAATATGAAAAAGAATACATGTATATATATGTATAACAATCACTTTGCTGTATACCAGAAACTAACACTACATTGTAAATCAACTATAGTTCAATTAAAAAAAAAGGCAAGCAAGCAAGGTTTAGTTCTACCTCTGTATGAGAAAAGGGTTAAGAAAATTGACCATGTAAAGCAGTAGTTTCTCTGTTTTTTTCTGTGAAATACAAGAACGGTGTTGGCATGAGCAACACAGCCCCATGTGCAGTTCCTGGCTTCATCTCTGTAACCCCACCCTTGCTTTTTCTCTCAAGAAAGCATATTAAAATGCAAATGTGTGACCATGATATTATTGGGATAACCTTAAGTCTTCTCTGATTTATTTTTAAAAGTCAATCATCTGCAAACTTTCATATTTTTACTATGATTGGTATTAGGTTGCTTTCAACACAGCAGTGTGTTCTGTTGAGACTTGCTGATGTACATATTAAAGGGAGAATGTTTCAGCTAATTATTAACTAAGTTGTTTATAAAACTTTTCTAGTGTTTGTAGAATTAACATGCCAATTTCACTCTTTCTTGTCAGTGCCAACAGGATGAACAGAAAATAAACAAGATTTTACTGAATATTAAAAGTTTTGAGAAAGCCCAAGTCACTTGACACTGATGCTCTTTTCATTCTGAGATTGTTGGTTTAGATTCCTCAGCTCCACAGTGCTTAATCCCTGGCTGCAGGTTGAATACTATGAATGTTGGGTAATACCTTCCTTAGGCCACTTAGGGATTTATCTAGTATTTGACCTGCAATTTTTGCCTCTAGAATGATAGACCTATCTGATAGAACTTAGAGAAGCAAGTGATACTTAATGAAAGGTCATAATGAAGTATTTCTCATGACAATATCACACAGAATACATGTGAGTTAGACCCTAAAGTTTGGAGTAATATGCTGTGCTGCTTATACGTTGCATTGATGGTTCTGGTACTGCAGAGTCTTTTAAAAAACGCTGCTGTGAGCCTGCATCCTGCATGCGTGGAATTGCCTGGGAACAGAACAATGAATTAAAGATGGCACAGCTCCCTTTGCTTAACATTTCTTATTTTTCAGGGGTTTGTTTTGCAACTTTAATATTATTAATCTACACAACCTTTTACTTTTCATTCAGAATTTATATCAAAATCAAGCTAATAAATTAAAGATGAGTTAGTTCATTGTTGGGTGGTTTAACATAGACCTAGTATGTTAATCCTGACGTGCTTGTTACTAGGATTTTAAAATTTTTATTATTATTATTTTTTCTGCCTCGTAGCTGTGGTTAGGCAGCAGCAATAAATCAGAACAAAGGAATGAAGGTATTGGGGCTTTAGGGAAAACATGTATTAGAAAAAATTGGTTTGGCACTAAGGGCTGTATTGCATTAAGATGGATTTAAGAGATACAGAGGTAAGAGAATGTAGACAAATAAATTGCATAAATAATCTGAGAAATAGCAAGTCTGTACAGACCCTGAGTAACCCTGTAAGCTACCATCAACAGGACTTCCTAATTCCTGTTCAAGCAGACCAAACAGGTACACTCTACTAAAATAGCCAGGAGAAATGGGCACATGGCTAATGCTAGGGAAAGTGGAAGGAACAGATAAAGCTCTTTAGAATGGCTCAAAGGATTGGAATAATAGAAGTCAGTGTAGAAGTCTGACATAGCATCTTCTGTGAATAGGGCTTTATTGCCACTCCAGGCAGTGATATTGCAAACACTCGCTGAGACAACCAGAAACTGGAAGCCTCACAGGGCAACTTGTGCCTGAGAATGCAGTTCTCTGCAGTAGGGAAATCACATTGGCAGCCCGAATACAGAGGAGACAGGAAAGAGCATTTAGATAAGGCTGAGCATATGAATAAAAGACGTGGTGTGGAAGGTGGAGTTGATGGGAATAAGATAGGACCATTCCAGGGCCCCAAGGAAGTGCAAGGATGCCTGAAAATACCTAAAGAACGAAAGGAGCAAAAGAGACTTCTCCTAGCAGCCTAAATGGTACCTGAACTGAGAGATCCATATGTTCTGGAACAGATTATTTTCAACTAAAGCATAAAAGCTCTGTAGATGTGGAGAGACAGCTTGTTTGAAGCCCTGAACTTGTTTTGTGGCTCAGATATATCTGCTTTGTCTCTGGCTCTTTAATCTAAGTTGATCCAGGCATGCATCACGGTGCAGGGAGTAGACTTCGTCCCCATTCTTATCTTTGATGTTTGCCTAGAGCCCTTTCCCTGGCCCTGAATCCATCCCCTGCAACTGCTTCAGGCCCTGCTCCTCACTGGGCCTCTCTAGTCTACCTTTCTTTCTCTTACCCTTTTTAACTCACCTTCCTCAGCTTCCCCCACAAGGTGTATCTGACAGGATGTGACTAGTAAACCACTGGAGGTTATCTCCAAGATAATAGTAATAAATAGTAACCACACTATCCCATGCAGCCTGGCTGAGTTCTGTACATTGTCATTAAAAATGGGTATATTTCTTTGGCTTCACGTGTTTGCAATAGCTGAGAGCCCCAATTCAAGTAGAGGTTACCACTTTTTTGACCCTTTTCCTTTCCCTCTTATTCAAATAAGAATAACACATGGACTCTGACTTCAAGGAACTTAAAAACTAATATAAATGATTAAAAATAAATGTTGAAAGTTCAATAACAGGAAAGAAGTAAAGAATTGCTTAAAAAGCAGTAAAGGAAAAAGTAACAAGTCAGCACATGGCTATTTGGCAAATGAACGGGTACTAATTGGTACAAAAATTCAAAAGCAGGAAGAAAGACTCCTTCAAGCTGGCGAGGTCAGGGGGACCTGATAGGCTTGTCAAGGAAAGTTGAAGGTTTAGACTTGAGCTCTTGTGGAGTCTCCAGGGTTGTAGCTGAGACAAAGGAAAAGGAAGAAAGGGCATTTTATAACTTGGGAACCAATGAGCAACTGACAAGAAAGGACATGGACAGATAAGTCTCATCCTTTACATTAAACCTTGACCGTAACCTTTTATATATCTTCCTGTGAAGACATGTGTATCCCCATGATCTTGAACCAAGATCTTGGCATATCTAAAATTTGACAGCATGTTTCTTGGGAAAGCCTGTGAAGTGTGAATTGACAGGAAAATTCTGCTTGCAGGTCAGCATATGCAGCCTAAGAAGTTTGTGCTCTTCAACCAGCCTGAGGCTAAAACCAGGCTATTTTCACTCTTTGGTTAAATGCTAGCTAAATTCATTTTAATACTGCACTGTCAGTATTTTATTTATTTGTCTGGATGCCACATTTCCTCTCCCAAATCTCTCTTGCGTAAATGATTTACTATTTGTTCCTAAAGCCGAAGATTTTATGCCTTTTCTCTTTTTTCTGATAAGAGGATATTGCAACAGCTTTCTTTTTATGCTGCTGATGGTTTTTATTTTGTTAATTCATAGTTCAGCAGAGTAACTAGTTTAGTAAGGCATAGAAAACCAAGAGGTTCAGCCCTCGAAATGACTAAGACAGTAAATCTTCACTGGCCCATTATTGCATAGAACCCTGTTGAATTTACTTTCCTAAAAAGTAAGTTAGCAAAGAGTGGTTCTTAAATAGGTTTTACATTTTCTTAACTCTTCCAACTAAGCATATTTAACTACAGGACACTTAAGGTCCTTAAGATAAAGTTATGAAAAAGCAGTTTTACAATGGAAACACATAAATCTTGAAAAAAAATGGGAGCAATTCTTTCTGAGTGTACCCTCGATAGGTCTTCACATCGGAATGTAGAGTGTGCTGCATTTAAGACAGGGATTATGTGATTAAAAAAAAAAAATTCTCCATTTCTTTTAAGGCAGCATTTGGGATGTTACACTAAGAAAGTTATATGCCATAGTTCTTCATGATGGTGGTCACTAGACTAAGCTAAAAGATTTAAACTAAAAACAAACTCACAAAACTAATTCATCGAGTCAGTACTGAGCTACTTTCCAAACTCTAATTTTACAAAATGCAAATAGAGAGAAGGTCTATTACATATTAAAAATGCTGCGAGCAGAGCAGAGACCTGACTCCTGGAAACTGCCCTGTCTCCCAACTTCCCTCCCTTGGGATTTGGGGACTAAATTGGTTATAAAACCCCAAATTCCTCTCAGAATGCTTCACCAGTTTCTTGAATTGCCCTATTCTTTCAAACTTTCTAGACTGTAGATCCTGGGAAGCAAAAAATTCTCCACGTTCAAGAAAATTGGTGAGAATTAAAGAACAAAGTTAGTGATGGGGTACCAGTGGGGTCAGTGCATTAAATGCAAGAAGAAGAAATGGCAAAAACTCATTAGGATGCTTTTGTGATACTATGTAAACAGATTTCTCCAGTTTTAATTAGTTATATTTCTATTCAGGATCATCGGTTATATATAACATGATTTAGGTCTATATAGTGCTTTTTCTCTCCCAGAAAATTGTAGAATAATTCACAATCCAAAATAGAATGTACACTTTAGTACATCTCTCTAAAAAATGGCAGATCAAGGCAATGAAAATAAATGAGGATATAGAGAATTTGGTTAACACAGTTACAAACTAAATCTTATAGATATATAGAACTTTATACCAAATAAACAGAAAATACATGTTTTTCTCAAATGTCTGTGGAACTTTTACAAAAATTGGTCATGTATTAGGTCACAAAGACAATCTCAACAAAATTCCCAAAGTTGAAACCATAAATGTTACATTCTCTGACCATATTGCAATACACACACACACGCGCGCGCACACACACACTAGCCCCAAGTCCAAAGAGTTGGTAATTTTAGAACAGGCTTCTAAGTGACTCTGGGAATAAAAAGAAAGAAAAATAATGAGATTATAGACCCTTTGGAAATGAGTGACTATGGCAACTTTCCATATCAAAAGCTATGGAAGTTAGAGAGATGTGATGTGACAAACTGATTTTGCAGGCTTTGTAGAGAAATGGGGCTATGCACCAAGGAGTGCAGTGGTCTCTAGAAGCTTGGAACAACCTCGTGTTACAGCCAAGAAGCAAATGGGGACCTTAGTCCTACAAACACAAGGAATTGAATTCTGCCAACAATCTGAGTGAGCAGAAAACAGATTCTCCTCTAGAGCCTCCAGAAAGGAAAACAGCCCTGCAGATTTTAACTCAGTGAGTGTCAGACTTCCAATCTACAGGACTGTAAAATAATACATTTGTGCTGTTTTAAACCAATAGATTTGCAGTTATTTGTTATGGCAACAATAGAAAACTAATACAGATTTTGGTACCTGGAAGTGAGATGCTGCTGTAACAGATAACTAAATATGTGAAAGTGGCTTTGGAATTGGGCAGTAGACATAGGCTAGAAGATTGCTAGAGAAGCATTATAGAAAAAAGTCTAGATTGCACTGAATAGACCTTTAGCAGAAATAGGTACTTCAAGGATTTGTATTCTGAAGTTCTGTGGAAAACAGAATTTAAAAATGATGAAACTGGACATTCAGCTGAAGAGATTTTCAAGCAAAGTGTTGAAGATGCAAATGGTTTTCTTCTAGCTGCTTATAGTAAAATGTGAAAGAAAAGGAATAAACTGAGGAAAGAACTGTTAAACAAATAGGATTCAGAATTTGATGTTTTGGGAAATTCTCAGCCTATCCAGATTAGAAAGGACACTAAAATTGAGAGATTCACTGTCAGGGAAGTGTACTCTAGAGAAAAAAACTGAGGATGTGGCTGGACAAACTTCTGCTAATAGCTCAGAAAGATCAAAAGTTCAGAGTATTCAGTCACACAAAAGGTTCTTTGAAAGGCGTATGACTCACAGATTCCCTCAATCAAACCAGAGAGTTTCTAAGCAGTTTAAAGACTTTGTCCCTCAGCTATCTCAGCAAAATCCAAGAATAGAGATGGGATTATCTAGGAAAGACCTATGGATGAGCCTTTTACCTAATAGAGCAAATTCTTGTGACATACATGGGAGACCCACAAAGTTCTTGAGAATTTTACATCAGCAGAAACACTGTCAGCTTGGAGTAAAAGAAAGAGAGAGCATGAAAAGAAAGAATGCTGTGAGACTGTCACGATTCTACAGGCAGAAAACAGGCTGATAAATTTCATAGCTGCCAACACATACTTTTTCATGAAAAAGAAAGAATGACTCATTCCACACACCATAGAGGATAATTCCCAGAACTTGAAACTTAATGGAGTTTCCCCAGCTGAATTTCAAAGTTCTTGGGATCAGCCACTTCTTTTTTACCTTCTTCTATTTTCTCCTTTTTGAGCTGGAATATCAATAAGTGTTATCCTATGCTTGTCCCAACAGTGTATCTGGGAGCAGAAAAACTTGTTTTCTAGTTTCACAGGTCCACAGATAGAGACAAACTGTGCACCAGGATGGATAACACCCTTACCTGATTTAGATGAAAAGCAAAAGAAAACTAATACAACATGTAAGGAAAATGTAATACACCATACAATTTAAAATTACCTTTTTATTTAATAGGAATTCAACAAACTTTCTTGCATGCTACCTTACTTCAAAACACTGTACTTAAAAATAGAGTTATGCTATTTATTTATAGGTAATAGTTACTATCTTGATTTTTAAAGATCAGTATAAATGCAAATCCAAAAATTACCATCTTTATGAAGTTTTACTTTCTTTTCAGAATAAAAATGAGGATCTCAATAATCTTTTCCCATAAAAAGATTTTGCTGTAATTTCACTAAAGTTATTCTTATCACCAATTAGCACAAAGTAATTTACATACACATAAAACATAAAGAGATAAAACCTTAAAACTTTTGAGAGATAAAATTATTCTAGAAAAGTTATCCCATTTCACAGAAGGGAAAACAGGTACTTGGTGGAGAAAAGAAAGCTTGTCTAAGGAAACACTGCAAATTAGTGACTGTCCTGGAATAGAACACAAGTTTGCTGAGTTTGAACTTTTGCCTAGTGTATCAGCTATTACCATATTTTTCTCTCATGAGTTTGATTAAGATTGTGGCTGGCCCTCACCCTCAGGAAATTTGTGTTAAAATACTGGAAACCTGTCATCTCATTAGGCACTAAAACAATAAAATTTTGAGTTAAATGGTGAGAAACAGAAAACTTTCCCCTTAAGATTAGGAAGAATGTAAAGATGCTCACTCTCACCACTTCTATTCAACATAGTACTGGAACTCCTAGCCAGAGAAATCAGGTAAGAAAAAGAAATAAAGACATACAAACAGGAAAGGAAGAAGTAAAATTAGCTCTGTTTGCAGATGACATATCTTTTGTGTAGCAAATCCTAAAGATTCTACATACAAAAAAAAACCCTGCTGGAACTAATAAATGAATTCAGCAAAGTTCAGGATACAAAATAAACACACAAAAATCAGTTGCAATTCAATACATGAACAATCTGAAAAGGAAATTAAGAAAGCAATCTCATTTATAACAGCATCAAAAT
The DNA here is from genome assembly GCF_028023285.1 of Balaenoptera ricei. Taxonomy (NCBI): domain Eukaryota; kingdom Metazoa; phylum Chordata; class Mammalia; order Artiodactyla; family Balaenopteridae; genus Balaenoptera; species Balaenoptera ricei. The sequence continues at coordinate 49,611,091 of NC_082651.1, forward strand.
GAATAAAATCCTTAGGAATAAACTTAACCAAGGAGGCAAAAGACTTATACACAGAAAACTACAAAACATTGCTGAAAGAAATTAAAGAAGAAACAAATAAGTGGAAAGACATTCCATGTTCATGGATTGGAAGGCTTAATATTATTAAAATGTCCATATTACATAAAGCAATACACAGATTCAATGCAATCCCTATCAAAATCCCAATGACTTTTTTTTGGCAAAAATAGAAAAATATCATGTTAAAATTCATATGGAATCTCAAAGGACCCACAATGGCCAAAACAATCTTGAGAGAGAAAAACAAAGTTGGAGGCCTCAAACGTCCTGGTTTAAAAACATACTACAAAGCTACAGTAATCAAAACAGTATGGTACTGGCATAAAAACAGACATATAAACCAATGGAACAGAATAGAGAACACAGAAATAAGACCTTATATGTATGATCATATGGGGAAAGAATAGTCTCTCCAACAAATGGTGCCTGGAAAACTGGAGAGTCACATGAAAAAGAATGAAGTTTGATGTTCAACTTACATCATACAAAAATTAACTCAAAATGGATTAAAGACCTAAACATAAGACCTGAAGCTCTAAAACTCCTAGAGAAAATATAGGGGGAAAGATTCATGACATTTGATTTGGCAATGATGCCATGGATGTGACATGAAAAACACAGGCAACAAAAGCAAAAATAGACAAATGGGACTACATCAAACTTTAAAACTTCTGTGCAGCAAACGAAATGATCAACAGAGTGAAAAGACAGCTATGGAATGGGAGAAAATATTTTCAAACCATATATCTGATAAGGGGTTAATATCAAGAAGATATAGAGGACTTGTACAACTCAACAGTAAAACACAGCCTCATTCAGAAATGGGCAGAGGACTTCAATAGACATTTCTCTAAAGAAGATATACAAATAGCCAACAAGCATACAGAAAGATGCTCAATATCACTAATTATCAGGGAAATGTGAATCAAAACCACAATGATATATCACCTCATACCTTTAGGATGGCCACTATCAAAAAACCCCAGGAAATAACAAGTGTTGGGGAAGGTGTGGAGAAATTGGAACACTTGTGCACTGTTGGTGGGAATGTAAAATGGGTAAATGTAAAATGGGTCCAGGCTATAGAAAACAATAGAAAGTTTCAAATTACCATATGATCCAGCTACTCCACTTCTATGTATATCCAAAAGAATTTGGGATTGACACATACACACTGCTCTATTTAAAATAAAGTGCCTTTCCATGAAAATAAAATAAAATAAAATAATTTAAAAAACAAACAAAACAAAACAAATTACCTGGAAAAAAAAAAAAAAAGAATTGAAAACAGGGTCTCAAAGTGGTATTTGCAGACCTATGTCCATTGCAGCATAATTTACAATAGCCAAGAGGTAGAAGCAACCTAAATGTCCATCAACAGATGAATGGATAAAGAAAATATGGTATACACATACAATGGAATATTATTCAGCCTTAAAAGAAAGGAAATCCTGCCCTATGCTACAACATGGATGGACCTTGAGGACAAGATGCTAAGTGAAATAAGCCACAAGTAAGACACAAACACACAAAATCTGCATGATTCCACTTTTATGAGGTATGTAAAATAGTCAAAGTCTTAGAAACAAAAAGTAGAATGATGTTTGTCAGGGGCTGGGGGAAGTGGGCAAAGGGGAGTTGTTGTTCAATGCGTATCGTTTCAGTTTTGCAAGATGAAAAAGTTCTAGAGCTCTGTAGTATAACAATGTGCATGTACTTAACACTATTGTAGTGTACAGTTAAAAATGGTTAAGATGGTAAATTTTACATTATGTATTCTTACCTCAATAAAAGAGCTTTATAGTTATTATATTGCACTATATCCACAAATGGCATAATTACAAACCAATCCCTAATTGGAGAATTCCAGAGAGTTCAAATGTTTAATTTAAATGGAATATTTTAACTAAATTGCAAGAGCATGACTTCAATATTATTGAAGTACTAATAAATACATTAAAAGACTGTTGAAAAAGAGTACTTCCTTCTGAAGAATAATTATCCAAAGAATAACATTGGTTCATTTTGTAATATATAAAAAATGCTGGTTCAAGCTAATTAAATCCAATGCATTTGTATAGTAATTAACAATATGTGTTTAATTATTGTTATGCAGGATTTGCTATACAGCGTTAATTGTGATGGACTCGTTTGGCTTTCTAAAAAAGAGGAAATGTGTTGTTTTGGGAAATAAAATGCTTTCAATGTTTTATTATAAGTTAGACTTTACTAAAGTTTAGAATTGTATATGAAAAACAAAGTGTTTTCTAAAAAAGTTTTAAAGTTGAGTGAAAAATATCTCTTAGGGAATAATATTTGTAGATTTGACATCCTGTATAAATAAAGTCCGTTCTACATTTAAAACATACATTTGAAGCATCGCCTTTATGTTAATCACTATACTTAGCACTGTGAGAAATATAAAAATGAATTGATTAAATCCCTGAATGCAAGAATCCCGTGTTACCAAGGTAATTTAAAGAATTTCTGATTCCTTAAACTGTGTTCCAGTGAATTATTTAACTTTCTAACTCTCCTTGATTCCTCTCTAACCAAGCAGTTTAAATACTTTCTTTTCACATCAAGGTGATTCTCAAACCTGGGTCAAAGTTGAATCACCTGAATATCTTTTAGGATATACACATATGAGGAGCACATCCCCAGATTCTGACTCACATAGGAGTTTACAGTGGGATTTGAACATCTGTGTTTTTAAAAATGACCAAGTGCCTGGGGACTGGGGAATGACTGCAAAAGGGTGGAAGGTTTCTTTTTAGGGTGGTGGAAATATTCTAAAATTAGGTTGTGATGATAGCTGCACAACTCTGTACATTTACTAGAAATGAATGAATTCTGCACTTTAAATAAATGAGTTTTATGATATATAAATTTTACCTCAATAAAGTAGACAAGAAGAAAAAAAAGCTTTGGGATATGAACACAATATTATTCAGAGATGTGTATAGTTTTTTCAGATCCAACTATTGGTAAGAAAAAGACTAAAAAAATAAATAAATAAACAGAGCATTCAACATAAGAAACTGGAGAAGGAATGAGAGTTTGGGATTAGCAGAGGCAAACTATTATTGAATATATACAGGATGGATAAACAGCAAGGTCCTATTGTATAGCACAGGGAACTATATTCAATATCCTGTGACAAACCATAATGGAAAAGAATATGAAAAAGAATATATACATATATGTACGACTGAGTCACTTTGCTGTACAGTTGAAATTAATACAACATTGTAAATCAACTAGACTTCAATAATTTGTTTTAAATTTAAAAAAGCAATTGGAAAAGAACAAAAACAACAAAAATAGAAGGGAGGAAATAAGAAAAATAAAAACAGAAATTTGATGAAAATAAAATCTGCAACTCCAAAACTGTTTCTTTAAAAAGAGCAATTTAATGAGCAAGGCTCTACCAAACTCTAATAAATAAAGAGAAAAACCACAATAGTAGCACCACCAATAATAATAATACAAGAGTATAACCATATATACAGATGTTTAAAGGATTAGAATAATATATGAAACATAATAAAACACTGAGAAACTAGATGAAATGGAAGAATTTCTAAGAAAATATAAATTTGCCAAACAATATACAAGAAAAGGTAAAAAATAGATCAATATCCTTAAAATATTTTTAAGTTAGTCAAAGATATTCTCCCTTCAAAAGTTCCAGACTCAGGTGATTCTGTGAGTAAATTTTCTCAAACCTCCAAGGTACAGATGACTTCTATGTCATTTAAACTGTTTCAGAGAATGGAAAGAGATGGAAATCTGTCAAATTCCTTCTATAAGTTTAACATAACGTTTACACCAATGCCAACAAAAATTATACAAAAGAAAAATAGAAAGAAAATATTGGAACCTAATCTCATTCATAATTATAAGTACAAAGAACTTAAATTAAATATTAGCAAACTAAATACAGCAGTATATTTAAAAAACAACACATCACTACCAAGTAGAATTTAGAAATGGAAGGATGGTTCAACATCAGAAATAGTACATTAATTTATGACATTAATTTAGTAAAGGTTACTTACTCGTTTTGATAGATTCAGAAAAGGCATAACAATTCTTGACAAAAATTTTAGTAAGCTAGGAATAGAACAAACATTTAATCTGGTAAAGAGTACCTAGACATTCAAAGAAAGACAGACAAGATGAAAAGGCAGAGGGCTATGTACCAGATGAAGGAAAAAGATAAAAGCCCAGAAAAACAACTAAATGCAGTGGAGATAGGCAACCTTCCAGAAAAAGAATTCAGAATAATGATAGTGAAGATGATCCAGGACCTCGGAAAAAGAATGGAGGCAAAGATCGAGAAGATGCAAGAAATATTTAATAAAGACCTAGAAAAATTAAAGAACAAAGAAACAGAGATGAACAATACAATAACTGAAATGAAAACTACACTAGAAGGAATCAATAGCAGAATAACTGAGGCAGAAGAACAGATAAGTGACCTGGAAGACAGAATGGTGGAATTCACTGCTGCAGAACAGAACAAAGAAAAAAGAATGAAAAGAAATGAAGACAGGGAGGAGCTTCAAGATGGCGGAAGAGTAAGATGTGGAGATCACCTTCTTCTCCACAAATACATCAGAAATACATCTACATGTGGAACAACTCCTACAGAACACCTACTGAACACTGGCAGAAGACCTCAGACCTCCCAAAAGGCAAGAAACTCCCCACGTACCTGGGTAGGACAAAAGAAAAAAGAAAAACAGAGACAAAAGAATAGGGACAGGACCTGCACCATTGGGAGGGAGCTGCAAAGGAGGAAAGGTTTCCACACACTAGGAAGCCCCTTCGCGGGCAGAGACTGCGGGTGGCGGCGGGGGGAAGCTTCGGAGCCACAGAGGAGAGCACAGCCACAGGGGTGCGGAGGGCAAAGCGGAGAGATTCCCGCACAGAGGATCGGTGCCGACCTGCACTCACCAGCCTGAGAGGCTTGTCTGCTCACCCGCCAGGGCAGGTGGGGGCTGGGAGCTGAGGCTCGTGCTTCGGTTGGATCCCAGGGAGAGGACTGGGGTTGGCTGCATGAACACAGCCTGAAGGGAGCTAGTGCGTCACAGCTAGCCAGGAAGAAGCCCGGGAAAACGTCTGGAGCTGCTGAAGAGACAAGAGACTTTTTCTTGCCTATTTGTTTCCTGGTGCGCGAGGAGAGGGAATTAAGAGCGCCACTTAAAGGAGCTCCAGAGATGGGCACCAGCCGCGGCTATCAGCGCGGACCCCAGAGACAGGCATGAGACGCTAAGGCTGCTGCTGCTGCCACCAAGAAGCCTGTGTGCGAGCACAGGTCACTATCCACACCGCCCCTCCCGGGAGCCTGTGCAGCCCGCCACTGCCAGGGTCCCGTGATCCAGAGACAACTTCCCCAAGAGAACACACGGCGTGCCTCAGGCTGGTGCAACGTCATGCTGGCCTCTGCAGCCTCAGGCTCGCCCTGCATCCGTACCCTTCCCTCCCCCCCCAGTCTGAGTGAGCCAGAGCCCACGAATCAGCTGCTCTTTTAACCCCGACCTGTCTGAGCAAAGAACAGATGCCCTCAGGTGACCTACACGCAGAGGCGGGTCCAAATCCAAAGCTGAACCCTGGGAGCTGTACGACCAAGGAACAGAAAGGGAAATCTGTCCCAGCAGTCTCAGGAGCAGCCGATTAAATCTCCATAATCAACTTGATGTACCCTGCATCTATGGAATACCTGAATAGACAACGAATCATCCCAAATTGAGGAGGTGGACTTTGGGAGCAACGATATATATATTTTTTAACCTTTTTCTCTTTTTGTGAGTGTGTATGTTTATGCTGCTGTGTGTGATTTTCTCTGTATAGCTTTGCTTTTACCATTTGTCCTAGGGTTCTGTCTGTCCATTTTTTTAAAATTACTTAAAAATATTCTTTTCTTAATAATTATTTTTTATTTTAATAACTTTATTTTATTTTATTTTACTTTATTTTCTCCTATTTTATCTTCTTCTTTCTTTCTTTTCCTTCTCTCTTTTATTCTGAGCCATGTGGAGGACAGGCTCTTGGGGCTCCAGCCAGGCATCAGGGCTGTGCCACTGAGGTGGGAGAGCCAAGTTCAGGACACTGGTCCACAAGAGACCTCCCAGCTCCACGTAATATCAAATGGTGAAAATCTCCCAGAGATCTCCATCTCAATGCCAAGACCCAGCTCCACTCAACGACCAGCAAGCTACAGTGCAGGATACCCTATGCCAAACAACTAGCAAGACAGGAACACAACCCCATCCATTAGCACAGAGGCTGCCTAAAATCATAATAAGGCCACAGACACCCCAAACACACCACAAGACGTGGACCTGACCACCAGAAAGACAAGATCCAGCTTCATCCACCAGAACACAAGCACTAGTCCCCTCCACCAGGAAGCCTACACAACCCACTGAACCAACCTTAGCCACTGGGGACAGACACCAAAAACAATGGAAACTACGAACCTGCAGACTGCGAAAGGAGACCACAAACACAGTAAGTTAAGCAAAATGAGAAGACAGAGAAACACACAGCAGATGAAGGAGCAAAGCAAAAACCCACCAGACCTAACAAATGAAGATGAAATAGGCAGTCTACCTGAAAAAGAATTCAGAATAATGATAGTAAAGATGATCCAAAATCTTGGAAATAGAATGGAGAAAATACGAGAAATGTTTAACAAGGACCTAGAAGAACTAAAGAGCAAACAAACAGAGATGAACAACAAAATAAATGAAATTAAAAATTCTCTAGAAGGGATCAATAGCAGAATAACTGAGGCAGAAGAACGGATAAGTGACCTGGAAGATAAAATAGTGGAAATAACTACTGCAGAGCAGAATAAAGAAAAAAGAATGAAAAGAATTGAGGACAGTCTCAGAGACCTCAGGGACAACATTAAACACACCAACATTCGAATTATAGGGGTTCCAGAAGAAGAAGAGAAAAAGAAAGGGACTGAGAAAATATTTGAAGAGATTATAGTTGAAAACTACCTTAATATGGGAAAGGAAATAGTTAATCAAGTCCAGGAAGCACAGAGAGTCCCATACAGGATAAATCCAAGGAGAAACACACCAACACACATATTAACCAAACTGTCAAAAATTAAATACAAAGAAAAAATATTAAAAGCAGAAAGGGAAAAACAACAAGTAACACATAAGGGAATCCCCATAAGGTTAACAGCTGATCTTTCAGCAGAAACTCTGCAAGCCAGAAGGGAGTGGCAGGACATATTAAAAGTGATGAAAGAGAAAAACCTACAACCAAGATTACTCTACCCAGCAAGGATCTCATTCAGATTTGACGGAGACATTAAAAGCTTTACAGACAAGCAAAAGCTAAGAGAATTCAGCACCATGAAACCAGCTTTACAACAAATGTTAAAGGAACTTCCCTAGGCAGGAAACACAAGAGAAGGAAAAGACCTACAATAATAAACCCAAAACAATTAAGAAAAAGGTAATAGGAACATACATATCAATAATTACCTTTAATGTAAATGGATTAAATGCTCCAACCAAAAGACATAGACTGGCTGAATGGATACAAAAGAGAGACCCGTATATATGCTGTCTACAAGAGACCCACTTCAGACCTAGGGACACATACAGACTGAAAGTGAGGGGATGGAAAAAGATATTCCATGCAAATGGAAATCAAAAGAAAGCTGGAGTAACAATTCTCATATCAGACAAAAAAGACTTTAAAACAAAGACTATTACAAGAGACAAAGAAGGACACTACATAATGATCAAGGGATCGATCCAGAAGAAGATGTAACAATTGTAAATATTTCTGCACCCAACATAGGAGCACCTCAATACATAAGGCAAATACTAACAGCCATAAAAGGGGAAATCGACAGTAACACAATCATAGTAGGGGACTTTAACACCCCACTTTCACCAATGGACAGATCATCCAAAATGAAAATAAATAAGGAAACACAAGCTTTAAATGATACATTAAACAAGATGGACTTAATTGATATTTATAGGACATTCCATCCAAAACCAACAGAATACACATTCTTCTCAAGTGCTCATGGAACATTCTCCAGGATAGACCATATCTTGGGTCACAAATTAAGCCTTGGTAAATTTAAGAAAATTGAAAATCATATCAAGATCTTTTCCAACCACAATGCTATGAGACTAGATATCAATTACAGGAAAAAAATCTGTGAGAAATACAAACACAGGAAGGCTAAACAACACACTACTTAACAACCAAGAGATCACTGAAGAAATCAAAGAGGAAATCAAAAAATACCTAGAAACAAATGACAATGAAAACACGACGACCCAAAACCTATGGGATGCAGCAAAAGCAATTCTAAGAGGGAAGTTTATAAGTATACAAGCCTACCTTAAGAAACAAGAAACATCTCAAATAAACAACCTAACCTTACACCTAAAGAAATTAGAGAAAGAAGAACAAAAAACCCCCAAAGTTAGCAGAAGGAAAGAAATCATAAACATCAGAAATAAATGAAAAAGAAATGAAGGAAATGATAGCAAAGATCAATAAAACTAAAAGCTGGTTCTTTGAGAAGATAAACAAAATTGATAAAACATTAGCCACACTGATCAAGAAAAGAAGGGAGAAGACTCAAATCAATAGAATTAGAAATGAAAAAGGAGAAGTAACAACTGACACTGCAGAAATACAAAGGATCATGAGAGATTACTACAAGTAACTCTATGCCAATAAAATGGACAACCTGCAAGAACTGGACAAATTCTTAGAAATGTACAACCTTACGAGACTGAACCAGGAAGAAATAGAAAATATGAACAGACCAATCACAAGCACTGAAATTGAAACTGTGATTAAAAATCTTCCAACAAACAAAAGCCCACAACCAGATGGCTTCACAGGTGAATTCTATCAAACATTTAGAGAAGAGCTAACACCCATCCTTCTCAAACTCTTCCAAAATATAGCAGAGGGAGGAACACTCCCAAACTCATTCTACAAGGCCACCATCACTCTGATAACAAAACCAGACAAAGATGTCACAAAGAAAGAAAACTACAGGCCAATATCACTGATGAACATAGATGCAAAAATCCTCAACAAAATACTAGCAAACAGAATCCAACAGCACATTAAAAGGATCATACACTATGATCAAGTGGGGTTTATCCCAGGAATGCAAGGATTCTTCAATATACACAAATCAATCAACATGATACACCATATTAACAAATTGAAGGAGAAAAACCGTATGATCATCTCAATAGATGCAGAGAAAGCTTTCAACAAAATTCAACACCCATTTATGAAAAAAACCCTCCAGAAAGTAGGCATAGAGGGAACTTTCCTCAACATAATATAGGCCATATATGACAAACTCACAGCCAACAGCGTCCTCAATGGTGAAAAACTGAAACCATTTCCACTAAGATCAGGAACAAGACAAGGTTGCCCACTCTCACCACTATTATTCAACATAGTTTTGGAAGTTTGAGCCACGGCAATCAGAGAAGAAAAAGAAACAAAAGGAATCCAAATCAGAAAAGAAGAAGTAAAGCTGTCACTTTTTGCAGATGACATGATACTATACATAGAGAATCCTAAAGATGCTACCAAAAAACTACTAGAGCTAATCAATGAACTTGGTAAAGTAGCAGGATACAAAATTAATGCACAGAAATCTCTTGCATTCCTATACACTAATGATGAAAAATCTGAAAGTGAAATTAAGAAAACACTCCCATTTACCATTGCAACAAAAAGAATAAAATACCTAGGAATAAACCTACCTAAGGAGACAAAAGACCTGTACGCAGAAAATTATGACACTGATGAAAGAAATTAAAGATGATACAAATAGTTGGAGAGATATACCATGTTCTTGGATTGGAAGAATCAGCATTGTGAAAATGACTCTATTACCTAAAGCAATGTACAGATTCGATGCAATCCCAATCAAACTACCACTGGCATTTTTCACAGAACTAGAACAAAAAATTTCACAATTTGTATCGAAACACAAAAGACTCCGAATAGCCCCAGCAATCTTGAGAAAGAAAAACGGAGCTGGAGGAATCAGGCTCCCTGACTTCAGACTATACTACAAAGCTACAGTAATCAAGACAGTATGGTACTGGCACAAAAACAGAAATATAGATCAATGGAACAGGATAGAAAGCCCAGAGATAAACCCACACACATATGGTCACCTTATCTTTGATAAAGGAGGCAAGAATATACGGTGGGGAAAAGATAGCCTCTTCAATAAGTGGTGCTGGTAAAAGTGGACAGCTACATGTAAAAGAATGAAATTAGAACACTCCCTAACATCATACACAAAAATAAACTCAAAATGGATTAAAGACCTAAATGTAAGGCCAGACACCACCAAACTCTTAGAGGAAAACATAGGCAGAACACTCTATGATATAAATCACAGCAAGAGCTTTTCTGACCCACCTCCTAGAGTAATGGAAATGAAAACAAAAATAAACAAATGGGACCTAATGAAACTTAAAAGCTTTTGCACAGCAAAGGAAACCATAAACAAGACGAAAAGACAACCCTCAGAATGGGAGAAAATATTTGCAAACCAATCAATGGACAAAGGATTAATCTCCAAAATATATAAACAGCTCATTAAGCTCAATATTAAAAGAACAAACAACCCAATCCAAAAATGGGCAGAAGGCCTAAATAGATTTCTCCAAAGAAGACATACAGATGGCCAAGAAGCACATGAAAAGCTGCTCAACATCACTAATTATTAGAGAAATGCAAATCAACACTACAATGAGGTATCACCTCACACCAGTCAGAATGGCCATCATCAGAAAATCTACAAACAAATGCTGGAGAGTGTGTGGAGAAAAGGGAACCCTCTTGTACTGCTGGTGGGAATGTAAATTGATACAGCCACTATGGAGAACAGTATGGAGGTTCCTTAAAAAACTGAAAATAGAATTACCATATGATCCAGCAATCCCACTACTGGGCATATACCCAGAGAAAACCACAATTCAAAAAGACACATGCACCCCAATGTTCATTGCAGCACTATTTACAATAGCCAGGTCATGGAAGCAACCTAAATGCCCATCGACAGATGAATGGATAAAGAAGATGTGGTACATATATACAATGGAGTATTAGTCAGCCATAAAAAGGAACGAAATTGGGTCATTTGTTGAGACGTGGATGGATATAGAGACTGTCATACAGAGTGAAGTAAGTCAAAAAGAGAAAAACAAATATCGCATATTAAGGCATATATGTGGAACCTAGAAAAATGGTACAGATAAACCGGTTTGCAGGGCAGAAATTGAGACACAGATGTAGAGAACAAACGTATGGACACCAGGGGGGAAAGCCACTGGGGGGTGGGGGGGTGATGAATTGGGCGATTGAGATTGACATGTATACACTAATGTGTATAAAATTGATGACTAATGAGAACCTGCTGTATATTTTTTAAAAATCCTATTAAAAAAAAAAAGATTATCTATCAGAAGTCAATAGTAGGGACTTCCCTGGTGGCACAGTGGCTAAGAATCCGCCTCCCAATGCAGGGGACACAGGTTCGAGCCCTGATCCGGGAAGATCCCACATGTCGTGGAGCAACTAAGCCCGTGCACCACAACTACTGAGCCTGTGCTCTAGAGCCCATGAGCCACAACTACTGAGCCCGTGTGCCACATTTACTGAGGCCCATGTGCCTAGAGCCCGTGTTCCGCAACAAGGGAAGCTACTGCAATGTGAAGCTCACGCACTGCAACAAAGAGTAGCCCCAGCTCGCTGCAACTAGAGAAAGCCCGCGTGCAGCAACAAAGACCCAATGCAGCCAAATAAGTAAATTTATGAAAAAGAAATAGAAGTCAATAGTAAACTTAATATGAAATCTTAAAGCACTAGAGAGATATTCCCATTGGACTCAGAAACAAAACAAAAATGCTTGTGATAATGAATACTGTTCAGCAATGTTCTGGAGATCCTAACCAATGCAGCAAGCCAAACAAACTTATTTCATTCTCCTTCTCTACAGATAGATACATACACACATACACAGATAACACATAAAAAGAGAGAAAATTTAAAAAGGTTAAACAAAATGCCATGTTTATGTACCTAAAAAAAAAGATACAAAAGAATTTATTTTAAAAAGCTATTAGGGACTTCCCTGGTGGTGCAGTGGTTAAGAATCCGTCTGCCAATGCAGGGGACCCGGGTTTGAGCCCTGGTCCCGGAAGATCCCACATGCCGCAGAGCAACTAAGCCTGTGCGCCACAATTACTGAGCCTGTGCTCTAGAGCCCGCAAGCCACAACTACTGAGCGCATGTGCCATAACTACTGAAGCCTGTGTGCCTAGATCCCGTGCTCTGCAACAAGAGAAGCCACAGCAATGAGAAACCCATGCACCGCAACAAAGAGTAGCCCCCGCTCGCCACAACTAGAGAAAGGCCTCGCACAGTAATGAAGACCCAACGCAGCCAAATATTAAATAAATAAATAAATAGCTATAAAATAAGAGATTGTAGTAGGGAAGACAGGTATAAAATCAATACATACCTTACTAATAGTTTTTGCAGATACCAACAGTAACTAGTTAGAAATAATGAATAAAAGACCCCATTTATATTACCAATAAAAACTATCAACTACAAAGGAACAACCATACTCAAAAATACACAAGATGAAGAAAACCATAGAACTTTCTAGAAAGTACTTAAGAAGATCCAGAAAAAGAGAAAACCATACTATGATTCTAGATGGGAAGACGTAATGTTGTAAAGATGAATCACTTCAAATTTGAAAGCTCCAATGGAATTTTTTAATGGAACTTGGCAAACTAATTCTAAATTCATTTGGTTAGTAAATTAGCAACAATTACAAAGCAAATTATAAGAATAGAAATGAGAAGGAACTAATCCTTTAAGTAACAAAGCTTACTATAAAGCTATAGTGGGGGGTGCCTTCAAGATGGCAGAGGAGTAAGATGCAGAGATCACCTTCCTCCCCACAAATACATCAAAACTACATCTACATGTGAAATAATTCCTACAGAACACCTACTGAACGCTGGCAGAAGACCTCAGACTTCCCAAAAGGCAAGAAACTCCCACGTACCTGGGTAGGGTAAAAGAAAAAAGAAAAAACAGAGACAAAAGAATAGGGGTGGGGCCTGCACCTCGGGGAGGGAGCTGTGAAGGAGGAAAGGTTTCCACACACTAGAAGGGCCCTTCACTGGCAGAGACGGGGGGTGGGTGCGGGGAAATCTTCAGAGCCACGGAGGAGAGCACAGCAACAGAGGTGCTGAGGGCAAAGCGGAGAGATTCCCACACAGAGGATTGGTGCCAACCAGCACTCACCAGCCTGAGAGGCTTGTCTGCTCACCCACTGGGGTGGGTGGGGGCTGGGAGCTGAGGCTCGGGCTTTGGAGGTCAGACCCCAGGGAGAGGACTGAGGTTGGCTGCGTGAAGACAGCCTGAAGGGGGCTAGTGCACCACAGCTAGCCGGGAGGGAGTCTGGGAAAAACTCTGGACCTGCCTAAGAGGCAAGACACCATTGTTTCTGGGTGCGCAAGGAGAGGGGATCCACAGCACCGCCTAAACGAGCTGCAGAGATGTGTGCGAGCCGCGGCTATTAGCGCGGACACCAGAGACAGGCATGAGACACTAAGGCTGCTGCTACAGCCACCAAGAAGCCTGTGTGCAAGCACAGGTCACTATCCACACCCCCCTCCCGGGAGCCTGTGCAGCCTGCCACTGTCAGGGTCCCATGATCCAGGGACAACTTCCCCAGGAGAACATACGTTGTGCCTCAGGCTGTTGCAACGTCATGCTGGCCTCTGCCGCCACAGCCTCGCCCCGCATTCCGTACCCCTCCCTCCCCCCCGGCCTGAGTGAGCCAGAGCCCCCTAATCAGCTGCTCCTTTAACCCTGTCCTGTCTGGGTGGGGAACAGATGCCCTCAGGCGACCTACACGCAGAGGTGGGGCCAAATCCAAAGCTGAACCCCAGGAGCTGTGCGAACAAAGAAGAGAAAGGGAAATTTCTCCCAGCAGCCTCAGGAGCAGTGGATTAAATCTCCACAATCAACTTGATGTACCCTGCATCTGTGGAATACCTGAATAGACAATGAATCATCCCAAAATTGAGGTGGTGGACTTTGGGAGCAACTGTAGGCTTGGGGTTTGCTTTCTGCATCTAATTTGTTTCTGGTTTTATGTTTATCTTAGTTCAGTATTTAGAGCTTATTATCATTGGTAGATTTGTTTATTGATTTGGTTGCTCTCCTCCTTTTTAAATTTTTTTTATACATACATATATATTTTTTCCTTTTTCTCTTTTTGTGAATGTGTATGTGTATGCTTCTTTGTGTGATTTTGTCTGTATAGCTTTGCTTTTGCCATTTGTCCTAGGGTTCTGACAGTCTGCTTTTTGGTTTTTTTGGGTTTTTTAGTATAGTTTTAAGCCCTTGTTATCATTGGAGGATTTTTTTTTTTTGGTTTGGTTACTCTCGTTTCTTTCTCTCTTCTTTTTTTTTATTACTTTTTTATTTTTAATATTTTTTTCTATTTTAATAACTTTCTTCTCTCTCTCTCTTTTTCCTTCCTTCCTTCCTTCCTTCCTTCCTTCCTCCCTCCTTTCTTTCTTTCTTTCTTTCTTTCTTTCTTTCTTTCTTTCTTTCTTTCTCTTTCTTTCTTTCTTTCTTTCTTTCTTTCCTCACTTTACTTCTGAGCCGTGTGGCTGACAGGGTCTTGGTGCTCTGGCTGCATGTCAGGCCTGAGCCTCTGAGGTGGGAGAGTTAAGTTCAGGACATTGGTCTACCAGGGACCTCCCAGCCCCACATAATATCAAATGGTGAAAGCTCTCCCAGAGGATCTCCATCTCAATGTGAAGACCCAGCTCCACACCCTATGCCTAACAACTAGCAAGACAGGAACACGACCCCACCCATTAGCAGAGAGGCTGCCTAAAATCATAATAAGTTCACAGACACCCCAAAACACACCGCTGGTCATGGTCCTGCCCACCAGAAAGACAAGATCCAGCCTCATCCACCAGAACACAGGAACCAGTCCCCTCCACCAGGAAGCCTACACAACCCACTGAACCAACCTTACCCACTAGGAGCAGACACCAAAAACAATGGGAACTACAAACCTGCAGCCTGCGAAATGGAGACCACAAACACAGTAAGCTAAGCAAAATGAGAAGACAGAGAAATACACAGCAGATGAAGGAGTAAGGTAAAAACCCACCAGACCAAACAAATGAAGAGAAAATAGGCAGTCTACTTGAAAAAGAATTCAGAGTAATGATAGTAAAGATGATACAAAATCTTGGAAACAGAATGGAGAAAGTACAAGAAACATTTAACAAGGACGTAGAAGGACTAAAGAGAAAACAAACAATGATGAACAACAAAATAAATGAAATTAAAAATTCTCTAGAAGGAATCAATAGCAGAATAAGTGAGGCAGAAGAATGGATAAGTGACCTGGAAGATAAAATAGTGGAAATAACTACCACAGAGCAGAATAAAGAAAAAAGAATGAAAAGAATTGAGGACAATCTCGGAGACCTCTGGGACAACATTAAACGCACCAACATTTGAATTATAGGGGTCCCAGAAGAAGAAGAGAAAAAAAAGGGACTGAGAAAATATTTGAAGAGATTATAGTTGAAAACTTCCCTAATATAGGTAAGGAAATAGTCAATCAAGTTCAGGTAGCACAGAGAGTCCCATACAGGATAAATCCAAGGAGAAACACACCAACACACATATTAATCAAACTATCAAAAATTAAATACAAAGAAAAAATATTAAAAGCAGCAAGGGAAAAGCAACAAATAACATACAAGGGAATCCCCATAAGGTTAACAGCTGATCTTTCAGCAGAAACTCTGCAAGCCAGAAGGGAGTAGCAGGACATATTTAAAGTGATGAAAGGGGAAAACCTAAAGCTATAGTGATTAAAATAGTGTAATATTGGAATAGAAATAGATCAGTTGACTAAAAAAGGATTCAGAAACAAATCCATATAAATTTGAAATTTAGTGTATAAAAAATATGTCATTTCAAACCATTGTGGAAAGACTGGCCTAATCAATAAATAGTTTGGGGTCAACTGGCTGTCCATTTAGCAAAAAAAATTAGAGTTCTCTTCATACCACACATTTTAAAAACTAAATTCCAGAGGGATTAATAAGCAAAATGTAAAATGGCAAAAGCTCTAGAATACAGGAAATATTTTTAAAATCTTGGGGAAAGATCTTTCTAAGACACAAAACTCAGAAGCCACAAAGGAAAGGAAGGACAGATTACTGCACAAAAATGTAAAATTTCTGTAGAAGACATTTTTAACAGAGAAAGTATTAATATCCCTAGTATAAAAACAACTCGTATAAATAAATAAAAAAACAAAAGGCAAACACCCAATAAGGCAAAAAATATGAACACGTAGTCCACAAAAGAACAAAATACTAATACCTAATAAACATATGAAAAGATGTTCAACTTCACTGGCAATTAGGAAAATACAAATTCAAAATGAGATGCCACAAACGACCTGATTAAAAATTGGGCAGAGGCTCTGAATAGGCATTTTCCAAAGAAGACATTCAGATGGCCAACAGGCACATGAAAAGATGTTCAACATCACTAATTATTAGGGAAATGCAGATCAAAACACAAGATACCACCTCACACCTGTTAGAATGGCGATTATCAAAAAGACAAGAAATATCAATAACAGTGTTGGAGAGGATGTGGAGAAAAGGGAAGCCTTGTGTACTATTGGGAACATTAAATTGGTAGAGCTACTATGGAAAACAGTATGGAGATCCCTCAAAAAATTAAGACTAGAACTACCATATGATTGAGCTATTCCAATTCTGGGTATTTTTCCAAAGAATACAAAAACACTAATTTGAAAAGATATGTGCACCCCTGCGTTCATTGCAGCATTATTTACAATAACCAAGATGTGGAAACAACTTAGGTTGGTTGTATTCATGATGGATAAAGAATATATGGTACACATATATACAGTGGAATGCTACACAGCCATTAAAAAAGAATGAGATCTTTCCATATGTGACAACATTGATGGACCTTGAAGGTATTACACTAAGTGAAATAAGTCAGATGGAGACCAACAAATACAGTATGATTTCACTCATATGTGGAATCTAAAAAAGCAAAACAAACAAAATAAAACAAAAAACAAACTCATAGATATAGAGAACAGATTGCTGGTTACTGGAGGGAAGTTGGCTAAGGGGTGGGAGAAATGGGTGAAGG
Organism: Balaenoptera ricei; assembly: GCF_028023285.1. NCBI lineage: Eukaryota > Metazoa > Chordata > Mammalia > Artiodactyla > Balaenopteridae > Balaenoptera > Balaenoptera ricei. The sequence continues at coordinate 49,628,464 of NC_082651.1, forward strand.
GGGTCAATGGTCTGGTGAAGAATGGTAACTAGACTTGTGGTGGTGATCATTTCGTAGTGTATACAGATGTAGAATTCTAATGCTGTACACCTGAAACTTACATAATAATAAAAAAATGAGATCCCATTTTTGTTCACCAAAATTACAAAAAATTAAACATAGTGATGAAGTCCAGGGTTGTCTAGGGTATAGGGAAAAGAAAATTCACCTTCTTCTGGTGTATGGTGAGTTGTGACAACCTATTTAGAGTGACAAATAACTGTCAGTAAATATCATCACAATATGACAATAACTATCAAAATTAAAAATATTTTTAACTCATACTTTCAGATTTACATTCTATAAGAATACTTGCACAAGTGTGCAAGGATATATATAGGGAAAATTATTTGTAATAGCTAAAAATATGAGACAACCTAATGTCAACAGTAATAGAATGGTTGAATGGATACTGAAATAGTCATAAAATGGAAGCCTCTGTAGCCATTTAAAAATTAGAGGTAAGTCTGATAAATTATATATTTTAATTGAAGTACAGTTGATTTACAATGTCGTGTTAGTTTCTGCTGTACAGCAAAGTGATCCAGTTATACATATGTATACATTCTTTTTTATATTCTTTTCCATTAAGTCTGATGAATTATTAAGTGAAAATTATGTAACAATATGCAGTGTATGATTTCATTTTTGTGAAAACAAATGTGTTCTTGAATGTTCTTCAAAAATGTCTGGGGCTTCCCTGGTGGTGCAGTGGTTGAGAATCTGCTCTGCCAATGCAGAGGACATGGGTTCGAGCCCTGGTCTGGGAAGATCCCACATGCCGCGGAGCAATTAGGCCCGTGAGCCACAATTACTGAGCCTGTGCGTCTGGAGCCTGTACTCGGCAACAAGAGAGGCCGCGACAGTGAGAGGCCCGTGCACCGCGATGAAGAGTGGCCCCCACTTGCCACAACTAGAGAAAGCCCTCGCACAGAAACGAAGACCCAACACAGCCATAAATAAATAAATAAAATTAAACATAAAATAAAATTAAAGTGAACTAAAATTAAATAAATTTAAAAAATTAAAAAAAAATATGTCTGGAAAGATATCAGAAGTTTGACTGTGTTTACTTCTTGGGGATGGGTATGGAAAGGGGTTGGGGGAATATGTGAGTGGTTGGAGTTTTCTACTTTTTCTACTTTACAAATTATTTATATATGTATATGAGATCCACAAATAATTCTATATTAATTGAGTTACAATAAAATGGTAAAAATTAAATGAACATGTGCAAAGGGATATAAGAGACAATCAATTGTACAAAACATATTTCATAGAAATTTACAATTTAAAGCTGGGTAAAATAGAAATAAACTGTGACTCCCCTAAATCCTAAACAAGAAGGAATTTGATCCCCAACTCCATTTTTATGCACCTGTGTGAACTGAAAAAACAATCACAAAATTTAGGGATTTAATTGACACTAGACCCAAACCTGCATATGTTCTAGAACAAAACAATAGTGGAGCATTCAAATATTCATGCATTCTGTTTTGGATCTGGGCCTACCCACACAAATGGACCACCCCACAGACACTGGTGCCTTACTTCTGGAGCTCATTCAGATTATCATCTACCTTTTCACTCCAGGAAATCTACTCCTCACTCTCAGCTTACTTGGAGGAGGAAGAGGAGAAGAAGGAGAAGAAGGAAAAATGAAGGAGGAAGATGAGGAAGAGGGGGAGAAGGAAGGAGAAAGCAGTTTTGACCTGTAATACAAGTACAGATTTAAAGCTGAATAATCACTTAACTCCAGAAGCACACAGGCATAAGCTACAGACCTAGCCTGCAAATAAATTTGGTCTCAATTTGGACTCCGGTTTAAGACCAAATTAGGTGACTTTTTCCCTTTATATCAGTAGTTTCTTTAAAAGTGGATATACTTTTGCACAACTAGGTAGATCCAAACAATAGCCAGAATTGACTACATAGCCATAAAATTTAGTACAATGCCTCTAAAATAGCAGAGATTTGGCATTGCTTTCAGTTCAACAAGTTTTTCTTAAAACTGAGCAACTTGGCTAGAGAAGATTTATTAATTCAGAGTCTGTAATCTAAGGGCAATTGAAGAAACAGCATGAGTCATGTTCATCAAAATTTATGAATCCCTTTTGTAATTGTGACTTTATTTCTACTGCATAGTAATACAGTGTTTCAAACTCTGTGATTCCACTGAGCCAAAGACAGCTCTTCAACGTAAAATAAATGAGAGCTTCAGGTAATATCTTGCAAAATCCACATGGTCAGTTTGAATCTTAATACCTGTACTTCCTGAACAAATAAGTGATGCATTTGTTTTTTCTTTCCCAGATTTAAGTTCAATTTCCTCACCTTCTGGTGTCTCACATCAGTAAGAAAATACAATCTTGTGAGCCACGATGGAGATTCTCAAGTTGCATCTCTTAGAGGCATTTAATTTCCAAAGACCAAGAGTCATGAAAACTTCAATTAGAAACAAATCAGGGCTTCCCTGGTGGCGCAGTGGTTGAGAATCTGCCTGCCAATGCAGGGGACACGGGTTCGAGCCCTGGTCTGGGAAGATCCCACATGCCGCGGAGCAACTGGGCCCGTGAGCCACAATTACTGAGCCTGCGCGTCTGGAGCCTGTGCTCCGCAATAACAGAGGCCGCGAGAGTGAGAGGCCCATGCACTGCGATGAAGAGTGGCCCCCGCTTGCCACAACTAGAGAAAGCCCTCGCACAGAAACGAAGACCCAACACAGCCATTAAAAAACAAAACAAAACAAAAAAAAACAAATCAAATATTAAGTCAAATATACTTCAATAAAAAATAAATAAAATCTAAATAAAATAAAAATTATAGCCATCGCAGTAGGTAAAAAAATTAAATGTTTCCTTGACTTAGCTATTCAACTGCTTTAAGATAAACAAATGTTGCTTCAAGTTCTTTCAAATGTCCCATATCTTGGCAACAGTGAAAGGCATTAACATTCACAGTCCTCCATCACATGGGACAATATTTCATACTTGACAAGTTCACAGCATGAATTTCCAGTAACTGAAACAAAGGAAAGACTTTCTTTGGATTCAAATAAACTGATGATGGACCCTATTTTCCCTTTTCTTACAGGTGTCCCATCTGTGCCAAATAAGCTTATCTTTATTTGAGGAACGTGTAGAACTAAGATGAAGTAATAGAGATGGGAAGAAAATGGGACAAGAGAGTGTCCTATAAAGTAACAGGTTTCATACTTGCTTATGACTGGTGGTGATCTCTACAGGCAGTTACAAAGGAGGATTTCTAAAACATTTTATCTGCAATCTGCCCAAAACATTTGTATAAGTGGTCAAACTTCCAAGATGACTACCTTAAAAGATAATACTCCTTTTGGATAAGATTGTTTTTTTAAATAACAACATCAGCATCTTTGCCTGATAAGTCCAATTCTTTATACCCTTTAAAATAGCTGATGAAAAAAATATCAGAGCCTTAGTATTGATTACAATTCAGTTTTTAAACTTTTTGTTTTGAAATAATTATAGATTCACAGGAAGTTCAACGGTGGTATAAAGAGTCCCACGTACCCTTCATGGTATCATCTTACAGCTATAATATAGAATTAAAACTTGGAAATTGGCATTGGTACATTACTGTTAACATACCAATCCCAGTTGGTATGTTACTCAGTTGTAACCTTTTTTAACCAGCATTTATTTGTGTGTGTGTGTATAATTTTATACAGTTTAATCTCATGTATAGATTCATGTAACCACCACTACAATCAGGATTCAGCTGTCACATTATTGCAAAAGAATTCCCTCCCGCTACCACTGCGAATTAGCACTCACCACCTCATCCCCTCCTTGTCATCTGGCTACCATGAACCTCTTCTCAATCCCTGTAGTTTTGTTTTCTCAAAAATGTGATATAAATGGAATCTTACTGCATTTAACATTTAAGATTGATTTTTTTTCACTAAGCATAATGTCCTTGAGGTGCATCCAGGGTGTTTCATTTATCAGTAGTTCATTCCTTTTTATTGCTGAGTAGTATTCCATTGTGTGGATGTAGAGTTTGTTCAACCATTCACCTACTGAAGGGCATCTGGGCTGTTTCCAGTATTTTGCTAGTAGGAATAAAGCTGCAATGAGTATCACTGTATGGGTTTTGCATAAACATATATTTTAATTTTTCTGTGATAAATGTCCAAGAGTTGATTGCTGAGTTGCATGTTTAGCTTTGCAAGAAAATACCAAACTGTTTTCCAGAGTGGCTGTACCATTTTACATTCCCACCTGCAATGCATGACAGATCCAGTTTCTCTGCATCCTCACAAACACTTGTGTAGTAATATCTCATTGTGGTTTTAACTTGCATTTCCCTAATGACTAATGATGCTGAACATCTTTTCATATCATTATTTTCCATCTATACGTTATCTTCTGTGAAATCTCTTCATGTCTTTTGCCCATTTTATAATTGGATTGTTTCTTTTTCACTGTTGAGTTTTGAGGATTTTTTTTTTAAACTACGTATTCCAAATGTAAGGTTTTGTCAGACAGGTGCTTTGCAAATATTTTCTCCTACCAATTCATTTTCATAAGACAAAAATCAGAACTGGGTCTTAGGTGAGAGGACATTTGATTTTGTAGTTACAGGATTACATTCAAGGCTATGTGACTTTGATTTCAGCCATTATTTAAACCCAAACTTTGAGGCTTCTTGATACAGTGATGTCCCAGTATGCTAAACAAGATCAAAAGATGACAAGTCACCTCCACTGGTCAGGATTAGTTCATATGTTTAAAAGGCAGGTGTATTCTGCATAACATCATATTGCAAGGGAAAGCTCTTACTGTTGATGAAATGTGTAGTTCAAGAAAGCAAAAAAAATCTATTTTCAAGGCAGCAGAATGATAGGCAACCTGATCTTTAAGTCTTATTCTAGGTAATATTCTAAAAATATGTGCTATAAAGTACTATAAAATAATCTGATTTCAGATCCTATGTTTTTTTCTAGTGTACCTTGCTTACTCTAGAAATGGTGACTATACAACTCTAAATTTGAGGGGACAGTTCAAATTTCAAATATTCCAAACCATTGCCTCCATAAACCATTAAAATTACTTCCAAGTATTAGACCATCAAAATTATACCTAGTAGACTTCTCTTTACATCTGACAAAGATCCCTGTTTAGAATATTCCAAGTATGGCTACCTTGTCATATACCCTTCCCTGCTCACACCCATTATGCTCTAATGGTCATACTCTACACGACATGATCCTGCCCCCTTGCTATAGCTAATCAGACAAAGGAGGTACCCAAAGCACCCATCCATAGGCTGTTCAGTGACCCCTGCTTTGGATTTACTGGTTCAAAAGAAGATGAGCTGGGTCAGTTATACTCCTTTTTCAGGAACTTGGAATTAAAAAGCTGAAGTGAGGGTAAACAACCATAAGAGCTGGACTGAAAGGTCACGACATGACTACTATGGGCCATGTGCAAGCTGGAAGCCAGCCTCTGGAGGGTGGCGTCAGCTGATGCACAGAGAGAAGCAGAGATGCCATGAGTTTGTTGATGATGTTCCTGAGAGGCAGGCAGAAGGAGCAACTACTTGGGGGACCTGATGGCTTTCTGACTCTAGCTCAGGTTCCCATTCACACATAGCTTTAGAAGATACTCTGCTTTTGAAATACCTTAAGTGGGTTCTTAGCAGCCGAAAGATTTCTAATTATGACATGCACCTAGTGGTCTTATTTTTTTATTTGGAAGTTATAGTTGATAGCTATAGAAAAATTTGCATGACCTAATGAGAACAGCATTCTCTCAAAAAGTTTTCAGTTGATGTAAAATCTCCCCAGAAAGAGACAGAACTACCACATACGACTGGTGGGAGTACACAGTTCAGCCTTTTTGGGGGGCAATTGGGCAAAATTGATCTCAAAATAAAAGTATGTGTTATAGATGCTCTTTTTAGAAAGAAATATATGCATAGATAACCCTGGAAGCATATATTAAAAGGGTAATAATGGTTATCTCTAGATGATAAGATTGTGGATGATTTAAATGTTCTCCTTTTTTACGTTTTTATTTCTTACAATTCTTTTCAAAAGCAGATGTTTAAAATATGAAAATCAGCTACCAGTTCTTACATGTGCTAGGTGCATTACAGACATTACATAATTTAATTTTAAAAATGACCCTATAAGGTAGGTGCTGTTATTCTTACTTTATGAATGAGGAAGTTGAACCCTAAAGATGTTTAAAAAAATGTCTTATGTCATGACCAGCGAGTGGTACTAAAATGTAAAATCCATGAGATTGGGGATGTTGTCTGTTTCATTCACTGTGGGATCTGTGGCACCTAGAACTCACTAAATATTTTTAAATGAATGATAGGCAGAAGCAGGCTTTGTGCCCAAGTATGCCTCACTCCAAAACCTCTGCTCCAAATTCTTTCTCTAAACCAACACTCCAAACAAGCCCTTCTGCAATTTATGACCTTAATTCACCTTTTAATTTACTTTGTTTAAAATAGGAAGAAATCTCAACAACCAAAAACCAAACTACCCAATTTTTTAAATGAGCAAAATTTGTGAATAGACATTTTTCCAAAGAAGACATATAGATACCCAACAGGCATATGACAAGATATTCAACATCACTAATTATTAGGGAAATACAGATCAAAACCACAATGAGATGCCACCTCACACCTGTTAGAATGGCAGTTATCAAAAAGACAAGAAATAACAGTGTTGGTGAGGATGTGGAGAAAAGGGAACGCTTATGCACTGTTGGTGGGAATGTAAATTAGTGCAGCTACTATGGAAAACAGTATGGACCTCCCTCAAAAAATTAAGAATAGAACTACCATATGATTGAGCTATTCCAATTCTGGGTATCTTCCCAAAGAACACAAAAATACTAATTTGAAAAAATATGTGCACCCCTACGTTCATTGCAGCATTATTTATAATAGCCAAGATATGGAAGCAACTTAAGTGCCCACTGATGGATGAATGGATAAAGAAGATATGGTATATAGATAGACAATGGAATACTACTCAGTCATAAAAAAGAATGAGATCTTGCCATTTGCAACAACATGGGTATCCAACCTTGAGGATATTATGTTAAGTGAAATAAGTCAGAGAAATAAAAATACTGTATGATTTCACTTTTATGTGGAATCTAAAACAAAACAAAACAAACTCATAGATGCAGAAAACAGATTGGTGGTTATTGGAGGGGAAGGGGGTTGGGGGGTGGATGACATGGGTGAAGGGGATCAACTGTCTGGTGAAGGATGGTAACTAGACCTTTGGTGGTGGTCACAGTGTACACAGATGTCAAATTATAATGTTGTATACCTAAAACATATAATGTTATATACCAATTTTACTTCAATTTTTTAAAAAAAATTAAAATGAAATAGGAAGAAAAGACCAAAAAATATTTACAGAACATGATGATGCTCTAGGAAATATAAAGGCACATGATGGGTGACTGAATTGCCCTAGTCAATAAATTAACAAGTTATAGATAAACTCAACAAAGCTTTATATTATATAACCTTTACATTTTATTTAATATGGTGTTTGTAATCATTGCTAAGAAAATTTGGATATGTGACCCTTAGTTCTGAATTCAATTCTGGATTTATTATACCATTATTTCTATGGAAAAACTCAGCTTCTCTTACATAATTTTGACTTCCAGAAGATTTTCTAGGAGTGTAGTACAATGGAAGAATGAACATTTTGGTATTATTATTCAAAATCATAATTTATTCCTTAGTAGCTACATAGCCTTTTAAATCAGCATGAAATACTATTTTTGGAGGAAACCTGATGTTCAAACTATAATTTTGCAATAGTTATAGCAATGTCAACCCAGAGCATTAGAATAAAACTTCAACTCATGACAAACATCATATTTCCAGTTCTTGATTCCATTTTAATTATAGCACCACAATATCATAATTACTAGACCTTAGCCAAAAGACCAAGATGCATAAGTCCGTCATAGTTATTAAATTTATGAAAGGCTAAGTTTTCCATACGGCAATGTTTAATCCCAAATTTACTGCCGTTCCTCTTCCCCCACTCAGTGTTGCTGATTAGCTTAAGGTATGAGGAGAAATATTTAAGATGATATTACTAGAGATGTGTTCTCTATCATCATTTTGATTTAATATTGTTTGGGGAGTTCAGGATGATGTAAGAAGAGAGACTGAACAAATCCAAGAGAAATACGTAATGGAAGAAACAAAACATCGCTATTTGACGACAATTGACTATGTATCTAAAAACATGCCCAAGGAATCAGCTAAAATTTTAAACTTACTACAATAGTAAACGGCCAGATAAAATATAAAATATAGAAAAGCCATTAAGATTCTTGAATACCAACAATTACAAACTAGAAAAACCTAGTTTTAAAAAAGAGATCCAATTTATAATAGCAATAAAATATATATAAAGAAGAGTAGACTTAATAAGAAGTGTTTGGCTATATAAACAAAATAATGAAATTTATCGGGCAATAACATCTAGGAAGAACAAAATATTTTAAAGATGTCAATTCTTAATATGTTCTTTTTAAATTTAATGCAATTCCAATCAAAATAAAAACGGAATATTTTTTAGGATTTAAAAAGAATGTCATATGTTCATTTAGAAAAGTAAAAGGTGAGAATAACAAAAACATTCTGAAAAAGAGAAAGGACAATGAGCAAACAAAACAGAAACATAAGTCAGTGAAACAGAAGAGAAACCTCAGAAATAGGCCCCATTATATATAAGGATTAAAAAATGACCAAGTACAATGCAAAACAATAGGAAAGATTTGAAAGTACATATCTGTGGGAATCATTCATTAGAAATTCAAATTATTTTAGGTCAAATACTTCACACCACCCTTCAAAATATATTCCAGAAGTCTTACATAACTAAATACTTGTAAACTCAAAACTAAGCAAATGAACAAGAGTGAGTGAATGTTAGATCACTAGAAAGATGATAATATTTTTGAGTTTGAAGCAAAGAAGAGATTACAAAAGAAAGGATCATGGTTTAATGCTTAATTGAAAAAACCCATTTATTCAACTTAAAAATAGGAAAACTAGATATAAATTAGAGACATGCATTAATTTTTTGGTCTACTGGAACTTGTGTGGCCTGTTTTATCCTTTGCACCTTGCACAGTGCTGGGCACACCGTAAATGTTCACTAGTTATTTGTTGAACAAATATTGCAATAATTAACTAAGTAGACTTTGATTAATTGCATAAGACAAAGAAGTGACCCCAGAGTCCAATTAGCCAGCTGCAACTAAGAATGATGAGTGAAAATTAATTTCTTTGGCCCACATGCAAAAGAACCACACAGGAAGCTGTCTACTCAGCTGTGGAATGGGCAAGTGATGGCAACCATAGGTGGGCTGTGGAAGTGCTATCAGGCCAAATCATGTCACACTATAAGCATCAGCTGTGGGAGGGTGATAGCCAACAGGCCACACTGGCCAGGGTCAGTCAGCAAATGAATGGCTTGACTCAATCAAGAAATCTTGTTCAACCTGGGAGGCCCAGACATCAGGGTGCTGAATGACAGGGCTTATAAACAAGCCATCTCAGCTGCTAAACAAAGGGCATGATTGTGTTCGAGGAGGAGAGAGACAGAGGACCAAATACTTCTTGTCAGTCTTTTTCTAGGATAATTACTCAGTGGAGTGAAGCATCTTTAACCACTTTGACTTGATGGTTGCTGTATTTTCCATCTGAGACGATCCTCTGACTAGAGGGATTTTAACATCAGTATATGACTGTTTGCGATTATAGTAAGGAATACATTCATTCAAAATCATTTAGTAGTTGGGGAGTCTATGCAGCAAGATGTTTTGCTTTGTTTTCAGTCTACTTTGTGCTGATGGCTCACAGCATTCAGTACGATTTTGCTGAATCAGTAAACGAATTGGGCATTATTTGGATAAGGCTAAAAAATAATCATTTTGGTTTTGTCAACATCTTGTTTTCCAATTTGGTGCTGGAAACATGGGGAACTGGTCTAATGTTTGCTAATAGTATGCATATATGTGTTTCCATCTCTTTAGCCCTGTTTCTCCAGGGTGATGAAAATAAACACATTAAGAGAAATTGGGAGCATCTTCACTGCATGCCTGGATCCAGTGTTCTCTCTGCTATAATGATGCCCCCATACATTATTTCCCACTTGTCACCTAGATTGGAGGACAGATCCTTCAAATGAGTAGAACTTTTTAGTTGTTGTTGCTATTATTACTTAACCAGCAGACAGGTTACCGGCTGGAATGGGCCGGAACACTTTGGCAAAATATTCCTTTCCTGGCTATGCCTATGGCAACTTGGTATGTACAATGAGGAAAGGAGAGCAGATTTTTTTTAAATTCAAGGTTCATTCTTTTATTCAAGGTCGAGACTACAAAATTCTGAGCTATCGGATCCTGAAGTGCTTGCTTCCCTGTAATCCATTCTAATAGGAGAGCAGATTTTTTAAAAATTATTTGTGAAATAGCTGGTAATGATAGGACCAGTGCTAAGCACATGTAAAGTAGATATTTCCACATAGTGGCAGGATGAAAGAGACTGATAGGTCAAATATTTTAAACTCCATGATCAAATTGGAATAATATCAAAAGTGATTGTAATCTGAAGCAGTAGAATTCAATTTTCCTTGCATTATGGATATTTCTCTTAGCAGACCCAGGTTAAATGACTGCTCTGAGGTTGATGACATACAGATTCCTATTGCCAACAATGACTTCAGCCTGATGGCAACCTTTACAAATTGCTTCCTGTAAATTCTTTGTGAGAATAACAAGCAATTCATTTTGCTTGAGAGTGACTTTTAGCTAAGGGACTCCACCCAACAATCTGGATTTAATAAAACAAAAAACACTTTGGTATTACAAACATCTTTTTTGAGATGCAAGTTCCCCACATAAGGTTTCGTAAAAGCAAAGCATTTTCATTTTCTATTCAGCGAAAACCAGACAGATCCTTATGCACGGCCAACGATTACTTAGTTTTTCTGGTGAGTTGGTGGGGAAGAGCAGAAAGGGAGAGAAGGTCACTGAAGAGCCACATGTGTGTGTGTATGTATGTAAGATATTCAGGGTAATATTTACAAAAGACTTTTAAGTCACAGCCAGTGGCTTGGTAATTCAATCATTTATCCATTCAATTATTTGGCACTCAGTATTTACTAAGTACAAGGTACTGTTGTAGGCTCTGGGGATACCATAGTTGAACAAAACAGACAGTACTTTTGCTCTCACGGACCTTACATTCGAGTGAGAGAAGACAGATCATAAGCCAAACACTACACAAAGAAAAATCTCCTTAAAGAGGACTCTGGATTTAATGGGCAAGGTAGAGGAATTATCTGCTTACAGAGATTAGGTACTGGGAACATTTATGTCTCTGTGATTGGTAGTAGATAAAATCACACTAGTAAATATTTAAGCTTGGCATTGCTCAGATATATATAATTTATGACCTAGTTCCTGAACTCATACAGCTTACAATTCCAACGTGCAAGGTGTTCCTGCACATCATGCAGGCAGAGAGGGAAGGAAGAACCACCAGATATTTTGCATCCTATCTGAATCAGAGCTGAATCATTGTGTTCAAGCTTATAATAGGGGTGAAGGAGGATTAGAATCCTTGAGTCTTTAGGAATTCAAATAGGAATAGGAATTCTTTGACACTGTGTGTCCTTTCCTATTTGGTAAAAAACAAAACAAAACAAAAACAATGAAGTCATTGGCATGACAGAGAAATTGTGGGTGTGCGTGTGTGTGTATGTGTGTGTGTGTGTGTGTGTGTTAGAAAGAATGTCCAATCCACTTTGCTCATTCCAATGAACTTACTAGGATTAAAGGAGGTAGAAACAGAAAATCTGACAGTATTTAAAAAATAACTGTAAAAAAAGGACCTTGGGCCTTATGAAGGTAAAACCATAAGACTTCTTTGGGATAACACCTCTGAAACTTCTCTGATTTCCATTCCCGCTTACTCATTTTTTCAACTTTTCTCTTTTCGTTGTTCTCTGCTAGCTGCTATCATCAATCAGGGCTTATGATTGTCTTCATCATCTCCAGATGTACTGGCCTCAGAGCTCATGAAATCAAAATCACCTTATGCTTCTGCTACTCTTGTGGAGTCCCTCAGAACTATACCACTCACCTCCTCAATCTGGGAGAAGAAATAAGTTTCTTAAGAACAACCCTTCTAATATCCCCAGTCACAGTTGCTTGTTCAAAACTGAGCCTTCCAAGTCTTTTTCTCCTTACTCTTACAAGAATACTTATTCATCTAACAAACACATGTTGAACACCCACCATATGGCATTATGTGGGGCTACTTGGGCCTACAAAGATGTTGAAGATACATCGTTGCTACCTTTATAGAGCTTATGGTTAAGAAAGGGGCCAAGTGCACAGATAACTATAAAACAAGGTGGAAAAAGGGCAAGCACCACAAGAAAGAGACGAATGAAGCACCCTGTTTGCTCTGAGGAAGTTTCTGGTTGGGGGCCTCAGGATGGCAGCACTGGAGCGAAAGAGGGATAGTTAGGATTGCAACAGATCAGGAACAAATGAGCAGATGCAAGTTTACCTTTTTTGTTTATACTTTTTCTCTTAGTACATTATACACTCCGTCCCATCTTTATTTATATTCTTCAAATGAGGCTTTCCCAATAAAAAATCTTTTCTTAATCTCACAAGCCTCTCTTCCTTATTTTTCCATTAATATTACTTTAAATCTTTAATAAGTTTGCTTTTAATTGGGTATTTAATCAACTTTACAATGAAAGTTAAATAGAAATATCTAAGTACCAAGAGCAACAAACATGAACTTACTAAAAAACTCCTCAAATTTCCATGCTTTCATAAACCCTGAAGACTTTTTCTGTTCTGCTGCTTGCATAAAAACAAATGTGTGTAATTGTTAGGAACCAGTATTTATCATTCTGAATTATACTTTTTCTCATTTGCTATTGTTTTCTATAATCCTTTACCCATTTTTATATGTCTCTCATTTTTATCATTCCAACCAGCAATGTCATGTTTTATTGTACCAATGTATCATATTTGCTGTCTTCTTATTTGCTGTAGGTGTGCATGTGGGCTTTTTCTAGTTTTTAGATATGCTAATAATTGCTTCTATACACATTTATATGCCTTCTCTTTCCTTTGAATTATCTCCTTGGTATATGTTACATTTTCCAGAGTTAAATAAATTAATATATAATGTGTGGCTAAAGGCATGAGTGCTGGCAGACTGGCTGTGTTTGAATTCTGGCTCTACCACTTATCTGTGTGAACTTGGGTAAATTTCTTGACCTCTCTGACGCACTTTCCTCAACTAAAAAACAGGCATAATGATAATACCCACCTCATATTATTAGTATGAAAATTATATGAGATAATATACACATATTGTAAAGAATGTTAAAGGTTTAGTCTCTGATTCATGTCATGTGTATCCAAGATGCTTTCCAGAAAAAGAGCATCAGCTTACAGGATCATCAGATGCATCCAAACTTTCACATTCATGTATTGTTGCTCTTATTTTACTGGTACAAGAATCCTACCTTACACTTATTTACATTTGTATTTTTGCATTGTAATAGATGGAGCCCTTGGTTTCAAGTAAAAATCCACAACCTTTTACAGGAAGGAAAGGTAGGAATATGGCTAAGTGCTTATTTTTTCCCTCTGTCTCTGGCCTCTGCTTTTCTCAATCTGGCTTCCTTCACATAGTTGGAAACCTGGCCACCAGGAGTTCCCATGCTTCATATTTATGGTGACTGCATGTCTTTACCAACTCCACATTCCCAGGGAAGGAGTCTTATTGGCATGGGTCAGTCAATCACTCCTAAACCAATCAACTGTGGGCAGGGAGTTGGGTACTATAACTGGTGGTCCCTATCAGAACCATTTGTCTGGAGTGGAAGGAAGAGCATTAATCTAAAGACAGGGTGCCACATTAAAAGGATCATACACCATGATCAAGTGGGATTTATCCCAGGAATGCAAGGATTCTTCAAATATGCAAATCAATCAATGTGATAAACCATATTAACATATTGAAGGAGAAAAACCATATGATCATCTCAGTAGATGCAGAAAAAGCTTTTGACAAAATTCAATACCCATTTATGATAAAAACCCTCCAGAAAGTAGGCATAGAGGGAACTTTCCTCGACATAATAAAGGCATATATGACAAACCCACATGGGACAAACCCACAGCCAACATCGTTCTCAATGGTGAAAAACTGAAACCATTTCCTCTAAGATCAGGAAAAAGACAAGGTTGTCCACTCTCACCACTATTATTCAACATAGTTTTGGAAGTTTTAACCACAGCAATCAGAGAAGCAAAAGAAATAAAAGGAATCCAAATCAGAAAAGAAGTAAAGCTGTCACTGTTTGCAGATGACATGATACTATACATAGAGAACCCTAAAGATGCTACCAGAAGACTACCAGAGCTAATCAATGAATTTGATAAAGTAGCAGGATACAAAATTAATGCACAGAAGTCTCTTGCATTCCTATACACTAATGATGAAAAATCTGAAAGAGAAATTAAGGAAACACTCCCATTTACCACTGCAACAAAAAGAATAAAATACCTAGGAATAAACCTACCTAAGGAGACAAAAGACCTGTATGCAGAAAACTATAAGACACTGATGAAAGAAATTAAAGATAATACAAACAGATGGAGAGATATACCATGTTCTTGGATTGGAAGAGTCAACACTGTGAAAATGACTCTACTACCCAAAGCAATCTACAGATTCAGTGCAATCCCTATCAAACTACCAATGGCATTTTTCACAGAACTAGAACAAAAAAATTCACAATTTGTATGGAAACACAAAAGACCCCGAATAGCAAAAGCAATCTTGAGAAAGAAAAATGGAGCTGGAGGAATCAGGCTCCCAGACTTCAGACTATACTATAAAGCTACAGTAATCAAGACAGTATGGTACTGGCACAAAAACAGAAATATAGATCAATGGAACAGGATAGAAAGCCCAGAGATAAACCAAAGCACATATGGTCACCTTATTTTTGATAAAGGAGGCAAGAATATACAATGGAGAGACCTAAATATAAGGCCAGACACTATCAAACTCTTAGAGGAAAACATAGGCAGAACACTCTATGACATAAATCACAGCAAGATCCTTTTTGACCCACCTCCTAGAGAAATGGAAATAAAAACAAACAAATGGGACCTAATGAAACTTAAAAGCTTTTGCACAGCAAAGGAAACCATAAACAAGACGAAAAGACAACCCTCAGAATGGGAGAAAATATTTGCAAATGAAGCAACTGACAAAGGATTAATCTCCAAAATTTACAGGTAGCTCATGCAGCTCAATATCAAAAAAACAAACAACCCAATCCAAAAATGGGCAGAAGACCTAAACAGACATTTCTCCAAAGAAGATATACAGATTGCCAACAAACACATGAAAGAATGCTCAACATCACTAATCATTAGAGAAATGCATATCAAAACTACAAGGAGGTATCACCTCACACCAGTCAGAATGGCCATCATCAAAAAATCTACAAACAATAAATGCTGGAGAAGGTGTGGAGAAAAGGGAACCCTCTTGCACTGTTGGTGGGAATGTAAATTGATACAGCCACTATGGAGAACAGTATGGAGATTCCTTTGAAAACTAAAAATAGAACTACCATATGACCCAGCAACCCCACTACTGGGTATATACCCTGAGAAAACCATAATTCAAAAAGAGTCATGTACCACAATATTCACTGCAGTTCTATTTACAATAGCCAGGGCATGGAAGCAACGTAAGTATCCATCGACAGATGAATGGATAAAGAAGATGTGGCACATATATACAGTGGAATATTACTCAGCCATAAAAAAACCCGAAACTGAGTTATTTGTAGTGAGGTGGATGGACCTAGAGTCTGTCATACACAGTGAAGTAAGTCAGAAAGAGAAAAACAAATACCGTATGCTAACACATATATATGGAACCTAAAAAAATTTAAAAATGGTTCTGAAGAACCTAGGGGCAGGACAGGAATAAAGATGCAGACGTAGAGAATGGACTTGAGGACATGGGGAGGGGGGAAGGGTAAGCTGGGACGAAGTGAGAGAGTGGCATGGACATATATACACTACCAAATGTAAAATAGATAGCTAGTGGGAAGCAGGCACCTAGCACAGGGAGATCAGCTAGGTGCTTTGTGACCACCAAGAGGGGTGGGATAGGTAGGGTGGGAGGGACACACAAGAGGGAGGAGATACGGGGATATATGTATATGTATAGCTGATTCACTTTGTTATAAAGCAGAAACTAACACACCATTGTAAAGCAATTATACTCCAATAAAGATGTTTAAAAAATAAATAAATAAATAAAAAATAAAGACAGGGTGCCAAATAGAAGGGCTCTGGCCAGATCAAATGATAGATTCCACCAAATGGAGTTACTAGAGGAGCTCGATATGGTTCACATCTGTTGACTGTTCTCGTGTGAATCTCCTCTACTTGTGCGAACTATTCATATCTTTGATCATTTGTCAAGACGTATTTTTCATTATAAACTTATACATTTTCCTAATGGTTTTAGAAATACAACCTTGTAACTATTTTAAAATTTTAGGATGGCATCAACAAGAGTATTGGAGAACTACTATGTTCAAGGAGTTGTTCTGGATGCTATGAAAAGTTCAGAGGGCTGCATCACTATAGAGAATTCAGTTTCTAATGGAGTTGAACAACATAAATAAGAAATGAAATAATAAAAGGCTGGACAATAGCAGCTCCTCAACTATGCAGACCACATTCTTAAGAACGCTGACGCAGAAGGACTTGTGGTTCAAGAACTTAAATCCTTATGGTGGAAACCATGTTAGGGGAAATGTTTGGAGTAAACCTCTGCAAGCTGTTAGAACTATGTTTTCTTGTACTAAAATAAATATAACTTTTATACATCTTACCTTAGTAATCATGACTACTCTATGGATAGTCAACCATTTACCATTTCATACTCACTAGCAAGATACCTTTCAGGATCTTCTTTTCTGCATTTTCAATAAGATATTTATAAACCATTTTACAGAATTGATAAAAGTATCCATAGTGAGAAGAATTCTTTCTGGAGTTGGTCCTCCTCTGAATGTTCACGTCCTTTCTTATTTTGTGACTTGGTGGTTTCTGTCAGACACACTATTGCCCTGTCCATATCGCTTACATGCCAAGGGCTTTCTACTATAAGCATCTGCGACTCTGCCTGAGGCTTTTTCCAGCTGCAGGGGCAGACTTGGTCGGGAGCACGCTGGAAGTGCTGGGGACTTAATGTCTCCTGGGGCAAAAGAGAGTTGGTGGGAAAAGCACCAGTTCTCACCCCTCAGGTGGGACAACTCAGAGGCAGGGGCTGCAAGTGTCCCAGAGGTCTCTGGAGGCAGGGGGCCCCCACTGACCACAGCAGTAATATGTTCATTAACACTTTGTATTGACTTCCTAGGATAACATCTAAGCAAACAACTTGCATTAAAACCCTCGTTTTAGGGAGAACCAAGCCTAACATGAAATTTGACTTCTATCTCCTGGATTCTGCCTCCTAAATACCTGGATCCCAGAGCAATGTTGGAGGCTTTAGATGGAAAAACCTTTGAGAATTGATCACCCATAATACCCAGAGTTTTGCAGCCCCGCATCTGCCTATGGTAACTTCATGCCAGTACATGCATTTCTCCCCTTGTCCTCCTGAAGAAAACCACAGGAGGTACTTCCAAAGCCCAGGATTATTACCTCTTGTCTCCCTTGGTCTGCCTCAGTCTTCATTTCAAAAATCTCTCCTTTAGTTTCTCTGCTTAAGTTTCTTTGCAAGTTTCAACCTTCATTTCTCTGTTTCCCAGCTACCCATGGAAGGAGTGATCTGCAATTTACATATACCAGGACTAAAATTCTATAGTCACTGATAAAATATAAATCTGTATGTACTGAATAAGAATTATGCCAACTGAACATCAATATATATCAATATATCAATAACTTTATCAATAACTTTTTAATATATCAATAACTTTTTTTAAAAGTCAATATAAAAAACAAAAGAATTATGCCTAAGAGAATGTCATGGTTAGGGAATTTAAAATGGTATATCATCCTCACCAGTCAGAATGGCCATCATTAAAAAGTCTACAAATAACAAATGCTGGAAAGGGTGTGGAGAAAAGGGCACACTCCTACACTGTTGGTGGGAATGTAAATTGGTACAACTGCTATGGAAAACAGTATGGAGGTTCCTCAAAAAACTAAAACTAGAGGTGCCATATGATCCAGCAATCCCCGTCCTGGGCATATATCCAGAGAAAACCATACTTTGAAAAGATACATGCACCCGAATGTTCATAGCAGCACTATTCACAGTAGTCAAGACATGGAAATAACCTAAATGTCCATCAACAGAGGAATGGGTAAAGATGATATGGTACGTATACTCAGCCATAAAAAAGAATGAAATAATGCCATTTACAGCAACATGGATGGACCTAGAGATTATCATACTAAGTGAAGTAAGTCAGAAAGAAAAAGACAAATACCAAATGATATCACTTATATGTGGAATCTAAAATATGACGCAAATGAACTTATCTATGAAACAGACTCACAGACATAGAGAACAGACTTGTGGTTGCCAAGGGGGAGGAGGGTGGGGGAGAGATGGATTGGGAGTTTGGGGTTAGCAGATGCAAACTATTATATATAGAATGGATAAACAACAGGGTCCTACTGTATAGCACAGGGAACTATAGTCAATATCTTAAAATAACCTACAGTGGAAAAGAATCTGAAAAAGAATGTATATATATGTATAACTGAATCACTCTGCTGCATTGCAGAAATTAACACAACATTGTAAATCAACTATACTTGAATAGAATAAATTTTAAATGTGGTATATTGAAAAGGAACTAGAAATACAACCTGAGTAATCAGGGAAGGCTTCGCAGAGAAGGTTGGGACTGCTGATCTAGTCCTGTCACCCATTTCACAGATGAAGAGACTAAGATCCAAGAGATTAAGTGACTGACTCAGGGGTTTTATTACAGTTTACGAGTGGTGAGCTGCCCCCCATTTTCAACGCTTCAATCCCCTCTGTGCTCCACCCCATGCTGCCCCACTCATCATTTGTCCAGGGGCAGCCTCTGCCTTTGTCTTTTGTTGGTCTTGAAATTTGCCACGAGGATGAACAAGTCCTGGAAAAGGATGAGAACAAATAGCATATTCTCCTAAGCACTCTCCACACTGCACAGTTGTCCTAAGAGGGTTTTGATATGGATTGAACATTTTGTTTGTTTTAAATCTTGGAAAAAATTCTAGTTGCATGGAATTTTTTCTCCAGAATTAATCATGAGTAGCGTATTCTTTAGCCTCGTTCTTTGGGGAAGCAGAAAACAAAATACCCATTGTAGGCCCCCTTTGTTTAAACCCAGGGACTAATGACACTGTTCACCCCTCCCACTGAGCAGCCTTCAGGCATTGGTCTCTCTGGAGAGCCCTGAGTACCCGGGGTGCTGAGTAAGCCCTTCCTCAACCCAAACTTGATTGCAAGGAGACAATTCCTCTGACTGTTTATCCTTGAGCTTAGTCGTACCAAATATTCTCAACAAGTTCTTCCAATTTCTGTTTTTAGAATAAAAATAAAAAGGCCAGCACATTCCTTTTATGTTTGTGCAAATGAAGCAGAGGCAAGAAGATGGGGGAACTCTAGCAGAAGCCTTTAGTTGTGTAACTTGAGTAATTTCCTACTGAAGTCCTAAAAGATGAATTAAAGTAATATATTTACTTTGTTTCACATTTCAAGATTGTATTTTTAGTGTTTTCTACAGGCTGTGGAATCAATATTCTAAGAACCAGTCTGTCTTTATCAACCTCTGTTAATAGTGATGCAGACATAATTTGGGGATCCATTAAAAATACAACTTTCTCTTCCTATTACGCTTTGTTTTAAAGGGGCCATCATTAGCTCACTTACTGTTCACTATAGAACATGTTATTCACCATAAAGTCATTTAATTAAAAAGATAATTTCCCATAATGTGAAATTTCAGGTAACTCAACGTCAGCTGAGAGATACCCTGAGAGTAATATTACGCACACTGCACTGCACTGATTCATGTTTGACTCAGATCTAATTGGGCATGTCTCACTACAGAAAACACTCTTTTTCTGCAAAGATTTTTAGGACCTGGAGTGTGTACTGCTGCAGGGTGTGGATGTATGATATCTACATAAGGCCCCCAGCCTGCCTCCGAATCCGCTTTGTACCTAGTATATGTGTCCCCAACTAAAAAATGAATGTAATCTCTACTCCATTCACCCCCCTCCCTAAGATTTCCCCACCACCAGGGTCTCTGCTACTTCTCCAGCAAGAGAATCACTGTAGAAAAATATTAGAGCCTCTAGAAAACCAGGGGTACCTAAAGGAAAAGAGGGAAGGAAATATATGAAGCAGGAACAGCTTGGGGGAGCTGTTTCCAGGAGCAAACATCCAGCCAGAGATGGGCCTTCATTTTGGTAACCAACCCCTTGAAAACAAATAGCAAATATAAAAAAGAGGGGGGGGGGGAAACTTCTAGGAAAGTACAGTGATCATCTGTTATTCTTATCTTAGTGTGGTTTGGTTCAGTCAGAGCGCTTTCCTTCTTATAAACAAGCAGCACCAAGAAGATGGACTTTGTTTGCTGGGGAAAGAAAAGTAGATAATTCTGAAACATGGTACCCTTCTGGAAGTGGGTCAGGGGTGTGTGTGGATACAGTGAGGGCACAGGACACTCTAGGAGAGGTAGAAAGGAGGTAGAAAAATTGCCCAAAGCGAACATCACTAATTTCAACATGTGGCCTAAGAAAAGTCAATTCTTTCCTTCTCTTCCTGTTCCTTTATCTCCTTCTCCTCCTGTTCTCCTTTCTCCTCCCATCTGAGATTTGAGCCAGTAGCCCTTGCTCCAGGAACAAGAATTTAAACCAATATTATTAGTAGGAGAATTTAGCAGCATTATTCGTTAAGTCTGGCTTTTCTGGGAGTATGCTATGAAACCTGATTGCCATAATAGCTCATTATCATAATAATATTATTAATGACTAACAATTAATAATTATAATAACTATTATTGTCATTCTCTTCTTCCCCCCCATCATCAAAGCTTCTTTGGGGAATTTCGTGCTAAGTTCCAAATTTTGTACACTACAGCTCCCAGGCTGGACAACGAAAGAATTCGAGGATAGTGGGCAAACAGGCAGGGTGTTGGATATAGGTGCTAGGCTGGGCCCTGTACCTCAGGGTCAGGTCAAGAAGGTGAGTGGATGCTGAAATCTGGTCTGTGCTCTGCTCTCCAGGCTGAACATCTTGGCTCATAGCAGCATCTGCAAGGAAGATGGGACCTCTTTTCTCATCTGCACACAGCCTATTGGCTGGGCATGGCCCTGAGCCTAAGACAAGCCTAGCGTTGATCACCAGAGTCAAGAAGAGCATGCACAGGAAATGCTAAGCCTCTTTAAAGGAGTTCCAAAACCATAATTTGGGGCTGTTAAGGCCAAGCATTTTGGGGAATGGTAAGGAGGAGATGCACAATCAAGTGTTTAGGTTAAAGACTGTGACTTCCTTTCTTGCTGCTCTCAGGCAATTTTCACTACCTTACCTTCATCTCTGGTGTCTTCAAAGTACTCCTTGGCTTGCGCCATTAATACTTTTCGTAAGATTTTTAGAAATTCAGTTTGGTCGTCTGCTGTGTCCTATCTGTATTGAATAGGCTCTTAGAATTTCCTCTTTATCTCCATATACCTCTTTAATTTTCTTATCTTTAATAACTAAAGTAAAATTTGGTCCTTTAACAAGTAATCAGATTTGCTTGATTCTTGATTTGACCTGAGACCTCTTTAAGCAAAACTTGTTAGAAAGTGAGTTAGAGTGTGGCTCATTAGTCTGGAGACTGTGAGGGATGTTACAGCTGCTGTAGCGAGACAAGCAGGCTTTGTCTGCATTGAATCGCAGCAGAGTCTCATGCTCTTCCTTGCTCTCTATTTAGCACTTCATCTTTATCTAATCTTTAACAAAGCAGAGTCTGTGCAGGCAGTCTGTGGTAAGCATAGTGAATCAGCCTATCCTTCTGGAGGGTGGCAGCGGTGAAGAATGTCTAAATATTTATTTCAAATATAATCTATCCTATAGTCCTCCACATCCAAAAATTTTCCAGTTTAAAATATCTGTGACCCTATAAATCACATGGCTTTTGTTATAAGAGACCAAGTTATTGGGCTCAAGTGTCACGATCACTGCCAATCTGGTGCAAACCACACAGCTGGCCCTCCTCGGGATAACACAGAGACGGAAGACTGCTGTGAGCAGGATTGTCACATATGATTGTGCATAGTGGCGGGGGTCCCCTGTGGAGTGGATGGCTATGAATGGAGGTGCAGTAGACAGAAGGGACTAAGTTTTCTACAGTAACAAATAGTCCCAAAGTCTAAGTAAGTGGCTCAACACAACAAAAGTTGTTTGCTTGTGCCAAATGTCCAGCGTGGGACAGCAGGGGGATCCAGGGGGAGCTAATCCATCTCATCATGTGCTTTTATAATTTCCTCAGCAGGGAGAAGAAAATATAGGGAATCATGCACTGGCCCTTAAAGCCTCTGATTGCAAGTGACATGTCATTTATGTTTCTATTTCCTTGGCCAAAGCAAGTCACATGTTCACACCTAATTACAAAGGAGGCAAAGAAGTGCGATCTTACCACATATCCAGAAGGAGAAGAGAATGGGAATACTTGGAACAATCCTCATGGCTACCACCACGGTCCCATTTGGAAGGGCTCAGTGCCACCTTTGTGTTCTAGTAGCTCTCAACTGAGATCACTAAAAATGATTTTCACATTTATATGTCTGGTAACCACCTCTTAACTCAAGCACCTTATTTCCAGACACAGGTTTTATGGACAATTATCTAGAAAGAAAAGCAGTAACTAACTAACTAACTCTTCCAGCAGGTTCACTATATTTTCATGTTTAAACTAAAGAATTCCATAAAACACAGACACCATCATTGAGAAATAGCATAAGGGAGAGACTGATTCTCAGAGGCTTCAGAAATAAAACATGCCTCCAGGTAGTGGACACTAACTAATTGTCTGAAGGGCCTCCTCTTTCTGAGTACTGCCCTTCCTTCCCACATTCGAGTCACATATTGAAGGTAGTGAGAATCTGGCAGCCATTCTGTTCAACATGACCCTCTCTCCAAGACAGAGCATACCGAGTCAGAATGGACATCTGACCAAAGCTGGGCCACAATCTCTTTCCTAGAAATTTGGTGTTTGGACTAATATAACACTAACAGGAAACAAGAACTTTGGCTAATTGTTCTGGGTTATCTGTTGATTGGAGAGATAACTGAGACAGTTAGCGCTCACTAACTATCCATGTGATCCTCTCCATTTCCCAGTTTCCCCTGCAGTTAGATTGAGGCCATGGGACTAAGTTCTGGCCAATGGGAAATGGACAGAAGTGATATAAGCCATTTTGGGGGCTTCACTGTTGAAAACAACCCTCGTATCACTCCACTTTGTTTCCCCACCACAGTGACCTTGGAGGCCACATGTTAAAGATGATGCAGCTGTAAGATGGAGAAAGGCTACCCACCCCATAAAAAATTATGCCATGAGTGAGGAAAAAAAATCTTTATGGCTTAGGATTACTTTCTTTCTTCAGCAAAGTCTAGACTATCCTGACTAACATAGAACCGACACAGGAGTGGTCTCATTCGGCCAGGAAGTAAAGAAAAGCTGACCTGCGAAGGGGGAGAAAAATGATGTACACAAGTAGAGGGGAGCAGAGTTGAGAAAAAGAGTCACTGGGTCATTCTAATTCCTGGTTCCAATCCCTTCTTGAGGGTAAATCACAATTTTATCCTTGGCTTCTGTGATCCCCTTGTCTCCTTATTACAGTAAATCTTCTGCTTTTATTAAGCTTCTACCAAAGAGTTTCTGTCCTTTGCAACCAAAAACAGTTATAACTAATACCTCTCATATCTCATTGCTTCAGGTTATGCTTTACTCATTCTACAGTGAAAACAACTAATGTAGTATAGATAACAGAGAGGTCTTGTGTTTGAAGCACTACACTGTTACGAATAAAAGATTTTATTCAAGTTAACAAGTTAATAGGTATTGTTCTGACTTAGATTTCTAATTCTTTCATTCCAGAAATGCCAAGAACTACAGCATTAATCTTGTCCAGATGTAATCCACAGTATAGTCAACCCTTAAGACACAATTCCAAAACTACAGATCTTGTTTATTGATCCAAAATTTAAACAGTGGTGGGCAATCTCTTCAGTTTTATTGGTTACAAATGGCCAGCTGACAAGTTACTCAACTTCTGCAATTAGAGTAAAATTCTAGGGCTATCAAGAAAGGGTTGCTTGTTCAAGAAGAACAGCTAAGGAATTGATTGGCTCTTCAGAACCTGTGCCAACTTCCTTTCTGCAGGTGGGCTGGATAGTGGATACTTTTTATAAAAGGAAAGCCATCATCTTAGGAAGAAAAACTCTTTCTCTGCCATGAACAAGCTGAATGCAATCACAGAAACTGCAGACAAAAGAGCTTTTGATGACAGATACTGCTGATGCCTGATGCCTTCAAAGGCATTCCAGGAAAGGTGAAGGAATAATTATGATTAACAATAACTCATGCTTCTTCCAGGATGTTACTCATTGGACCAATGGATCACTTGAGAAATATGTCAGTGAGTTAAGCTCATATTTAATTTGGCAAAAAGATCCCAGGTCCCCAGGTTCTTTGCACTGAACTGAGTAAACCCCAAATGGATACATACTGGGGGAGAAGTAAAGGCAGGAGAGCTTGATAATAAAAAACAGAATTTGCTCCTTCAGTCTCCCCATCCACCACCTTGTGCCATATATCTGAGCAAAATGAAATTATCAAGGCCAATGAAGAAAATCTTAAGCACACCCTTCAGAAGGATAAAGGACCCAGATGATAGAGAAAGGCAGGAACACCAGTAGGAAGTCTAATAACTCACCAAGTATCTGAAACAACATGAACTTATAAGTTTGTATTGCAACTTATACAATAATGGTGTCAAAAAAATGGAGGTTGGACTGAATGGTGTAAGATCTTTTATTTAAAATTCCATGATGAAAGGACTATGTGGACTGGTGTAGCTCAAGGGCCAAATGTGGCCATTGATTAAATTTATCCTATGATAATGGCATTGACATTCATTGTTTTATTTTATTTCTTACTGTATCACGTATTCAGAAGAGTTTATTAAAATATAGACCCAGTTTAAAGAAGAATAAAAACCCAATACCCATCTACTCACCACCTTGCCTAGTTTAAGAATAAAATATTAACAGTACCTTATCAGATCCCTGCACCTACCCCAGTTGCATCCTCCTCTGCCTACTCCCCCTCAGTAGCCACCCAGAGTTTACTACTACTTTGTACTTTGTGTTAGTCATTCCTGCTTTCTTTATGGTCTTACCACCAATATTTATATACCCAAACAACACACTGTTTAGTTTTGAAAATTCTGCAGCTACATAAAGACAGACCAAAGTTACACTATTAATCGAAAACTCAAGGATGCATGCAACAGAATCCCTTGATGTGAACTTCCTTGAGAGTTCATAAGAGCCCTTTCTGAGCAAGTCAGTAGGCAAGGTAGTAAGCTAGTCTTAGTAAACTCTGCAGAGTCAGGGCATCTGGCAAGGCCACCAGGTGAGCATGGTGTTGGAGTCAGGCAGAAATATGGTCAGAGGGTATGAGATGGACTATTTTCTACCTTATCCCCAGCTCTCAGATATAGGTTTAAGCAGAAGGTTTGATGAGATGAAATGAATGTCTTCAGCTGATTCAGGCAGCAGGGCATGGAAAACAGAGTAGGAACTTCATCAACAAACGGTCATGACACAGATAAGAATCTGGGCAAGGTTCATTCAAGCCTTCTGTCCTCAGGTTGAAAAAGAGGGTTAAACAGCAGTGGAAACTTTTATGACAGCCACCAGCATGTCTGTCTCTTGAATTGCATGCTCCTGTCTGGGAGAATTGTCCTCTATGTCTGTTGACAGCTATCCTGGAATCTCCCTTCTCTGTCCTCATGGGAATTCCCTTTGCCTTTCTCCTGAGTTGGATCAACTGTTTCCTGTATCCAGGACTGGAATGCTTAATTTGTGGGGCCTGGTGAAAAATGAAAATGCAGAGTCTCTTGTTTGAAAAATTATTAAGAATTTCAAGATGGCAACAGCAGAGCATTAAACCAAGTATGGGGCTCTTGGGACTTCTCTGGTGGTCCAGTGGTTAAGACCTCTCCTTCCAATGCAGGGGGTGTGGGTTTGATCCCTGGTGAGGAGGCTAAGATCCCACATGCCTTGTGGCCAAAAAACCAAAACATAAAACAGAAGCAATATTGTAACAAATTCAATAAAGACTTTAAAAATGGTCCACATCAAAAAACTCTTAAAAAACACAAAAGTATGGGGTCCTTCTCTCTCTCTTTTTTTTTTTTTTTTTTGCTGTGCCACGCAGCTTGTGGGATCATAGTTCCCTGACCAGGAATTGAACCTGGGCCGCAGCAGTGAAAGCCTGAAATCCTAACCACTAGGCCACCAGGGAACTTCCATGGGGCCCTTCTCTTTGTGGGACCTTGTGCAACTGTATGGGTTGATGCCCAGAAGGCCAGCCCTGCCTATATCCCATGTCTTCCTCTTTCCTGGTTTACTCTCTTGTTTTAGTAGAGCACATTCCCCAGGAATCTTTTGAGAGAGTGTGTATGGGAAATAAGTTTTCGAGATTTCAATGTCTGAAAATGTCTTTGTTCTATCCTCATACTTGAATGTAAGCCACTTTATCGTGCAACACTGTACTCTGAACGTTGCTCCTTGGAGTTGAGCAACACAGTAGCCCTGCATGATTGATGGTTTGGCTGTGTATAAAATTCTAGGTTGGAAACAATTTTCCTTCCAGAACTTTAAAGGTATTGCTCCATTGCCTTATTTATAGTGGTACTGTGAGGAGGTCCGAAGGTATTTAGATTCTTAATTTATGTGACCTGTTTATTCCTCTCTAGAAACTGATGTGAATTCTCTTAGCTCCAGAGTTCTGAAATTTTAGTGTACCCTTGTGAGGTTCTACCTTCATCCACTGTGTTTAGGACTCCATAGGCCCTTTTGATCTGACAACTCATGTTCTTCAGTTCTGAGAAATTTTCTTGAATTATTTCATTGGTGATTTTCTCTGCTCCATTTATTTACATTGTTCTTTCTTTCTGGACCATATATATATATATATATATATATATATATATTTATTTAATTTCATGATTATGTTTTTAATTTCTAATATATCTTTTTTGTTCTGTAAGTGATCCTTTCTTATAGCAACCTATTCTTGTTTCATGTATGCAGTGTTGTCTATTCTCTGAGGATAAAGGAAGTCTTGTTTGTTTGTTTGTTTTTCTCCCTGCTTAGCTGCTGTTGCTCCATGTTGCCTTTTTCTTGTATTTATTGGGTCTCTATCATTTTCTTTGGGGACTGTCCTCAGTTATTTGGTAATCCTTATTTTTCTGCTCTTGATTAATATTGGAGAACTAAAAAACTGATTAAAAGCACTGAACAAGTCAGCAGGGCTTGCTGGCTTTGAATTTTAAGGTGACCTGGGTGAGCTGTTTCTTGGGGGACCTTTGAAGTCAGCATTCTTACATTTTCTTTGTGTTTTGGTCAGATTCGCAGAGAAGAATTTTTCAATCTCCTGCCTGATGGATGAAAGTCTGGCTGAGAAACAGGTGAGGGAAGAGGTCTGGAGAATCAGAACATATGAGTTCATTTTCCCCCTGAGTAAGAAGCACTGCTCTCAACTGTGCCTGGCATCCCTCAATCCAGGACCATTTACTTAACTTTCTACAGAAACAAAACCTCCAGCTTTCTCTCAGGATATGGAAGGGACAATTACTTGATGCCATGAAGAGGGGGAAAGGCAGCTAGAAATCTAATTGCTTCTCAAGTAGTTTTTCTTCCTTATTTAAGATCTCTCCTTTATCCCAGTCTTAGGTGTACCTGATGCTGCCAATTCTTGAACATTTTGAGGATCCTGTGGTTTGAAGCCAGCTTTCTCGGACGTGTTACCACTGGTCCCTATGCTTTCCAGCTTCCAAAATGTCATTGCTGTTACCAACTTTCCTATTTTCCCTGTATTTGTGTCTATGTCTTTTGTAAAAACTCTCTTTAATGTGGTTTTAGGGTAGGTACTTCATGAGGAGGTGAGGTTAGATACATTCAGTCCTCCCTAACTGCAAGCTCCACATCCATGGATTCAACCAACTGTGGATCAAAAATATTTGCAAAAAAAATTCCAGAAAGTCCCAAAAAGCAAAACGAATTTGCTGCGCAGTGGCAATTATTTATATAGCATTTACTTTGTATTTACAACTATTTATGTAGCATTTACATTGTATGAGGTATTATAAGTAATCTAGAGATGATTTAAAGTATACAGGAGGATTGTGTAGGTTATATGCAAATACTATGCCATTTTATATAAGAGATTTAAACATCCAAGGGTTTTGGTATCTGCAGGGGTCCAGGACCAATCCTCCACTGATAGTGAGGTGATGCCTATACATACATTCAGTCCACCATCTAAACTCAGAACCCCACTGGCTTTCTTTAAACAGCTTTTTTAGAACTTGTGTACCTTTTTTTACTTACTCAAATGTACTGATGATGGAGCCAGTGCATTGGCATGGCAGTGAGATCTAACCTTCAAATCCTAGCCATGGCTTCTGCTAATGGCTTGATGTGGGAAACATCTATGGAATTATCTGCTCAGTACTCCTTCCTCTTCTCTAGCAGCCCCTCAGCTTGGCCACCTCAGGAGTTGACATGTGCTAACATGATCTCACACGCAGGCTAGAGTTGATTGGCTTAGGGAAAGCCATTATCCAAGTTGGACCAATGACTCTTTTCTCTGGGATTCTTGGATATCAGCCAGAGAAAACACTGTTGGTGACAAACTCTAAGATGTAAATTCCTTCTCTTCTGCCTCCCAAGTTTTGTTATGGGTCAAGGTTACCTGCATCATTCTTTCTTCAAGGTGTATCTCTTTGAGTGTTCCTCAAGACCCCCTCTCCCCACCTGACAATAGATACGCAACCCAACCTGTTCATCAGACAGATCTAAATTCTAGCTTTTGAGTTTAGATTAAAACGGAAATCTCCTCCCGCTACATCCATTTTCTCATAACCATATAAATACTTCTTCAAAAATACTTAACAAAAATAATTTGGTTTTTCCCTCAGCCCCTTCCAGAGAACTGACATACATCAAGGCTAAGGTGATAGAAGGGGGCCTTTGATAACACTATTCAAGCATATACACAAGGGGATATACTAAAAGGAGGTTAATCTGAGCACTGTGAGAAGTCAAATTGCTTTGCTTTCCACCATTGCAATCCAAAGCCCCTTCCTCCTGCATATCCTCCCATAGCTCCAGCATGCAGCAGGATCCCACTGAAGAAAGGGAACTCCGGAGAGAGATTAGTCAGGGGGCAAGTGGGAGTTCAGAGCTCTCATATTCTATAATGCTGATGATTTAGGAGATAACGTACATTTTCCCCCCCGAAGGAAGTAGGGTTTAAAAGTATTTTAATATTAAAATGCAAATTTCACCAGTGATAAAACTTTTCCCTCGGGAAACTCTTAGTGGAGTAGAAAAGGTATTGACTTTGGATCCAAAGACTTTTGAGATCTATATTCAAATGCTGTAACTTGGGCAAGTTATTTGATCTCTCTTGCCTCAGTTTCTTCATATGAGAAACAGGGATTGAAGGCGTGGGGATTTAAAAAGACACAGTTGAAGAGGTGCCTGGCATGTGGTTACACTCTCTAAATGTACATTCTTCCCCATTTTCCTCATTTGCTACCAAGAGCACTAAGATAGCAGAGCTTGTCCTGTACAGTAAATATTCCCAAGAGTGTTTAAGGAGGAAACATCAGCAAAGGCAAAAATGCTCTAACAGAAAGAGGCCTGGGGGAATCTTTGAGAAGGGGACTCCTTACAGATTTGTACTTGAAAAGGGAAAAGTAACTAATAAGCCCCATATTTGTCAGGCATGGTGGAGGGAAGTTTAACTTGGACTTTTTTTCCCCAACACATTTATTTTAACCATTAAGCTCCTGATCCCAATGCATTTGAAAAACAACACGCACATAATACCAATATTAGTTTGGTAACACTTTCTGAGTCATTGATTCCTTTGATACTTTTCCCCCCAAAAATGCATGTGTGTATTTGTACTCACACAACTACACTTTGGGGTAGTCACTCCATTCTCTGAAACAATAAACTCTGACCTACAAAAGTACTTTGACTTCATTGTGGTCCTT
Source organism: Balaenoptera ricei (assembly GCF_028023285.1). Lineage (NCBI taxonomy): Eukaryota > Metazoa > Chordata > Mammalia > Artiodactyla > Balaenopteridae > Balaenoptera > Balaenoptera ricei. The sequence continues at coordinate 49,658,976 of NC_082651.1, forward strand.
CCCCTCCTCTACACGCCACACCACCTGCTGCCAAGAGGAGACTGGCAAGTGGCACTGGGCTCCGGGAAGGCTGGATGTCAGCAGGACACCTGGGGATGGAGTCGGCGGCGGGGATGGGCGGAGGTGTCAGGGCAGCGCGCCATCCGGCTGTTCCCGTTCCGATGTGTCAGGAGAGCGGCGGCAGCAGAAGCGGAGGGGAGAGCAGAAGCAGAGCGGCAGCAGCAGAAGCCCGCGACAGTCAGCGCTCAGCGACTCCCTCACAAGGCGTGGGCGGTGCCTCCCAGCAGGCGGCGCCCACGTGGGAGAGGAGCGGAGAGGGAGCAGGGTGAACCCTGCCCTTTAGGAGCACTGCCAGAGAACAGTCACTGTAAGTCCCAGGCGCGGCGACAAGAATTTTCGCTAGAATCTGGGTGATTTTCTCCCTCCTCAGTGAGAAGCGTCCTGCCACGCCCAGCCTAGGGGCGTCAAGGGGTGAGCAGGGACAGAAAAGCAGCTGAGACCCCGCGTGTTTGTCAGGCATGATGGAGGGAGGTTTAATATGGGCTTTATTTTAAACCAGGAAGTCCCTGATCCCAGTGCATTTGAAATATAACCGTCGCAAAACACCGATATTAATTTAGTAACATTCTTTGAGTCACTGATTTCTTTGACATCTGCTCTATGGTGGGCAGGACCCACAGAGCCAGCGGACCGGCTGCAGGGGATGGGACTCGCCTTAACCAAGCGACCTGGAATTACTGTAAACTGCGCACCCGCAGGGCGGGGCCGATTGGCAGGCTGGGCCAGCAACTCCGAAGCCTTTGAGGGTAGGTTGGAGGTCTAGATGCCGCCCTCCCAGAGTCAGGAGCTGAGCTCGGCTTCTGGGCTCCAGGGCGGGGACGGGTGGCGAGGGGCCTGCCGCACTCCCTGCGACGTGGGTGTTGAGGGCCAGGTGGGGCATCCCTCCGCGCGGTAACCCCCACGCCCAGATCTGAAGGGAGAACGCAAAACAAACAGACCAAAAAAAAAAAAAAAAACCGGGGAGAACACAGACCAGCTAATAATTCTGTGAACTATTCAATGTACAAAGGCCTAAAACAGACACCTCAGGCTGCTTGCACTAATAAATAACAACTGCATCCCTAAGTCCTGTTGGGGGTACAGAGTGTAATATTTAAAAACAAGATAAAAAGAAAGCCACACTTGGTCCTTAACATTAACTTGCCTTCCCTCATTTTACCCTCCTACCCATGGAAGTGGGTGTTTTTACCTCCACTTTTACTTACAATGGAAGAAACTGGCGCTGAGGGGTTGCTCAAGGTCACACAGTTAATAATTGACAGAATCAAGATCTAAACTAGGGACTTCCCTGGTGGCACAGTGGTTAAGAATCCACCTGCCAGTGCAGGGACACGGGTTCGAGCCCTGGTCTGGGAAGATTCCACATGCCGCGAAGCAACTAAGCCCGTGCGCCACAACTCCTGAGCCTGCGCTCTAGAGCCCGCGAGCCACAACTACTGAAGCCTGTGCGCCCTGGAGCCTGAGTGCCGCAACTACTCAAGCACGAGTGCCTAGAGCCTGTGCTCCTCAACAAGAGAAGCCACTACACTGAGAAGCCCACGCACCACAACCAGAGAAAGCCCACGCACAGCAACGAAGACCCAACACAGCCAAAAAACCCCACAAGATCTGAACTAGGTCTGACCCCAAAAGAGTGTCCTTAGTCGGTGCTGCATTCCCTCCTCAGAGATGAGGCAGATATACTTCATCACCCTTAGCGAAAAGAATGAGCCCCTCTCCAAATAAAGATGCCACTGCCAAGGTACCTGGGAAAACTATTGCCTTTCCTTATTTTCTGACCAAAGGATGTCTTTACTTGGAGCTACTTACACCCTCCCCCTTATGAGATGGCTTGCTGGATTAAAGATTGCAGTCTATGATACTCAATTTTCTTTTTCTTTTTTGAATCTAAATGGACCTATGATATGGACCTAACTAAGCCCGTGTTCAGACCAAATGATCCAGCCTGGCATTACTGACAAATGATGCACAGTCTCTTCCAATAAATACAGGATTTTAAACTACCTTGGTCATTTAACTGTTAATTATCCAACCAGTCTACAGATATTTAATGAGTATCTCTGCCTTTCCCCATGCCAATCGACTTTTTCCTCTGCCAGCTATTTTTTTTTCAAACACGGTTAAGATACAGTTTCTCCTTTGCTTAAAAACCCTCAGTGATTTCCCACCATCTACAGGATGAAGACAAGTCTTGTCTCAAGAGCCTCCTGACTGTCCCTGCAGCTCTTAAGTTTGGAGTAGAGACAAAGTAAAACTCCAAAGTAGAGCCAAGTGTTTTTTATAGCCGCAAGAGTACTAATTCTTGTCCTCAGATCCTATGTGAGAATAATCAGAGTATAAAGTATAAATAGTAAATCAAATCCTTCACTCCTCAGCCCTAGAGAGTTTCTAACAAGGAAATGTGGGCTGCTCAGAGTGAGGGATTCAGAATTTGTCTCTTTCTTTATAACCTATTCCTATCGCTTTTGAAAAATGAGCCCAGGAAGCTTTGGAAAAAAGTTAACTGGAAATAGAAAAAACAGGACCAAAGCAAAAAGGAAATGTAAATATTCTAGGTTTAAAGGTCAATGTCATTGCTGGGTTCATGCTTCAAAGTTTACTCTGGACAGTTACAGAAAGATAGAGAAGATGAAAAGGCAGAGGGCTATGTACCAGATGAAGGAACAAGAAAAAACCCCAGAAAAACAACTAAATGAAGTGGAGATAGGCAACCTTCCAGAAAAAGAATTCAGAATAATGATAGTGAAGATGATCCAGGACCTTGGAATAAGAATGGAGGCAAAGATTGAGAAGATGCAAGAAATGATTAACAAAGACCTAGAAGAATTAAAGAACAAACAAACAGAGATGACCAATACAATAACTGAAATGAAAACTACACTAGAAGGAATCAATAGCAGAATAACTGAGGCAGAAGAACGGATAAGTGACCTGGAAGACAGAATGGTGGAATTCACTGCTGCGGAACAGACTAAAGAAAAAAGAATGAAAAGAAATGAAGACAGCCTAAGAGACCTCTGGGACAACATTAAACGCAACAACATTCGCATTATAGGGGTCCCAGAAGGAGAAGAGAGAGAGAAAGGACCAGAGAAAATATTTGAAGAGATTATAGTCGAAAACTTCCCTAACATGGGAAAGGAAATAGCCACCCAAGTCCAGGAAGCGCAGAGAGTCCCATACAGGATAAACCCAAGGAGAAACACGCCGAGACACATAGTAATCAAAGTGGCAAAAATTAAAGACAAAGAAAAATTATTGAAAGCAGCAAGGGAAAAACGACAAATAACATACAAGGGAACTCCCATAAGGTTAACAGCTGATTTCTCAGCAGAAACTCTGCAAGCCAGAAGGGAGTGGCATGATATACTTAAAGTGATGAAAGGGAAGAACCTACAACCAAGATTACTCTACCCCGCAAGGATCTCATTTAGATTTGATGGAGAAATCAAAAGCTTTACAGACAAGCAAAAGCTAAGAGAATTCAGCACCACCAAACCAGCTCTACAACAAATGCTAAAGGAACTTCTCTAAGTGGGAAACACAAGAGAAGAAAAGGACCTACAAAAACAAACCCAAAACAATTAAGAAAATGGTCATAGGAACATACATATCGATTATTACCTTAAACGTGAATGGATTAAATGCCCCAACCAAAAGACATAGACTGGCTGAATGGATACAAAAACAAGACCCATATATATGCTGTCTACAAGAGACCCACTTTAGACCTAGGGACACATACAGACTGAAAGTGAGGGGATGGAAAAAGATATTCCATGCAAATGGAAATCAAAAGAAAGCTGGAGTAGCTATACTCATATCAGATAAAATAGACTTTAAAATAAAGAATGTTACAAGAGACAAGGAAGGACACTACATAATGATCCAGGGATCAATCCAAGAAGAAGATATAACAATTATAAATATATATGCACCCAACATAGGAGCACCTCAATACATAAGGCAACTGCTAACAGCTATAAAAGAGGAAATCGACAGTAACACAATAATAGTGGGGGACTTTAACACCTCACTTACACCAATGGACAGATCATCCAAAATGAAAATAAATAAGGAAACAGAAGCTTTAAATGACACAATAGACCAGATAGATTTAATTGATATATATCGGACATTCCATCCAAAAACAGCAGATTACACGTTCTTCTCAAGTGCGCACGGAACATTCTCCAAGATAGATCACATCTTGGGTCACAAATCAAGCCTCAGTAAATTTAAGAAAATTGAAATCATATCAAGCATCTTTTCTGACCACAACGCTATGAGATTAGAAATGAATTACAGGGAAAAAAACGTAAAAAGGACAAACACATGGAGGCTAAACAATACGTTACTAAATAACCAAGAGATCACTGAAGAAATCAAAGAGGAAATCAAAAAATACCTAGAGACAAATGACAATGAAAACACGACGACCCAAAACCTATGGGATGCAGCAAAAGCAGTTCTAAGAGGGAAGTTTATAGCTATACAAGCCTACCTAAAGAAACAAGAAAAAGCTCAAGTAAACAATCTAACCTTACACTTAAAGAAACTAGAGAAAGAAGAACAAACAAAACGCAAAGTTAGCAGAAGGAAAGAAATCATAAAGATCAGAGCAGAAATAAATGAAATAGAAACAAAGAAAACAATAGCAAAGATCAATAAAACTAAAAGTTGGTTCTTTGAGAAGATAAACAAAATTGATAAGCCATTAGCCAGACTCATCAAGAAAAAGAGGGAGAGGACTCAAATCAATAAAATCAGAAATGAAAAAGGAGAAGTTACAACAGACACTGCAGAAATACAAAGCATCCTAAGAGACTACTACAAGCAACTTTATGCCAATAAAATGGACAACCTGGAAGAAATGGACAAATTCTTAGAAAGGTATAACCTTCCAAGACTGAACCAGGAAGAAATAGAAAATATGAACAGACCAATCACAAGTAATGAAATTGAAACTGTGATTAAAAATCTTCCAACAAACAAAAGTCCAGGACCAGATGGCTTCACAGGTGAATTCTATCAAACATTTAGAGAAGAGCTAACACCCATCCTTCTCAAACTCTTCCAAAAAATTGCAGAGGAAGGAACACTCCCAAACTCATTCTATGAGGCCACCATCACCCTGATACCAAAACCAGACAAAGACACTACAAAAAAAGAAAATTACAGACCAATATCACTGATGAATATAGATGCAAAAATCCTCAACAAAATACTAGCAAACAGAATCCAACAACACATTAAAAGGATCATACACCACGATCAAGTGGGATTTATCCCAGGGATGCAAGGATTCTTCAATATACGCAAATCAATCAATGTGATACACCATATTAACAAATTGAAGAATAAAAATCATATGATCATCTCAATAGATGCAGAAAAAGCTTTTGACAAAATTCAACACCCATTTCTGATAAAAACTCTCCAGAAAGTGGGCATAGAGGGAACCTACCTCAACATAATAAAGGCCATATATGACAAACCCACAGCAAACATCATTCTCAATGGTGAAAAACTGAAAGCATTTCCTCTAAGATCAGGAACGAGACAAGGATGTCCCCTCTCACCACTATTATTCAACATAGTTTTGGAAGTCCTAGCCACGGCAATCAGAGAAGAAAAAGAAATAAAAGGAATACAAATTGGAAAAGAAGAAGTAAAACTGTCACTGTTTGCGGATGACATGATACTATACATAGAGAATCCTAAAACTGCCACCAGAAAACTGCTAGAGCTAATTAATGAATATGGTAAAGTTGCAGGATACAAAATTAATGCACAGAAATCTCTTGCATTCCTATACACTAATGATGAAAAATCTGAAAGAGAAATTATGGAAACACTCCCATTTACCATTGCAACAAAAAGAATAAAATACCTAGGAATAAACCTACCTAGGGAGACAAAAGACCTGTATGCAGAAAACTATAAGACACTGATGAAAGAAATTAAAGATGATACCAACAGATGGAGAGATATACCATGTTCTTGGATTGGAAGAATCAACATTGTGAAAATGAGTATACTACCCAAAGCAATCTACAGATTCAATGCAATCCCTATCAAATTACCAATGGCATTTTTTACGGAGCTAGAACAAATCATCTTAAAATTTGTATGGAGACACAAAAGACCCCGAATAGGCAAAGCAGTCTTGAGGCAAAAAAATGGAGCTGGAGGAATCAGACTCCCTGACTTCAGACTATACTACAAAGCTACAGTAATCAAGACAATATGGTACTGGCACAAAAACAGAAACACAGATCAATGGAACAAGATAGAAAGCCCAGAGATTAACCCACGCACCTATGGTCAACTAATCTATGACAAAGGAGGCAAAGATATACAATGGAGAAAAGACAGTCTCTTCAATAAGTGGTGCTGGGAAAACTGGACAGCTACATGTAAAAGAATGAAATTAGAATACTCCCTAACACCATACACAAAAATAAACTCAAAATGGATTAGAGACCTAAATATAAGACTGGACACTATAAAACTCTTAGAGGAAAACATAGGAAGAACACTCTTTGACATAAATCACAGCAAGATCTTTTTTGATCCACCTCCTAGAGTAATGGAAATAAAAACAAAAATAAACAAGTGGGACCTAATGAAACTTCAAAGCTTATGCACAGCAAAGGAAACCATAAACAAGACGAAAAGACAACCCTCAGAATGGGAGAAAATATTTGCAAATGAATCAACGGACAAAGGATTAATCTCCAAAATATATAAACAGCTCATTCAGCTCAATATCAAAGAAACAAACACCCCAATCCAAAAATGGGCAGAAGACCTAAATAGACATTTCTCCAAAGAAGACATACAGATGGCCACGAAGCACATGAAAAGATGCTCAACATCACTAATTATTAGAGAAATGCAAATCAAAACTACAATGAGGTATCACCTCACTCCTGTTAGAATGGGCATCATCAGAAAATCTACAAACAACAAATGCTGGAGAGGGTGTGGTGAAAAGGGAACCCTCTTGCACTGTTGGTGGGAATGTAAATTGATACAGCCACTATGGAGAACAATATGGAGGTTCCTTAAAAAACTAAAAATAGAATTACCATATGACCCAGCAATCCCACTACTGGGCATATACCCAGAGAAAACAGTAATTCAAAAAGACACATGCACCCGAATGTTCATTGCAGCACTATTTACAATAGCCAGGTCATGGAAGCAACCTAAATGCCCATCAACAGACGAATGGATAAAGAAGTTGTGGTACATATATACAATGGAATATTACTCAGCCATAAAAAGGAACGAAATTGAGTCATTTGTTGAGACGTGGAGGGATCTAGAGATTGTCATACAGAGTGAAGTAAGTCAGAAAGAGAAAAACAAATATCGTATATTAATGCATGTATGCGGAACCTAGAAAAATGGTACAGATGAGCCAGTTTGCAGGGCAGAAGTTGAGACACAGATGTAGAGAATGGACATATGGACACCAAGGGGGGAAAACTGCGGTGGGGTGGGGATGGTGGTGTGCTGAATTGGGCGATTGGGATTGACATGTATACACTGATGTGTATAAAACTGATGCCTAATAAGAACCTGCAGTATAAAAAAACAAACAAAACAACTAGTACTAAACTTTCATTGGGTTATTTGTATGGAAACATGTCAATATAAATGTTTCAGACATTACATGAAATTTCTAAAAATCTTATATTTGTATTTGTATGGAAATATGTATGGAAATATGTTAATATAAATGTTTCAGACATTACATGAAATTTCTAAAAATCATATTTGTTTTTGTATGGAAATATGTATGGAAATATGTTAATATAAATGTTTCAGACATTACATGAAATTTCTAAAAATCTTATATTTGTACTTGTATGGAAATATGTATGGAAATATGTTAATATAAATGTTTCAGACATTACATGAAATTTCTAAAAATCTTATATGTTCTGGTATAATGTTATAAGTAATAATCCTAGTTATTACTTTAAAATGTATATCTCAGAAATAACTAATTTTCTTGTCAACTGCATTATTATGAACTGTCATCAAATCTTTAACCGTGGTCATTTTTAAGTCTTTTGTCATTTACAGACAGTTCTGGGTGTACTCTGATGATTTTGCAAATATGTTCCTATAAAAGGGTTTCATCTTCAAGAAATACATGGAAAAGACTCTGACAAGTACAGGTTTCTGGTAACGGACTGTACTGCTGAACTGAATGAATATGCATTTTCAGAACTCTAATGAAAAACTGATGAACTCATAAAAGTGCTAACAAAAGATCAAGATGAAAAAAAAAAAATTAATTACATGGGACTGAGTGAACTGATGAGGATGAGTATAATCTTTGTGACTTTCTGTCTGAATTAAAAAAAAAAAAAAAAAAAAAAGTTTACTCTGGATTTCCTGGTAGCTAGGGAAAGAAGGAAAGAAGGGTACATTATTTGAATTTTGTTGATATAAAAGAGAAAACTTACCAGGTCTTGAAACAAGCAATTATTTTTTTGTTGCTGTTTTTATCTTTGTCTTCATTGCTCTTTTAATTATAAAATTAGTGCATGTCTTTTGTAAACAATCCAAATAACACAAACAATAAAAAGTGTATGCCCCCTTACTTCCATTACCCTTCTCAAGAAATAAACCCTAAACTCTGAAACTAACCATTTATTTCTGGAGTTCTTTTGTTTTTGCAATCAGAAGTACTTACACAGCTTTCATAGAATATGGGGGGTTTTGTTTGCTTGCTTTAAAAATATACACGTATCATATTAACTATGTTCTTTTGTAACTTACATTTTCACTTAGTGTATGAGGGACATCCTTCTATATCTATATCTATATCTATCTATATATATCTACCTCTTTCATTCTAATGAGAATAATATTCCATTATATGAAGGTAGCATAATTTATTTAACCATTCCTCTATTTAACTTGTTTCTGATTTGATAGTCTTATAAATAATGAGCATCCTTGTACATACACTTTTGGGCAGATGTATAAGTATTTCTGTAGGAAAGATTTCCTTAGTGGAACCTGAGGGATCACCTGGCTCATACATTTAAAATTTTGATGAATTGTCTTAAAAAAAAGACTGTACCAATCTATACTCTCAGCAACAGTGTTTGAGAGTGCCCATTTCCCTGTTCCCTTGCCAATACTAGTATACTATAGATAGTATCGACGTTTTTCACTTTCTGGCACAAACTTCTAAATGGAATTTCTTCTGGCAAGGTCAGTATAATTTAATCAAGAAAGGAGACCAATGATACAGTCTCATTTCTCTTGTTCTAGGGTGTTGGTTTTCAGGCTGTGCTCTGTGGATCCCCAGGAATTCTAAGGGATGGGCGTGGGAGAGCACAAAAGGAAAAGACTGCTACCCTCTCAACCAGGGCAACTGAGTTTTTTCTGTTTACCTGTTGCACTTTGGGATAAGACTTTATTTGAAGATAAGATTCCATTGTTAAAAACAAGTTTGCAAACCACAGGTCTGGGCCTTGTTTCTTATTGAACCATTAGCAACTTGAAGAAGAATTGAAAGTGGGTTCCTTCAAACCCACAGTGAATCTCCAACTGTAGCCAAAATATTGTCATTTATAAATTATGTGCATGTGTGAGTGTCTGCTAATGGCTTTGTTCATGCTGGGTGTCACCCTATAATGTCCAGCTGCTATCCTACAACCAATCCTAAAACACCATTCCTTCCAAGATTTGGATTAAATGTTCCCTTCTCTAACTACCCACCCCACCTCGAAACACACACATGCACCACTTGTGTGATCATATCCCTGTTTGTCTGTGGAAACTGGATGTCAGCTGAGGCTTCATTCCCTGGAGACCCGGGTACAAGTCCATGGCCCACAATCCTCTATGATTTCTGTGAGCGCTTCTGAGCCTTGGGTTCTCAGGCCTACTCTGCCTCCCTTCCAGGTGCTCTCTGAGATCCATACTGTGAAACTTAGCTCCTTCTTCGGCAGTCACACACACACAAACAACAACAATAAACTACTCCTTTGCACACTGCATTCCTGAGAAGAGTCATATTTACTGTAGATAGCACCCTGGGAAGGAAGGTCAGAGAAAGAGGGCTTTGAGTCACAAGGATACAAACAATTTCAAAATGACATGTTGAGCATCCTGTGACCTTTCATGGTCTGACAACAGCCTGTCTTTTTCTTACTGGCTCCTCTCTTCTCTCTTTCCATTCTTTATCTTCCCCTACTTCCCTCCCCTACCCCCAGATTGAATCAAGAACCTTGAAGTATTTTCCTCTATGAAGCATTGCAATTCAGCTTTTTCCAGCTTTTACCCTCAAACTCCCATGACCAATCTCTTCCTAGTGCTCATCTCACTAAATTATTCCATTGGGTAGAATGGCAGTTTTCTTTAAAAACAGCAATAGAAATATTGTTGTTTTTTTCTCTACACCCCTGCTATTTCTTCCTAACTGAAACACTGTAATTGTTTTGCTTTTGTCCTCTTATTATTTTATATATCTGGGCCTTCCAACCAAATGTTAAGCAGTCCACAGACAAGAACTCTGCTTTTTGTACTTTTTAAATGCCCAGTCTCTGACATCTGCCTCACAAGTGCATGATGAATGAAACAACCACTAATTACATAATTAAAAGAAGAGTAAATGATAAATGAATATAAGAAGACCCCTGGATATTTTGAAAGATGTGGCAGATATCTCCTTGCAAAGGCCATAAAATTAGTAATTCTTAGAAAGTTCAGTTAAAACATTTAGACATATTTTCAACTTTTATTTATCTTTTAGGAGATCCATAATGTAAGCTTATCCTACTCAAAATATCCACTACTTCACATATCTTTTTTATGTTGGCCTTTTCTCTTCTAAACTTTCTTTCCTACTTCTCCTATGAGCTAGATGTTATTTTTGTTTATTCCCTTCCCGCCTGGCCAGATAGGAAGGAAGCAGAGATGATTATCTATATCAATACAATATCTCCTCTTGCTGGGATCCCAAGAATAAAGAATACTATATAAAGTAGCATGCTATGTAAACCAAGGCTTAGAACATCCTGTAGTGAACCATCGTAAAATATCACTTGAAATTCCTACAGGATCTTCTGCCTGCTGTGTTTAATTCCTAAATCTCACGTTATTAAAAAAAAAAGTCTGTTTGCTCTTTCATCAACACTCACATTACAGAATTTTTTTCATCAAAACTGGCTTAGTTTGGAGTGAGGAAGCAGGAACATATGACAAGTTAGAATTTCTTATATTTGACCCTTCGCTATAAATTTAAGCCTGTGAATAGCTCAAAGCTCAGACACTGGGACCAATTCCATTGTGGATATATATAATTTTATACAGAAAGCATAGACTCTGTCCTATTCTGTTTGTCTGTATAACAGAATTTTTGACAATACATTCAAGTGAAAAAAGTTTTGCCCAATTATATGCTGCCTACAAGATGCAGATTTAAGGACACACATAGGCTCAAAGTGAAGGGATATAAGAAGTTAGTCCATTTAAGTAGAAGTCAAAAGAAAGCAGGCGAACTATATTTATATCAGACAAAATAGACTTTAAGCCAAAAATGGTAACAAGAGACAAAGAAGGTCATTATATAATTATAAGTGGTCATTCATTAAGAAGATATAATAATTGTAAATATATACACATCCAACATTGAAGCACCTCAATATATTAAGCAAATAATAACAGCTCTGAAGGGAGAAGTTGACAACAATACAATAATAGTAGGGGACTTCAATAACCTCACTTTCAGCAATGGATAGATCCTCCAGACAAAAGCAACAAGGAAATGTTGGACTTCAACCATACATTAGACCAAATGGACCTTATAGACATTTATAGAACATTCCATTCAACAGCAGCAGAATACACATTCTTCTCAAGTGCATGTGGAACATTCTCTAGGATAGATTATATGATAGGCCACAAAACAAGTCTTAGCAAATTTAAGAATACTGAAATCATACCAAGTATCTTTTCCTATCACAGTGGTATGAGACTAGAAATCAACAACAAAAGGAAAGTTGAAAAGTTTACAAATATGTGGAAACTAAACAACACACTCCTGAAAAACCAATGGGTCAAAGAAGAAATCGAAAGAGAAATTTTAAAAATCTTAAAACAAATGAAAATGGAAACACACACACCAAAACCTCTGGATGCTGCAAAAGCAGTTCTGAGACGGAATTTATAGCAATAAATACATATATTAAGAAAATAGAAAGATCTCAAATAAACAACCTAACTTTACATTTCTAGGAACTAGACAAAGAAGAACAAACAAAGCTCAAAGTTAGCAGAAGGAAGGAAATTACAAAAATCAGAGCAGAAATAAATGAAATGGAGACCAGAAAAACAATAGAAAATATTAATAAAACTAGGAGCTGGTTTTTGGAAAAGATAAACAAAAAGCCTTTAGCTAGACTGACTAATAAAGAGAACTCAAATTACTAAAATCAGAAATGAAAGAGGAGACATTACAACTGATACCACAGAAATACATAGGATCATACAAGACTACCATGAACAACAATATGCCAACAAATTAGATAATCTAGAAGAAATGGATAAATTCCTAGAAACATACAACCAACCAAGGCTGAATCAGGAAGAAACAGAAAATCTGAGCAGACCAATAATGAGTAAGGAGATAGAATCCATAATCAAAAATCTTCCAACACAGAGAAGCCCAGTACCAGATGGCTTCACTGATGAATTCTGCCAACCATTTAAAGAATTAATACCAATCCTTCTCAAACTCTTCCAAAAAATTGAAGAGAAGGGAACAATTTCAAATTCATTTTAAGAGGCCAGCATTACCCTGATACCAAAGCCAGATAAGGACACCACAAGAAAAGAAAACTATAGACTGAAATCCCTGATGAATATAGATGCAAAATTTCTCAACAAAATATTAGCAAACTAAATTTAACAACACATTAAAAGGATCATACACCATGACCAAATGAGATTTATCCCTGGGATGCAAGAATGGTTCAGTATACACAAATCAAGAAATGTGATATACCACGTTAATAGAATAAAATATAAAAGTCATGTGATTATCTCAATAGATGCAGAAAAAGCATTTGACAAAATAAAACATCCTTTTGTGATAATAGCCCTCAAAAAACTGGACATAGAAGGAACATATATCAACATAGTAAAGCTACATACAACAAACCCATAGTTATCATCCTATTCAACAGTGGAAAATTGAAATATTTTTCTCTAAGATCAGAAACAAAACAAGGTTGCCCACTCTGACCACTCTTCATCAACATGGCACTGGAAGTTCTAGCTAGAGCAATTAGGCAAGACAAAGAAATAAAAGGCATCTAAATCGCAAAGGAAGAAGTAAAATTGCCATTATTTGCAGATGATATGATCTTATATATAGAAAATCCTAAAGACTCAATCAAAAACTGTTGGATCTGATCAGTGAATTCATTAAATTTGCAGGATATAAAATCAACATATAGAAATCAGTTGTGTTTCTATACACTAACAACAAAATATCTGCAAAAAAATAAAGCTATCCCATTCACAATAGCATCAAATCAAGAAAATATTTATGAATAATTTAACCAAAAAAGTGAAAGAGCTATACAATGAAAACTGCAAGACTTCAATGAAAGAAATTGAAGAAGATCCAAACAAATGGAAAGATATCCCTTGTTCATGGATCAGAAGAATACTGTTAAAATGTCCATGCTACTCAAAGCACTCTATAGATTCAACACAATCCATATCAAAATTCCAAGAGCATTCTTTACAGAAATAGAAAAAATAATCCTAAAATTTCTATAGAACCACATAAGACCCTGAATAGCCAAAGCAATCCTGAGACAGAATAAAACAGGCACATATGCCCTGTGTTCAAACTATACTACAAAGCTACAGTAATTAATACAGTATGGTACTGGCATAAAAATAGACACAGAGACCAATGGAATAGAACAGAGAGCCCAGAAATACACCCCAGCATATATGGCCAACTAATATTTGACAAGGGAGCCAAGAACACTCAGTGGAGAAAGGATAGTCTCTTCAACAAATGGTCTTGCGAAAACTGGATAACCATATTCAGAACAATGAAATTGGACCCATATTTTACACCACTCACAAAAATTAACTTGAAATGAATTAAAGAGTTAACCATAAGACCTGGTACTATAAAACTCCTAGAAGAAAACATAGGGAAGAAAGCTCCTTGACATTGGTCTTGGCAATGATTTTTTTAGATATGACACCAAAACATCAAGCAATAAAAGCAAAAATCAATAAATGGCACTACGTCAAATTAAAAAGCTTCTGCACAGCAGAAGAAACAAACAACAAATCAAAAGGCAACTTAATGAATGGAAGAAAATATTTGCAAACCATATATTGGATAAGGGGTTAATAACCAAAATATATAAAGAACACATACATTTCAATAATGAAAACAAATAATCTGACTTTAAAATGGGCAGAGGAACTGAGTAGACATTTTTCCAAAGAAGAATGCAAATGGCCAAAAGGTACACAAAAGGATGCTCAGTATCACTAATCTTCAGCAAAATGCAAATAAAACCACAATGAAATATCACCTCACACCTGTTAGAATGGCTATCACCAAGAAGAAAATAGCAAGTGCTGATGAGGTTGTTGAGAAAAAAGAACCCTTGTGCACTGTTGGTGGGAATGTAAATTCGTTCATCCACTATGGAAAACAGTATGGCACTACCTCAAGAAATTAAAAATAGAACTATCATATGATCCAGCAATCCCACTTCTGGGTATATAGCTAAAGGAAATGAAAACAGGATATTGAAAGGATGTCTGCAGTCCCATGATCAATACAGCATTATTCATAATAGCCAAGTTACGGAAACAACCTAAGTGTTGGTCAACAGATGAATGGATAAAGAAGATGTGATCTGTTTGTCACATATCATACACACACACACACACACACACACACACACACACACACACACACGCACAATGGAATATTATTCAGTCATGAGAAAGAAGGAAACCCTGCCATTTGAGACAACATGGATGGACCTTGAGGGCATTATGCTAAGTGAGATAAGTCAGACAGAGAAAGACAAATACTGTATGATATCACTCATATGTGGAATCTAAAAAAGCTGAACTCGTTAAAAAAGAGAGTAGAATGGTATTTATCAGGAGGTGGGGGGTTGGGGAAATCGGGGAGATGTTGTTTAAGGATACAAACTTGAAACTAGTAGATAAATAAGTTCTGGGGATCTAATGCACAGCATAGTGATTATAGCCAACAAGAGTGTATTATAAACTTCAAGGTTGCCAAGAGAGTAGATCTTAATTGTTCTCACCACAAAAAAGAAATGATAATTACATGATGTGATAGAGGTGTTAGCTAATGCTAAGATAGTAATCACATTGCTATATATAAATGTATCAAATCAACATCTTGTACACCTTACACTTACACAATGCTATATGTCAATCATATCTCAATTTAAAAAAGAAAGAAAAAAGTTTCTATAATTCAGCAAACTTATTTGGTATCATATAAATAACAAAGAATGATCAAACCCAGAAAATATTATCCAGTTGCTCCTAAGTCTGGTGAAAAAGGCTGACCTGCTTACTTGTTGACGTTCAGCTCTTATTTGCTATCATTCCAGCTGTCCATATAACTCAGTTATAGCAGAAAAAAAAGTTTTATAAACCGAAAACAACACACAAAAGAAAAAGAAGGCAAGCTTATAAATTATATGTGTGGGCAAAATGAGTTATTACTTTAAGTACTTACATTTTCTGTGGTTCTCACAATAAATGTGACAAAGAGAAAAAGATTGAAGATGTAAGTGGAGTGACTTAAGCTATGGCTTAAGAGTCAGCCACACCTGGGTTTAAATCCTGGTTCTGCAACTAAGCAACTGTGACCTTGGGAAAGTTGCTTAACTTCTTTAAGTCTGTTTGCTCAGCTCTGAATTGAAAGTCATAATATCTTTCTCATAATTGCTACTGTGAAGACAAAATGCAAAATATGTGCTTAATAAGTGTAGCTATTTTGTTGTAATTATTATCACAGAAGCTTTGCTATGTAGCACCTTGCCATCTAAATTAATTTTTGTATTTGTGTCTCCCTTTGAGCTTCTTCAAAACACTTCATATGCATCATTTTATTTGAATCTCATAACAACTTGTAAGCTAGATATGACAGACATAATTAACCTCGTTAGGGAAACCAAGATCAATGCATTGCCTCAGTCATCCAGCATCTGATAGCGTCGGGACAAGAATCCACATCTTATTCTTATCTTCAAGAACAATTCTCCAGTCTGTTCTCACACAGCAACCAGAGGGAGCTCTTTTTTAAAAAAGCATCATCTGATGATAATGTTATCCCCTGCCTTTTTGTCCCCTTCCCCTCCCCTTCTTCTCTCCCTCTCCCTCTTTTCTCCACCTCTATCTCTCTCTCCTTTTAAGTTTCTAGTTTGAGATTGGTCCAGAAAAAGAAAATCCTGACTCCAGCTCAACTGGGTGAATCTCTATACAGGACAGGAAAGCCTATAGTTCTATGACTCAGTCTAGATAAACACCAGAAAGAAAAAAGAACAGGTCAACAGTAACCTAACTGAACAAGTGAATATTCATGAGTTTCTCTTGCCTCCTTCCTTCTACCTCATTCTCATTCTGCTCTGGAAAGATCAGAGGGCACTCCACTTAGAATGCCTCTGCTAGAAAACAGAAAGAGAAATACTGGGAGGGAATTTTTTGTGCAAAAACATTTATATTCACTTTCTTCTGAAAAGTGTCATGGGCAGAAAGTATGTGAAGAAAATATAGAAATACATGAGGCATTGCAAATATACATCTAATATCCTAATATCAATTTGCTGTAGGTCAGTGATTCCTCAACTTTTTCAGAGTTGGAAGATCATCCTTTAAAAGTTTCATAATGTTTTTTAAATTAAATGAAATTAAAATCAATTCAAATAACAATGACAGCTCTTTAACTGATGTTGCAAGACCATCATTGCTCTATACTGCAATGGAAAAATTTAGATTTCAAAGTTTTTCCATTTCAGTATATATTCAGAAAACATAATTGTTTGTGACTGAGGACAGCATTTATCAGATCACTTTTATCCACAGAAGAAGAATGTAAGCATTTGTATTATGAGATACATTGTGATGTTGAGGGGGGAATTTCCCCTCAAAATCCATCTCCTCCTCTCCTCCTAACTTTGCCACTAATCCTTAAATTTCATTATTAAAGGTTAATTCCTTTAGGGAGGCAATATTGTTTTATACCAAGTTTTATCAGAACAAAGATATAATCAATTGTAAGATGTACCACTATTTTATGTGCCACTAAGAAAGAAAAACCAATGCCAATTATAACAAGACATCACCAATTTTAAGAGGCATCCCAATTTCAGAGACACTAAAATGTGAAAAATGTGAGTCTTAAACTCTATGAAATGAAGTAATTAAGAGCATGGACCTTAATATCAAACACATCTGGATGGACATCCTGTTTCTGCCATTGGATAGTGGCTTGCTTTGGGGAAATTACTTAACTTCTTTGAACCTCTTTCTTATCCTCTGTGAAATTAAAATATTAATATACTCCTCTGTGGTTAGCAAGAATTACCTACAGCGAGATATAGAAATGTGCTTAGTGCAGAACCCAGCCCTTAGTTAGGGCTCCAAAATGAAAACTATTATTGTTATTAAGGAATTATCCTTTTAAATTAATTACCACTGGGGATAGTAGGGTATTAAGTCCCCACTGCCTCTGATTCCTGACTTTCAATGAGTTTGTGAGATCTGTGATAAAACAGATCTTCACAGATTGAAGCTTTTGATAAGACATTTGTTTGTGGGGGAGGAGATAAGTCCAGAATTGGGAAACGACTTAGGGAGGGAAGGCCGGGGGGTTGGGGAGCTGAATCACCAAGCCAAATAGTATTGTGTCTTCAAACTTTGGCTCAGGATTGCTTCTGGTTTCAACTTGATTCTACATTAAGAATATACTCATACCCTTGAAAACAATGTTAAGTGAAAGAAGCCAGTCAATAAAAGACCACATATTGTATATGATTCCATTTGTATGAAATGTCCAAGAATAGGCAAATCCATAGAAACAGAAGTAGATTAGTGGTTTCCAGTGGCTGAGGGAAGGGGGATGGGGCGTGGTAGCTAAGGAGGATGGGTATTTAGGGTGATAAAATTAGATTATAATGATGGTTGCATACCTCTTGAATATGCTACAAACCACTGAACAGTACACTTTAAATGGGTGGATTTTATGATATGTGACTGAAACCTCAATAAAGACATTCAAAAAATAAAAAAAGAATACATTCCTATATCCTGCTATTTTGAAGTCTAAACTAAACTTAAAAAAATCACTTTACTTTTTAAACAATAGAAACAACTGAATACACTTAGAAAAAGAAATGTATCAATTTTACCTTAAATTACGCATAAATCGATAAAACTCACAAAGTTCAGTTAAGGTTTTCACTTTATTTCCACCCACTACATGTAAAAATGGTCAATTCTAAACATAGTCTCCAATTGTGTGAACTTCAGAAGATTTAGTCACAGGGATAATGATTTAGCCTCTGTCATGAGCCGGCATGCATTGTGCACTGGGCATGCAAAGGAGCTTCTTATAATCAGGAGGGATATTCAAAATATTTAAAAACTAGATGGAGTCAGAAACTGAGTAACCAGAATGGATGCCAGCTGGAGGCCCCTTAGTTGGTGGAATTTGGAGGAGGCTGACGGTCCAGGAGGAAGGGCCAGGGACATTGAAAGTGGTGGGATTGCAGAATGGGGGCACTTGGAAGCTCTAGCCGGGGCATTTTAATAAGTGATGCAAAAGATTTCAATATTTTATCAACTAGTTAGAGCTGTTCCAGGGCACTTCTGATATGCCAGTAGGATGCTCACCTGGTTCTCCAAATGTGGCCTTAAAATCTTAGAAGTTTAGAGATGATCTCTTTTCCTCCTGACATTTTACAGATGAGAAAAACAAGGTTGAGGAAAGGTGAGTGGCTTGCTTACAATGCATGAATAGTAACAGAGTCAGAAAGAGGGTCCGTGCCTCCAAAATCTCAATCCAGATTAGATAAGGTAGAGAAAGTGGGCAAAACATCCTCATACCAAATTAACTTGCCCATTCATCATCTTTAACCATTTCCAAATAAAGTTGCAATTTATTTCCTAGTTGTGTGCATAGCAAAAGCATATATATTCTTCATGAGAGTAAAAGACCTTGAACGTGGAAAACAAAGGGACAGTGGGTCCAGACTTCCAGGTAATTATTGCTAAATTATGTTAATGTGAAGCATCATGGTACACATGTAGCATTTCTCAACAGAAGCCATGCATCATTGCCAAAGCAAATTTGAAGAGAATAAATCAAAGGCATTTAAAATAAAATATATTGGCACATAATCTCATTTTGTAACTTTTGTCTTCCTAGTTACTAGAAAGAAAAGATTAGAAAAGAAATAACAAAAGCTAGGCAAAAATTATTGCACTCACCTTAAGTTTTATTTAGAGAATTGCCAATAGAATGATGCAAGAAAACTTTTTGGATGCATAGGGTTTTGTGTATATTGGGGAAGAGATGAGGCTATTCATTCATTCATTCATATTTTAATAATAACTACTGATATATGAATGGCCCTTCACAGTTTTAAAAGGGCTTTACTGGGAATTCCCTGGAGGTCCAGTGGTAAAACTCAGGGCTTTCACTGCTGTGGGCCGGGGTTCAATCCCTGGTTGGGGACATAAGATCCTGCAAGACATGTGGTGTGACCACACACACACACACAAAAATTGCTTTCCTAAACATGTAGTAGAAGACTATTGACACAGGAAATATTTCGCAATATATTGCTAAGTAGAAACGCAGGCTACAAAAACATATGCAGTTAAAATGTTATTTTTGTTTAAAAGGAAGTGTGTGTGTGTGTGTGTGTGTGTGTGTGTGTGTGTACTCATACATATAAAAAAGATTGAAGACACTGAAATATTATCTATTCTCCTTGGTTGATAAAATGATGGGTACTTCTTTGGTATTTTCCTTTTTCTTTTTCTGTTTTCCAAGTTTCTTGTGCTAAACATGTATTAGTTTTTAAATTAAAAAAAATTTTTTTAGGGCTTCCCTGGTGGCACAGTGGTTAAGAATCTGCCTGCTAATGCAGGGGACACGGGCTCAAGTCCTGGTCCGGGAAGATCCCACATACTGCGGAGCAACTAAGCCCGTGCGCCACAACTACTGAGCCTGCACTCTAGAGCCTGCGAGCCACAACTACTGAGCCCGCGTGCCACAACTATTGAAGCCCGCGTGCCTAGAGCCTGTGCTCTGCAACAAGAGAAGCCACCGCAGTGAGAAGCCTGCGCACCACAACGAAGAGTAGCCCCCACTCGCTGCAACTAGAGAAAGCCCGCATGCAGCAACGAAGACCCAGCGCAGCCAAAAATGAATAAATAAATAAATAAATAAATAAATAAATAAATTTAAAAATTAAAATAAAATTTTAATTGCTTCCATCTAGGCCAACAGGCACTTGAAAAGATGCTCAACATCGCTAATATTAGAGAAATGCAGATCAAAACCACAATGAGATACCACCTCACACCAGTCAGAATGGCTATCATCAAAAAGTCTACAAAAAATAAAAGCTGGAGGGGGTGTAGAGAAAAGGAAACCCTCCTACACTGTTGGTGGGAATGTAAATTGATGCAGACACTATGGAAAACAGTATGAAGTTCCTTAAAAAACTAAAAATAGAGCTACCATGTGATCCAGCAATCCCACTCCTGGGCATATATCCAGAAAAGACGAAAACTCCTATTTGAAATACAATATATAGAATGGATAAATAACAAGGTCCTACTGTATAGCACAGGAAACTATATTCAATAGCCTGTGGCAAACCACAATGGAAAAGAATAAGAAAAAGAATGTATAAATATGTATAACTTTGCTGTACAGCGGTAATTAACACAGTATTGTAATTCAACTATACTTCAATAAAAAATAAATTAAAAAAATAAAAAATAAAAACACTTTGTTAGATTTTAAAAAAAAAAGAAAAGATACATGCACCCCAATGTTCATGGCCGCACTATTTACAATAGGCAAGACATGGAAGCAACCCAAGTGTCCATCAACAGACAACTGGCTTAAGAAGATGCACATATACAATGGTATATTACTCAGCCATAAAAAAAGAATGAAATATTGCCATTTGCAGCAACATGGATGGACCTAGAGGATATCATAGTAAGTGAAGTAAATCAGAGGAAGACAAATATAGTATTATATCACTTATATGTGGAATCTAAAAAATAATACAAATGAATCTATATACAAAAACAGAAACAGACTCACAGACATAGAAAACAAACTTACAGTTGCCAAAGGAGTAATGTGGAGGGGATAAATTAGCAGTATGGGATTAATAGATAGAAGCTACTACATATAAAACAGATAAGCAACAGAGATTTACTGTATAGCACAGGGAACTATATTCAATATCTTATAATAAGCTATAAGTGCTTCCATCTATACTTTATATCCATTGAGCCTCATGACAATCATGTGACATATAACACCTCATTTGATAGAAGAGCATATTGAGTCTCAGAAGAACTGAGTGACCTGCTACTTGACAGGTAGCAAATATTAGAGCTTGGGTTTTCATCTTGGTCATTTGACTCTAAATCTTATGCTCTTTCCTCTACATCACAATGCTCAGTTCTCAGAGCTGGCTTATGTGATGGCTCAGGGTGGCACATTCAGAGCTATCTTTATGTTATCTTTGCAGCAGAGCATCTTCCACTCATTTGTACCTGTTAGTCATTCTGTAGAAACCAATTTTCCAATTAAACGAGTAGCTGTTCTGGAAGTGGCACCAAAGTCTTGAAGCAATTAAGCTCCCACAACAAATCCCTGCAGCTTATTCATTTGAGTAGCCTTTGTTCCAAAGCAGTACGCTACGCACCACTCTCAAATCTTAAAAGCTTCCTGGATTCTCTCCTGGACTTTGTCATCTATATTACATGCAATTTTCACTCCTATCAGTTTTTATGAGGTATGTGTTTTTCTGAGACCTTTTTCTTAAAAGCTACTTCTTGCTTCCTAATAGACACAGTTCCACTGTGAAAAAGCAAGGAGAGTTATGAGCAGGTAGAGCTATAGAGCTAAATGTGACCACAAGCTCTGCTGGAAGCTCTGAAAATTACCGCATTCCCTCAATACGTCACAAATGAGCTGGGAAGGCTGCTGCTGTTTGTTTTCTGAGCATAGAAAGAGTTCTCAGTCAACTGAGAGTCCCTGCCTTAGGATTTACTGAATACTGTTTTATTCCTTGACTTTTCACACAAATTTTACAGCATCAGGTAAATGTTCTGAACAAGTGACACTGTCCAGATCAGAAAGATTTGGAGTGGAAGCTCTATAACCATTTTGTGAGGTACAAAGGGAAGATGTAGGTTAAGCCAAAATCTTCTGGATTTTGTGTTCCTTTGCCAGATGAAACTATCTTCATCCTTCAGAGATTTGATGTGTGGTTCTGGGCCTAATAATGATGGTTTCTATGTGTTTATTTCTTTATTCTGCTTTTTTAAAACAATGCATATCTTTGGCCAGAGGAGAGGATGCTGATATCTAAGTAATATGACCCAGATATGTCTGGACTTCATAGGCAGCCCTGTCCTGGACTCACACACACCTTGAAGTAGGACTCAGCACTTCTATACTTCTCAAGAAGAACAAATTCGACTCCCCTGAGACATTATGAGAAACACAGGTTTTATTATAGATTTCATAGAGAGATGCATGAAAGGGTTATATCAAGCACCAGATGGCAAACTTTCACAGAAACTCCTATTAAACATCTCCATGCGCCCCACAAAGTTCCCCTCGGCTACCTCTTCACCCTTTAATCTTGTCCACACATAGGCTTCAGTTTTCCCTGGTTCTGGATCTCACTGCCTTGTCCCTTGGCCCTGCCCTCCCCTTCTACCTCCTGCAAAAAAATAAATAAATAAAAAGTTTCCAATGCAGAACAAGTTAGTGAACTTTCTTAATCTTGCATCCTCGTACCAATCACACTGTTCGGCAAAGAACTTCTTTTGGAATCAGTTGGGTATTATAAATTGCAAGCAATTTTTCTCTGTCACGAATAGTGTTGGCCATCACTAATTATTAGGAAAATGCAACTCAAAACCACTCTATTACCTCACATCTGTAAGAATGACTATCATGAAAAAGACAAGAAGTAACAAATGCTGGCGAAAACATGGAGAAAAGGGAACTGTTGAGCACTCTCGGTAGAAATGTAAATTGGTAAAGACATTATGGAAAACAGTATGGAGGTTCCTCAAAAAAAAAAAAAAAATAGAACTACCATGTGATCCAGCAATTTCACTCCTGGGTTATATCCAAAGGAAACAAAATCAGTTTCTTGAAGAAATATCTGCACCTCATGTTCATTGCAGCATTATTTACAATAGCCAAAACACGGAAACAACCTAAGTGTCCATCGACAGATGAATGGATAAAGAAATTGTGGTATATATACACCCAATAGAATACTATTCTGCCATGAGAAAAAAGGAAGTCTTGCTATTTGCAACAACATGGATGAAACTTGAGGGCATTATGCTAAATGAAACAAGTCAGAGAAAGACAAATACTGTATAATCTCACATATAGGTAGAATCCAAAAAACCAAACCCATAGAAACAAAGATAAGATTTGTAATTGTCAAAGGTAGGGGGTGGGGAGTAGGTGGGGGTGTGTAGTAGCAGGGGATGATGGAATTAGGTGAAGGTGGTCAAAAGGTACAAACTTCTAGTTATAGGATGAATAAGTTCTGAGGATATAATGTACAACGTGATGACGACAGTTAACAATACTGTATTGTATATTTGAAAGTTGCTAAGAGAGTGGATATTAAAAGTTCTCACCATAAGGAAAAAAGTTGTAACTATTTGAGTTGATGGATGTTAACTAATCTTATTGTGGTGATAATTTTGCAACATGTACATAAATCGAATAATTATGTTGTATACCTTAAAGTTATACAATGATATATGTCAGTTATATCTCAATAAAACTGGGGGGGGGAAAGCAATAGTGTTGGCTTACCGTGCCAATTCCTTCTGAAAATGTAGGTCCAAGTTCCGAGGAGGTTTTCTTCAAGGGTATTTCAGTAAAAACTCGAGATAGCAGAGCCATCTAGTTGGGATGTGAAGAGACAGGGCTTGAGATGGGAGGAGCCTAAGGAATTTAAAGTGAAGAAAAGAGAAATTAAAATTTATTAACTATTGTGCTGGGTTCTTAACAGTCTTTATTTCACTGCATCTTCACAACTAAATTTTACAGATGAAGAAACTAAGGGCTTAGAGATGTTAAAATAAATTTGTAAAGTCTCATTGCTTCTAAGAAGCACAGCTAGGATGCTAAGCCAAGTCCATTTACTCCAAAGTCCAAGGTCTTTCCTTATACTCCATCACCTACCATGGGTTTTGGATTTCCAATATTTAGAAAGCTACCTCCTCTACCATCCCGTCAAGATCCTTGGCAGCTCAGGGGTGCATCTGTCCACAGAAAGCCATTTCCTCTCTTACACTGACCTGGCCCAGGGACAGTTGGATTTAACAGCCTCTCCTGGCCCAGTCTCTCCTTGTTCCATTGCCAGTTCTATCCAAGCAGGCACATGAATCCCTGACATCTCATAAGAAGGTCAAAGTATTGGCATTGTTGGGAAAGGGATGATGGATGAACTTGAGTGCTGTAATGGGAAGGACCCTGAAACAAGATGTAGGCTACACAGACTATCACAGAATAAATCAGTGTGTTCTCCTATCTTTGATCTCTTTGGAAACAATGTCTGCATAAAATGAAGTGAAACACGAAATAAAAGAGAATTCATGTTTGTGGACTGTTTCTCATAATGTCTCTCAAACATACAAAAGTAAACCTTTTTCTTTATTTTATATTGAATGATTTAGCAACTTGACATGAACAGATTTAGTCTTGCAGTATAAAATAGGACAGAACATATTTTAGTTCTTTCTGTCTTCTGCAAGATGCATTATATTTATATATCCAGGGCAGGCTGTATGTAGACCTACTTCAGCTGCCCACTCAATGCCTGATGTGTCATTGCTCAAGTTACTTCTTTTCTTTCTATCCTAATTTCGTTGACTATAAAAGGAAGAATGTAGACTAGATAACCCCCAGGTTTCCTTCCAGCCATGTGGTTTACAGAGTGGTGAACTCTGCAAAGAATGACTTCCCTTGTGGGAAACACTACCTCGCATTCTGTGAAGAATCTCAAACTCAACATATTTACCCACAATCATAGCTCCCTTAAGGTTAACCCCAAAAGTACAGGTAGAAAGGGGAATAAGGGACAGAATGTAAAGAAAGCTGAGTGGAAGGTGAAACTAAGCCTGAGGAAAATGTAATTGTGGGTTAACATGACTTTGCAGTTTTTTAGGTATGTGTGTGGATTCCACTTACTCTAGTTATTTATCTCCAAGTTATATTTATTATATATTATACATAATACTAACATTATACTACATTAAAGAGTAGACCATGTGGAATTCTTGATTTTGGCTTTTGGATTTTCAGAGAAATCACTTCAGAGATAGCCTTAGCTATTTGCCCACATGTATGTGGGTAGGGATTTTTCAATCATTAGCTGTTTGGATTTTAAACTTCTTCAGATATTTACAAAAATTACACATTGATATAGAAATCCACTGAGAATTAAAGGAGCCCTGTCTCCTGGTTATTTTTGTACAGTTACACATGAGATTTATTCCTGGATTAGTACAGAGAACTTTTTGACTAGACTGAGATAATCCCAGACAGCTTGTGAATATTGTCACTGACAGAAGGCAGGCCTGCATTTTGAAGACACTTGTCAGACTGTGACCTGTGCAGCATTTAACACTGTATCTCACTCGCTCATCCTTGAACCATTCTCTTCTCTTGATTTCTATGACACCAGATTCTCTTATTTTCCTTCTCTTTGTCCTCTTTTTCTTGGCCACCTTTCTAGGCCACCCTTCTTTTCACAACCTACTAGTCTACCTAGGAGCTGTTATTCACTCTGTTCTCAAGATGTTGATCACCACCTCTACCCTGATAAGTCCCACAGCTATATCTCTAGCCCAGACTGTGTCTTGACCTATACACCTAAACATCCAACTGCCTACTCAACATCTACACATGGATGGCCCATGGGGATCTCCAACTCATGTCCAGAATGAATCTCATCACCTTCCCTCTAAACCTGACCCTCTCCTCTGAGTTCCCTGTCTCCACAAATGACTCCACTATCCACTCAGTTGCCTGAGCCAGAAAATTGAATAGCATCCTTGATATTTCTTCTTCCTTCCATACGCAACACCCATCCCATCGATCATCAGACTCAGCGGAATCTAACTCTGCATCATCTCTGGAATCTGGCCACAGCTCTCCTCCTGCACTTGTGCTCCCTTAACCCAGGGGACCCCCATCTCTCACTTGGAACACTCTAATAGCTTCTCCTCTGATTCCCCACTCTGCTCCTCTTCATTCCATTCTCCACTTTACAGCCAGAATGAGCTTTTAAAAGAAGAAATCTGATCATTTTGCCCCACTGCTTCCCATAGCTCTTAAGTTTAAGTCCATACTCCTTAAGATAGCTTACAAGCCTTCCCTATATTGAACTCCACACTCCAGAGTTAACACATTTTTTTTTTCAGTTCTTCCAGAGAGCCACAATGTCTCTCACCCACAGGCTTTTACAAGTCCCATCTCCTGAACACTCCTACTTCCCTACTTTTGCTTCATTAATACTCAGAAGCCTTTCTTGACTCCTTCCCGCCAACACACATACCTAGTTATCACAGTGCATTAACTGCCCATCTTTCTGTTAGACTACGTGGTCCATGAGGGTAGGTATGCTGCCTATTCTTAGTTATATCCCAGCACCTAGCACACTGCCTAGCATATAGGAGACGTTCAATAGATATTTGTAGAATAAATGAATAAAAAATAAATGTGTCACTGCTTTGTACTAGCAGCAATATCAGTATCTTAAGCCTACTTTATTTGCATGCAGCGTAAGCTCACTATTGAATCCAAAAAAAAGGATTCTAGTTCTGTTTTCTTTTTTTAAACTTATCTTTAAGCAGTAGAACCCTTTTTTTTTTTTTCCAAATGAAATGTGTGTTAGAGCCCAATTTATATAAAGTGGATAAAAATAGAGCTGCATATATTGAAACTGGGCTGGGGAAGCATCATCTACTCACCCCTTTTGATCCTGAGGGATTTCTGTGGGACCCATTAGGACACTCAGAACTTACTTTAAAAACCACTGATCGAACCAAATCCTACTGCAACTAGGCAGGGACATTAATATCACTTGAGACTTTGGTTTTTAAAATCTTCTGAGAAGCATCCACTAATAGAAGAAGGTGCTTGTTTATCTAAAGAAATGAGGAATCTAATATGAGACCAACAAGTAACTCTAGCTCAGCTTTTCTAATGATGCTTTTCTAACCCAGAATGAAAGGGTAAAGTACACTTTGAAAGATTTAGAGGCTCAAAGTACTTCAGGACATAGATTGACCACACTTTACCATGATCCTTGACATCTGGGGGGGTGGTTCAGAGTGAGTGCAAGCATAAGAGGATTTCCCTGATGGTGTTTTTGCTTTGGTTGGAGGCTGAGGTCAATCACACGTGTAAAGTTCTAATCCTTATATGCAGGTGTGCTTTTCCTTATGTTGCTGATACTCAACATTGAAATCTAGGATTCTTTTCATTAGGAAATTTTTTCTCACAGTGTTTTCTGCCAAAGGGAACCAACTTGCTCCAGACAGAACAGCATTTAGAAAAGCACAAGAAGGACATTTTTCAATAGGAAATCACATAGAATCATTTCAATAGGAAATGTTGCTTGGGCAGATGAGCCACAGCTGGAAGTGGCTGAGAGGAAACACTAGTCAAGGGCCCACACAATACACTGGGGGAGGCTGTGGCATCAGCTATTATCAGAGGGCCATCAACACTTAGTGTACCAATGGAAGCCTTGGCCTTAAAACCAGCAAGAGATAATTTCCTCTAAATTTCTTGGGGGGAAAAATGGGAACACTTTCATGCCTATAAATACAGTTTACTTTGACTGTAGGCAAAACTTGAAGCACGAATAAAAATCTGAGTAATTTAATGACTGTACGATCAGGAAGCGTGGAACAACCTCTATTAGACAAAAGTATGATAAAAATTTATTTTCTTTCACTGACTATAACATTAAGAAGAAATCAAGAAGAATGCTCTACATAATAATGGATAAATTTAGGAGCAAGGGCCATTGGAAAGAGGCTACCTCTAACTTTGCTTATGCTTAAAACACTCTTGACAGTCACTAAATTTGACACAATTATACTACAAAAATTTATTCTTTGCTGAGGCAGATGAAGCAAATAGATCATTTTCTTAACAGTACAGTCAAAACCTAAGTACTTAAGAGATGTTCAGTTCAGTTCCTGGCTAAAGAGCTTACAAGCTACTTTTAGCCTCAGAAACAGGCAAGGAAATGAAGAATTGTAGAGGGTACGGCAAGTGTTGCAATAGCTGGAAGCACAGGGAGAACACAGGAGAGGAATACCTAACCCAGCATGCGTTCTGACCAGGGGAGGCTTTGATGGGAGGTGACAGCTGGGCGGTCTTGAAGGTAAATAACGCAGAAAGGAGGGAAATGGGGAAAGGGTAGTGGAGGTGAGATGGGGGAGGAGTTCTAGATGAGAGAGCAGCATGTACAAAGAGGAGAAAGTGTTGCTTGTTTAGTAGTGTCATATGGTTAGAACATAAAGTGTTTGTGAGGGGATGGCAAGAGATTTAGCCAGAAAAGTAGGGAGGACTAAAGCCATAAAGGACATGAAAGTGTCAAGCTAAGGAGGGTGAACATCAGTCCTTAAAGTTATAGGGAGCCATTAAGGGAAATAAACAGAGAAATAACATGATCAGATAAGCAATTTGGAAAGAATTTATTAGTAGCAGCATGGTGTCAAAGTATAATTTTCAAAAAGTTTTTAAAATGAGCCTCATGTTAATATAGAATGGACACTGGTCAAGAATTTTATTTAACTCATTAAATAATGAGGGAACCAGTAATTTAGGTAAGCTGGTTCCAAGACATTTGAAGAATGGGGGTTTACATAGGCTATCAGGAGAGGAATCAAAATGAGTTTCTTATTCTTTTAAGTTAGAGACAGTTATGGTTAGCGTTAGATCAATAAAATCTTGGGATTATCTCCTTTAGGGACAAAACTGTTTGCACCTCTACCAGGCAAAAATCTACAAGTTAACATGTAACTGCCTAGGGTGTGAGCCTTTACCTTACAAATTCCAATAATAATAATAATAATAATAATAATAATAAAACAACTCCAATGGTGGTACATTCCATAATGAAATAATTACTTGGTAGACCTGTTAAATAACACATCACATTGAAAGGATCTACTGCACAGCCTTGGCCTTTATTTCCAAGCACTGTATGGTTTTTCTTAACAGTAGAAGGAAGAGGGGATAAGATGGAAGCTTGGGGGGAAAAAGAAACACAGTTAAAAGCCAGTGTAATAATTTTAGGAAAAGTTGGAAGATGACAAGTATAAACTAAGGCAATAGCAGTGGGATGGACAGCTAGAGAAAGGGTTTGAGCAACTTTAAGAGAATAGTGGGAATATGACTTGGCTGTTAATGGAATGTGGATACTAAGGGAAAGAAAAGATCCATAGACAATTCTCAGGTATTTTGGCTTGTGTGATTGAACAAAAGTATTATTCTTCCAGGTAGGAGTAGAGAAGGGGGAGTAGTTGGGGAGTATCGTGTAAGGGCAGGGGAGAAAGGCTGAGTTCTGTCTAGAGAGTGTTAATATGAAGGGATAATCTGTCTATAAAGGGAATCTCCAGCATGTGAGCCTGCGCTCAGAAGACCAAGCTGGAGATACAGACAGAAGAGTTATTTGCATGCAGGTAGCAGAGTGCACATGCACATTTCACTTATGCAAATCCAAATATACACCTTTGGCAAAGCAAAGGAAGAACAAAAGGGACAGAGAAAATCAATAGTTACAATGATTTTTCCCACCATTCCTCTCATACAGCATACGTCCCAAAATTGCCTCGTCCCAAGACGAGAGGCAATACTCTTAGCAAGTTTCCATTTCCCCGGTCTAAACATTCCCTCCTGCTGAGTGTTGGTCTTATATTTAAAGATACTGTGCCTATTTTTTTTTAATAGTTTTGGTCCTAAACTCAAGTCAACTACATATAACCTGGTGCTCAGTTGAAATTCAATAATCTCTTCCAACACTGAAGGAAAAACCATGGGGGCTTATGGAACATTGTGTTCTACTGTGTTCATAGACTATTAAAAGGATCTCTAAGGCTAAGTTATATTATACCTCACACTTGACTTTAGAACATTCCCTCTTCATCTCCACCCCCAAAACTCCATGTCTCAAAATGTGACCCCATTATAGGTAAAGCCGAATGTTTCAACTATGTCACTGAAGCAAACTTGAAAAAAGAGGATAGAGTCTAGGTTGTAACCCCAGAGAACACTGACCGCTAAGTAGGGCTCAGACAACCAAAGATCTTGAAGGAAACTGAGAGCTGGCTAGCGAGGTAAGAGGAAGGAAAAATCAGGAGAGGATGGAAGTTAAAGAAATTTCAAGAAAGGGATGGTCTGTAACTTCAAATAACCACTGGGTAAGATAAAGGTAGAAAAATGTCCATTAGATTTGGTAATAAGAAACTATTGGCCTTAGCACCAAATCTTACAGAGAGGTAGAGAGGGGGCAGAAGCAGTTATGGAGTGAAGAGACGATAAGGAAGAAGAAACAGCAAGTGTAACTTACAGCTTTTTTTTTCCGGGAAGAGTAACTATAAAGGGAAGGAGACAATTTGAAGAGGGTCACTACATATAATTGCTCAGGTTGTGTAATGGTCAGTCCCAGAAAACCTGGTCACCATGTTGATTCTGTGAATGCTCCCTGCTGGGCACATGCAGTTCACAATAGGATGTGGTAGCCTGTTTTGAGGGGGACACTGGATTGAGGAAGAGCTGTTTGTTTGTTCGTTTGTTTAGTATTAAAAAATTAACTTTATATATTTATATATTTTTTATATATTTATATATATATATTGGGAGGAATTTATATATTGGGAGGAAAGAGGTATCAGAGAGGAGGAAGTTGTGGTGTGTGTGTGCAAATGTGTGTGTGACAGAGAGAGAGAGAGACGGCGGGGGGACAGTTGAGAGCATGTGGTTCTGAAGAGGCAGGAGGGGGTTTAATCAGAACACACTGGAGTATTTAACCTTGGATAGAATGAAGAATACTGGGGCTTCCCTGGTGGCGCAGTGGTTGAGAAGCTGCCTGCCAATGCAGGGGACACGGGTTCGAGCCCTGGTCTGGGAAGATCCCACATGCCGCGGAGCAACTGGGCCCGTGAGCCACAACTACTGAGCCTGCGTGTCTGGAGCCTGTGCTCCGCAACAAGAGAGGCCGCGATAGTGAGAGGCCCGCGCACCACGATGAAGAGTGGCCCCCGCTTGCCGCAACTAGAGAAAGCCCTCGCACAGAAACAAAGACCCAACATAGCCATAAATAAATAAATAAATAAATAAATAAATTTATATTAAAAAAAAAAGAATGAAGAATACTACTTACAGTGAAATGGAGGAAAGAGTGAGAGAAGATAATTTGATGGTGGTACAAGTTGGGGATTTACCAGGAAGTTGAGGTGTGTGTGTGTGTGTGTGTGTGTGTGTGTGTGTGTGTGTGTAGGAGAAAAATGCCTTTACTGAGAGGGCATGGGGAAAGGGAATTACTTTTAGCCAAATGATGGGGAAGAGAGCTTGAAGTTTGGACTAGCCACTGATGAAAAGGAGACGAGGGATAACTCAGCACCCAAAAAGATTACTGTGTTATTGAGGGTCAAGCTGATAGAAGAGACCACAATTTTATAGTGGAAACAACCCTTGGCAAAGCTTGAAAACAAATCCTGAACTACTAACAAGGAGTAAATGATGGAAAGATTCCATTTAAGCCTTTTTATTTTGCATTTTAAAAAAAGAGAGAGATGAATAGGGTTTATAAACTACTAGGGTTTATAAACTACTAGGCAAAAGAGTATAGGAAAAATATTATAGTCATTCACTGAGTATATCCATATGCAGACTATTAAACAGTCAACTATAAAACTAAGAGAGATGATGTTACGTAGACATCAAGTACACAGGACCACCCCTAGGGTGTGCGGGGCCATAATCAAATATATTTTTGCTCAGTTCCCTGACTATAAATACAATTTGATTTAAAAATTGCATTACAAAATTTATGGGCCAATCTGAGAAATAGTGGTTTATCAATGAAGATTTAAAATAGTTGATAGAAAAGATATAAAGAATTTGTTTATTGTCCAATCAGTACAGATGAATATTCTTCATAGAGTCCAGGTACCATCTCTTCCTGTTCTTTAGTGTCAAATGAGTTGTTCCGGGCTAATTTCATATGTCCCACAGCTGGAAAAAGGTAGCAACACCATTACTACTCACAATGCCACGGCTCTTTGGAACCTGCCTGAATTTAAACAATATAGATTTCTTCCTTCTGCAGTTCCCTAATACCATTTACTGTCTTTAATACTGGTTATAGCATTACTCATGAGGCTGCACCATCTATCATGCCAATCACTCTCTCAAAGTTTGTCCTGAGCTTCCATGATGATGACCACAAACATGAGGCCAGAGTATGCAGAAACATGTGAACAGTAATTTGTTTTCTAGTCATGTTAAACTTACTGATAGAAATTTTATAGTGAAGGCAGAGAGAAACATCTTCTGATCTTGCCTTCTCTTAAACCCATTAGGACTAATCACTGCATTCCATATATATATACACCAATATGTATAAAATAGATAACTAATAAGAACCTGCTGCATAAAAAATAAATAAATAAAATAAAATTCAAAAAATAAATAAAGGGAACTATATTCAATATCTTGTAATAACCTATAATGGAAAATAGTCTGGAAATTACTGAATCACTGTGCTGTACACCTGAAACTAACACAATATTGTAAATCAACTGTACTTCAATTAAAAAGTCTAATAGTTTAAGAAAAAAAAAAGAGAGAGAAGGCACCATTGCCTTCCAAACACTTCACCAGCAGGGAGGATAAGTGAGGGACCCAGGGGCGGAGCCAGAAGATGGATCCCATTAGCTTAAGGTCAGTCCCTGATTGGGAAAGGCTTAAGACCCCCTGGGACAGCATGACTGTCATCGATCAAAAAGATTCATTAGTATTGCAGAACAATGGCCTTTAAAAATTCCTGGAGGAGACAAGCAAGGCCACCCCTGGGGGCTGTCTGACACAAGGCCGGGAGCCTGTGGTAGAGGTGGGGTGACAGTGATGAGGGGAGGAGGGTGTGCCATAGAGAATGGGACACCCACTGCCACCCTGCCACCCTTGGATGCTTACACTGGGAGTGACTCCACAGTGGGAACACACGTGGGTGAGAGTCGGAGCATGGCCAATACACGCTGCTCAAGCCCAAGTCAGTGCAGGGTCACCAGTACCCCAAAGCCCCGACCTTGTCCTTAGTCCTACATGAGTGAGGATCTCCCCAAACCAGCATGTCCACACCATCCCAGTGGCCCTGCCACTTTGCAAAAGAAATATCTTGCTGGCAATGGGAGCGATCTGTCACCAGGTCACCCCTGCAGCCAGGCCCTGGCACTAGACCCCAGGCTCCACTTCATAGGCATGAGTCTAAAAGCTCCACCGGGCATCTGGCCAACCTGGTGGGGGAGATGCGGTGAGGTGATAAAGAGTCAGAGATTGCCCTAAAGGAGAAATGGACCCCTGAGAGAAATAAGTACCTGGGACCAGTGGGTCCTGGTTAAAGCGGGGTACTTTGCCCAGACAGTATTGCCAGCTGCAGTGATCCTAGTCACTGGAGGAAGACTTAAAAACTTTTGAGGAAAGCAGTTCCCTCCATTGGGACCCACGTGGGATCAGGTCTGGGCTCAGGTGCAGGATGGCACTGCACATCTCAGTCCTCTCAAGCACTGGAGAGGCACCTACAAAATTCCAAGGAAGGCACTCCAAAGCTGGGGCCCAGGGCAGAGACCCAGAATGTCTAGCCTAAGGGAGGTACAGCATGTACCCACTTTATGAAAAGAAACTCATATTTTTTAAAGTTCCGTGTAAGCCCCTCTCTGATACTACCTCTCTCCCTCCATACTCAGAGATAAACAATATCCTAAAATTTTCCTTTTTTTTTCTTTACGGTTTTACCACATATATTTGTATTATTTAAAAAAAAAAGATAGTTTGGTTTTCCATTATTTGAACCTCACATAAATAGAACAAACTTGTATATATTTTTGCTTCTTCCTTGAATCCATGGATCAGTTAGGAGAAAATAAAAATCTTTATAATATTGCCTTCCAATCCATGAAAATGGTTTATCTCTTCATTTAAGTCTTCTTTAATCCTTAATATAATTTTACACTTATCTCCATAAAGGTTTTGTACTTATTTTGCTAGATTTATTCCTAGGTACTTGATATCATTAATGCTGTTTAAGTGGTATATATATATTTTTTTAATTTTTATTTCTTTATTTTTTATTTATGGCTGTGTTGGGTCTTCGTTTCTGTGCGAGGGCTTTCTCTAGTTGCGGCAAGTGGGGGTCACTCTTCATCGCGGTGCGCGGGCCTCTCATTATCGCGGCCTCTCCCGTTGCGGAGCACAGGCTCCAGACGCGCAGGCTCAGTAATTGTGGCTCACGGGCCTAGTTGCTCCGCGGCATGTGGGATCTTCCCAGACCAGGGCTCGAACCCGTGTCCCCTGCATTGGCAGGCAGATTCTCAACCACTGCGCCACCAGGGAAGCCCTAAGTGGTATATTTTTAATTTTATATTTTAAAATTACAATGTTGGTAGTGGATGAAAATGCAATTGATTTTTGTCCATTGATTTTGTAATCAATAATCTGGCTAAAAATTTTCAATTCTCATAATTTGTATTGTGGGATTTTGTATGTAAATGATCATATATCATCTGCAAGTAATGAGAGTTTTGTTCCTTTGTAGCCATGTGTATACTTTCATTTCTTTTTATTCTTCTTTTATTGAACTAGCTAGGTTCTCCAGTGTAATATTAAATAGAAGTAGTAACAGTAGTATTGTCTTTTTCCTAATCTTATAGGGAATATTTCCAATGTTTCATTATTACGTATGATGCTTCCTGTATATTGTGGCAGATATACTTTAATAGATTAAGAAAGTTTCCTTCTATTCTTAGTTTAAGAATCATTAATAGCCAAGATATGGAAAAAATGTAAGTGTTCATCAGTGGATGAATGGATAAAGAAAATGTGGTATATATATATATATATATATATATATATATATATATATATATATATATATATATATATATATATAATGGAATATTATTCAGCCATAAAAAAAAGAAATTTTGCCATTTGCAACAACATGGAGGGACCTTGATGGCATTATGCTAAGTTAAAAGTGAAATATCAGACAAAGACAAATACCATATGATCTCATTTATATGTGGACTCTTTAAAAAAAAAAAAAAGAGTTCATAGATAAAGAGAACAGATTGGTTGTTGCCAGAGGCAGGGGTGGGGTGTGGGCAAAATGGGTGACGGGGGTCAAAATGTACTAACTTCTGGTTATAAAATAAATAAGTCCTGGGGATGTCATGTACAGCATGGTGACTGTAGTTAATAATACTGTACTGCATATTTCAAAGTTGTTAAGAGAGTCAATCAAAAGTTCTCAACAAAAGAAAAATAACTGCATAACTATGTGTGGTGATGGAGGTTAACTAGACTTGTGATGGTCATTTCACAATATATACAAATAGCGAATTATTATGTTGTACCCCTGAAACTGATATGTGGTATGTCAATTTTACCTCAATTTTAAAAAATTATCAAGAATGTATGTGGAATTTTATCATTTTTTGCATCTATTGAGATGATCATATGATTTTTTTTTGCTTTTAACATATTAATTTATTTAATTAACTGATTATCTAATGGTAATACAACTTTGCATTCCCACAGTAAATCCACCCTGGTCATGATTTATTAATTTTCCATATACTTCAGTGTTTGATTTGCTAATATTTTATCTGGATTTTTTGCATCAGTGTTCATAAGTGAGATTGACCTCAATTATCAGTTTTGCTAACTTTAGAAAACAAGCTAAGGAGTGTTCCCTCTTTTTTGTCTTTGGAATAGTTTGTGAAAGATTGGAATTATTTGTCTCCTGAGTATCTGTTAGAA
Source organism: Balaenoptera ricei (assembly GCF_028023285.1). Taxonomy (NCBI): domain Eukaryota; kingdom Metazoa; phylum Chordata; class Mammalia; order Artiodactyla; family Balaenopteridae; genus Balaenoptera; species Balaenoptera ricei. The sequence continues at coordinate 49,695,466 of NC_082651.1, forward strand.
CTCACCAGTGAAACTATCTGGTCTTGAGGAACTATTGAAGACTGGAGGATACTTCTGATTGTAACCTGGATGAAAAAAAAGAACATTAATGGGAAAACTTGTGATATTCAAATATAGTCTGAAGATTAGTTAACACTACTGTATCAAAGTTTACTTAACTTTGATTAGTTGTATTAAGATTATGCAAAATGTTAACAACAGGGGAAGCTGAGTGAAAGATATATGGGAATTTTGGTACTGTTTTTGGAACACTTCAGTAAGTCTAAAATTATTTCAAAATAAAAAGGTTTTTTTTTTTAAGTGGAGAGGGAAGAGTTTGAATGAAAAGGAAAGGCAAATGCAGACAATCATTGAAGCTGAGTGGTGGGTATAGAGGAGTTTGTTTTATGAATCTCTACTTTTTTTGTATGATTGAAAATTATTACCAAAAAAAATTTTTTTTAAGGAAAACAATCACACAAAAAAAATTTATCTGGTCTGGGTTTTCACTTTGTGGGACAATTTTAAACAACTGATTTATTTTCTTTAAATTTTTTTTGACTATTATTTTCTATTTCCTCTTGAAGTTTTAGTAGGTTATATTTTTCTAGGAATTAATCCATTTCTCTAAATTTTCCAATCCATAGCCTTAAAGTTGTTAATAATCCTCCTTATTAATCATTTAATTATCTGCTTCAACTGTAGTTATCTCTTTTGTTCTAATATTTATCTGTAAGAGACTTTTCAAAGAAAGAATTTTGGGCCTTGATAATTTTCTTTTATATTTTTTTCTATTACATTGATTTCTGCTGTTATCTTTATTATTTCCACACTTTTATTTATTTTTATTTCATTATTGTTTTTCTAACTTCTTAGTTCATTGTTAACTTTTCATGTTTCCTAATAAAAGCATTTAAGGATGTAATTTCTCACTAGATCTTACTTTATCTGCGTTGAATACATCCTGATTTATAGCACTTTTGTTGCCACACATTCTAGTATTTTCTAATTTCTATCATAATTTCCTCTTCGGGCCACAGGTTATTTAGAAGAGGATATCTTAATTTTCCACATATGGGCTTTTTCTAGTTATCCTTTTGTTATTGATTTCTAACTTAATTGCATTATGGTCATAAACTGTGGTCTGTATGATTTCAAACTTTTGAAAATTGCTGATATATGCTTTATAACTCAGCGTATGGTCAATTTTCAAAAATGCTCCATGTTGGTTGAAAAGAATGTGAATCCTGTAGTTGTTAGGTACAGTGTTATCAATGCTTATTCAATCAGAGCCAGCTTATTAATTGTGTTGTTCTAATCTTCTGTCTCCTTACTGATTTTGTCAGCTTGATCTAAGTACTTACAAGGTTAGAGAACTCTTAAATTTTCCTGGAGAACTGAACCTTTTATCCTTACGAAATGGTTGTCTTTAGAGTTTTCTGTCTTAAGGACTGTTTTGTCTGATACTAATATAGCAAGACCAACTTTCTTGTGGTTAGTGTCTGCATGGTATAATTTTTTCACACTCCTAGTCTCAATTTTTCTGAATCCTTATGTTTTAAACATGACAGATAAACAGAATATAGCGGAACACTTTAAAACAGAACATATATGTATGTATACACACACACACACACACACACACACACACACCATCTGTAAATCTTGGCCTAATATGTTGGGCATTGAGTCTATTTTTGCTTATTTTAACTCCTGAAATATTTAAATTTATTTCCACCATCTTATTTTGTGCTTTTTAATGTGACTTGAACCTTCAATATTTCTTTTTTCTCTGTTTTCATGCACTTTTGTATTGAATATTTTTCTCTTTCCCCTTTTTTCCTTTTTAATTAAGAAGTTATACACTCTTTTGGTAGTTATTCTGGAAATTTTAACTTGGATACTTAATATTGTTACCATTCTCCCAAACAATAAAAAGGACAGAATACTTGAACTTTGATCATTCCTCTCCCAATTTACCTGCTATTCATGGCTGTGTATTTTATTTCTAGCTAGCTTTTAAAAATCTCTTAAGAGATTATTATTATTGTTGTTCTTTTTAGCCCATATTTATTTACAGTTAAACACGTATTTAGCACTTTCCTTGCTCCTCACTCCTTTATTCATCTCTGACCTTCCATCTGTGTTCACTTTCTTCAGGAAGAAAGTGAGAGCAGCCTTTAGAACTACCTTTTGAGGGTCTAAGTGGTGGCAAGCTCTCAGTTTTTGTTTGTTTGTTTGAAGACGTTTGATCTTTTCCATTGTTCTTGAAAGATAATATACAAATTTAGGTTGACAGTAATCTTCTTTTAGTACACTGGCTTCCGTGGTTGTTAGGTTTAATTGTTGTCCTGTTGAAAGTAATCTGTCTTTACTTTCTTTGGCTGCTTTTACATTTTTTCTCTTTGTTTATGGTATTCTGCATTTCTACTGGAATGTGCCTAAGTGTAAATTTCCTTTTATTTATCCTTATTGGGATTGTTGGGCTTTTTGAATCTGTGGTTTGTCATTTCTTGGAAATTCTCAGTCCTTATTCTTTCAATTATTGCTTTCACTCCTTCCTTCCTCTACTGTCTGCCTGGAACTCTGATTAGATAATTGTTATATTTCTTACAATATCTCCATGATTTATAACCACTCTTTTATGTTTCCATTTCTTTGGGCTACATTATGTAAAATTTTTCAGTTCTAAATTTCTTAATCCGTTCTCTAGCTGTGGTTATTCTGGTATTAAATCCATCCATTGTGTTTTTAATTTCAAATATTACATTTTAAAGTTCTAGTAGTTCTTTTGAGTCTTTTTCAAATCTGCTGGGTCATGTTTTATGTATATTTTCAATCCCTGCTCTTATTTCTTTAAATACATGTAAAATACTCATATTATAGGCTGTGCCTGGTAATTCCAATGGCTAATGCTTTGTAGTCCGATTCTGTTGTTTGTTGTTTCTGCTGGCCCTTGTTCGTGGTCTATTATTTCCCTTTGTATTTTGTGATTTTTGACCATAAGCTCATATTTCTTTAGAACTTATTGATGGGAATTCTTTAAGGCCTGTGTTGAAGATGGGTACCCCCAGAACAGATTTGTATTTGTTACTGCTAGGTGCCTTGTAACTACACATTGAGGTTTACTTTAAACTTAATTCTTGACTTGAGTTTTTTGGACTCCCAGGTATAGTGTGGATTTGGGCTGCAAGCCTGTGTGTTGGCTGTGTTACAAATCCTCAGGGAATTTTTTGTTTTTTCTCTCCCTCTATTTAGAGTCATCCTCAAGGCAGGCAATTTTCCTTGCAATTTTCTGGGGGTGGAGGAAATGCGGTAGATTTATATGTAGTTCATCCTTACACAAAAGGGGTAGTCTTTTGGGCACCCAGGTTTAAGAAGTGGTGGATGGGTCTATGCTTAGACTTCTAACTTTGTGCACACCTTAACCAATGCGTTCACTCATCTGGCAAAAGCCTTCAAGGCAAAAGACTCTCTCGGTTTTTGCTTATTTCCTGGGTTCCCACTTGCATTTCATTCTTGGCCTCTAAGTGTTTCTTACTTTGCTGCGAGCATAAAATGCATTTCAAGAGATTTAAAAAATACTTTGTTAACTCTTTTTAGTTGCTTTCAATGAGAGGATTATTCCAGATATCTAGTCCAGCATATTGCCAGAAATGGAAGTCCATCTGCCTCTGCCTGAGGGTTGAGAGTTGACCTCAAGTGTTCTTTCCTGGGTCCTCCTCTTTTCTTATTCTACATATTTAGATAATTTTATTCATTCCCGCTCTTTTGGTACTCCTTACCAATTAGTCCCTGAACTGTACCTCTGTATTAGTTTCCTATGGCTGCTGAAACAACTTTACCACAAATTTGGTGTAAATCAACACATTTATTTTCTTACAGTTCTGGAACCCAGAAGTCTGAAATAAGTTTCACTGGGATAAAATCAAGATGTCATCAGGGCTAATTTCCCCTGGAGGCTGTAGGGGAGAAGTCTTTCCTTGCTTCTTCCAGCTTCTGGGAGGCTTCCTGCATTCCTTGGATTATTACTCGTTCCTTGCACCCTCCAGCATCTTGCTTCCATCATACATCTCCCATTCCCTCTTCTGTAGTCAAATCTCCCTCTGCTTCCTTCATATAAGGACAATTGTGATTACATTTAGGGTCCACCTGGATACTCCAGGATAATCTCCCTATCTCAAGATTCCTAACTTAATCACATCTACAAAGTCACTTTTGCCATATAGGGTGACATTCACAGATTCCAGGAAGTAGAATCTAGATATCTTTGGGGACCATTATTCAGCCTACCACAACTTCTAATCCTGATCTCCAGACTCAAATTTTCAGTTTCCTTTTGAATATCTATTAGACATCTCCTAGGCACTTCAAACTCATTTTATCTAAAACTGAATTATATTCACCAGCTCAGCCAGTGACATCATCATCCTCCCAAGCATACAATTTCAAAGTCAGTATACACTGCTTCTTCTTCACTCTTTACATCCAGTTGGTCACTTAACTCCTGTCTAATCTACCTCTAAAAGGTCTCTCAAACCCAGTCCTTTTCTTTATCCCAAGTGCCACTACTTTTCAGACCTTGGTATTTACGGTAATTATGACCTAACTGAACTCCTTACTTCTGTTTTTCTCCCGCCTAAAATTACCCTGTTGCCTTGAGTTATTTTTCTAAAACTCAAATGACTATGTTGCTGTCCTATTAAAATCTCCTTAATGGTTCTACCTTTGCCTACTCATTAAAATCCAAATCATTCAAGGCCCGTTGCAATCTGGCCACAATGTGTGAGACCAGCCTCATTGTTGCCATGCCTTACCAAGTACCACTGTGTTCTAGCCACCCAAACTGTACCGTGTTTCCTGAACAAGCCATTCTGCTCCTGCCTCAGGGCCTTTATACATTCTGTTCCTTCTGTCTTGGGAAATTATTTCAATCTTAAATGGAACTGGAAAATCTCACACATGTGCCCTCAGGAAAATGAAACTTAAGGATTGAGAGACTGATTTCCGGTAAATGCCTGATTTACAGAAACCTGAAAGTTATCCCTCAACCAATGAACATCTGCCAAGAACCTGTTCCCATCCTCAAGCTAAAGAACTTGCTACTTGGACTTTAGCTAAACTCCTTGCTCTTTTGAATTCCTTGACCATAAATAGGGCCCTAAACCCTCAATAGACTCGCCTATAGCTTGCTACAGTTTGCATGTCCCAAATTTCAATTCCTCTACTATTCCCAAATAAACTCAATTTTTGGTGATTCAAGCTTGCCACATTTTACCTCTTTTATTTAGGTTGACAGCCTGGAAAATCTTTCCTTATCACCAACCTAAAAAAGTCTTTTCAATCCTTCAAGAACCAGCTGAATTCTTAATTTTTCTAAGTATTGCAGGAGTCTACCACAAAGTTAGGATTAAGGCTCTGTTAACGCATTAGATATTGATTCAATTATTTAACAATACTTATTGAGAGTCAAATATGTCAAGGACACTATGGAAAACAGTGGGTGTATAAAATGGTGAACAAGGTGTAAATAGATCTTTCCTTTACAGGGCTCATAGTCTACAGAGGGATATAGACCAGTAAACAGGCAGTTATGATATTATACAAGCCCTCTGGTAGCAAAAGCAAAAGATGATGTAGGAATAGACAGGAGGGGAAACAAGTCCAGATATGGAGGATCATCAAGAGATGACAACTAATCTGAAACTAAGTCATGGGTAAGAATTGATGAGGGAAAGGGGGATCAGACAGAGAAAGTGGTCCATGATGAAGATAGCATTCTATGGTCTGAATGCTTGCATCCCCCTCTTCCTCTAAATTCATGTGTTGAAATCTTAACCCCCAAAGGTGACAGTATTAGTTGGTGGGACTTTTGGAAGGTGATTAGGTCATGAGGGTTGAGACCTCATGAACAGGATTGGTGCTCTTATGAAAGAGACCCCATAGAGCTCCCTAGCCTCTTCTACCATGTGAGGATACAAGGAGAAGTCTGAGACCCTCACATAACCATGCTGGAACACTGACCTTGGACTTCCAACATCCAAAACTGTGAGCAATAAATTTCTGTTGTTTATAAGCCACCAGTCTGTGGGATTTTGTTATAGCAGCCTGCATGAAGTAAGACACAACATGTTTGAAAACCTAGACATAAAGAAAACATAATGTGCCCACAGAGCTGAAAAAGGGTCAGCAAGGATGGAACGTAGACAATGGGGTGGGGAATGTCAACAGATGAAGATGGTGTATGAGCAGGAGTCCAATCATACAGGGCCCTGAAGGCCATATTCAAAACTTGGGTCTTTTTTTAAAATATATAAAAATTTATTTATTTATTTAATTTTGGCTGCATTGGGTCTTCGTTGCTGCACACGGGCTTTCTCTAGTTGCGCTAAGCGGGGGCTACTCTTCATTGTGGTGCGCGGGCTTCTCACTGAGGTGGCTTCTCTTGTTGCAGAGCATGGGCTCTAGGTGTGCGAGCTTCAGCAGTTGTGGCGCGAGGGCTCAGTAGTTGTGGCTCACGGGCTGTAGAGTGCAGGCTCAGTAGTCGTGGCACACGGGCTTAGTTGCTCTGCAGCATGTGGGATCTTCCCGGACCAGGGCTCCGAACCCATGTCCCCTGCATTGGCAGGTGGATTCTTAACCACTGCACCACCAGGGAAGTCCAGAACTTGGGTCTTTATTCTAAGAGTAAAGGAGGGCCACTGAAGAGTTTTAAGCATGTGAGTGCCATAATCTAATGAATGTTTTAAAAGATTATTCTGGTTGCAGCAAGGGTAACATATGTAAATACGGCAAAAATATCAATTAGGAGGTTGCTGCAAAAAGTCAAGTGAGAGCTCACAAATAGCTAAGCTACAGCAGGGGCAGTGTGCGTAAGCACAGTCAGATGGATTTGGAAAATATACAGGACATTATGAAGAAGAGAGTCAAAGATGCTGCTCGGGTGACTGGTTTGAGCTGCTGAGAGAACGATGGAGCCAGTCCCTAAGAAAGGGAGACCGAAAGAGGGTCAGCCAACGGGGGGTGAGTTCAGTTTTAGAATGTTGTGGAGCAAGGCTTTTTGTGCCCTGCTTTCTACCCTATTGGCTCATCTCTGATTTCCATGCAGCTGTGGGGAACAAGTCCCTGTACTCTGAGTTTCCTACTTACGCTTTTCTGCCACACAGCTTTCTCCAGAGCTGGGGAAATTCATTCAACCTGGCAAAGATGCAGCCTGGAAATGCCTCAAGTTACCATTTCCTGGGGGCAGTCTCCATCTGATGGGTGCTGGGAGCTGATGGACAATGTCCCAGCCTCCCTCATTCGGAGAGAAAATTCTGAGTCTCATAGACAGTGATGGTCAGTCTATGGCCATAATGATTACAGCTCAGCAATGTATCCTTTATGGACTTTTCCTCCTTCTCTGTTTTACTATTCTTGCTCCCTCACTCTTGCTTCCTGGAATTGTCTTTCCAAATAAACTTCATGCATCTAAGCCCTTGTCCTAGGCTCTATTTGAGGGAGGGAGGTCCAAACTGAGATAAATTTCTGGAGGACTTCAAAGTGAAGACCCACTTTAGACCTTCAGAAGAAGAAATCTGGGGTAGAAGCATAAAGTTGTGCTTTCTTTCCAGTAGAGGCTGAAAACAAAGAAGTAGATTAAATCATCCAGTGAGAAGAGAAAGGAGCTTATGAGGGAAACCTGAGGGACAGTAACATTTTAGGCACTGGCAGAAGAAGAGACAGGAGACTGACAAAGAGATGACCAGAGAGGTAGGAAAAGAACCAAGAGAGTTAGCAGACATGGAAGCCCAGGGAAAAGGAAGCTTCAGGAAAGAGGGAGTGATTGGTAGTGTTAAATGCTATTGAGAAGTCAACAAAAGTATAGATAAGTAGCCATTAGATTTAGCAAATAGAGTTCATTTGTGACTTGGTGAGAAAACAACTCTAAAAGCATGATGAGGCTGAAGCTAGGAAACAAAGAATTGAGTGTTTTGGGGAGAAGTGAGAATATGAACAGAGTAAATACAGGAAACTCTTTTAGGAAGTTTGGTTTTAAGGGGAGGAGAAAGATGAGAAGATATCTGGTTGAATGAAGTAGGGGTGTGTGTGTGTGTGTTAAGATGGGAGAGACTTGGGTCTGTTCAGACTGTTTAGTTCATAAGAAGATTGGCACAGAAAAAACGTTGAAGGTAGGGGAGAGTGAGGAACAGTGAAGATAATGAGTTTCTAAAAAGAAAGAAAAGGATGAATTCCAGGTAGGTAGTTCAATTCAGTCTGAGGGAGGGACTTGTCTTCCACTGAAATAACAACCTGGTTCCCTGCCTGTTTCAAAGATGATACAGGTGGATAATTCCAAAACATGGCTGCATATTTCTTTTGCACTAAATTGTCTTTATCTGATAAATTTTAGTTGAATTTAACCATTGATAGTACTTGATAATAAATATATATGTCCATCAACTAGTTTACTTGATGTTACCATAATATTAAGATTGTAATCCCTCAGATGTTACATGGGTATTTGCTTGACAGTCAGTGAAAAATATGTGTTCCTCAAGTAACAGAGAAAAAGGGAAGCATCATTAAACTTTAGTCTAGTGATGTGGCATTATGTGACCTCATCTGCCTTTTTTAGGGGAAGTCAGCAAGTCACTTGCTGCTTTGTGGTCTGTTCCTCGTTTATAAACTGAGACTCATATAATTGGTATTTATGATTTGATTTATTCCTGGATATTGGTCACAAATTGAGTTTCCATAAGTTAAACATTTAATATCTGTGAAGATAGTGTTCCTGAAGACACATTTTATACTCTAAAATACCAAAATCGATCATGGAAAGACAAATACATGACTTTACAATGATTTTCTAAGTTTGTAAAGAAAAAGTCAAAGTTTTAGATGCTCTTAGAGAATTCTTTTTTATCACCTGGTTGAGTCTTCTTAAAAATGCCTGTCCAAAGAAGTTCTAACTAAAGAAATTTTATTTTTCTGATAAATCTCCCTGAAGCAAGAAAATGCTTCAGTGCTCTAAAGACCTTCAAACTGTGATGAAAATTAGGGCCATCTGTCTAAAAACTACCATTGCAGATTCAGTGCGTAGAAATTTCTTTGAATGTTAAAGTTTTCCTTACTACTGTGTTCTCTTCCTTTTCTCCTCCTCCTGCACCCCCTCATCCTCTTCCCATCTCCACGCCTGATTTCATCATCATTAAACACCCAGAGCACATAGTAGTAGCTGTTATCTTTAGCAGACTCTGTGGATAAATTATCTGATGCTATTCTACTGGTTCTTATGACTTCTTCCCTGAATAGTTAATGTTTTGCCAACTATCTTCTAAAAGTGATCCACCCAACTTTTGCTTGCAATAAAAACTTCTCCCTTTGATGTCTTGGGGTAGCTCTTTTTCGACATAAATGGACAACGCCTTTGCAAGAGCATTGTCTAATTCAGATGCTTATGGATTTGCTTCATGTACACCTGCATCCATCAAATCAAAAGTTGTTCTTTACTTCTGGCACCAATTCACATAAAAGCAGCTTCAGTTCTCCTGTCACTTATGATGACAGTCATAGGCAGTCGCATCGTGAGATTTGACCAATACTGGGAGAGTCATATTTACAATAATAAAGGTCATAACAGCAGGGGTCTAAAGTGAAGCAGTTGTGAGTCAGGAACCATCTGTACCCTTCTATCAGTGTTTATTGTGAGGATTAAGAGCATAAAGTGCTTCAAAAACTGCAAAACCTTATACAAGTGGGAGGAATTATTGTAATCCAAACCTGTATAATATATACAAAACCACACAAACCAAACAGCACTAATGCGTTGCTCATACAGGTCTGTGTAGCTAGAATTTGAAGCATTTCTTTTCCCTAAAAATCACAGGCTTCTTCTTGCTGAGTTTCAGAAGGATTTTGGTCACCGTAGAAAAGTAACAGCCAGTGAACAATCCACCCATGACTAGGAAAGGAGCCATTCTTTCTCCAGCCTCCTCCCTGGTCCCCTCCATCCCTGTGCATCACCCCTGGTCTTTCTCCCTGGCCTTGGGCAGGGCCCACTGTCTGCCACTCAGGAATGACATCTCTCACCTTGGAGTTTTCAGGCTTGAAAAATTCTTACGTAGATGAAAGCACAAAACACCACTGTACCATTCAGATCTGAAACAGTCTTCCACCTCAGTGACAGACTGCTAAATAAAAAAGTTTGCCCCTCCCCAAAGCTTTTAAAGGATCAGCGTTTCTTTTATTTAAGGACAAAAAGAAGAAAGAAAGACCCAACTAACTTGTTATAAACAAAGCAATTTGAAATTCTACTCACATTCTAGAAAAATGTCAGAAGATTGTTTTTCCATAGAACCCCCCATTAATGCCTCGTGTGACTTTCAGGAAGGCTTCAGGTAGTAGAATGCATGAGAAATTCACTCTGGCTTTTGCTGTCCCACATACTCCTGTAGTGCTGAAGTACCCTACTGGCTCTGAGAAACGAAGCCTCAAAGCAATTGCCCAGCCATTTCCCCCTTAAATTTCTAAAATTAACGAAACATGGAGGTGTTGGTTACATTCATATGTATTAATTCAATAATGTTGATTAAGTCCCAACCACACCCACACATGTTGTCCCTTTCTCTTAGCTGCCCACAACTTGCTTCTAGTGTTTCTTACATCCCTAGAACAACAGCTACAATAACAACCACAGGAATTTTCGCTAGAATAAACATGATCAATAGCCCTTGTAATTCTCCATGAAAGCTAAAAAAATGAAAAATAGAAAAGAGTTACATGAAATATGTTTCCCTTGAGTCTACCATGATTCATTTCCATGCTTACTTCCAATGTTAGTTACTTGAAAGATAGTTTATAGATCTTTTAAGTCTCCTTCAAAGATTAAGCTGGGAGAAATGGACCTTTGGACCTGACCTTGGTATGATGCTTCATAGTTTACAGAACACCTCTGTGTTCATGATTTCCTTTCATCTGCACAACAATGGTTGGGTAGGTATTACTGTAGATGGAGAAACTTAATCTCAGAGAATTCAACTGTTACAGCTAGGATGCTCAAAACCAGACCATCTGACACTCTCCACCGCCCCATGTTTCCTTAGATAGATGAATACAAAGATAACAAGACATAGGAAATGATAGTATGAGAAATCTTCAACTATAAAGAATACAGAAAAAGTTTTAAACTGAGAGGATCAGGAAAAAACACATTAAAAAGACAATCCTGATTTTTTTTTGTATACACACATGCAAACACACATATATCACTGTTTACAATTTTTTAAAATGATAATCTATTTTTCTTCTAACAAGCCTGGTGGTGTTAATAAATTGGAAAAATAAACAAAAACCATTTTAACTAACGTGTTTCTATTGATTTATTTGTGGTGGTAACACTGGGGCTGCTCGTAGGCTATCTTCTCTCACATAATAATTATTATTTACTGATGGCAAAGCTCTGTGGATGTGACTAAAGTGTCAGTGACATAAAGAAAAGCCTGTTTAAATGATCTGCAAAGCAGGGCCACAGCTGTAACTTTGCCCTGGCAGAGCCTGTCAAGTAAATAGCATGATCTTTTCAAACACAGCCATATTATTTTCTTCCCGGCATTTGTAATTTGTTAAAACTCTCAGTGTGCATGCCTTTCTTCCTATTAACAATGGCAAATGGCCAATCTCTGTATTTATCTCTTGCACACACATTATTTCTATGTATATTTGATCTGGTTTCTATATTTTAAGAAGTTATATATAGATATTGAAGAATGTACCTAGCTGCAAATTTTAAACAGCATTCTGTGACCGGTATGATATAACTTATAACTCCATGATATAACACTCAAAAATGCTGAATAAAACAATTTTGTTTTAGGTGCTATCAAAGTAGCCCAAGATCAATTGCTGGATCTACTTAGAAGAAAAAAAAACACAAAACACACAAAACACCATGACACTTCAAAACTGCTGATATTTGGTTTTGTAAGACATACTATATTTGATATTTATAGGCTTAGTCTTATTGCCAGAGCCCAAGAGCATCTGTCTGGGATCCCAGCCATTGTCTACCAACTTACTTGTACCTTGGTAGATATATGAATATCCAACAGCTTTCTAATTTAGAAATGATGGGTGGATTTTCAGCGACTTTGATTTTATTCATAACTTAAAGATTAGATACTAAAGCAGGAGCCACCTAACATCACTGCCAACAAAATTAATCTTTAATATAAATCCCTTAAGGCATGACTTTCCTCTCTGCACAATTATACAATCTCAGGATTTGATGAAATCTTGAAGGTTATGGAAGCCAACCACTCTTTGCAAACAATGTGGTACATTGATTCAGAGTTGAGGCTCTGGATACAAACTGCCTGGGCAGTTCATACTTACCTTCTATGTGATACCAGGCAGGGCTTTAGATTCTCTCTGCTTCTGTTGCATTTGTTAAATGGGAATACGATAGAACGTCCCTCACTGGGTTGCCATGATTAAATGAGATAGTGCATGGCTAGGCACATGCACACATTGGGTGCTCAAGAAATGTGAGCTTTTTCGTTCTTACAGCATTCCTGCCACATGGTCACTCAGCCTTTGGTTGAAAACCTCTAGTGACAAAGCACTTTTCACCTCCTAAGGCATCCTTCTAAGAATTTTGAATCACTAACTCTTAAAAGTTCTGCCAGAGCTTAAGTCTCTCTTCCTCTTGCCTCTTGATGATCCTGACTACACTTCCTTGGGCCTTACAGGAAAAAAAAAAAAATCACTGTTACACATAACAATTTTTTCTTTAAGTAGCTTAAAACAAGCTAATTTGGCTCTTTTTTTTTTTCCCTCCTGTGAGTCTTTTCCCCATGTAAAATATTTTCAAGTCTTTTCCTCATATGCCATGTTTTCAAAGTCCCCTCCTTGTCACCACTATGATTATTTCCCTACAAATCTGTTTTGGTTTATGTCCACACAGTAGTTTTAAAATGTGATACACACAGCTAATGAAATAGTCCAGGTGAGGACTAAGAAGTTAAAAGCATATGAAATTCTGATTCTGAATAATGACAATTTTGTTTCTCCTTTTCCAATCCTTACACCTTTTGTTTCTTTCTTTCTTCGTCTTCTTTTTTCTTTTTCTTGCCTGGTTTAGTTTAAATAAAATGTGGGGAGTGGAAGGGGCAGTAGTAGGTATCGCTGTCTCCTTGATTTTAAAAGGAAGCCTCACTATGTCAAGCAAATTTTGTCAGAACTTGTACTAAGGTTTTGGAAATTGAGGTGCGGTTAAAAGAAGCAAGGAGGTTTCTAAGTTTTAATAGAGGTTAATGCCTGTGATGTCTGTATCAGACAGTCTGAAAGAAAAACAAACTATTGAAGCTGTACTTTTTATACCTTGTTTTCTGTGAAAATTATTTGCCTTACCTTGAGAATGAGGAAGTGTTTTTGATTACACAGATTCCCCAACAACTGTTAAAATATTAGCCAAAAAAACAATCTCAACCACATTTAAATCAAACATACTCTGAAGTTTTGGCAGTGTTATAGGACTATAGCTTTCCTGATTCTGGACCTTAAGCTTTTACTAATGAAGTCCAAGATCCCAAGAGATTTTTGGCAGCCAAAGCACCCTGATGCTGGCAACCTCAAAGCGCCCCCAACCAGAGGTTATGTAATTGGTATTCTGAACCCAAGAGCTGGTCTTCACTCTATTCATATTAAATATTATATGATAGAAGGCATAGGTAAACAGTTATATAATATGAGGATCTCTTTCTGAGTAGGATATGAAAGGCAAGAACAATTAAAAACAATTAAACGGGAACTTCCCTGGTGGTGCAGTGGTTAAGAATCCACCTGCCAGTGCAGGGGATATGGGTTCAATCCCTGGCCAAGGAAGATCCCACATGTCGCAGAGCAACTAAGCCCATGTGCCACAACTACTGAAGCCCGCGCGCCCTAGAGCCCACGCACTGCAACTACTGAGCCCACGTGCCACAACTACTGAGCCCGCGTGTTGCAACTACTGAAGCCTATGCACCTCAAGCCCGTGCTCCAGAACAAGAGAAGCCCACGCACCGCAACGAAGAGTGGCCCCCACTCGCCTCAAGTAGAGAAAAGCCTGCACACAGCAACAAAGACTCAATGCAGCCAAAAATTAAAAAATTAAAAATTAAAAAAAAATTAAATGATTATAGATTTAACTTCTTAAAGGTGAAAATCTTTTTGTCAAAAAGTAAACTTCAATAAGCAAAAGAAAAATGACAAACTTGGAAGAAATATTTGCAATATGTATTTCAAGAAAGGATTAATGTGCATGATATATAAATGCCCTTAAGAAACATTAAGATATACACTCTAGTTAAAAAATGAAAAAAAAAAAAAAAATGAACGAAAGACGTGAACATAGATGCTCCAAAACAAGAAACGCAAATAGTCAACATATGCATGAAACAATGTTCAGCTTCACTAGTATTCAAAGAAAAGCACAATAAAGCAAGACTCTAATTTGTGCTTTAAAAATGGCAGGAATTTTGAAAATCATAATATTCAATGGTGAAGCAACAGAGAAATGAGCCAAGATTCTCATACATTGCTAGGAGTTTATCAGAAAGAAATAACTGTAACATTTTTCTAAAAATAATGCCATAGGAATATCATGGTAATCTTAAAGACAAAAAGGGGGCAACATACTCTAATTGTGTAAATAATAGTACAGTCATGCAATTGAGAAAATATTATTTAAGATTTGAAAACCATTTGATTTTGAAGCAAAAGAAAAAAGTTTAGAAAACAGTATTACAGCATTTTTTGAGAGGAGATTGATTAAATAAATTATGGTATATTAAAATAATATTGCAAAATAATATTTAATGATTTGGAAATGTTTATGATTTCAAAGTGTTAAAATGTTTAGAAAATCGTATTAAATTGTTATCTTAATTATATTTTTCACAAAAAAAAGACTGTAAAAAAAGAGAATAATTTTCTCAATATTTGGCAATTGACATATGTTATTATTTTATTTATTTATTTATTTTTTGGAGCAGAGAAAGGTTTATTGCAAGGCGATGCAAGGAGACGAGGTGGCTCATGCCCTAAAAAGCCTCAAGCTCCCAAGTATTATTTTTGAAATAAAAAAATTATAATATTATCTTTTTGGACTTAGCCATTGTTCCAGTTTGTAGGATCCTGCTAAACAATGTGTTTTTCCTCAGTAAATTTGATAAGCATGTCCTCAACAAAAGGGGTGATAAAAATGTTGGCTAGAACAAGGTCAAGGGAAGAACTTTATAGTAAAAACAAAAGCAAAAGCAAAAATAAAAACTAGATAAAAAAACAACCTCCCTCCAGACTGAAGCAATTTTTTAATTAGTGTCCTTTAGGTATGATCACTTAATAAGTTTCTAATTCACTGATTTACACTCAACATTTAGTGAAAATTTCTCAATCTTGTCTTAAGACATGGTATTACATATCTTAATGAAGTACTTTGCTGAAGCTCAGATACACATTCAGTCGCATTTCCCTAGTATATTAGTCTCTTGATTGCAATGAAGACAGACTCATTTAGGTCACCTTAAGAAATTAGGGTTTTTAAATGTAAAATGGATGGCTAGTGGGAAGCTGCTGCATAGCACAGGTAGATCAGCTCGATGAACGTAGAGGGGTGGGATAGGGAGCGTGAGAGGGAGGCTCAAGAGTGAGGGGATGTAGGGATATATGTGTACATATAGCTGATTCACTTTGTTGTACAGCAGAAACTAACACAACACAGTAAAGCAATTATACTCCAATAAAGGTGTAAAAAAAGTAAAAATAAAAAATGAGTAGTCCAAAAAAAAAAAAAGAAATAAACAAATTAGGGTTTTTGTAAGATTACACATCCAGTACCTAAAACTAAATAAATCCCAAGAATCAAGGCAGTTCTGGAGAAAATATGCTCTTTCTATTCTCTCTTTTATGACCTACATGGTGCCTCCCTCAAGTACTGGCTTCTGTTTCAAGATCTGATTTGCTCTTCTTTTGAAATTGACTAACAAGTTTCTTCTACATTGTCCCACTCCAAGTCATGGAGAGAGCTAATCTGATTAGCTACCACTGTGCAAAGAGTAGCCCAACTCTGCTTCCCCGAGCAGGAGACTATGGGTAAGTCATTTTCATCTAGAAGTTAAACACTGTTATGGTAGGCACTGTGACTGATGTGTCTGATACTACTAATTTGCTAATTCTGGCAAAGAAGAAAATGAGGTTAGAGTGACATGGTATGCTCATAATAAACATACTCTGTCTAATAATCACAAATTTTACTTTTATATATATTCATAGACCAAAGCATGGGGAGAAAAAAAAAAGATAGAGAAAATGGGAAGAAGCAATATTTGAATAAATAACACCCAATAATTTTCTAAAATTCCAAAATATATCAGCCACAAGAAGAGCTATAAACCTTGAGATATGAATTTTTAAAAATTAGAAATTCATATCTAAACACATCATAGTCAAACACTGAAAACCAAAGGCAAAGTAAAATCTTCAAAGTAGCCAGAGAAAAAGATACAATATCTACAAAAGAACAAGAATAAGACTAATGTTGCCTTATCATCAGAAATAATGGAAAAAGTGGCAATGGTATGTCTATGATCTTTAAAGATTCTGCCAACCTACAATTGTACACCCAGTGAAATATCCTTCAAAAATGAAAGCAAAATAAAGACATTCCAGACCAACAAAATCTGAAAGGATTTATTGCTAGAAAACTGATATTGAAAGAAAGAGGGAATATAATCCCAGAGAGAAGCATAGAAGTGCAAGAAGGAATAAAGAGCAATAGAGTAAAAGCCTGGGTAAATCTAAATGAATATTAACATAAAACAATAATAATAACATATTGTGGGGTTTCAACTGTATGTAGAATTAAAATATGTGACAACATTAAGGCAAAAGGCAGGATAGGGGCAAGTAGAGTGTTCTAAAGTCCTTACATTGTCTGGGAGGTGGTAAAGTATTCATTTGTGTTAGATTCAAGGCTGCATTTTTCTCTAGGGTAACCACAAAAGAAGTAATAAAGAATGCATACCTAACAAGCTAGTAGAGGGAGCTATAACATAATTTAAAATAAATCCAAAGAAAGCAAGAAAGGAGATAAAAGGGAACACAGAAAAAGTGAGAGAAATAGAAAATTATATGGTAAAGCAAAAGCATTTCTAGAGCTACAAAAGACATTTCATAATGATAAAAAGATCAACTCACAAGGAAGGCATAACAATTCTAAATTTCTAAGCTCCTAATAACGTAGTTTCAAAATATCATAAAGAATATTAACAGAACTAAAAGGAGAAATGGACAAATTCGCAATCAGAATGAATGTTTTTAACATACCTTCCTCAGTGACTGATAGAGCAAACAGACAAAAAAATCAAAATATAGAAGATTTAACTAACATTTAACAAACATGACCTGACTTACATAGAACACTTTCATTAGTCAGGGGTCTCTAGAGAAACAGAACTAATAGAAAGAAAGAAAGAAAGAAAGATAGATAGATAGATAGATAGATAGAGAGATGATAGATAGATAGATAGATAGATAGATAGATAGATAGATAGATAGATAGATAGATAGATAGAGTTTACCCTTGAACAATGCAGGCTTGAAGTTCATGGGTCCACTTACAAGTGGATTTTTTTCAGTAGTAAATATTACAGTGTCACACCATCCGTGGTTGGTTAAATCTGAGGATGCAGAATGAGGGATTCTGAGGAACTGCATACAAGAAAGGCGAACTGTAAGTTATATATGGATTTTTGACTTCGTGGGGAGCCGGTGCCCCTAACCCCTGTGTTGTTCAAGGGCCAACTTGTGTGCGTGTATATACACATATATGTATGTATGTTTGTATTTTTTTTAATAGGAATTGGCTCACTCAGAGTTATGGAGGTAGAGAAGTCCCACAGTCTGCTATCTGTAAGCTGCAGAATCAGGAAAGCCAGTGGTACAATTCAGTCTCAGCCTGAAGGCTTGAAAACCAGGAGCTCTGATGTCTGAGGACAAAAAGATGGATGTTCCAGCCCAAGAACAGAAAGAGTGAATTCACCCTTCCTTCCCCTTTTTGTTCCATTCAGGCCCCAGTGGATCGGTGAGGGGGATTTCTTCTCTCAGCCTACTGAATCAAATGCTAATCTCTTCCAGGAACACCTTCACAGACATACCTAGAATTAATGTGTTACCAGCTATCTGGGTATCACCTAAGTGATGTGCAGTCAGGCTGACACATAAACTAACCATCCAAACATTGCATCCAACAACTGAAGGAAACATTGTCTTGTCAAGTGTACCTAGACATTTACTAAAATTGACCATATGCTGGGCAATAAATCAAGTCTCAACAAATATTAAAGGATTAGAATAATACTAAATTCTTTGACTATGATGGAATAAAGCCAGAAATCAATTATAAAAAGATAACTAGAAGTTCCCTAGTGTTCGGAAATAAAAACAATATACTTCTAAATATCCAATGGGTCAAAGAAGAGATCTCAATGGAAATTAGAACATATTTTCAACAAAATGGTAAGAAAAATACTACATATCAAAATGTGTAGAGTTTAGTAAAAGCCAAACTTAAAGGAAATTTTATAACTTCTAGTGTACATATTAAAAATAAGAAAACCTGAAAACCAATGATCTACATATCTATCTAAAAAATCATATTCAAAGAAAGTGAAAGCCACAGAAAGTAGAAGGAAATGATAAAGATTAGAAAAGAAATTAAGAAACAGAAGACAAATATGGAGAAAACCAAATGCCAAATATTGGTTCTTTGAAAAGATTAAAACAATTGCAAACCCCTGTCAACACTGATCAAGAAAAAAACAAAGAAGGTACAAATAACCAATACCAAGAAGAAAAGGAGAGACATCAGTATAGATCCTGTCAGCATTAAGAATACACAGCTCACACCTGTCAGAATAGCTATTATCAAAAAGAGAAGAAATAACAGGTGTTGGTAAGGATGTGGAGAAAAGGGAACACTTGTGCACTGCTGGTGGGAATGTAAATTGGTGCAGCCACTATGGAAACCAGTGTGGAGGTTCCTCAAAATATTAAAAATAGAACTATCATCTGATCCAGCAATTCCACTTCTATGTATTTATCCAAGAAAATAAAAACACTAATTCAAAAAGATATATGCATCCCCATGTTTATTGCAGCATTATTTACAATAGCCAAGATGTGGAAACAACCTAAGTGTCCACTGATGGATGAATGAATAAGAAGATGTGATATATACACACAATGGAATATTACTCAGACATAAAAAAAGAATGAAATCTTGCCATTTGTGAAAACAGGGATGGACCTTGACAGCATTATGCTAAGTGAAATAAGTCAGACAGAAAAAGATAAATAAATATGACCTTATTTATATATGGAATTTAAGAAATCAAGCAAACATAAAAAACAAGCTTATGGATATAAAGAACAGATTGGTGGTTACCTGAGGCAAGGGGTGGGGGAAGGGTGAAAAGGGGGAAGGGAATCAAAAGGTACAAATTTTCAGTTATAAAATGAATGTCATGGGGATATAATGTACAGCATGGTGACTATAGTTAGTGATACTGTACTGGATTTTTGAAAGCTTCTAAAAGAGTAAATCTTAAAAGTTCTCATCACAAGAAAATAATTTTGTAACTATGTGTGGTGATGGATGTTAACTGGACTTATTGTGGCGATCATTTTGCAATATACGCCAATATTAAATATATGAAACTAATATAATGTTGCATGCCAATTACAACTCAATTTTTAAAAAGGATATAATAATAAGACGAAATTATAAACAACTGCATGCCAATGAAATGGACAGATTGCTAGAAATATACAACTTAATGGAGTGGACAAAAAGGAAATAGCAAATATAAGTAGTTCTATCTATTAAAAAATTAAATTCATGGTGGGAAAGGGATGGAGTGGGAATTAGGGGTTAGCAGATACAAACTATTATATTATAGAATGTATAAACAACAAGGACCTGCTGTATAGCACAGGGAATTATATTCAATATTCTATGATAAACCATAATGGAAAAGAATACAAAGAATGTATATATGTATATATGTGTATGTATATGTAGGTATATAGGTATATACATATATATACATATATATACATTCTTTGTATTCTTTTCCATTACATACACATATATGCATATATATAACTTAATCACTTTGCAGTACAGTAGAAATTAACACCTTGCAAATCAACTATATTTCCATTTAAATTTATTTATTTATTTTTTAATGTTTTAAATAAGATATTTATTTATTTGTTTTTATTTTTGGCTGTGTTGGGTCTTCGTTGCTGTGCATGGTCTTTCTCTGGTTGAGGCAAGCGGGGCTACTCTTCATTGTGGTACGCGGGCTTCTCATTGTCATGGCTTCTCTTGTTGCAGAGCACGGGCTCTAGAGCACAGGCTCAGTAGCTGTGGCACACGGGCTTAGTTGCTCCGTGGCACGTGGGATCTTCCCGGGCCAGGAATCGAACCCATGTCCCCTGCATTGGCAGGCAGATTCCTAACCACTGTGCCACCAGGGAAGCCCAAAAAATTTTTTTTAATTAAATTTATAATTTTAAACCTTCCCACAAAGAAAACTTTAGTCACAGATGGCTTCTTTGGTGAATTTTTCAAAACACAATAGGAAAAACATGAATCTTACACAAAATCTTCCAGAAAACAGAAAAAGAAGGAATATTTCCAACCATTGTATGAGGTCAGTATAACTGTAATACCAAAAGCTGCCAAGAACATCACAAGAAAGAAAAATTACAGGTTAATCTCTCTCAGGAACATAGATGTGAAAGTCCTAGATAAAATACTAGGAAGTAAGTCCAGGAGCACTCTTTGTAATAGCCCCAAACTGGGGGGAAAAAACCCAAAGTACATTACCATTTGGATGAATAAAATTCATGGTGTATTCAAACAGCAAAATATTACACAGCAATGAAAATGGACGATTTCCATTTACTTCTACACACAACAAGGTGGATGAATCTCACAAATGTGATGTTGAATGAAAGAAGTAAACACAAAAGGTACATAATATAGGACTTCATTTAAGTAAAAATAAAATCAGGCAAAATTAACTTACACATATAGAAATCAAGATAGCAGTGACTTGAGGAGGAGGAAGAGGAGGAGGATAATGACTGAAAGGGGACACGTGGGGGTGTTTCTGGGTGTTGGTAGCGTTCTATTTCCTGATCTGGTGCCGGTTACACAGATGGGTACGCTTTGCCAAAATTCATGGAGCTCTACACCTATGATTTGTATACTTTTTTGTACGCATGTTATACCTCAATTAAGAGAAAAGAATAAAACCACTGTAATTTACCTGGATTTATATCACTCTCACCAGTCTGTGTTGTTCAGAATCGATCATCCCACTCTCCTGTAAAAATTAGAACTCTATCTGACTTTGTAACTACTTCCTTGAGGACTCGCAATTCATTGGGTTATAAATATGAAATGGCTTTATTTTTCCAGTAATCTCCCCCACAAATTGTGCTCTGCCCCTGCCATTTTCTTGCTGGGTGTCAACTCTCTTCATCACACCTTGGCTCGATTCTATTTATCCACTTCTTCAGGTTATTAGGATCATCTCATTCTGGCAAGTAAGGTTCAATTCTGTTCATTTTCTACTAAGCTTCAAACTGAATTAAAACTATTTTTCCTCCCTTCCCTCCAGAGAAAGCCAGACAAGTCTGTTGCTAGTGGCTTGTAGTATGTGTGTGGGGGGGTGGTGGGAGCGGGGGGCAGAGAGGGTTGAGGGCAGGAGCGCTCTGTTCTGTATATCCTCCCATCTCCTTCTTTACAGTGCTTTGCTTCTAATGTCAGGGCAAGAGGAGAAATGAGGAAGTGGCTATCTTATGTGGCTCCCCAGTAGGAAGATGGTAATTCCCTCTCTTTCGGATGCTGCTGCTTCTCTAGTTAACCCTGTCAGATTTTCAATGCTCTCTAAACTGGAGAGAATCCAAGTTCTGGCTCCTTCATTGTTGAAGGTCCTTGGGGTGCCTCCCTGCTGCCCAATTCCTTGAGGCATATCTTGCATCTACTTGACCTCCTCCACAAGGGGTCCAGTGAGCAGCCTCTCTTGGAGGGGCAATGTGGGTGACTGTGGTGCCCCTTCCTTCATCTAGATCATCTCTCTACTGCCCCCTCTCCTTTTCCTAGAACATTGAGCACTCTGCCGGTCCAGGAGAGATCAGAGGTGAGACAATCACCAGTCTCCAACCTAGGAGAGGGGGAATGTTGGGCATCTCTAAACTTTATAAGCAATTCTCTTGAATGCTCTTCTCTAGACTTTGAGAGGAAGAAGTGCCTCCATCTCCTTTATTACAGTGAGAATGGGGTGAAGAGAGGGAATAGAGTAACCTTATGAATATTCTACTTAAGAAAAAGCTAACCTCCTCTCTACTCACCCTTTCCTTACACTTCAGGGAGTAGGGATGGGGTGGTGTGGGGGATGTTTGGTGTTTGGGCTGTTTCCCTGTATTGACATTTCTTGGCCTAACCATAGGTGGGCTGGCCTAACGACAGGTGGTCCCTGAACTTAGAATATGTGAGCTCATCTCCTTCTGTGCACAGCATTGGAACTTAGCCAGGGCCCAGGAAACATCCCTGTTGACATCCTATTACACTTGTCTCCAACCACCTGGAAGTTCTGTTAATCTTCACAGCATGTGTTGGAAGAAAAAAAAAAAAGAACAATTCTGTATTAACTAAAAATATAATAGGAAAAGGAATGGGATATAGGAGAAAATTGCAATGATTTTCTATTTTGCAAAGCAAATTTACCTTCAAGAAAATTTGGAGAGTTGTGTTATTTATCTATATAAATATAATAAATCATTTGAATTATTTGAACTCTTTTACCTATGTGTACACCCATCATTTTCATAATAAATTGTCCATTTATAAGATTTCTGCCCTTACAATTTTGATGTGACTGGGGATCATAATTGAACATGACTAAGCAACGTATAGTATGTTATTGAAGACAAAATACACTATTTGTTAAAAGCACAAAACCACAGTTTAAAACAAGCAAAAGAGGGGCTTCCATTGTGGTCCAGTGGTTAAGAATCCACCTGCCAATGCAGGGGACATGAGCTCGATCCCTGGTCTGGAAAGATCCCACATGCCATGGGGCACTAAGCCCACGCACCACGACTACTGAGCCTGTGCCCTAGAGCCCACGAGCCACAACTACTGAGCCTGAGCACCACAACTACTAAGCCCATGCTCTAGAGCCCACGAGCCACAACTACTGAGCCTGTGCACAACTACTGAAGCCCACGCGCTCTGGGGCCCGCGTGCTGCAACTACTGAAGTCCGCGTGCGTAGAGCCCATGTTCCACAACGAGAAGCCACCACAACGAGAAGCCACCGTAACGAGAAGCCCACGCACTGCAACGAAGAGTAGTCCCTGCTTGCCGCAACTAGAGAAAGCCCGTGCGCAGCAACGAAGACCCAGTGCAGCCAAAAATAAATAAATAAATAAAAATAAAACAAGCAAGAGGGGGTAAGATGTATCAATATTTAGTGGAGGGGAGAAACCAAGATGGCAGAGTAGAAGGACGTGCTCTCACTCCCTCTCGTGAGAACACCAGAATCACAACTAGCTGCTGGACAATCATCGACAGGAAGACACCGGAAATCACCAAAAAAGATACCCCACATCCAAAGACAAAGGAGAAGCCACAATGAGATGGTAGGAGGGGTGCAATCACAGTAAAATCAAATCCCATAACTGCTGGGTGGGTGACTCACAGACTGGAGAACACTTATACCACAAAAGTCCACCCACTGGAGTGAAGGTTCTGAGCCCCACGTCAGGTTTCCCAAACTGCGGGTCCGGCAATGGGTGGAGGAATTCCTAGAGAATCAGACGTTGAAGCCTAGTGGGATTTGATTGGAGGACTTCAACAGGACTGGGGGAAACAGAGACTCCACTCTTGGAGGGCACACACAAAGCAGTGTGTGCATCAGGACCCAGGGGAAGGAGCAGTGACCCCAGGGGAGACTGAACCAGACCTACCTGCTAGTGTTGGAGGGTCTCCTCCAGAGGCGGGGGGTGGCTGTGGCTCACCGTGGGGACAAGGACACTGGCAGCAGAAGTTCTGGGAAGTACTCCTTGCCTTGAGCCCTCCCAGAGTCTGTCATTAGCCCCACCAAAGAGCCCAGGTAGGCTCCAGTGGTGGGTTGTCTCAGGCCAAATAACCAACAGGGAAGGAACCCAGCCCCACCCATCAACAGTCAAGTGGATTAAAGTTTTACTGAGCTCTGCCCACCAGAGCAACAGTCAGATCTACCCACCACCAGTCCCTCCCATCAGGAAACTTACACAAGCCTCTTAGATAGCCTCATCCACCAGAGGGCAGACAGCAGAATCAAGAAGAACTACAATCCTGCAGCCTGTGGAACAAAAACCACATTCACAGAAAGATAGACAAGATGAAAAGGCAGAGGGCTATGTACCAGATGAAGGAACAAGATAAAACCCCAGAAAAACAACTAAATGAAGTGGAGATAGGCAACCTTCCAGAAAAAGAATTCAGAATAATGATAGTGAAGATGATCCAGGACCTCGGAAAAAGAATGGAGGCAAAGATCGAGAAGATGCAAGAAATGATTAACAACGACCTAGAAGAATTAAAGAACAAACAAACAGAGATGAACAATACAATAACTGAAATGAAAACTACACTAGAAGGAATCAATAGCAGAATAACTGAGGCAGAAGAACGGATAAGTGACCTGGAAGACAGAATGGTGGAATTCACTGCTGCGGAACAGGATAAAGAAAAAAGAATGAAAAGAAATGAAGACAGCCTAAGAGACCTCTGGGACAACATTAAACACAACAACATTCGCATTATAGGGGTCCCAGAAGGAGAAGAGAGAGAGAAAGGACCAGAGAAAATATTTGAAGAGATTATAGTCGAAAACTTCCCTAATGTGGGAAAGGAAATAGCCACCCAAGTCCAGGAAGCACAGAGAGTCCCATACAGGATAAACACAAGGAGAAACACGCTGAGACACATAGTAATCAAATTGGCAAAAATTAAAGACAAAGAAAAATTATTGAAAGCAGCAAGGGAAAAATGACAAATAACATACAAGGGAACTCCCATAAGGTTAACAGCTGATTTCTCAGCAGAAACTCTACAAGCCAGAAGGGAGTGGCATGACATATTTAAAGTGATGAAAGGGAAGAACCTACAACCAAGATTACTCTACCCGTCCAGGATCTCATTCAGATTTGACAGAGAAATCAAAAGCTTTACAGACAAGCAAAAGCTAAGAGAATTCAGCACCACCAAACCAGCTCTACAACAAATGCTAAAGGAACTTCTCTAAGTGGGAAACACAATAGAAGAAAAGGACCTACAAAAACAAACACAGAACAATTAAGAAAATGGTCATAGGAACATACATATCGATAATTACCTTAAATGTGAATGGATTCAATGCTCCAACCAAAAGACACAGGCTTGCTGAATGGATACAAAAACAAGACCCAAATATAGGCTGTCTACAAGAGACCCACTTCAGACCTAGGGACACATACAGACTGAAAGTGAGGGGATGGAAAAAGATATTCCATGCAAATGGAAATCAAAAGAAAACTGGAGTAGCAATACTCATATCTGATAAAATAGATCTAAAATAAAGAATGTTACAAGAGACAAGGAAGGACACTACATAATGATCAAGGGATCCATCCAAGAAGAAGATATAACAATTATAAATATATATGCACCCAACATAGGAGCACCTCAATACATAAGGCAACTGCTAACAGCTATAAAAGAGAAAATTGACAGTAACACAATAATACTGGGGGACTTTAACACCTCACTTACACCAATGGACAGATGATCCAAAATGAAAATAAATAAGGAAACAGAAGCTTTAAATGACACAATAGACCAGATAGATTTAATTGATATTTATAGGACATTCCATCCAAAAACAGCAGATTACACTTTCTTCTCAAGTGCGCATGGAACATTCTCCAGGATAGATCACATCTTGGGTCACAAATCAAGCCTCAGTAAATTTAAGAAAAGTGAAATAATATCAAGCATCTTTTCTGACCACAACGCTATGAGATTAGAAATAAAGTACAGGGAAAAAAACGTAAAAAACACAAACACATGGAGGCTAAACATTACGTTACTAAATAACCAAGATCACTGAAGAAATCAAAGAGGAAATCAAAAAATACCTACAGACAAATGACAATGAAAACACGACGATCCAAAACCTATGGGTTGCAGCAAAAGCAGTTCCAAGAGGGAAGTTTATAGCTATACAAGCCTACCTCAAGAAATAAGAAAAGTCTCAAATAAACAATCTAACCTTACACTTAAAGGGACTAGAGAAAGAAGAACAAACAAAACCCAAAGTCAGCAGAAGGAAAGAAATCATAAAGATCAGAGCAGAAATAAATGAAATAGAAACAAAGAAAACAATAGCAAAGATCAATAAAACTAAAAGCTGGTTCTTTGAGAAGATAAACAAAATTGATAAACCATTAGCCAGACTCATCAAGAAAAAGAGGGAGAGGACTCAAATCAATAAAATTAGAAATGAAAAAGGAGAAGCTACAACAGACACCACAGAAATACAAAGCATCCTAGGAGACTACTACAAGCAACTCTATGCCAACAAAATGGACAACCTGGAAGAAATGGACAAATTCTTAGAACGTTATAACCTTCCAAGACTGCACCAGGAAGAAATAGAAAATATGAACAGACCAATCACAAGTAATGAAATTGAAACTGTGATTAAAAATCTTCCAACAAACTAAAGTCCAGGACCAGATAGCTTCACAGGTGAATTCTATCAAACATTTAGAGAAGAGCTAACACCCATCCTTCTCAAACTCTTCCAAAAAATTGCAGAGGAAGGAACACTCCCAAACTCATTCTATGAGGCCACCATCACCCTGATACCAAAACCAGACAAAGATGTCACAAAGAAAGAAAACTACAGACCAATATCACTGATGAATATAGATGCAAAATCCTCAACAAAATACTAGCAAACAAAATCCAACAACACATTAAAAGGATCACATACCATGATCAAGTGGGATTTATCCCAGGGATGCAAGGATTCTTCAATATATGCAAATCAATCAATGTGATACACCATATTAACAAATTGAAGAAGAAAAACCATATGATCATCTCAATAGATGCAGAAAAAGCTTTTGACAAAATTCAACACCCATTTATGATAAAAACTCTCCAGAAAGTGGGCATAGAGGGAATCTACCTCAATATAATAAAGGCCATATACGACAAACCCACAACAAACATCATTCTCAATGGTGAAAAACTGAAATCATTTCCTCTAAGATCAGGAACAAGACAAGGATGTCCACTCTCACCACTACTATTCAACATAATTTTGGAAGTCCTAACCACGGCAATCAGAGAAGAAAAAGAAAGAAAAGGAATACAATTGGAAAAGAAGAAGTAAAACTGTCACTGTTTGCAGATGACATGATACTATACATAGAGAATCCTAAAAATGCCACCAGAAAACTACTAGAGCTAATCAATGAATTTGGTAAAGTTGCAGGATGCAGGATTAATGCACAGAAATCTCTTGCATTCCTTTACACTAATGATGAAAAATCTGAAAGAGAAATTAAGGAAACACTCCCATTTACCATTGCAACAAAAAGAATAAAATACCTAGGAATAAACCTACCTAGGGAGACAAAAGACCTGTATGCAGAAAACTATAAGAGACTGATGAAAGAAATTAAAGATGATACCAACAGATGAAGAGATATACCATGTTCTTAGGTTGAAAGAATCAATATTGTGAAAATGACTCTACTACCCAAAGCAATCTACAGATTCAATGCAATCCCTATCAAATTACCAATGGCATTTTTTATGGAACTAGAACAAAAAAATCTTAAAATTTGTATGGAGACACAAAAGACCCCGAATAGCCAAAGCAGTCTTGAGGGAAGAAAACGGAGCTGGAGGAATCAGACTCCCTGACTTCAGACTATACTACAAAGCTACAGTAATCAAGACAATATGGTACTGGCACAAAAACAGAAACATAGATCAATGGAACAAGATAGAAAGCCCAGAGATAAACCCACGCACCTATAGTCAACTAATCTATGACAAAGGAGGCAAGGATATACAATGGAGAAAAGACAGTCTCCTCAATAAGTGGTGCTGGGAAAACTGGACAGGTACATGTAAAAGAATGAAATTAGAACACACCCTAACACCATACACAAAAATAAACTCAAAATGGATTAAAGACCTAAATGTAAGACCAGGTAGTATAAAACTCTTAGAGGAAAACATAGGAAGAACACTCTTTGACATAAATCACAGCAAGATCTTTTTTGATCCACCTCCTAGAGTAATGGAAATAAAAACAAAAATAAACAAATGGGACCTAATGAAATTTAAAAGCTTTTGCACAGCAAAGGAAACCATAAACAAGATGAAAAGACAACCCTCAGAATGGGAGAAAATATTTGCAGAACAATCAATGGACAAAGGATTAATCTCCAAAATATATAAACAGCTCATGCAGCTCAATATCAAAGAAACAAACAACCCAATCCAAAAATGGGCAGAAGACCTAAATAGACATCTCTCCAAAGAAGACATACAGATGGCCAAGAAGCACATGAAAAGCTGCTCAACATCACTAATTATTAGAGAAATGCAAATCAAAACTACAATGAGGTATCATCTCTCACCAGTTAGAATGGGCTTCATCAGAAAATCTACAAACAAGAAATGCTGGAGAGGGTGTGGAGAAAAGGGAACCCTCTTGCACTGTTGGTGGGAATGTAAACTGATACAGCCACTATGGAGAACAGTATGGAGGTTCCTTAAAAAACTAAAAATAGAATTACCATATGATTCAGCAATCCCACTACTGGACATATACCCAGAGAAAACCGTAATTCAAAAAGACACATGCACCCCAATGTTCATTGCAGCACTATTTACAATAGCCAGGTCATGGAAGCAACCTAGATGCCCATCAACAGATGAATGGATAAAGAAGTTGTGGTACATATATACAATGGAATATTACTCAGCCATAAAAAAGAACAAAATTGAGTCATTTGTTGAGACGTGGATGGATCTAGAGACTGTCATACAGAGTGAAGTAAGTCAGAAAGAGGAAAACAAATATTCTATATTAACGCATGTATGTGGAACCTAGAAAAATGGTACAGATGAACCAGTTTGCAGGACAGAAGTTGAGACACAGATGGAGAGAACAAATGTATGGACACCAAGGGGGGAAAGCCATGGCGGGGTGGGGATGGTGGTGTGATGAATTGGGCGATTGGGATTGACATGTATACACTGATGTGTATAAAATTGATGACTAATAAGAACCTGCTGTATAAAAAAATAAATAAAATAAAATTCAAGAATTAACAAAAAAAAACTAATACTAAACTTTCTTTGGGTTATTTGTATGGAAATATGTTAATATAAATGTTTCAGACATTACATGAAATTCCTAAAAATCTTATATATTCTGGTATAATGTTATAAGTCATAATTGTAGTTATTACTTTAAAATGTATATCTCAGAAATAACTAAATTTCCTTGTCAATTGCATTATTATGAACTTTCATCAAATCTTTAACCGTGGTCATTTTTAAGTCTTTTGTCATTTACAGACAGTTCTGGGTGTACTCTGATGCTTTTGCAAAAATGTTCCTATAAAAGGGTTTCATCTTCAAGGAATTCATGGAAAAGGCTCTGACAAGTACAGGTTTCTGGTAACTGACTATACTGCTGAACTGAATGAATAAGCATTTTCAGAACTCTAATGGAAAACTGATGAATTCATAAAAGTGCTAACAAAAGATCAAGATGAAAAAAAATTAATTACATGGGACTGAGTGAACTGATGAGGATGATTATAATTTTTGTGACTTTCTGTTTGAATAAAAAAAATGTGATAGAAAAAGATTAACTTACTGGTGAGGTATTATTTATAAAAATAAGTAAAACAAATCAAGAAAATGATAGAGACTTCATCTGTTTTCTTTTCTAATATCTGTATGTTGGAGGAAGATGTAATGATATTCCTGGCACATCATTTTGCCCTCCAGAACCATCAAACATTGTAGATCTGATTAGGTAGAATTATTTAAATATGGTCGTGTATATTTACCTTTCTGGTCAATCACAATTTCTGGTTGTTGTTTTTTTTAATAAAGAGTTTTTGTTTTTGTTTTAAAAAAAAATATTTAGTGGAGGGGGAGAAATATTTTATTACAGTCACTAAAAGGTAAGGATTAATTTCCTTTTAGAAAGGGGGACATGATGCACATTTTACAGTGCAATATAAAAAGTATTATTAGCACAATAATACTATCACACTAAAAATGGAACTTATTACTTATTCAGTAAAATGGCCACTTGCTCCTAATCAGCAACATAATTCACTTGACAGATCTGAGGTTTCCTTAAAGGTTTTGCTTTACTGATCTTCCCTGGGTTTGTCATTCTCATTTCCCACATGGTTTGACGCATGGAGCAGCTGCTTGCTGTAGCATATGAAGAGTGTGGGTAATCTAACACAAAGAAATGTCACAGAACCAAAAAACTATAATATACACAGTATTTTTAAAGAGAAAGAACTTTCTAGTAAGAATGCTCAATGGGTATGTCTTTGAAGACAAAATATTAAAGTCAGCCTTAAAATATCACTTAATATAGTAAGAAAAATTCCTTTCATGAGGTTTGACTTTCTATGCAATTCATAGCCTGGTTTTTTCTTTTAAACCTTTGAAAAGTGTTGTGAATAGAATATATTATATTTGGGATTCCAAAAGCTTTTTTATTATTCATTAGCAATTTGAGGATTATAAGATTACACTTCAGGTAATTTAGAATAAGATTTTTTAAAACTGAAGTATAGTTGATTTACAATATTGTGTTAGTTTCAGGTATACAGCAAAGTGATTCAATTATTTTTTTTAGATTATTTTCCATTATAGGTTATTAGAAGATATTGAATATAGTTCCCTGCGTTATACAGTGAAGCTTTGTTGCTTACCTATTTTATGTATAATAGTCTGTATCTGTTAATCCCATACTCCCAATTTATCCCTCCCTCCCTTTCCTCTTTGGTAACCATAAATTTGTTTTCTGTGAGCCTGTTTCTGTTCTATATATAGATTCATTTGTATTATTTTTTAGATTCCATATATAAGTGATATCATATAATATTTGTCTGATTTACTTCACTTAGTATGATATTCTCTAGGTCCATTCATGTTGCTGCAAATGGCAGTATTTCATTCTTTTTTATGGCTGAGTGTATCCCACATCTTCTTTATCCATTCATCTGTTGATGGACACTTTGTTTCCATGTCTTTGCTATTATAAACAGTGCTGCTATGAACATTGGGGTGCATGTCTTTTTGAATTAGAGTTTTCATCTTTTCCAGATATATGTCCAGATGTGGGATTGCTGGATCATATGGCAAATCTATTTTTAGTTTTTTGGAGGAACCTCCATGCTGTTTTCCATAGTGGCTGCACCAATTTACATTCCCACCATCAGTGTAGGAGGGTTCCCTTTTCTCCACACTTTCTCCAGCATTTATTATTTATAGACTTTTTGATGATGGCCATTCTGACTGGGGTGAGGTGATACCTCATTGTAGTTTTGATTTGCATTTCTCTAATAATTAGCGATGTTGAGCACCTTTTCATATGCCTGTTAGCCATCTGTATGTCTTCTTTTGATAAATGTCTATTAAGGTCTTTTGCCCACTTTTTGATTGGATTATTTGGTTTTTTGATATTGAGTCATATAAGTTGTCTGTGTAGAATAAGATTTTTTAAATGTGGATGCTGATGTGGAATCATATGTAAGGATATTGTGCCCACATATAACTTACCTTTAAATTTATCTAAATTCTTATAAATATCTCACAGTTTTTGTTTGCTTGTTTGGCCATGTGGCACAGCTTGTGGGATCTTATTTCCCTGATCAGGAATTGAACCCAGGCCCTCCTCAGTAAGAGTGCAGAGTCCTAACCACCGGACCACCAGGGATTTCTCACAGTTCATTTTAAGGCAATAAATTGATTAACATGTTCACTTTAAAATATTGTTTCTAAACTCTTTATTAGTATCAAGTGGAAAGAATTTATACCTTTATTATAGTAAGAGGTAATTTTAAATTAAGTTATTTAATAACTCACCAAATCAGTTTCTTGTCACATAGGGTAACATGTTACTACCAAACAACTTTGCCTCTGGTCAAAGAGAAACAAATCATTGCACAAGGCTCAAAATTTTTGTGAAAATAAATATTTAGGAAAGTAAACCATAGATGTAATTAAATCCCAATGAAATACAATAAGCAATTATTGGAGAAGTAGCTATTACTCTGACCATCAAGTTTGGTATAAGAAGTAAACAGTTTAGCCCAAACTGCCCTCAGCCGGTGGGTCAGCCGGCTCTGTTATGGCGATCTGCAGCCCCAGCATCGTGATTAGCAATAACTAACCATCTTATGACCTAGATTTATTTTGTATACCTAATCATTATTCTGAGAATTTGGAAAAGGTGTTTAGTCCTCATGGACTAATTATGGACAGGACCGAACGTCTTGCTCAAGATGTGAAGAAGGAGATGGGAGGCCATCACACCGTGGCCCGCTGTGTGCTCAAGGGGGGCTACAAATTCTTTGCTGACCTGCTGGATTACATCAAAGTACTGAAGAGAAATAGTGATAGATCCATTCCTATGACTGTAGATTTTATCAGACTGAAGAGCTACTATAATGACCAGTCAACAGGCGACATAAAAGTAATTGGTGAAGATGATCTCTCAAATTTCACTGGAAAGAATGTGTTGATTGTGGAAGGTATAATTGACACTGGCAAAACAATGAAAACCTTGCTTTCCTTGGTCAAGCAGCATAATCCAAAGATGATTAAGGTTGCAAGCTTGCTGGTGAAAAGGACCCCTCGAAGTGTTGGATACAGACCAGACTTTGTTGGATTTGAAATTCTAGCCAAATTTGTTGTAGGATATGCCCTTGACTATAATGAATACTTCAGGGATTTGAATCACGTTTGTGTCATTAGTGAAGCTGGAAAAGCAAAATACAAAGCCTAAGATGAGAGTTCAAGTTGAGTTTGGAAACATCTGGAGTCCC
Source organism: Balaenoptera ricei (assembly GCF_028023285.1). Lineage (NCBI taxonomy): Eukaryota > Metazoa > Chordata > Mammalia > Artiodactyla > Balaenopteridae > Balaenoptera > Balaenoptera ricei. Next base: position 49,728,681 of record NC_082651.1, read on the forward strand.
ACTGAAATCACCAGTAAAATTATCAAATGTTCTAGTTCTGTGGCCAGATGCTTAGTTGAGCTTACTGCATGTAACTTCTTAGAATTTTATCTGTTTTGTATTTTAGAAATGTCAGTTGCTGCATTCCCAAACTCTTTATTTGCACTATGAGCCTATAGACTATCATTTCCCTTTGGGTGGATTGTTGTTTGACTCGTGAATGAAAAACCTCTTAAACCACACCACTATTGAACGAAAATATTGAAATTGTATATGTAAAAAACATTTAAAGAGAAGAATATATTAGTTTTTTAACTGGGAAAGAACAGAAGTGATTGAATATTGTTAATTATACCACTGTGTGTTCAGAAAAGTAAGAAGCAGTCAGTTTCATATCAGTCACAGCACTTAGAAGTATCGTTATGTTGGATAAACCATATGTCCTGGAATTATTTTAGTAGGTGTCAGTAGTATTAACTGTAATTTCCCACTCGTTCAAATTATTTTTGGTGAATCTTTGTCAACAGATTGATCTGTATCTTTTAAATACAGATCAATAGGTTCCAAAAACCTACCAGTTTTTGAATTCCTCAACATAAAAATCCTTAAAATAAAGGCTGTCTCTTTAAAAGAGAAAAAAAAAGAAGTAAACAGTTTAACTTTATAGGGTTATTTATTAATTTTTTTTACATCTTTATTGGAGTATAATTGCCTTACAATGGTGTTAGTTTCTGCTTTATAACAAAGTGAATCAGCTATACATATACATATATCCCCATACCTCCTCCCTCTGTGTCTCCCTCCCACCCTCCCTATCCCATCCCTCTAGGTGGTCACAAAGCACTGAGTTGATCTCCCTGTGCTATGTGGCTGCTTCTACAGGGTTATTTATTAATCTTGCTGGAAATGATTCCCATGATTTTGAGAATGGAGACTCCATACTTCTCTTTAGATCCTTAGTAATAGGTTTAGAATATGGGAAACCCAAATTATACTAATCTCTTTATTCCACAAAAGTAGATTCCCTTCTTTGTTCTGCAGTATTTCACCAATGTGATTGTTTTTTATAAATATTGTGAGAATAAACTAACAAAGTAATATTTGGAAAGTTTTTCGAGCCCTTCGGACCACTTGTGACATCAATAATGGCAGGATTCTTTCCAAACCACAAGTGTTTCCTCTCAAAACTCTTCTCTATTTTTGTACCATCATTGCCTCTTCCTCTCTATTTTTAATAAGATTTATTTCAAACTATGAAATGCATGGTTATTGTAGGAAATTTGAATAATAAATAAAAGTAAAAATACCCATAATTCGATCAATTTTTCCTCTAGAATTTTGATGAAATAATTGCAGTCTGAACAAGATACGTTACTTTTTTTTTCAATGCTAGGAAAAAATCTTTAAAAGAATTCACGCATGCAAAAAAAAAAAAAAAGAATTCACGCAGGCTTTTGACAAATTTGGTTAACACTCATGGACCATTTTATGGTTAATTGCATCCACTGGGAAAGCAATAGAGGTATTATTGCCTCACAGATACAGTTGAATTCAGAAAATTAAATGCTAGCATGATTTCACTCCATTGTAGGTATTTCTTCTTCACAAATATCATTTTAATAGATGTGTCAATGATAGCTATCACTTATAGAAAGCCTTACTTAATGATATAATCTTTACATCAACCATAACAGTAAATTAGCACTAGCCTCACTTTACAAAACAAAGGTTTGAAAGCAACCTCATAGCTCTTAGGTGGTGAAGTGAGAATTTGAGGGGATTTGAACACTGCTCTCTCTGCTTCCAAAGGCATCCTTTCCACTACAGTCCAACACCTCACCATGAATATCATAATCTGCTTAACTAGGTCCTGTGGTTGGGCATTTCAAATGCTCCCCCCACCTTTTTTCTTTTTTTTTTAACTAAAATCAATAATGTTAGAAGTAATATCTTGGAGTATGAAACTTTGTTTTTATGATTATTTCCCCAAAATAGAACTTAAAATCTGGATTAGTGTGTTAAAGGCAGGAATATTTTTAAGGCAATTTGTACACGTTGTTAATTGCTTTCCTCAGTGAGACTGTTCAAATTATAATCCAGTCAGCAGAGCATGAGGCTTCCTGCTCCACTGTGCTCTTTATAAAAATCTTGGTTAATTTAATAGATCAAAATTGACTCTTTGTTGCTAAGTTTAAAATTGTTTTGGTTGCTATAATTAACTGTGTTTTAATACATCAATTCTCCATTCTACAGAGTGAAGGCTGGCTAAGTCTTTGAACTAGAAATGGGAAGATAGGGGAATGGTCTTTAGACTTTTTATTCCCTTTATTCATTCAATGGTTATCTAGTTCCTATTCTAGGTCAGGCATTGTGCTAGTGTTCAGGATATAAAGATGAAAGCCCATCCCTGACCTCAAAGAGCTTGTGAACTAGCAAGAGAAACAGACATAAATAGACTGTAGTACAGCGTGACTGGCACTGTGACCAAAGTAACACAGAAGAATATGCTTTGAGAAACACAGAGGAGGGCACTTAAACCAGCTTCAGGGAGGTCCTAGAAGCCATTTTGGAGGTGCTGAGGGCTGAGCTCCACCTTGAAGAGAAGCAGAAGTTAGCCAGCTTTTTCCTGACATCCCCAACCAGAATTAATTGTTTCCTCATCTATGTTCCTTTACTAAAATATAGTGTACTTATTTGTTTCCATGTCTCTCGCTTGGCTGATCTTCTTGGTGGGGAGGGACTATATCCCTCATTAGCTCAAGACAATGCCCCAAAATGAGTAGGAATGCAATTAACATTTGTTGAATTATTTTGAAATTCTACCCATATAGCAATTTCCTCCCATACCTTCCTCTTGACATTTATATAAATATGTGTGGTTTTTCTTTATATTGTAAAAATAATACTGTTCATCACATACCCATCAGAATGGCTAAAAGGAAAGCATGGAAAATGACAAGTGCTGGTGATGGATTTGGAGCAACAGAAATGCTCATACATCACTGGAGGCAGTAGAAATTGGTACAGCCACTTTGGAAAAGTGGCAGTATCTATTAAAGCTGGGTTGTACCTCATAAGCCAACAATTTCATTCCTAGAAACAAGTTCAACACAAATGCATGCATATGTTCACCACAAAGCATATTTTCACCAAAAGCAGCACTACTGACAGTAGCTCCAAACTAGAAAATACACAGAGGCTCATCAGCAGTAGAATGGATAAACTTATTGTGGTATGGCCACACCGCAAGGAAAAGGAATCTACACTTAACAATATGAAGGAATTTCATAAGAATAATTTTGAGGGCAAAGAGCTAGTGTTTTTTTTTTTTAAGCACTTATTGGATGATTACTTTTATATAAAGAATAAAAATAGGCAAAACTATTCTATGCTATAGAAGTCAGGAAAGGTCGGTTAGAAGTGGAGGGTTAGTCACTGTAAGGGAATAGGCATGGAGAGCTTCTGGGGGTGCTGGTAAGGTTCTGTTTCTTGATCTGGGTTTTGGTTACACCTGTATATTCGGTTTGTGCCCTTTTCTGTATATGTATTATACCTAAATAGTTTTTTTAAAAAATATGTCTTACTGGAGAGAAAGCTAGAAAATACATAATGTTTTAAAATTTTTAAAACATCCATAATCTACTACCTAGAAATTACTATTAACATTTTGGATTATTTCCTTCTAGTCTTTTTTTGAAGCCACAGTGCTTGTGCCATCTCCTCCCCCTCTCTGCTTCCCACATATCTACACACACATTTTACTAAATTAGGTTCATTCCTATTTAGTTTTACTTCTGTTTTTTTATTTTTACTTAAAGTTAATCCATATTATCAAATATTCGGGGCTTCCCTGGTGGCACAGTGGTTAAGAATTTGCCTGCCAGTGCAGGAGACATGGGTTCTATCCCTGGTCCGGGAAGATCCCACATGCCTCGGAGCAACTAAGCCTGTGTGCCACAACTACTGAGCCTGTGCTCTAAAGCCCGCGAGCCACAACTACTGAAGCCCTTATGTCTAGAGCCCGTGCTCTGCAACAAGAGAAGCCACCGCAATGAGAAGCCCATGTGCAGCAACGAAGACCCAACACAGCCAAAAATAAATAAATTAAAAAATAAAATAAAATTCGTTGCAAGCATGTTTTTAAACTGCTGCAATGTATTCCATCAAATATATATATGTAATATATGGTGTGTATATATAAAATATAATATCATAAATTCCTGGAAGAGAGTTGTGTGTGTGTGGCATGTATATATATGAAATATTCCTAGTATATAATAACATATATTCCTAGAAGAGAGTATGTGTGTGTATACACACACACACACACACACACACACACACAAACACGTATAAGCTACTGGGTCATGAACGTTCTATAAGCTCTGCCTTCATTCTGCATTTCCTTCCAGAAAGGTTGCATCCCACTGGCAAGGTTGTTAGAGCTCCTTGTATCACAGTCCAACCCCAGGTCATTTATTATTTTTTTTATTCGTTGTTAAAATGGTGGAGCTTAAAACAGAACTAAGGAATCCGTGGTTTTGCACCTGGCTAGGCGCTCCGCAGGAACGGACTCTCCCGCACTCCTCTCCCTTCCAGGGAGCCCCACGCCTCGGCCGTGCAGCGCGGCCGCGCGTGCGCCCGGGCCTCCAGCGCCCTCGATGCCCGGTTGCCGTGGGAACCTCAGAGCACCACAGCACCCGAAGACGCAGCAGTGAGCGGTACCAAGGCCAGAGCATGGAGCTGCCAGATCCGGTCCGCCAGAGGCTGGGAAACTTCAGCCGGACCGTGTTCAGCGACTCCAGCCGGACCGGGCCGGAGTATAACGAGGGTCCGGGTGAGTGGCGGAGTTCCCAGCGCAGGGCTTGTGGCCCTCGGAAGACCTGGCGCGAGTTTTGGAGCGGCCGGATTTTGCCCAGACCTAAGATGGCGGTTTCGCCTTCAGCTGGTTCTCCGCAGTGCGGGAAGCTCCTTGGAGGAGGGGCCAGGCCGAGGGATGGGGCTGAGATGGGGACCAGATACTCCGGCCCAGTAACCCAGCCGGTTCCGGGTTGATAGTGCTGCGGCCTGGCCGGCTAATTGCAAGAGGGGCGGCTGAGATGGCGCCGGCCTTCCTCAAAAAAGAATACAAAAGCCGCCTTCGCAGCCCGCGTCCGGTCCCTTGCCCTCCGAGAAGGCTGAGAAGGCCGACTTTGCTTTTCCTCTACGGCATTCGCCCTGGCTTTTCTGGCCAGGGTGGAGTGGAAACAGCCCAGGCAATCTCCTCTTTCCACTTACTATCCCCTACCCCAGTAAAATATCTTTTCCTTTTCTCCTTTCCTAGCAGAACAAGTACTTTCCACCACAAGTCCATTTTCTGGCAGAAGACATGGAAAGAAGTTTTATTTTAAACGCTATCCAATCCAGAGTGGCACCTGCCACTCTAGCAACGCCTTCAACAAAACTCGCACTCTCCCTGCCTTCTCCTTCCCATTCCCTATTTATACCTCTTGCCCTAAATCAAGTAACAAAATACCACGATGCTACATTCAACATGACAAGTGACAACGCAGTTTTCTGCAAAACAGTTTCCCTCTCTTAAATCATGATAGACAACATACTGTCAACCAAACCCACGCAGCTTTTATCACTGAACTGTGCTGGGAAATAGAAATCTTTTCCTCTTGCTTGGTTTAGGGATTTTTTAAAGGGGGCAAAGAAAAGTCATTTCCCATCGTTTCAAATTTTCACCCTGATTACTTGCCTGTCCTCTCAATTTAGGCCTGGTCTTGATTTAGGATGTACAGAGAAAAACATAATGTGAAAAATTAGGTTATTACGTTTTTGATTCTAAAGCCAAGGCACTAAAATCTGATGATGTAAAGTATCAGGGGTTTTCTGTAAAGGGTCAGATAGTAAATATTATAGAACTTGCAGGCCGTAGGTCTCTGTGGCAGTCATAGGTAATGGTAATTGAATAGACATGGCAGTGTTCCAATAAAGCTTTATTTATGGACACTAAAGTTTGAATTTCATGATTTTCAGTGTCACAAAATATTATTATTCTTTGATATTTTTTCCTCAACCATTTAAAAATGTGAAAAAACATATTTAGCTCACTTGCTATACAAAAACAGGCAGCTGGCTGGTAGTTTGCCCACCCCTGATTTATATTACATAATGTTTTAATTTAAATTCCGTTTACAGAAGTCAACTTGTACTTTTGCAGAATTTAGTAAATTCATGTCTTGTGCTTTCAAGGTTAATTTACATATTAACTTGATTTTCAACTGCATGATGGTAAGTTTGATCTGCTGAAATATAGACATAGCATAACTCTTAAGATGCTCACGTACAAAATTCTTAACATAAAAACTTCTTTGCAAAATTTGACGACAGTGTTTGCTCTAAAGGTATTAGAATTTTCAGCTTAACTAATTTACCACTATTTTTCCACATTTTCTTCCTTGTGGATCTGAATTAGGTTTGATTATTTGCACTGTAATTGCAAGCGTGTATTATGACCGCAGCTGACCAAGAGTTGTACTATTGTTATGAGAAAATCCTAGGCAAGTGAGTTACCTTCAGATTTAACAGAGTGTAAGAATGCATTCCTTTATCAGTGGTAATTTAATAAATGGGTGCAAGCAAAAGTAGACATAATAATCAGGGATATTCTTGGAGCTAAAGGAAAAACCTTGCTGTGAGAGACCATGATTATCTTATATTTTAAAACTGTTAAACGATAGATATAAAATACTCAGATGCGGAGAAAAAGACATAAAAATCTGTTTTTAAGAAATTTATTTTAGGGGCTTCCCTGGTGGCGCAGTGATTAAGACTCTGCCTGCCAATGCAGGGGACACAGGTTCGAACCCTGGTCCGGGAAGATCCCATATGCCACGGAGCAGCTAAGCCCATGTGCCGCAACTACTGAGCCTGCGCTCTAGACCCCGCAAGCCACAACTACTGAGCCTGTGTGCCACAGCTACTGAAGCCCACGCGCCTAGAGCGAGAGCTCTGCAACAAGAGAAGCCACCGCAATCAGAAGCCTGCACACCGCAACCAAGAGTAGCCCCCGCTAGCCACAACTAGAGAAAGCCCACGTACAGCAACGAAGACCCAACACAGCCAAAAATACATAAATAAATAAATAAATTTTAAAAATATATTTATTTTAGAGCCTTTGTAAATTCTTTCATTTAGAGCAGTGGATTTCAAAATATATATCTGCTCTTAAATTGTTGGAATTTAGTCAAATTTAGGATGCATTTGTAGGGCCCAATTTTAAAAATCAAATTCTTAATTTAGGACCCTTCTCCCTTATATGAAAGCAAAAGGTACTATGTAATCAGCCTTAGATAAATGAAACTCATGTATCACGAATGGCTACACTGGTAATGCCCTTATAATAGTATGTTTTCATTCATTCATTAATGAATTTATTCTTTCTGCTTATGCATATTTGGTATTTTCCATGTGTAAAGCAAGATGCTAGGTTCTGTGAGGGCCTCAAATTTGGGTAGAATGTGGTCTGTGCTTACAATGAGCCTGTGTATAAGTAAAAGAGAAGGAAAAAGGACTCATTTATTGAGTGCCTGCTAAGTGCCAGGCATAGTGCTAGGGTGAAGTAATTTATATTATCTTTAATCCTCACAAGCAACCTGTGAGGTAATTTTAATGTTACTGTTTTACAGGTGAATAAATTAAGGCTCAAAGAGGTTAAATAATTTATTCCAAGTCTGGCATCTAGAGTTCTGAGGGAGTTTGGGGAACTCCGGGTTTACTTGGACTCCAGAGCTCATTGTCTCTTCAGTAACCAGATTGTGTCTCAAGTGAGGGGAGTGTGGCTCTTTGCTAACACTTCTTACACACAGGTTAGAGTGATAAGTACCTAGAGGGAAAAGAGATTTCTGCTGTAGTGGGGGAATGGGCTCGAGAAAGGATTTATGGAAAAAGTGGCATTGAATTGGATATGAATGAACAGGTAGGATTAGGATGTGCTGAAAAGGGGTGTCTGTTTAATTATAATTTGGGGAGATTAGATTTTGCATGAGATTAGTTTATATGTGAGAGATTAGTTGTTATGTATTTTATGTGTTCATTTCATAGGCTCTTTACACAGAACTCTACAGAGGAGGTAATGATGATTGTTATCTGCTCAATAGGATTCATATTGATATTCCACATTTAATTTATACCAGTAGTATGCAAAAAAGTCAGCAGACTGTAATGGGAAAATGATACAGTAATTGAAAAATATGAAACATACCCCCAAGTAGCCAACATAGGAACTAAATAGTATTATGATGACTATTTCCTTTCACTGTCAATGATTATAAATAGGCTTAAAATTTGGAGTTTCGTTAAGCTGACGCTATGGTTATTAATTCTAAGGAACTAAAGGACGTATAGGGCAGAGACCAGGGTTAAGAGTTTGTTCCTTTTCTCTCTCTTTCTTCCGTAGATAATGAAATGGTTTCCAGTTTGGCATTGCAGATGTCACTTTATTTTAACACTTATTTTTTCCCACTTTGGTGGGTGAGCAGCATTATGATGCTTCAGATGAAGGTAAATCTACACTTTACTACTTCTGCTGAGGTCTCTTGTGCCATCCCTGGCATTGTTACATTGTCAATAAAGTTAAAGTTCTTCATATTTTTTTAAAATCTCAGGTCAGTCTTACTATATGTGAAATTTTATGAACATGTTTATTTTTGTTTTTTTAGTATTCAATCTTGCCTGATTACTACAGATTCATTGTGGTCACCGTTATCATCCTAATAACCTTAATTGAAGCTATCAGGTTGTATCTGGGCTACATGGGGAACCTGCAGGAGAAGGTAGGCTCTTTTTTCCTTTCTCTCAGTGCTACACATAAATGCAGTAAGATTTTCCTAACAAGGAAAAGGCAGTGAGATGTGGTGGAAGGAGCAAAGGCCTGTAGTTAAGGCCTAGCTCCAACTTCACCACATCTGTCACTGTGGTCTGTTTGCTTAATCTCTTGAGCCTTGGTTTCTTCACATATAAAATTGGGGAAATATTTACTTCACAGGTTTGTTAGGATTAAGTAATTTATGTAAAGTACCTGAACATAGTAAACACTTAAGAAGTGATAGTTTTCCCTCTTCTCACCAGTCTTGGAAAATACTTGGTCAATTAAACATGATTATTTAGATCCTGCATAAGAGAATGGGGGAAAATGATAAACTCATTTCCTCTGCAAGGCTCATGTTTTCTGAATCATCATGCTGCCTAAGCATTTACAGTTACCAGAATTTAGGGATAATCCCTAAAGATTTCTGTGTTCTTTCAGGCCCTTCATAAGGGCCTGTCCCAGCCTGTCCCACTGTATTTCTTGCTTTTTCCTAATCCAAGCATCCATTCCAAGCGATGTGTTGTTTCCCAGTCATACTCATTCCACGTCTTTGCTTACTTAAGTTCTTGCCTCTTCCTCCTTCTACCCAACTTTAAAAGCCTACCTCCTTGAATTCTGTCTTTTACCTACCCTACTTACCCTCTTGTCTTATTTCTTGTAGCATTTAGTCTATAATGCTAAGTGGTGCATTTCATTATTCACTATAGTATTCTAGGACTGTCACATAAGTAAGTTTTCTCTTCCGGTCTAGACTGTAAGTTTTCTGAGGACAAGGACCATGTTGTACTCCTTTTGATTTACAGAGCTCAAAATGTATGTTCACAGTAGTGCCATCAAGTAGTATCACTTGCTTATGGATACAAACAGAAGACTGTACTTCACTGATCTGATACTCATCACGTGTGTCATTGCAGGTTCCTGAGTTGGCTGGCTTTTGGCTTTTGAGCCTTCTACTGCAGTTGCCTTTAATTCTGTTCTTGCTCTTCAATGAAGGCCTAACGAATCTGCCCTTGGAAAAAGCAGTACATATCATCTTCACTATATTCCTTACTTTCCAAGTTGTTTCAGCATTTCTTACCCTAAGGAAAATGGTAAATCAGTTGGCAACTCGTTTCCACCTCCAAGACTTTGACCGGCTCTCTGTGAGCAGAGGAGACATGAGAAGAGTGAGATCCTGTATAGAAGAGATTTGACCCAGTGCTGTTGAGTGAAAAATCTGAAAGATCATTCTAGAAAACTGCAGGAATTAGGAAAACACCAGAGGGCTAGCACGAGAAAAAGGATAAAGCAAGTGTTCTGAACTGTATGCTCTCTGGCTCTGAAATTCCAAGGTTGGGGGCAATGATAAGACTATTTGTACATCACATGAAAGCAGTAAATCAACCCTAAAGCCTACGTGTTGTCTACCTGATGTCAAATATCTGAATTTTTTGTTGTTGTCGACTTTTTCAGGTGTGTAAAAACCTGTATTGGTGGCATTACATCTTTATTGTAATATTTCTAGTTAGTACCTATAACTAGAAATGTGTATATTTCTTTTAATCTTGTTGGCTATCTATGTGTTGGCAGTATGTCTGAAGCACATGGAAATGCTTGTCAGTATTCTGATGTATTAGACTACATCTGTAAACTAAGACACCAGATTTTCATGTCTGCTAGGGTCTTAGCTGTTATACTGAGGTTAAGAAGAAACCAGGTGGATTATCATGCTATTTAAGAAATGTTTTTATTCTAAAATTGTTACTTTCATAAAACCGCATTCAGGGACTTCCCTGGCAGTTTGGTGGTTAAGACTTCGCCTTCCAGTGCAGGGGATGCAGGTTTGATCCCTGGTCGGGGAGCTAACATCCCCCATGCCTCACGGCCAAAAAACCAAAACATGAAACAGAAGCAATATTGTAACAAATTCAATAAAGACTTTAAAAGTGGTCCACATCAAAAAAATCTTTCAAAACAATAAATAAGTAAATAAAACTGTGTTTGGCACCAAGGGGGGAAAACTGCAGTGGGGTGGGGATGGTGGTGTGCTGAATTGGGCGATTGGGATTGACATGTATACACTGATGTGTATAAAACTGATGCCTAATAAGAACCTGCAGTATAAAAAAACAAACAAAACAACTAATACTAAACTTTCATTGGGTTATTTGTATGGAAACATGTTAATATAAATGTTTCAGACATTACATGAAATTTCTAAAAATCTTATATTTGTATTTGTATGGAAATATGTATGGAAATATGTTAATATAAATGTTTCAGACATTACATGAAAAAAAAAAAAAAAAAAAAAAAAAACAAAACTGTGTTTGGTATTTATGGCGGTGGTGTGTAAAATGTCTTTACAATAAGGTATAAAATATTTATGTTAAAGTATCTGTAGGAATCATTCCTGTCTTGTACAGTTCTTTTGGGCTGTGGGTTTGTTATTTTTATTACAGAGTTTGCTTGGGTGTATCTGAACATTATTTTTAAGTGACTATTGGATTGTCTTAAGGGATATAATATTTTCTTTCCTATAGGGAAATGTGCCTTTATAAGTAATGTATTTTACTGAGAGATAGTTGTAGCTACCTTAAAAATCATTCTTTCTAATCTTCCTGTTCTGTAATTCATGCTTATTTTAGGATTTCCGTGCTGTGCCTTATACATTCTTACATTGCTTAATTTTTGAAAATGTTTTTATTTCCCACTCTTAATCACACCTGACCAGTCTATTTATGCTCTTTCTATTATTATGTATAAAGTTCAGTCAAATTTTTCTACCCCCATGCACTGGCTGATTAGCCTTTCCCCTATACCAAAGCTGTCACTAGGTATATTCCAATAATTTGAAATTCAAAATAGAATTCTGTTTGGATAGTTTACTAAAACATATTTGTTGCGTTTGTTTCTAGATAGGAATAGATAGGTGAGTTTATAAGAAAATATAAAATAAGAACACTAAATCTACATAGCAGATAAATTAAGGGGATGATAAGAAAGACTTTTCTATTTAACAATTGTTTCCAGAGTTTTATTTTAAATATCAGAGCCTCTGAAACATTTAAACTTTAATTTAGGGTTAAAAGAGTAATCACTAAAATGTTAAGAGTGATAATCAAAAATTTTAACAACTATAAAAATTGGGGGAAAATGTATTCAATTTATTAAAATTAAAAAAAATTTGCTCTAATAACCATATTGCTTAAAATACAGATATAATAAGGATGGGAAAAAAGAAACTAAGAAAATCCATTGAGAACATAACCAAGTTATTTGTTTTTTGTCTAAACAATAAAACCATGATTTTGTGTTAGTCTGAACCAATATTTTCTTTTGGAGTATAGCTGGTTCCCTATGTAAGCATACGAAAATCGAGATAGATATTTCCGTGTCGGCACATTTGGAGTTTAGGCCGTCCTTATTTTTATTTTATTTGAATAAGTTTGCCCATCCTTAATTCCAGTTACATCTTCCTCTTCAGGGTTCACAGCACTGTTCTGAAGTTTTCTAGTTAGGACGTTGAGCTTCACAAACACTTCACAAACACTTTGTCTTTCACATATTTTTTTTTTCCAGGGTTTTTTCCTAATTATAGACAAGGTGGATGTGAATTTCTGTAAATCAGAATGATTTTTAAAAATTGGGTTTTAATCAACATATGTTTGAATGCCTAGTATGTACAAGGAAGAGTGGAGAGTTCATAGACAAATAAATGTGCTCCCTGTTCTCAGGGGTACAACGTTGGAAGTAAAGTCTAACTTCATCAGGGAGGTGCATTGCATGAGTTTCTACCTAATAAGTACCTGACAGCTGACAGTCCTTGGCTTCCGGTGCATCTCCTCTCTTTTTTCCTTCGCTTGGTGTCCAGGATTAGCGCACTGGCCCTTCATCAACACCATTTAGCAATCACTATTCCTCTCATTGTCAGAGCACAGGGAGGGGACATGGGGCGGGAGGGGCAGGGAGTGCTGTTAAACACACTCGCTCATACACACTCACTTGCGCTTGCCCGTGCACACAATAACAAGACGTTTACTGTCTGGTGGAAAAAGCAGATGGGCAAATCAGGGATAGCACTGTAGGATTACAGAGAATACATAAAAGATGAGGAATCTGGGAAGGCTTCCCAAAGAAAGTAACACTTTGGGATTTCAAGACTGAGCTGGTATTAAGTGTTAGTTTCAGTATTAAGAGACAGAAGCGGGCTTCACTGGTGGCGCAGTGGTTGAGAGTCTGCCTGCCAATGCAGGGGACACGGGTTCGAGCCCTGGTCTGGGAAGATCCCACATGCCGCGGAGCAACTGGGTCCGTGAGCCACAATTACTGAGCCTGCGCGTCTGGAGCCTGTGCTCCGCAACAAGAGAGGCCGCGACGGTGAGAGGCTCGCTCACCGCGATGAAGAGTGGCCCCTGCTCGCCGCAGCTAGAGAAAGCCCTCGCACAGAAACGAAGACCCAACACAGCCAAAAATAAATAAATAAATAAAATAAAATAAAATAAAATAAAAAAAAGAGACAGAAGCAATAGTGACTCTGAGTACTGTTTCAGGTATTACATGTCGTTTGATAAAACTGGTGGGAAAGGTGCATGAGAAGAAAGGACACCGAATAAGATAGAGAAGCTTGGGAGGAGCTAGTAAGCTAAAGACGCTAATATTCTGAATCCCTGAATAGTTTAAACAGTGAAATATCACATACATTTAAGTTTCAGAAAGATTTCTCTGAAAACAATGTGGGAAATATACTATAAGGGTTGGGCTAGAGGTAGAACTTGATGAAGCAACTTTGGAGAGAACAAACTGGCCTGGATAAAGTCAGTGGCAGTAAAATAAACTTGAGTAGAACCTATTAAGATTTTTTAAAAATTATTTTATATTTTAAAATAGGTATTAAAATTTTTTTTCTAATGTATCTTTTTGGGGATTACACACAATGGTAAACAAAATGACGTACTCACTATCTTATCCACCCCCATCCCCTGGCCATTGTTAGATTATTATTAGACTTAAATAGAGCTCTATCTGAAATAGCCTTTTATAAATTTTGACATGACATATCTGAATAGTTCTTAATTTGCATCTGTGAAGACTATAGTTTTCAAAAACTTAAATTTTAAAAGAAATTGAATCTAGATTTTGAGAGTAAAGGAAAGAAAAATCATCTATAATTCCATACCCTAAAATAACAAGTATTAGCAAATGTCCTCTTTCCTTGCAGTTTTCCCGTTGCAAATGCTTTTTAAAACATAGCTGTGACCACCAGCACTTACGACTTTGCACCCTGCTTTTCTGAAAACATTATAAATTTTTACCTATCTTTCTACATAGTCAACATAACCATTATCTTAAATGATTGTACAATATTCTATCAAGTAGATAGACAGTAATTTATTAAACTTCTCTCCTATTGTTGCATATTTGGGTTGTTTTCTTCTTTTGCATGTATACTGTTGGGCCTCAGAGCAGGCTGCCCCAAGATATGCTACAATGACATATTGATTAGTTTGAATTTAAGCCAGTGGAGAAAAAATGATATAGAAAAACACTGTAACCCCCTCTTTCCCCATGAAAGCAGGAAATAATCTCCCATGTGAAAGTATCCTCCTTATACCAGGACGATAGAAAGCATCCTTATCACCAGAGTTAGGAAATTCAAGAGTAAGAAAACTCTGTAGACAAACTTTGTTACCTCTTCATTAGTCTGCTACCCCAAGCACAAACCCCTTTAAATCTTCACAAATAATTGTTTCTTTGTCTAAAAATAATATATAGCCTGCTTTGTTCACCTTGAGGATTCCATTTTTATGAGACCTCCGTGCATATGAATTAAATTGGTTTTTTTCTTCCTATTAATCTGTTTGCATCAATTTAATTATTAGACCAAGCAAAAGAACTCCCCAATAATACATAACATTGTAATGAACATCTCATGTATACAGCTTTTTTCCATATCTTAGATGATTCTTTTTAATTAGTAAGCTAGAGTCTCAGAAGTGAAACTGCTGGATCATAGGGTATGAACATTTTTGAGGACTCTTGATGCATATTGCCAAATTATAATATCCACTTTCTGTAATTCTGAAGATATTGCAATGAAAATTTTGACAAGGACAGACTTAGAGACCTTAGTCACCCACTCATCTTTGTGTTTCTGAGTAGCTACCACAGGAACAGAGTCTCCTAAGGAGGAAAAAAACTAAAAGCTGTGAAAGGAGAAGTGCAAAGAATTTTTAAAAAAAATTTTTTTTTTTTGAATTAAGGGAAAACTGATAAGGGACAGGAAAAGGCTTAGGCAAGCTGGTCACAGTCAGCAACAGACAGATGTGACACAATAAAAACTGGGTCATTGAGTTGGGACAGCCCTAGGACATAAAAAGACTGAAATGAAGTAAAGCTCTGGATTACTTTGTTCTTGAATATTGAATTTTTTCAGAAGCATGGAGCATGAAATATTACAGTGATAAGCCAAGATTGGAAACATAGCCAAGAAAAAGAGGTCTTTAAGGGATTGTTTAAAATGTTCTGAAGGAATAATTTGGTTTGGTCTTAAACGGCTCAAAAAGTAAATTGACATAAAGCTTTTGCATAGCAAAATAGGCATGGAGGCAGAAAACAATGAGGCAAGTGGAATGGTTTATCCTGTAAATTCGTTACAATGTAAAACGTTAGATTTTTGCTCCTACAAAAGGTTTGTCAGCAAACTTTAATGCTGTATTTTTTAAGTGCAATTAACACTAATTTGTTATGGGTATACATCTTATTCTAGTTTTAAAAGACTGTTAATTTGAGGGTTTTCAGTCAACAAAAAAACAAAACTAAACAGCTAATCATTCTAAAAATCATTCTAAGAATCATCCTAAAAACCTCCTGTCCACTGCATACCCCACTCCCGCCACAGTGTTTAAGCCTTAAGCATTTAAAAACATTCAGGCCCTAGAAAAATGTGTTTAAAATCAGGTTTAACCACGACGTTTAAATTTATCCTGGTACTTACATAGATGTACATCTTTCTGAAAATGAGGCTAAGCATCGGTGCGTAATCATTTCAACCAAACTCAAGAAAGAATAAAACTCTTAAAAAGGCACAGACCAGAAGATAAATAAAACATATATTCTATGAAAAATTAAGACACTTGGACACTTAGCTTATCAACATGCTCAATCTAAATAAGTTCCACAGCCACACCCTTAACTGGAAAGGGCTTTCTAAGCCAGTGAGGTCTGTACAATCACAGTGTATATATCACAGCTACTTATTCGTCCTTCATTGTTCCACAAGCCTAAGTGTTTAGCACTTGGCTACGTTAAAAATGTAGACTTTTAAAAACAATAATCAACCAAGAATGGCCTTCTCTTTCAATTTTTCAGAACTCTAATAGCACTATATTTGGCTGATAGGAAAGTGGTATTATCGATTCATCTCTAAAGGGTTTTAGTTCCTGATCTTGAGTTATTTATATTCTAATCGAAAACACATTGGAGACACTGCTCAATATTATAGCTCAAAAGAGAAAAATGTTTGATATTCAAATTCAAATTCAAAATGCAAATTCAAAAAATGTTTGATATGTTTAATAATTATTTTATAAATGCTTGATTCATTAGTACCTAGAAGAACTAAAATCATCACTAAAGAGAGTGGAAGTTTAGGACTTTGCTTCAATAGCTTTCCTAAAAAGAATAAAAGCTGCTAAGAGTTAAATTTTTTGCTATCCTAAAAACTAGAGCTCCTGATGCCCAATAAGCCCTTGCTAAGGAAGGCAGGAGAGCAGTTCACTGTTGATTATTTGGTAATTTACAAAGCAGAGCAGCAAAGGATATATTCATGCTTTTTATTTTTAGTATGCTATAATTTTGTTCTGCAAAGTAAACTTAATTTACTTAGCTCCAACGGTATGCCATCCACTATGCTTTGGTACTCCAGGACAAAAAGATAAATAGGATTGAGTCCCTGCCCTTCCAGCCAAGGGCTCGCAGAGGAGACAAATTTAAGGTGATCATCATGGCTTATGAAAATATTGTAATAGAGCTATGTAAAATATGAAGAAAAGTGAGGAATCCTGACTAGGAGGCAAGATAGTCTTTCAGACAGATGGAACAGCATAGACAAAGGCACAGACATCTGAAAATATAAGGCCTGAACAGAAGCAAAAGTAGTTTGATATGATTAAAATATAAGGTATGTTGAGAAGGGCCTGAGATGAGCTGGAAAGACTGGCATCAGGATGTTATCAGTGTTTCATATAATAAAGAGTTTGAACTTTATACTGTAGGCAATGAATGGTGTATCTATATTGAAACAGAAGACAATGCTGCCATATTTGAAAATGATACAAAGCTGAGAGGGAGAGCTAATTTGATAGATAATGATCACATTTCAAAAGAATCTCATAAGAGGCTGAAATGCTGGCACAAATACATTTTACACACACATACACACACACATCTTCCAACCCACACCTCTCAAAAAATCAGTTCACTAATAATTAAGGAGCTCATTATGTGCTATTTTTCAAGGGAAAATATCTGGGTGGTCTTACGTGAGGACAAGCATATCTTAATAGAAGTATAATGACCAGATCATGGAAAGGAACAATCTCACTGTTCTCTTCCATGTTGCACTAGTAAATGTCTCATCTTTATTGTACCTTCCCTACAGTTATTGAGAAATCTAAAAATAAATCTAATCATGCCACTACTCTCCTTAAAATTCCACCAGACTCTCCACTTCCTGCAGCAGAACACCCACAGTCCTTTGCGTGGCGCACCAGGCCTCTTCCCGCCTGTCTGGCTCGTCTTGCCACCCCTCCAATCCTACGCGTGCAGCTCCTCCAGTGCACCATTCTGGATTTTGCCTCCGGACCTTTTCCCTCCATTCAGCTCTCAGCCTGAAGTAACTTTATCCACGTGGTGAAGTTCTGCTTGTCTTATAATGCTTGGCTCAACTGTCATGTCCTCCATGGAAATGTTCCATTGTCTCCTACCTACTTCCAGGTAACACTTGCACACTTTTCTTTGTATCTCTGCTGCTCATCTTTTATGACTGCATCGAAAATGATTAGTTATATGTATTTGTATATATGAGGTTCCTACTACTTAATTGTAAGGTCTTCATGGTAAATGTCTTATTCATCCTTGTATTTCCAGTGCTTACCACATTGTAAGTGTTCAATAAATATTTGGTGATGTTGGGGAGCAAAATTTGCCGCCCCAAAGTGTCTCTGGCATGTAGATGATTTCAAGCTGAAAACAAACAAGGCCCAAAAGCCTCAGGAAGAAACTCTGACCTTCCGCCAACTGCCTAAAAAGAATTTAGATGAAGGGCCTGTTTCCAGAACGGAGCTATCGCCAGAGATACCTGCAGCGGATACGGGCCAGGTGCGGTGAGGGAAACTCTTAGAGATAGAGTCCACTCTGTGTCCCCTTGTCTCTGCACGGCCCAGCAAACATTCATTTAACAAACATTTGCCTTCCATCTTCATGTTAATTGCCTTCCTCCCCTATGATGTCCCAGACCCTTAACCCCCAACATCCCCTTTTTTTCTTTAACTGAAAATGGTATTTAAGGTGAAGGTTTCAGCCATTTTGATGATTACTCAGTTTTCCTGGGTCTCTCCCATGTACACGTTATTAAACTTTTGTTTGGATTTCTCCTGTTAATCTGTCTCATGTCAATTTAATTCTTAGACCAGCCAGAAAGAAAATTTCCTCCTCCATGACAGTGAACAAATGAATGAACGGACTTAGTTAAGGGGAATCAGTGTTGCACGGTGGTTAAAACCACGGGTTTTGGAAGCAGACTTATGCTCAAATCCTTGCTCCATTTATCAGTTTGGTCGAGTTATTTAACTTAACCTAATCCTTAGTTTATTCATCTTTAAAATGAGTGCTTATAGGACTTTTGCAAGAATTAAATGAGATAAACATAGTAGAATAAGCATTCATATATGGAAAATATTCTTATAATTTTATATTCTGAATTTCCTGGGCACTTTAATTCCTTCTAGGTCTTTAAACTCACTTTATTTCTTTATGGGCCCAGCAACTTGACCCTCAGGCTTGATCAGGCAGGGGTTTTGATTACCTCAATCTAAACTGATAAGACACTTACTGATAATGTATAATAGGAGCTATATCGGCTCTGTGTTCCCTGCACACTGAACGCAGGCATAAGGCTTGCCCTCCCTGGGGGTCCAGGTCCATTTGGGGGATCAAGTTATAACTGCAGAGACTCCTTGGAAAGCAAAGCTTTAAAAGAAGGAAATCAGATATTATTACAAGGATGTTTTTAACAAGCTAATGTATATCCATTGGGGACATTTCCACTACAATAAGGCACATCTAAGTTTTTTTTTGTTACACCTTTCTCTTGAGGCAGTATGATCTTAGAGTTGTAAAGGTCTTTAGAAGTCATTGCTGATGTAGGGAGGTGATATAGATACATTGTCTCAGGTGGCCAGCTAATTACTTTGGTGTTGTCCATGTGGGCTTAGAAGTTTGATCCTTGGCTTTCCCAACCAGAAACTCGATTTTGTTAGTATATCCCAAATTAAGCAGACTCAAAAGGAGTGACCACAGTAACTAAACTTATAAAAGATTAATGTACAAACCAGGGTACGAATTTATTCATTTATAATGCAAAATACAACTGCCAGTATATTTTTTTCCCATAGGAAATCTATTTAAAAAGCCAAATTATAATCATTAAAGTTGCTTGGTAATCATGAGATCAAAGAAATTGATGTTTGTGTCACCTAGCTATGATGACTTGAGGCACTCATCTCTGCTCTACAGATATGTCTGCCAAGACTACTTGAATCGAGGCTGATCAGGGTTCCCTCTCCCCAGGCCTGGGGGATGCCATGAGCAAAGTCAGGGAAGGCAAAAATTTCATTTCATGTTGTGTGTAGGGAATCCCATTCAGTGTATGTAATGTTCAAGCGTGAGCTGAGAGGAAGAAAGCAGAAAGATGAGGCTGAAGAGACCAGATCATTGGATGTAGAAAATGGTAGAAGGATTGACCAGGGCAGGGCAAAGAATTATTAAGTGGTATTGAGAGCTCACCTGGGGGTGGAAACGATGGATGTGTGCAGCTATTCCAACCTATGCAATTGGGTCATTTTCTAGAACTTTCTGGGTACTCTTGGGCAGAAGGTAGATGGTTAAGTTGATCCAGAGTTAGGAGTATATGGAGCAAATGCAGTGGAAAAACAACAGTAAGAAGATTTTCAAGTATTGTTTGTAGTGGCAAGAGGAATGAGCCCTGAGATTTCTACTAAGTGAAACCATGAAGGATAATCAGCAGAAAAGGATGGGGCAGAGGTCCTGATGAGGTAGAAAGCAAGTTTGAATATCTGTCTCCACTACAGTTAATGAGCATCTTGAGGACAGGGACTACTTCTTATTCATTGTATCCCCAGTACCTAAGACCATGCTCGGCACATCATAGGCATTTAAGAACGTTAGCTGAATGTACAAATGAATAAACAAACAAGCCATGTTAGAACTCAGCTCCTGCCTCCTATTCTTTTATTTTTTTTTATTTTTTTTTATTTTTAAATATTTATTTATTTATTTATTTATTTATTTATTTATTTTTGGCTCTGTTGGGTCTTCATTGCTGCACTTGGGCTTTCTCTAGTTGAGGTGAGCGGGGGCTACTCTTCGTTGTGGTGCTCGGGCTTCTCATTGCAGTGGATTCTCTTGTTGTGGAGCACGGGCTCTAGGCATACGGGCTTCAGTAGTTGTGGCATGCAGCCTCAGTAGTTGTGGCTCGTGGGCTCTAGAGCGCAGGCTCAGTAGTTGTGGCACATGGGCTTAGTTGTTCCACGGCATGTGGGATCTTCCCGGACGAGGGCTCGAACCCATGTCCCCTGCATTGGCAGGCGGATTCTTAACCACTGCACCACCAGGGAAGTCCCTGCCTCCTATTCTTAATATACAGTAATTTCTCTAATAGGTAATAGATAATAGATAATTTCTACCCTAGAGGGTAGAAATGCCACATTTACTCATACCTAAATCTTTTTGGCATAAAAAAAAATCTTAATTTTAAAACCGGTAACCACTCTTAACTAAATGTAAGCTTTCAAATTTTGACGAGACTCCCAAAACTAATACAAGTAATAGCTACCACCATTTAATTGAAGGTCTGCCATGTACCAGAGGCTGTGCTAGGACTTTATCTCATTTGATTTGCATGACAACTCTGTAAGGCAGGAATTATTCCCATTTTACAGAAGCTAAAATTGGGACTCAGGAGAGGTTAAAGAACTTATTCAGAGTCACACAAGTAAACAGAAGACAAGATTTAAACCTAAGCCTGGGACTTCCCTGGTGGTGCAGTGGTTAAGAATCTGCCTGCCAGCTCTATTTACAATAGCCAGGACATGGAAGCAACCTAAGTGTCTATCGACAGATGAATGGGTAAAGAAGATGTGGCACATATATACAAAGGAATATTACTCAGCCATAAAAAAGAAAAGAAACTGAGTTATTTGTAGTGAGGTGGATGGACCTAGAGACTGTCATACAGAGTGAAGTAAGTCAGAAAAAGAAAAATAAATACCGTATGCTAACACATATATATGGAATCTAAAAAAAAATGGTTCTGAAGAATCTAGAACAGGACAGGAATAAAGACGCAGACGTAGAGAATGGACTTGAGGACAAAGGGACGGGGAAGGGTAAGCTGGGACGAAGTGAGAGAGTGGCATGGACATATATACACTACCAAATGTAAAATAGATAGCTCGTAGGAAGCAGCCTCATAGCACAGGGAGATCAGCTTCGTGCTTTGTGACCACCTAGAGGGGTGGGATAGGGAGGGTGGGAGGGAGACGCAAGAGGGAGGAGATATGGGGATACATGTATATGTATAGCTGATTCACTTTGTTATAAAGCAGAAACTAACACACCATTGCAAAGCAATTATACTTCAATAAAGATGTTAAAATAAAAAAAAAAAAAAGAATCCGCCTGCCAATGCAGGGGACACAGGTTTGAGCCCTGGTCCGGGAAGATCCCACATGCCATGGAGCAACAAAGCCCGTGTGCCACAACTACTGAGCCTGCACTCTAGAACCTGTGAGCCACAACTACTGAGCCCACGTGCCACAACTACTGAAGCCCACGCGCCTAGAGCTTGTGCTCTGCAACAAGAGAAGCTATCACAACAAGAAGCCCACGCACCGCAACAAAGAGTAGCCCCTGCTCACCACAACTAGAGAAAGCCTGTGCACAGCAACGAAGACCCAATGCAGTCCAAAATTAATTAATTAATTAATTAATTAAAAAATAAATAAATAAACCTAAGCCTGTTGGGCTCTAAAGACCATGCATTTTCACTAAGCAGTGTTACTTGTCCCCAGACATATGCTCCAAAAATTTTTTGGGGGGGTTGATTTAGACCTGTCCAATCTGGAAGCCAAAGCAGGAAAAATGAAGCTATTTCTCCTCTTTGGACCCCAGATCTTCAGGGGTCAAGACAAATAGTAAAAAAGGGGTACACAAGCTATTATCATTTTTTTAAATAGAATAGTATGTTTACCTATGGAAAGGCTGAGCAATTTTTAGCAAACTAGAAATCTGGGGGGTTTTGCTTTTGGTTGGAATTGTACTAACTCAGAGCATTGGCCTTGGTCATTTCAGGTTCATCCAAGCTGGCTGGCAGTTAAAGAGATATATATTTGATTAATTTTTTAAATGGGAACGCTTTTGATAAACTAATTAAAAGGACTGCTATTTTCTGATGTAGTTCCTTGTGAAAAGCTAAATGTTTTTCCTGTATTATTTACTCCTCCAAGGAATTCTAATAATTGTATTACTTTACATTAGTATAATACAGATCTTCCTCTACTGACAATGGGGTTATGTCCCGATAAACCCATGATAACTTGAAAGTATCATAAATTGAGTATGCATTTAATGCACCTAACCTACTGAACATCATAGCTCAGCCTAGCCTATGTTAAACGTGCTCAGAAGACTTCTATTAGCCTGCAGTTGGGCAAAATCATCTAACACAAAGCCTCTTTAAAATAAAGTGTTGACTATCTCATGTAATTTATTGGATACTATACTGAAAGGGAAAAGCAGGGTGGTTGTAAGTGTATTCGTTGTTTTCCCTTGTGATCACGTGGCTGACTGAGTCACGGCTGCCCGTGCCCAGCATCACAAGAGAGCATAAAGCAGCATATTGTTGGCCCAGGAAAAGGTCCAAATTCAAAACCTGAAGTATGGTGTCTACTGAATGCGTATGACTTTTGCACCATCATAAAGTCCGAAAGTTGTAAGTAAAACCATCATAAGCCAGGGACATCTGTAATCATTATAATAATACCATTTTCCATTTTGCCAGTGAGAAAAACCGAGCAACAGAGAGCTCTAGTAAGTTTATCGAGATCACAGAGCGTGTAGCTGGCAGAACTGGGATTCAAATTGAGGTCCATCCAAAGCTTTACCACACAGTTCAGTTCTACAGATTAATGCAAGTCCTATGGTTTGGGGGGCATGTGGGATTCTAGGATGAGTTAAGATACTGTTCAAGAGACTTATAGTCTAGTAGCACCTTTCCAAACTTGGGGTGTCAGAGAGAGTAATAAAGGGGTGCTTGTGGGGGGACTCTGGGCCCCACTGCATGGGGTTCTGTCCCATTTCAAATAGCCAAGGCATACAGAGCACGAACCCACTGTTGGAGGTAGGAAGCAGCAGTGCTTTTAGAGCAGTTTGGCACGTAGAGCTGATTCACTTTGTGATACAGCAGAAACAAACATACCACTGTAAAGCAAGTACACTCCCATAAAGATGTTAAAGATAAAATAAAATATATTTATTAGGACAGGAACATCCACTAGTTACCAATTAAAAGAATCAGGGCAGAAAGGGTGACTGAATGGGAAATTCAGGGTGTTTACCAAAGCTAAATAGCATTTTCGGGGATAATATTTTGCATCTGCATGGGAATATATTATTTTCAAAATATTTTGTAAATGCTAACTCAAGTAATTTCTAACATTCAATTTTATAGATAATTAGAGAATATTTAATAATAAAAATAATAAAACAAGAAAATAAATAAATAAAGCAGTTTGGCATGCACACTCACTTCCTTCTCTTCTTGAAAGAAAACCCAAAGCCACATTTTATTAAGCAAAATTCCTGCAAATGCAAATTAATGAAGTACAAACTGAGAGCTCACACAGAAGCTGACAAAGGAGAAAAACGAACAGTCATATGGGGTGGTCAGAAAAGGATTCTGAGAGGCAATTTAAATCATGGGGGCTTCTGTGCCAGTTAAGATACCATGCTTTTCTGTTTCTTTTAGTAAAGGGCCTGGTATTAAAATTTAAAAATAAGAAAACCTTTCCACAAATGCATAACTTCTTGAGTCCTATGAATCTATAACTGAGATGTTTCTAAACTGTATTCTTTAAAATATGAGTTGCCAGATCTTTCTCAATATTTATACCTCAGCGTTTATAGTAAGTTTTTTTTTTTTTAAATATCGAGTTAAATATTTTCTGAAATCCATTTTTGGTCTTACAGAAACAAAAAGGAACTGATTCTGGATTTCGTAGATGTAAGACCGTGGAGCTTAAATGTCCAAACTTACCTAATAACATTTTAATGGAAGGTTTTTATCTTGTTTTGCTTTGCTTTTTAAACTTTAAAAAAAAAAATAGAGTTAAGGCTGATGCCCATGTGCACTAGGGGTGTTATTGTGCGGCTCCCTATCACACAAAATCTTAATAACACACCTATGGCTTGCCAAATTTCTTTTGAAAACTTCAGTCTTCTAGGTTATAAAAACAGCCCCCAGTAAGCTGCTGCCTTTACTGTGTGAAATGGAATGAGCCAAACACTTCTTCCCTTTGCAAACAAGCCCGATCAGCACATGGACTGAAGAGTGAAAAAGACACAACGAAAATACAAGAATAACCAAGCCCCCCAGAAAAATCGATGCCCACGCCGATCGATCACAGGACAATCACAAGGCAACATGATCCTCACCAAAGACAAAAGCAATTTGCTTGTAGCAAACACAGCTGCAGTTAATAGCATGAGTGACATCAAGAGCAGATAGGAGTGCACACATGCCAGATTTTCATGATTTCAGTAGAGAAAACTCCACCTTCTACTTCATTCAGGGCCAAGAGTAAAGACAGGCAAATGGAAAATATGCTGGAAACTGTTGGGACTCTCCAATGAAAACATTCCTTCCCTTTTCATTTTAACTATTTGAGACAGCCAAGCTCCGGAGCTAGAAGAAGAAGAATCAGTCACCACTTACCCCTGGGGTAAACCCACCCTAGGAGTGTTTTACCATAATTGTTTTCTGAGATGCTGGGCCACTCCAGAATATGGTTACCCTTTCCAAAGCCTCGGGGTGTCCATGTTGTGTATGCTGCCAACCTCGAGTTACCTGGTAAAGGTGTCCATTTGTAGAAGGCATGCTGTTTTCAAGTTTAATTCCTGGCTTAACAGTATAAGCCCCTGTATTATTGACAAAAACATAGCCAAATACCCACACACAATAGTGTGTGTTTGTGTGGTTTTGTTGTTTTTAAATCTGGCCCCTGAGCAGAGAAATTGTGCTAAGGATGGGGAAGTCTTTAATTCCACCCAAAAAAGAACAGAACAAAACAGAGGAGTGTCAGCAAGCAGGAGCTCAGTATAAGCCTTTTAAATCCAGCCTCTTAGTAGGTTAGGGACTGTTTCTTTCTTCATTGATTTCCCTAGATTCTGGATTCAATTCCTGACCTTCCCAGTTGAACTACAAAGGAAATTTAGCTTTTAGGAGAACTGCATAAATGGGTCCTATGTGTTTGAATGGCAATCTTGGAATGGCAGTCAGAGTTGCCCCTTGCTAGTTGCTTTTAGGATTGCCCTAAATATCACAGGTTTTCTAATTCTTTTTCAAAAAGCTCATTCGTTATTTTAAAAAAAAAAGTTTGTCCATATCTTGATTGCTTGATAAAAATAGTCTATTCCTCCTTCATGTAAAATTCAGCAAGGTCAGTACCAAGGCCGTGGCTTTTATTGTCCACGTGGCATCTTTCTATGGCATTCACCTTAATAAATACAAATAGCTTTGCATTTGGGTCATACCTTTCCACAGTAAGTATCTGTGTTTAAACTATCATCTTTTTTTAAAAAAATATTTATTTATTTACTTACCTATTTGACCGCACT
Organism: Balaenoptera ricei; assembly: GCF_028023285.1. Classification (NCBI taxonomy): domain Eukaryota; kingdom Metazoa; phylum Chordata; class Mammalia; order Artiodactyla; family Balaenopteridae; genus Balaenoptera; species Balaenoptera ricei. The sequence continues at coordinate 49,754,692 of NC_082651.1, forward strand.
GGGTCTTAGTTGCGGCACGCGGGATCTTTGTTGCCACTTGCCGGATCTTTAGTTGCGGCATGCAGGATCTTTTAGTTGCAGCATGCGGGCTCTTAGTTGTGGCATGCGGGCTCTAGTTCCCTGAATAGGGATCGAACCCGGACCCCCTACACTGGGAGTGTGGAGTCTTAACCATTGGACCACTAGGGAAGTCCCTAAGCTATCATTTTGGTTACTTTCAAAGCCAATTGGGAAGGCAAAAACAGGGAATCACAGACTGTGGAAGAGGAAATGACATACTCAGATCAAGTTCATGTGAGCACACAACTTGGATCCAGGTCTGACCACTGGTCCTGAGGCAGGAGATAGATGGGCCCCAGGCTGAGCAGCTGGAGTTCATCCCCTGTGGACAGATACTCCAAAATAGCAGGAGGGAGGAGAAGCTGAGCCCTGCCCAGATAAGAGATAGAGACCATGTATTCCTCATTCTCAAAGTCAAGGAGACCTTCCCAGCTACACACGCACAGAAAGGTTCCTTGAAGGTCAAAAAGGGAGGGAGCGTCACCTCATAGTAAGTGATGTCAACCTACCCCTAGGCCTCTTCCCTAGAATCCATCTTAGCTGAGAGATCCACGCACACACATGGGAGGACACTGACATAAACCAAATACAGGCTCAGAACCAGGTAAAGCAAGATGATTGGCCAAAGGAAACCCGGAAGAAATGTCCTATTAAAGTGATTCAAACTACCATGAGGGCGTGACTCTCTCTCTGAGCCCTCCCGTGTTTCTATCCACATGTACCCTTTTCCTCCTAATAAACACTTTATTTGTTTCACTACTTTCCATCTCTCTGTGGAAATTCATTTCTACACAGCTGACGGGCCAGGGCCTTGTCACTGGCCCCTGGTGGTCTAGTGGGTAGGATTCAGCGCTCTCACTGTCACAGCCTGACTTCAGTCTCTGGCCGGGGAACCGAAATCCTGCTTCAAGCTGCTGCAGGCCAAGGCCAACGGAGATCAGTCTTACAAGGTCATACTTTCCCTACACTCCTTCTCTTTTATATGCGTTGTTACCTAGAGTTATAGCCTGGACATGAACTGAATACCATGACCTCTATCTTAACTATTCTCTATTTCAAAGTAAACTCAGGGTGAGATCTATGCAAGTTTTGTTTGCTTACTTTTTTTTTTTTTAACTTCAGTTTTCTTATTATTAAGAAACACTAATCCCACCCACTCACCTATCTCAGAGGCATTTTAGAGTCAAATGAGGTCTATAAAGAGAAAGGAGAAAGGTAAGGGTTTATGATTAAGGTGAGCAGAACAACAGTCCCCCAAAGATGTCCACATCCTAATCTCTAGAACCTGTGAACATGTTAGGTTACATGGCAAAAGGGAATTAAGTTCGCAGATGGAATTTGGGTTGCTAGGCAACTGGCTTTGAAGGAGGGAAATGATCCTGGTTTATTCAGGTGGGTCCAATGTGATCACAAGGGTTCTTAAATGTGGAAGAGGAAAGCAGAAGAGTGAGTGTCAAAGGGATGGGATGTGTGAAAGACTCTCCTGGCCATTGCTGACTTTGAAGATGGAAGGAGTCATACATAAGCCAAGGAATGCGGGCAGCCTCTAGAAGATGCAAAAGGTAAGAAAATGGATTCTCTCCTAGCACCTCCAGAAGGGAACACAGCCCTGCTCACACCTTGGTGTCAGCCCAGTGAGATCCATTTGTGTTGTTTTCAGGCACTAAATTTGTGGTAATTTGTTATGTAGTCATAGGAAACTAATGCAATTATTAAAATGTTTGAACTTCCAAGGACTGAAATAAATTCTCAATGGATTATAAGAGCTGAGTGAAATACAATGAGTTGTTCCCCAGTGTCTGCCTGGTAGGTCACCCAAACACTAGTAAGATCTCAGGGCTGGCAGGAGCACACAGCCAACCAGGAGTGGTAAAGCCCTGACTGGGGCTGTCCCCAGGATACCCTGAGTAGGGGCATGTGCTAAAAATGACAAGAGTTTGATATCCTTCCCCACTGTTAGGTGGAAACACCCTTTCCCATCTGCACCCCCCCACCAACCCTGCTGTCACCAAGGTGTGGGCAGGTGACCCTCCTCTTGCTGTTGTCCCTCCACTGGAGCTGCATCCACTTTGTCTCTCTCTTTCGGTTCCGCCACTATGCTTTTCAATCCCTTCCAGACTGCTCTCAGCTCATTCCCCAGGCAGCAGGAGTCGGAGCTCTGTGATCCTCCCTGGGGCCTAATCCCCAGGGACACCTCTGCCATCAGGTTCCAGATTCAGGAATGGGGCAGAGTAACTGAGCAACTTCATCCTTACTCTATTCTTTTTTTTTTCTTACATCTTTATTGGAGTATAATTGCTTTACGATGTTATGTTAGTTTCTGCTGTATAACAAAGTGAATCAGCCATACGTATACATATATCTCCATATCTCCTCCCTCTTGCATCTCCCTCCCACCCTCCCTATCCCACCCCTCTAGGTGGTCACAAAGCACCGAGCTGATCTTCCTCTGCTATGCGGCTGCTTCCCACTAGCTATCTATTTTACGTTTGGTAGTGTATATATGTCAACGCTGCTCTCTCACGTCATCCCAGCTTCCCCGTCCCCCCCCTCCACCGTGTCCTCAAGTCCATTCTCTACGTCTGCATCTTTATTCCTGGCCTGCCCCAGGTTCATCAGAACCATTTTTTTTTTTTAGATTCCATACATACGTGTTAGCATACAGTATTTGTTTTTCTCTTTCTGACTTACTTCACTCTGTATGACAGACTCTAGGTCCATCCACCTCTACCTCAAGAAACAAGAAAAATCTCAAATAACCTAACCTTACATCTAAAGCAATCAGAGAAAGAAGAACAAAAAAACCCCCTAAGTTAGCAGAAGGAAAGAAATCATAAAGATCAGAGCAGAAATAAATGAATAAGAAATGAAGGAAACAATAGCAAAGATCAATAAAACTAAAAGCTGGTTCTTTGAGAAGATTAACAAAATTGATAAACCATTAGCCAGACTCATCAAGAAAAAAAGGGAGAAGACTCAAATCAGCAGAATTAGAAATGAAAAAGGAGAAGTAACAACTGACACTGCAGAAATACAAAGGATCATGAGAGACTACTACAAGCAACTATATGCCAATAAAATGGACAACCTGGAAGAAATGGACAAATTCTTAGAAAAGTACAACCTTCCAAGACTGAACTAGGAAGAAATAGAAAATATGAACAGACCAATCTCAAGCACTGAAATTTAAACTGTGATTAAAAATCTTGCAACAAACAAAAGCCCAGGACCAGATGGCTTCACAGGAGAATTCTACCATTCAGAGAAGAGCTAACACCTATCCTTCTCAAACTCTTCCAAAATATAGCAGAGGGAGGAATACGCTCAAACTCATTCTGCGAGGCCACCATCACCCTGATACCAAAACCAGACAAAGATGTCATAAAAAAAGAAAACTACAGGCCAATATCGCTGATGAACACAGATGCAAAAATCCTCAACAAAATACTAGCTTACTCTATTCTTGTTGGAAGATCACACCTGTTTCACATACATCTCATCAGAGGGCCTCCAGGGACAGAGGCAGAGCAAATGCCAGATTTGAAAATTATTTTCCTCCAGCTTTGCATTAATATTTTATTCCAATCTTGCCCCAAAGTCTGCTCAAGATGAAAAGCTTGAGGGGGTTCCAAAGGCAGATCAGAGCCGAACTGATTTCTGTCCATGTCTCCAGCCGCACCCCACCCCACCACCAGCAGCCTTATCATTAAAATGACAATCCTGCCCCGAAGAGTCCTCTATTCCTGCAGATTTACACACACCCAGCACCCCAGCCAGGCTTCTGAGGCTCTTTCCTGGTCAGTTCAGCTTCCACAGGAGCGTCCACTCTGACCCACATTCCTGGAACCGTTTCTTTTGCAAATCAGCAGGTTTTAAGCAAACAAGGGCACATTTCAGGACATGGAACTACGCAATTAGCTGAGAGTAAATCTGGCAAAGCATCTGGTCTGCTCACCAAAATAGAAATACAAAAAAAAGAGAAAAGAAAAAAAGCAGCTTTTAAAATTAAACATTAACTGTGTAAGGTTAATTCTGTGCAAGTCTACTTGAAATGGAACAGAGCGGCACTGGCTCTGTACAGGGGGTGGAGGGCCTGGGGTTCCTGGGCCTGCTCAGGAGAATCATCGTTTGATTGGGGCAGATGCTGAACACAGAGACAAATATAATTCAGCAGTGCCAGAAAATGACAGTACATAGCTGGTCATCTGCTGCCATCTCCTAAAATCAACTTTCAGTAGGTTTTAGCACTTTACTAACTGTAAAATTAGAATTGTACATTAGAATTGCTAAAAGGACACACTGGATTAATCAAATTAAAGAAACACTCCCTGATCTCTTGGATCTTGGAACACATATCCTATGTAAAATCCTTGTACCACTCTTCTCTGGCATAATGCAAGGTCAAAAGCGCAGGTCAGTGGAACAATAATAGGGCAATGAAGAGAAGAAAGTGGTGGCAAACATATTCACTATCAGACCCTTGGAGCTGAGAGACCCTTTCATTTCATGAATATTTTTCTTGAAGTTTTGTAACCTCCCCCCTCTGAGAATCAGAAAGACCAGTTTGATGTAATATTTGCAAACATTAGAGTAAAATAACACAGGTAAAAAGCAAAAAGTTCAGGCAAGGTTTTCAGGGGAAGAAGCAGGGAACATGGAAGTCAATATTGTCTTTTCCTCACTTCTGCAGCAATAGGAAGCCCCTATAATAGAAATTATGAATCAATTAGGAAAGTCATGACTGTTCTTCTCCTATCCCTCATTCTGCTCATCTGAGGAATTCTTATATAATTATCCACCAGCTGACTTTACAGTATGACCATCCTTTTTGGTCAAAGCCAAACTATTCCAAACAATATGAGAAACAGGTAGAAATAGATTTCAGTAGAGATAAATACAGACTTGGTGACATGAAAAAATATCAAAGCACTCAAATGGAAGCTGGAAACTAAAAGGTCACACAGGGTAGAGGGTCCTAGTAGACCACAAACAAAAGTCAGCAGGTCTTTAAAGGACAAGGATAATACACAGGAGGCCAGAAACAAGATCAGAACATGTATGTGCTATACACAATGGGGTGAGTTAGCTACATGTGGCTATTTAAATTCAAATAAATTAAAACTAAATAAAATTTGAAATTCAGTTCTTCAGTCAGCCTAGCCACATTTCAAGTGCTCAATAGCCACACATGGCTAGTGGCTACTTATTGGACAACACAGATCTAGAACATTCCCATTATTGCAGAAAGTCCTATTGGATGCTGCTACCCTAGAGATAGAGGAGCCTAGAAATAGTCTGGACAAGCACCACCAAGGTCACTGAAAAATAGAGCCTTTGAAAGAGGCATTAAGATTAAATTAAGTTTCTTAAACTTTGAAAGGAAAAAGGTGAGGACTGACTCTGGGCTTTCAAACTATGTTAACTGCTGAGCAAAGACCAGATGTTTTCCACTTGTTTGAAGAGCTCCAACAGGAAGCTTATAAATTAGTCATAAAGAACCTCTAATTGTGAGGTGACTGGACACTGGAAGTGAATAGGAAGGAACACTGTCAAATTTGTATCCAGGGAAAGATTTAAAAATAGAGTAGAAACACGACATCTGGATTGACTAGAAGGAACTTTCTCTTAATCACCAATTTGATCAGTTCAAGTCCAGGACATAGAACACTCAAGTGACAGGCACAGAGGTGGGTGGCTGCATGAATCCAGAAGGCTTTAGTTTTGTTTTGATCCCTTGTACATATGGGGACTGCAATCCCAAATCACGGCCTTAGATCTTGACCTCAAAGCCTGGCTACCTTTGTTTCACCCTACAGACTCCCTTTGTCTCCAAAGGGAATTAGAAAAGCTCAACTCGTGGTTCAAGGGTACAGCAAACTTTAGACAGTTGAATGTAGAGACCCAAATGATATCTTTCTCTCCATCCTCAGATAAGCTTGTTCTATATGGTAAGATGACTACCAGAAGCCAAGCCCCACACTTAATCTAACAAGCCCCCAAGAGAAAAAGATCATATCTTCCCTAATAGAAAATTCCAAGGAAAGGTTCTGATTAGTCCATTCTGGGTCAATGCCCATTTATGGGTCAGTCACTGCCCAAGAGGATGGGGCTCTCTGATTGGTCAGGTCTGGGTCACATGTTCATCCCTTTGCCTAAGGGTGGATTGTAAACCCAAACCCAAACTGCACGGGATGAGTTCCTCACAGGAAAGAGGAGTCTTGTATACTGTATGGTCCATAACAATGTGCTCACTGCAACTTCTCAGACTTGGTTTCCCCATCTGTGAAAAGGGGATAGAATATTTTTCTCATAGGACTATTATGAGATTAAATGAAGCAATTTATGTAAAGCATCTGGCATATTGCTCAAAAGATGGCAGCTAATATTTTTGCCAAACAATAATTTACTATTATTTTGTTTAGGACACTTGGTGGCTTTGTAATCTGTCAGCATGGCCAGTCTGAACTACATCTTCCAGAATTCCCTTTCCTGTGTGTCTCTGGTTAGATTGAGCTGCAAGAGAGATTCACAAGGTAGAAATGAGGTAACAGCCATTTTGTAGCTCACACACATTGTCACTTAATCTGCTGGCTCACTTTGTCAAGCCTATAACAGTTCCACCTTCCCCTGGAACCTTCTTCAGCTTCTCTGACTCTTGGGCCAGGCGTGTGTTTGGTTCTGAGACAAAGGGCACCATCTTCTCCTGCAGGATACTCATACCGTCAAGTCAGAGGCAGTGAGGACTGACATGGGTTTCAATCCTTCTTGGGCTCCACCTCATGTTTGTGGGTTTCAACTTGTCCTTGTTTTCTACTTCACACCCACCTTCCCTTCCCAACTATCTTCTCTGAAGACCAAACTCAAGCATTAGACATGAAAGAAAATAGCCTTACAGAAACTCTTTAACCAGCCCACATAACTGTATAAGGTCAAATTCTCTCTCTCTCTCTCTCTCTCTTTCTCTCTCTTTCTCTCTCTCTCTCACACACACACACACACACACACACATACACACATCTCTAAGTGGTTCTGCCTCTCTCATTGGACCCTGATTGATGATACCAGAACCTATTTTTTATAAACTCTCCATAATGTCCATTTGGGGCTTAAAGGAAAGAAGAATCTTTGGAAATTGTTTCAAAAGAAGCACAAATTAGGATAAAACTAGAGTTAACCGTTAAGGTAAACTTCAAAATACTAATTAAAAAAAGAGAGAGAGCTAGAAAAAAAATAATACCATAGCACCAACCACATTCTGACCCCCCCACCAGATGCACAGTAAATGAAATAAATGGGACCAGCACCCTTTGTTATTGATCCTGCATTGGCTTGTACTTGCCCGAGGTCAGTAGCAAAGCCCATGCAAGAGGCAATGGAATGTAGGGCCAAAGGGATGAGTTCGATTACTTAAATCAAGCAGGAATTCTCTTCTGTCTACAGTTACATATAAGCTTAAGACCAATGAATGAGGGTATCCATGACACCCGTGTATATGCACCATGGGAATTTCTTGCCATGTACCTTTCTGCACTTGGAGACTTGGCTGGGTCCCCAGTGGCAGCTGCCCAGGACAGTGTTCTCTGGACTTCCTCATCCCTGCTCTCTCCATACAGGAAGCAACAAAGCAGTACATGCTGCTCCCTTCTCTGCTCTGTAGGGAACTCATAACAGGCAACACTGGCTAAGAAAGGAAGTATTCCCATCCCGTCACATGAACCCCTGAGGTGGATTTAGGAAAAAGTGATTTCACTTTGGATCTCCATCAAGGCATCTCTCAGGATAGGGAAGCTCATTGGCTTCTCGACCTTCCCTCCCAACTCTGTCTTCAAATCTCTCTTGTTTAGATGCGCCCACCTGAAATTTACCACTCGTGTCATTTACTGTGGACCCAAGTCACACCATATGAGAGAGCTTAATCATCTTTTTGCCTTGTAACAGTAAGTAGAGATGTTTCCAGCCAGGAGCTGGGAGGTTTAATGGCAGCTGATGGGGCTTTGCAGGGCGAGGGTATAGGGTCCAGGCAGTAGGGCAAGGGAGCTCTGAGACAGGGGGCAATGAGAGGGAGTTCCAGGAGCTGCCACAGCACAAATGCCTTGCGTTGCTCCGGTGGTGTGCGGGGCTGTCAGTCAGGGGGCCCATCAAGGTGGGAGAGGGCACATTAAGGAATGTAGAAGGGCCCTGAGCTTCCCTCTGCCACAGCTTGGCTTAAAGCCACATATCTTTCCTGCTTTGCATCTCAGTCGTTTCATGGGTTATGTCAGGGGCATGGCCCATGTCTCCTGTGATGGTAGGTCAGATGCCTCTGGCTTCCTGACCCCAATCCTTGACCTCATCTCTGAGTCTAACCACAGTCTGTGCTGGCCTCACCCTGATAGCATCTTGTCTCAAGAGCAGGCCCGTGTTTCTAGCTTCCTCTACTTGAGGATTTCTATGACGCTGCGGACACTAGTGGGAGCCCCCTTGAACCCATATATGCATAGCCCTGACACGCAGGCGAGCTAATGCCTCCAAAAGAACCCTCAGACAATGGGCAACGGGAGCTGATGATGAATGCCTCTCTGGCTGATCATCAGGTGGACCATCCTGAGAGACAATCCCAGGTGGGATTAAGCTCCACTTACAGAGCGATGACCTTGATAACACACCCATATTGGCTTTTTTTCCCCTTCCCTCCCTTTCCCCAGTGCCTCGCTTCTGCTCCCTGGGATCACGTCCCATATAAACTACCTGCACACACAATCTCTTATCTTGGGCTCAGCCTTCTAGAGGGGTGGACCCAGGAGAGGAAACATAACATTTCTGTGTAATCTCAACAAACCCCAGGGCCACAAGAGGCTCAGTCTTGGCAGGAAGTCCAGCAAACAATAACGGCATCATGCAAAAAAAGGAATTTGAACCTTTAGTATTTATAAAGATACATCAAAGAGGAGTCAGCACTTTCTAAACTCCCCCTGTCCAGGCCCCAAACCATCTCACAGCTACTCCAGACCCGTTCGCATGCCATTCTTGCTCTTCTTTTCCATCTCTTTTATTGTATGAATACATTTAGCTTCTCTGGCTTAAATCTCACACGCACGCGCGCACACACACACACACACACACACACACACACACACACACACACAGTAGTTCCATCTCTCTGTTGTCCTTCTGACTCAGTTTCCCTGAAGAGCCAGCAGCAATCTTTTGCTGGTGGTGGCAGAATGGGGGACTCCTGCTCCCTCCCAATGTCCTCCTCCTTTGGTTCTGGGATAAAAGTTAGACTGCAAGCTTCTAGGGCACAAACACAGAGCCTGGCTTGCATAATCGCTACAGCAAACCTAAAGGGAGACCTTTTTCCTGTCACGACACACATAGAAAGAGGCATTTTTGTAGCACAGACTCACGTAAATAGCTAAAACTGCCATCCCAAGGGGCTCCCTATCCTGCTTAGCAGAGTGTCCCCGTTTGCTGCACCCCAGCGTGTCAGACCACCCCAGCTGGGAAGGCGGGGGGACGTGCAAGCAGAGACTAGGGCTCCCACGCTGTGGTAGGTCCTGAGAACACGTGGACAGCTGGCTCTCTCTCGGCTCCTAATGAACACGAGCCCCGCTTGACATTTTCCTGCACATTCTTATATTTCCCAGCTGCCTCCCTGCCCCCAGCCACACGTTCCCCGACACGGCAATTAATTGTTCTCTGCTGTTCGGCGGCGCTGGTGTACGCAGCCAGGCCTGCAGTCTTGCTTTGTTCCCAGTTTAATCAGTGGCTGTCCCTGGCTGTCCCTCAAAAAGCAGACAAAACCAGCCAGCTGCAGAGCCAGCTGTCAGCGAACCCTGACACTGGCATTCAAGTGGCCACAAGAGAGCCTACAGAGCGCCCGGGCAGGGCCCGTTCTTCGCCTTTCTCCTCCTCACAACGGACAGACCCTGAGGACGGGAACGTGCGCGCTGGGCTTGGCAGTGGGCAGGAGGCTCTTGTTAACAGCTTGCCTTCCTGTTTACACGGGGTCTGGCAAAACTGTTAATTTCTCTCACGGAGGTGACAAATGGGAAAACCAGAACGCCAGGGAGTAGCAGCCTGGAAAACAGCCTCAGAACGACTTCTTGAATCAAAGCAGGAGGCTGTGGGTCAGGGGGAGGACCATCTTGGGTTCCCAGGCCTGCCAAAGAGGACCTGGTGTGCTTAGCTGTCTCTCCAAGAAGATGCAGTGAGCCCCACCGTGTGGGCATGCCTCTCCTGCTGTTCTACTTCCCACCAAAGTGGCCCACGACAGAAACTGTAAAGTCCCTGTGGAGTGAGCATCTGCATTAGGACCTGCGGAGTCTGTCCCCATCATCCACGAGTAACCCCTGATCTGGGTCTGAAGCTGAAACCACTCCAGGAAATATACCAGGATTTGGTGGTCCCTGCCCACCGCTTCCCCCTGGCATCCTAAATCCTGCACAGCGTTCTTCACCCTAGCTCTACATTGAAAGCACCTGGGGAGAGTCTGATTTATTATTCTGGGGAGGGACCTGGGTGCTGATCTGTTTTAAAAGCTCCTCAAGGGATTCTAATGAGCAGCCAAGGTTGAGAATGTCAGGGAGGAAAAATGTCTCCTCTACCCTCTTAGGTTCTGTATTGAGGGGCTGCAAATTTAACTGACAAATACAGATTAACGGGAGAAAAGGCATACAAACTTCTTAATATTTTGCATGCACAGGAGCTCACATAAAAGAAGTGACACTTAAAGGACACTAACAAAGGAAAGAGGGTTTGGGCTTCAAGGGACAATAAATTATGGGGAAGTGACAGGGAAATATATGTGGAAAACCAGTGGAATATAAGGGTAATTTTAGTAAGGTTTGCTTATGCAGACTCATCTCACTGGGGACTCTTGGCGATAAGAGTTGCTCTCCTCTTCCTGGTATGGGTACGGGTATCTCTTCAAAAGAGGAATTTATGCCCCACTTTTAGGTAGATATGGGGAGGGCAGAGAACTCTTCCTGCAACTATTGCTTCTCAATTGCCTTCAACTTAAAATAATCCTTATTCCAAAATGGCATCTTTGGGGGTGACATATCCTGATCCCCTTCAAGAACTATTAGTAAAGGATAAATTATTGTTGTTGTTTTCATTATCAATTATTATTATTATTTTAAGTGCAATGCTAGCTTATCTCAAAAGGCTGTTTGTAGAAGTGAGGATGGAGGCAAGGAATGAGTTGAGGAGGAAGTGAATTCCAACAGTAACAGCCCCCCGCTAGGGTGAACCACAGCCATATTTGAGTGGGGTTGGGGCGTGGGTTTTCCTGGGATATGGGACTTTGGATGCTAAAACTGGAAAAGTCAGTCCCCCCCCCCCCGACTAGCTCTGAGGGTGCCATGGGATGTCTTTTACCATGTGGGTTCCCTGGGCCCCTGAGCCTCCTGAAGAAAGGAGTGGAGCTATTCATGCCTGTATTTCCCAGTATCTGCCATGCAGTAGGTGCTCAGTATCCAGTTCCCAAATTTGCTGCCTCCTGTTTAATTCAACTAAGGTCCCTAGCAGCTGATATTTTATGTAGAAATGTTACCATGCTTTCATGGCCTGGAGAGAGACATAGTGTCTTTTGTTCTAGAGAGGGAAGCAGCTTCAGAGTGGGTGGGCGAGCAGGTTGTAGGCTGAGCTTTGGGAGAGTATTTGCAAGCCTGTGGATACAGAACACCATGGCTGCAAGCATCACAGAGGAATGGAGCTATTCTCACCACAGATATAGAGCTCATTTAAATATCCCTGTGTACACAATTCCTATCAAAGGAGCTGGATTGCAAAAAGTAGCTATTTTGGAAGTTTTGTCTCTTATGGAAGGAAAATCAAAATTTTCTCTCTCTCTCTGCTTCAGTTTTACATGGAGAGAGTGAAAGGATTTGTGGAGAGCACTGCAGCTCTCTACTTGGGCTCTTGGAGGACTCTCAAAGCCTGACAGGCAGGCCCTCCCAAAGCTGACAATGAAGGCCTCCCCATCCCCCCACACTGCCCCCTCCTATCCTCAGTGTGGCCACCCCAGGTCCCTGCACAGTCCTGGGGACCTGCCAGGATCTTGGCCATCACTTGTCTGGGAGGCTCCTACCCTGCCCCCTTACTTCTACTCCTTCTGTAATGGCCAACTCAAGCCTATGCTCCTCCAGGAAGTCCTACGTGCCTCTCTCTCTTCTGGAAGTTTCCAAGGGAAGCGGAGTCCATATCACACTGCCCAGCATCCCTTTGTAATCCCTCCTGGAAGTAACCAGGTAATTCGTTCTGCCAACATTTTCTTTGCTGACATATTCTCTGCCCCGCCTCCACTACTCCCCACCCCCGACCATCAGTCCTGGTATTCCTGGAACTATGGGAAAACCTGGGTGGCAATGGTGTGCCAACCTGTTCGCCATGATGTATAATCAGTAAGAAAGAAGTTGGGGGTGAGGGCGGGGGAGCATCGTGTTGGCTCTGCTGCCGTGAGGCCCTGGGTGTGAGTTCTCTGTGTTGGGCATCCCTCCAGAACGTCCAGGGCCACAGGCTATCTACCACCTCTGCTGCCGTCCCACTATGTTCTCAACTCCCAAATCTTGGCCAGATCCTCAGCTCAGCCCCACAGGGAGCAGCAGAGCACATGATCAAGAGCCAGACTCTGGAGTCAGCTACCCACGTTCTGGCTGTGTGGCTAGCTCCTCCTGGTGCCTTAAGTTTCCTCATCTATAAAACAGGGATAATAACAGTACCCACTTCACTGCATTAGTGGGAGGATCAAGTGCCCTACTTTTGTTAAAGCAGAACGGTGTCTGAGACATAAGAAATGCTGGTTATTATTATTTAACATTCTTTGAATAGAAGGGAGAGAGGCCACCTGATTTGTAGGAGTCCTGTGCCCTGAACTTTTCCCATCTCTGGGTTTGGTTCTTATTGTTAGAGGCAGTTCTGACCTCTCTAGGAACTTTTTACCCTAGCTGCTCCTGGGTTTCCTTCTGTGTCATACTTTGCCTCCCCAAGAGGCCAGCCAGGGCCAAGTTCTAAAAGGTTGTCTTCAACTGCCACCCTGATATAGTCTATTTGTAATTGTTTTGAATGTGTTAGTCTTGATCTCCTAAACCTCTGTGTGCTTTCTTGAGGGAAGCAATTCCATCGTGTGCATTTTCTTTATCTCCCAACTATGCCTAACATAGTTCTAGGCACTGGCTGAGGGACACATTAGCACCTGGGAGAACCCAAAAGCAATTTTCCACCCCCCACTGCCTAACGTCCATATTACCAGAAGTAACACTGGAGAGACCCCCTTGACTTTGGCCATCTGGGTCTGGAACAGGCGGATTGGCAAACACACCTGCCTTGGATTTGGTAAGTTGGGATTGTAGAGTGACAACCCACAGGACTTATAGCCCTAGCCTCTGTCCACTCCCTGAGGTTTGGAGTAAGCTCTAATAGCTTTATTGGGAGGCAGAGAGGGGAGACGCCAGCCAGAGCCAATAAATAGATATCCTCTCTCCCTTGGCTTGATTTCCTCAGCAGTGCACCGAAATAATGCTGAGCCTAAAGCCTGTAGTAATAAAATAGACACAGGCAATGAAGGAGCTATAATTCCAGGCTACAGGGAAAGTCCCCTGGCTCTGCTGTGGTTCTCCATGGCCACCCTTATTTTACTGGAAAGGGAGCTGTTTGTGGCATCTCTAGGGTCCTTCTGGCATTTTAGAGCCTTTGCTGGAAAATGCTTTTAGATCAGCATTAAGTCTGTGTTGCAAGACTGGCTGAGTAATAAGTGAGCTAACCTATCCTATTTTCCATAAAGAACTCTAAATTCCTCCTACTTCTCTGAACAAAATATCTGTATTCCCACCCACACTCTCAGCTACTTGCTGCGGAGGATGAAACCCCACCAAGTTCTGCTGTAGCATTGCCGCTCCTGGGGCTGTGGGCTGGTCCTCCCTTCTGGCCAGGGTCCTCCACTCTGTGTCTGAGTTCTTGCTCTGCTCCAGTAGGGATAAAGGCATGTTAATGGGGCCAAGAGTCCCTCTGCCAGATGGGCTGAAACACCACAGCCTTACTGCAGTCAGCAGCCCTTGGAGAAGAGTCCAGACGTTAAATGCTTTGCTGTGCAGAAATTGTCAGCAAACAGCAAGGCAGACCGGCCCCCACCTGCCATGCACACCATATTCCTGCCTGGGCAGCTGGGCTCAGCCTGTCCCTTAGCTAAAAGGCCCTCTATTCTCCTAGGCACCTGTCAATCCTACTATCTTTCAACACTCAGCCCTAGTTCCTTCCTCTCTTGTATCTATCCTTTCAGAATGCATTTATTGAGAACCTGCTGAATTCCAGGGAGTGGACTAGGGATGAGGATACAAAGATGGAACTCACAGGCCCTACCTGCAAGGAACTTCCAATCTAGGAAGGCTTCTCTGACCACTGAAGCCCACTGCCTTTTTTGAACTCCTTTCAACATCACCTGGTTGGTCCAGCCTTGGCTTTCGCTAATATTATCCCCAACTTACAGATGAGGTAACTGAGCCCCTGAGAGGTTAAGAGCATTGTCCATGGTCACTCAGTCAGTTGGTAGCCCTTAAGTGCTCAATAAGTTGGTCTTATTTCCCCAACTCATCTCTAAGCTTCCTGGGAGGGGACCAGACACTTCAGCTCCTCTACCCACAGCTTTCCAGCCACTCCTTTGCAGACATTAAGTCCCTAGTAAAAGCTGATAACTTGCTGATTGCTCTTGGGCTGGCCCAAGGTCAGGGGGTTGCTCCGCTTGGGACCCAGGCCATCCCTGCGTCTTGAGAGGCTGAGTTTCTTCCCTAGTGCTCTGGCCTCACACTCACCTCGGTGTGGCCTCCTCTTGAGAAGCAGCAGCTTTCAGCCTCCAGAAGGGGACATGCTGCTCCCTGTGGCAAACAGACTTTGCTTGCTCCAAAGGCCCTATTCTCAGGACAGGCCCAGGTGAGAAGCCCTTAGGATGGGAGACACTTACTTAAATAGGGGTCTTGGTTGCAGTCTTCTTCCTCAAAGAAAATCAAGTTACCCTGATTTCTTTTTTTCCCATGAACCATTTGTAGGGAACAGGAGATAATAAAGAAAGCTGACTTTTCCTCCAGAGGAAACTTCTCAGGCAGCTTCTTACAAATGACTGTGGTCTTGTCAGGAGGATGCAGTGTGAGGGAGGAACCGGTAGATCTGTGCTGGGAGCTCAAGTGGACCCAGGCCCCAACGGTGAGCGGGCCACAGGGAAGTCACCAAGGACCCTGGGTGCCTAGGCCTCTGGCCAAGAAGGTCAGGCCTGGTTGTCAGCCAGCCAAAAGTTGCTGTGCCCATGAAAGTGTTCATCCATAGACACAGCCTCACCTGAAATGCCACAGTCCAAAGTCTACCTGTGGGTGTTTGCTCTGTAAGGGCAGATGTACCAGGCAGGGGAATTTAGGAAGCAGGAAGTGAGGACTCTGCATGGGAACGTTTAGATCTCAGGATTCAAGTCAGAATCTTATTGAGGATTTGTTTGTTGTCTTTGCGGCAATTTAAACGTCCATTTAAATCTCTCTCCAGAGCCGTCTGCAGTATCTGGTGAGTTGGGAGAGAAGCCTCAGCGCCTTGGAATTAAATCCTGGGGGTGCAGGAGCAGGGAGGGAAGTGCTCAGAATAGAGAGAGAAAAGGTGCCCCCCCACCCCACCCCACCCCCCTCCAGCACACACAGAGACGCACAGACAGGCAGAGGTGCAGAGGTGGTCAGCGCCCTGGGGGAAGCTGACTAATGAGGCCTAATCATGCCAAAGGGAAACCAGCCAACTGTCGGGCTATCTTCCCAGAGCTTGAAGACCTGAAGGAAGGAGCAGCTCGCCGGCCTCAGAGGTGACCTTGCTTTCAGGGGCCAGGGAAAGGAGAGGACACCCTCTGGAGGAGTATTCAAGGCCAGGAGGACGTCAGGATACGAAGGTGGAGGTCCTAGGGCTAGGATGGGGATGGGCTTCCTCAAGGGCAGGGGAAGGGAGAGAGACAGGACAACTTGAGACAAACTGGGAGCCAGTCAGCAGGACCCAGGCTGGCCAGGCGGTGACGGCCGGGAGACTGCCTGCTTCTGGGGCACCAGACACAGCCTCTTCCCAAACACCACAAAGCTCCAGACAACAGAAAAGCCACCTGGGCCTCCTTGCACACTTTCCTGCTCAGGAGCCAGGAATGTGCTGCCTCCTTCCCTGACCTCACAGACCATACTCAGCAAAACAGCCGGATGTTCTCCAGATGCTATTTGCCTGCCATCACCTGGCAACAGGCAACAGGCAGAATGAGTAACTCTCACCCTTATTTTCATTTTTGTTTTCTTGAAATAAAATTCCTTAGAAAGAACTCTGAAAGCGAGGAGAAGAAATCCTAACTTGGTAACACCATTGAGTGTTTCCATTTTTCAGGGCAAATCAATGGATTTTTTATTTTTAATTTTAATTTTTTTAATTAAAAAAACAAAATTTTTATTTTTAATTTATTTATTTTTGGCCACGTGGCATGCAAGATCTTAGTTCTCCGACCAGGGATTGAACCCGCGCCCCCTGCAGTCCAAGCAGGGAGTCTTAACCACTGGACAGCCAGGGAAGTCCCTCTCTGGATTTTTAATTTAAAAAACAAAAAAAAGGTGGGGGGGAGATAAAAAGAATTAACTAAGGAAACTATAAACAAAATGAAAAGATAACCTACAGAATGGGAGAAAATATTTGCAAACGAGGGCTTCCCTGGTGGCACAGTGGTTGAGAATCTGCCTGCCAATGCAGGGGACACGGGTTCGAGCCCTGGTCTGGGAAGATCCCACATGCCGCGGAACAACTAGGCCCGTGAGCCACAACTACTGAGCCTGCGCGTCTGGAGCCTGTGCTCCGCAACAAGAGAGGTCACCATAGTGAGAGGCCCGCGCACCGCGATGAAGAGTGGCCCCCACTTGCCGCAACTAGAGAAAGCCCTCACACAGAAACGAAGACCCAACACAGCCATAAATAAATAAAAATAAATTAAAAAAAAAATTATATTTGCAAACGATGTGATCAACAAGGGCTTAATTTCTAAAAAGCTCATATAATTCAACAACAAAAAAAAACAAACTCAATCGAAAAATGGGCAGAAGAACAGACATTTCTCCAAATAAGAAATACAAATGGCCAACAGGCACACGAAAAGATGCTCGGTATTGTTAATTATTAGAGAAATGCAAATCAAAACTACAATGAGGTACTACCTCACACCGGTCAGAATGGCCATCATTAAAAAGTCTACAAATAACAAATGCTGATAGGGTGTGGAGAAAAGGGAACCCTCCTACACTGTTGGTGGGAATATAAGTTGGTACAGCCACTGTGGAAAACAGTATGGAGGTTCCTCAGAAAACTAAAAATAGAATTACCATATGATCCAGCAATGCCACTCCTGGGCATATATCCAGAAAAAATTCTAATTCAAAACGATATATACACCCCTATGTTCATAGCAGCACTATTCACAATAGCCAAGCCATGGAAACAACCTAAGTGTCCATCGACAGATGAATGGATAAATAAGATGTGATACATATATACAATGGAATACTACTCAGCCATAAAAAAGAATGAAATAATACCATTTTCAGCAACATGGATGCAACTAGAGATTATCATACTAAGTGAAGTAAGCCAGAAAGACGTACCATATGATATCACTTATATGTGGAATCTAAAATATGACACAAATGAACTTATCTATGGAACAAAAACAGACTCACAGACATAAAGAACAGACTTGTGGTTGCCAAGGGGGAGAGGGTTGGTGGAGGGATGGAGTGGGAGGTGGAGGTTAGTGGATATAAGCTCTTATATATAGAATGAACAGACAACAAGGTCCTACTGTACAGCACAAAGAACTATATTCAATATCCAATGATAAGCCATAATGGAAAAGAATATTTTAAAAAAAGAATGTATATACGTGTATAACTGAATCACTCTGCTATACAGCAGAAATTAACATAACATTGTAAATCAACTGTACTTCAATTTAAAAAAAAAAAAAAGAATTAACTGAAAATGACAGTGGCAAGAAGCTAAATTAGCCCATACAGTTTGAAAATGAAGATAAAGGTCTTAGTGAAGTTCATACTTCCCCCAGAGGACACATGAGACAGGGCCAGGTGACCTCCCAGCCTTGCTCACCACATCACACCACCCTGGGCCTGTTTTGAGGGAAGAGCTTAGCCCAACCACTTCTACCAGGTCTAACCTGAGGCTGGAATATGCCACTAGCCATGTTAGGGAAGTACATTCATGTATACTAAGATTTGCATAGATAGCATACAAATTTATACAAAATAAAAATTACATGTGTGCCTGAAATAACATAAAGTGCATTTGCACATTTTCTGGAAAAATAAAGATGGTGTTCAGCTTGGCCCTCTGGGGACGCCCTGACAGAAGGTAAAAGAGGTGGCCACCTGCCATGGCTGGGCCTGACGTGACATAGAACTGAGCTGACCCCATCGTGCGCGTTCGGAGATGGGGTGTGGGGCTCATAGGTTACCTTCCCCGTTCCAAAGGCAACACTCAGCTCGGTCAAGCTCTCCTCACGCCTCTAGCGAGTCTCCCCACAACCCCTGAAGGCTCCTTTACTCACTTCTGCAGCAGAGATACTCCGTGAACACCCGTCTTTGAGGTCAGACCTGCTGGCACACAGAATCCAAGCATCTTCGGGGCTCTCCCATATGCCTGCTCTGCCCTATTAGCTGGACCATACGGTTCTGGCAGTGAGGGGTCTTACTCTCCCTCTTGCCCGTGTTTCAGAGGTGTGTCTGTGATGAAGACCCAGTTTCCACTCTGACAGCCCCACTCCCCCCCCAACACCCGCATACACACTAGTTCTCTCCAGCGGTCTGGAGATTACAGAGGCAGGTGACGAACACAGGAACAGCTGGAGTCGGGGCCCCAGTTGTAACTCTCCTGGCAGCTACTGCTTTTTTAAGGTGACGAATATGACTGTCCCTAGGACTTCAGGCTAAACATCAGATGAAGATGTGGAGTCCCTGACCCTTTCATTCTGGGGTGTGGGCCAGTGAAGCAGTGTGCTGACCTACCCCTCACCTCCTCGCCCCACGCACAGCCCTGGTCCCACAATAGACTCTTTGGTAGAGCAGGAAGGAGGTAGTGCTGGCTGTTTCCACAGAGCGGTGTGGAAGAGCGCCAGGATTAGGGCCCACCCCGGCCGGGGATGAAACGGAAGGGAACTGTAAAAGCAGGAGAGGAAACAACTCCAGCCTCTGCACATTGACCACAGCCGCTCCAAGCCCGGGCTCCCCCCAGCTCCGGGGCTGCCGTTACCACTGGGGACCCCCAGCCTTAGGAGCCAGACCCACGCGACCATCACACTGAGGGCGCCGAGGATTCAACAGCACCTGTTGCACGGTGAGGACCTGCACTCTGACTAGGAAAGAAAGCAGACAGACATGGTGTGTGAGAGGCCAGCAGGCCAGCCCCTGGGGAAGCTCACCCACCGATGGGACCTGCCACCTGGTCCTCAGAGAGCGGGAACCCCTGTGAACATTTGCCTCCATGCCTCTGGAGCTTGGAGGAGCCCCGCGGGCCACAGAGTCCTGGCTGTCCCAGCCCTGAGTCATCACAGACCCAGCTGGTCCTGCAGCCAGAAAACCAAACCACTGAATTTCAACCAAAGGGCCTGAGAGCTTGAGAGGATTCAGACAGGGCCACTAGTAGGCGGACCTGCAGTGAGCCTAAGCAGAACAAAGCAGGATAGAGCTCTGCCAGGAACCAGAAGAAAAGAAACTCTCCACTGGCACCTGGGCTGAGGCCCACTCTGCCTCCGGAGACCTTGGCTTGGCACCAGGGTGAGGCGTCCCAGAAGTGCTTGACAAAGATACTCCGGAAGTCTCTATGGTGCTTCCAAATTCATAGAATGTTGAAGTAGGAAGGGACATTTTGTGGGATTTTTGCAACTCCTTTCTCTTCCCTGGGCCACAGTTTGCATATCTGTGTGAAGAAGAGATTGGACCAGATCTGCAGACCTCAACCATGTCTGCACATGGGAACCGCCTGTGGATGCCCCATTCCACAGGTGAACATCACGAGCCCCTGATGCTTCAAAGTAATCCAGGGGGGCAGGTCTGGGGAGTTGTGGAGGAAGAGGAAGCCACCAGACTGGCCAAGAGTTGGAAATTGTTTAAGTGGGGTGATGGGCAAATGGACCGGGGGAGGAAGTATTGTTCTGTTCACTGTTTTTTTTTTAGAATAAAAAGTTAAGAAACCAAAACTACTGATACCTTAAAACTAGCTACGCCTGGGTGTCACCTGGAACCTATTAAATTGGAACGTCTAGGGGCTGGGACCCTGGCACTGAGGTTGTCACAAAGGAGTCCCCAGGTGATTCTGCTGTGCAGCCAGGATTGAGAACCCTGGGCTAGACACTCTCCATGGTCCCCACATGCACCTGAGCGGCTGAGCCACCTGCACCTTCCACCAGACACGGCAAGTCACACTCGGGTCCCATTTGCTCTAACTTCCTGCTGCAGGAGCCCTTCCTCTCAGAGGGGAATGATGGGAGCTGCACTTAGAGCAGGGGGTCCCTGCCAGGCCTTCACCCGGGTCCTCTAGTCAGTCCAGTCTGCCCCACCCCCTGGTTATGGTGGCCCCTCAAATTGGCTGCTCCCCAAAGGCCTCCAGGGGAGGGAGCTCAGCACAAGCTCAGGGAGGGCGCAGGCTGCTCCTCCAGGTGCACCAGGAAGCTCAGGGCAGGACCATCCCCTCTCACCCACACAGTGAACCTGAACTTGAGCCTCAGTTTCAGTCTCCTCATGTGGCCAGGTGCTGTCAGGCCTCCCACCTCTCAGAACACAGCGAGTCACATTCCTATTGCATTTGGGTTGACCTCGCAGCAGACACTGAACGTTCCTGGACTGCTGCCCAGCATCCCTTTTTTCCCTGTTGCATTTCAGCGTCTGGGACCAGGAAGGAGCAAACAGGCTGTTTGGATTTCCACACGGGATGCTCAGCTTGCCGGGGCCCCTGAGAGTTTCCACCTGCTTTCCCTGCCCCCTCAGCCCAGAACACCAACTGCTGCAGCTCGTCCCCACCTGCAACATCACCCTCCGCGATCCTCGATATTGATACATGCCGGATTTCCCTGCTCTCTCCCCTCAACTGGTGCAGCCGTTTGCATTCCACACTCCTGGCAAACTTCTCAGAATGTTCCCTCCCCATCCGAACCCTTTGTCCTTTGTCAGTAACTAACCAGCTCTGCAAGGCAGTGTGGACCTTTCGGAAATTAAGGAACTTCTTAGGTGAAGTTGCCACTTTCTCACATAGGTACTTCCTACTGCCTTTCTGGAGCTGAAGTTGGTTCTCCAGTTTGGCATTGGAGGCCTTTCCTGTCTCATTTCCCATTACTTCCCTATTAAAAACAAAAACAAAACTTAGGCCTTCTGCTTTAGTCAGTCTGGTCTGCTTATATCCCCACAAGGTACCTTTAGGTCTCTGCTCAGGCTAATTCTCCTGCTTCGAAGAATGGATTGCCCTTCTCTCTACCTGCCGTCCTCAGGGTTTGTCAGACCACTTTAACAACACTAGTAGAGCGTACACCTTCTTGAGCACTTACTGTGCCAGCAGTGCTAAGCGCCTCAGATGCATTATCTCATTTACTCCCCACAAAACCCTGAGTCACTTAAAAAAAAAAAAAAAAGACAACACTTTACGTTTACAGAGAAGTTGCAAAAACAGTACAGAGAGCTCTGTGTACCTCTCACCCTGCTTCCCCTAATGTTAACATCTTATACAACCACAGTACAATTATCTTTTTCTCTCAAATGTCCTTTTTCTGGTCGAGGATCCCACATTTGAGTTGTTGTGTCTCCTTGTTCTCCTCCAGTCTGTGAACGGTTCTTCTGTCTTTCATGATTTTGACTCTTTGGATGAGAGCTGATGAGTTGCTTTGTAGAAAGTCTCTCAATCTGCGTTTGTCTGATGTTTTTCTCGTGATTAGATTGAGGTTATGTATTTTTGGCAAGAAGACCACCAAAGAGATGTGGTGCCCTTCTCAGTGCATCGTACCGGGAGCCACATGATGTTAATTTGTCCTATTTCTGTAAATTTGTCATGTTAACCTTGATCACTTAAGATGGAGTCTGCCAGGTTTCCCCATAGTAAAGTTCCTTTTTCTCTTCATAATTGGTAAGTACCTTGGGGGAGACACTTTGAGATTCTACAATATCCTGTTTCCCTTCCAACTTCGGCCCACTGAGTTTGGAACCATCCGTGGATCTTGCCTGCAGTAGTTATTACTGTGATACAGGCCTAAAGGTGATTTTGTATTTCAGGAGGGTCCCTGTTTTCCCCACTTCATAGATGAGGACACTGTGTCTCAGATCTGTAATGTAGCCCAAGGTCCTCATGCCAGTAAATTAGAGCTCGGGCACCAAAGCACTGCCTCTGATGCTAAGCTTTTTATTCTCCTCCTCAGGGAGTTAACCACATGCTGTTGGGTGGTCCCTCTTGTAGTCACCTGATCTTCCACGTGGTCTCCTCCCACAGACACACAGTTGGTTTCTGGAGGGCAGGAACTGGGTCTCCTATTTAATTGCCCCAGATGCTCAGGGCGGGGCCTGGTGTCCAGCATTTGTGGACTGAGTGGTCCTGGAGGATTGAAGAGGTCACGCATGACAAGGGGAGAGGTTGGAACCAAAAGAAAGTCCAGCTTCTTTCCTTTCCGCCAGCCCACAAGGTATTATGGCCACAGATACACCCAAGTCTGTGAACCAGGGGAGAATGGTGGGCAGGGGACTCAGGAGAGCAGACACCAGCAGGGGTGTGTGAGCCAGAGGCTGAGAAAGTTCGAAAGAAAAGGCAGAGGGAGGAAGAGGGACCATCTTACCCAGCCCATCATTTTACAGATGAGATGGCCAAAGCCATTGTTTTAGAGCATTATTGATTATAATCAGATCCTCAAGAGCAAAGTGGGGCTTATTGAAAGGATTCAGAGAAGTTTACTGAACTCATTGGCAGGAAGTACAGCCTGGAGGGGGCTTTTCAACGGAAGTGCCCACACTGATTACTAGCATCTCTGTGCCTCTACATTCACATGTATCTGTAATTCCACAAATACTTATTGAGCACCTTTATGTGGCAGCAGCGTGCTAACTATGGGGAAGAAAACTGTGAGCAAAACCAGGGGTCCCCTTGGCACATTGGAGAGGGGTTGGTTTTGTCTGACTTGTCTTCTCAGGTCGTGGGTGGGGTGATCTAAGCCAGAAGGAAAAGCCAAAGTGACAAACATACTCAGTGATATCCTGCATAGGCCAGCGAGGGCTGGTGACGTGCTCAAGGTGGCATGGGGCTGCAACTTGGGTCTTTCAATGCTGACTTCAGGGCACATTCATATTTGCTCACTTTCTGATGCAGGGGGCACACAGTGGAGGGGCTTGAGTGTGATGCCGGGGTTTATGAAGATGTGCATGCATGTAGGACCAGGGCTGAGGGCAGGTAGCTGGGCGTGTGGGAGGACTGGGGGCTGGATAGAGGAGGGGACTGTTCGTAAGGAAACCACAGGCTGAAAACACTGAGAATCAGCCTTCGGGGGCCAGTTTCAGGCTTCAGTTTCCAGCTCCTGGCTTCTCTGCTCCTACGGCAACCGTCAGCCCACTGACCTGGCAGCCAAGGCTGAACGCTCAGGACCTGAACTCCAGGTTTGCACAGTGGAAGTGGAAGTGAAGAACAGGCGTGCTGAGTGCAGTGACCAGCACTGGACCAGAAGCGGCCTTGGGCTCTCGTCCTAGTACTCAGGACAAATCCCTTCACCCATCAGACCCCCGTCCACTCACTGGATGCAAAATGAGGGCTGGCTCAGAGGTTTTCAGTCTGAATCACCCAGAGACCTTGTGACCCGGTAGATCCCAGACCCACGCCAGAGATGGGATTCCGGGGGCCTGGAAGGAGATTCAGGGACATGCCTGGCTAACCGGTGCTCTCAGGTGGCCCTGGGCCATCCTCAATCCTGGACCACACTTTGACCAACAGTGGACTTGGTCATCTCTGGGGTTCTTCACAGCATTTCCCTGAAAAAGCCAAGTTTCTTTGGGCCACATAGAGGGAAGGCCACTATCTTCCAGATGCCCCTGCCTATTGGTGTGGGGTGGTCCAGCAGAAGAAGTGGCTGGGTGGCCAAGCAAGATGCCTGCCTACAGGGAACCAGCAGTCAAGCTTGGGAGAGCTGAAGTGGAGCCACAGAACCTCCATGCTGTCTGTTCAGGACTCTGAGATCACGCTGACCTCCATCTCCCATTCCCCGGGCTGGCCTGGCCACTTCAGATCCTAATCAGGCCAAAGCTCATTTGAACATATTTGTATGCCAGAGAGCAGAGTTCAGGGCCGAGTCCTGGAAGCACTTTGTGTTTTCCCAAATTCCGGGAGATCAACATGTTGACGAGACCTAAAAGGAGCACAGGGGGCTGGCCGGAGACCCCAGGACCCAGTACCTCAGTGGAAAATCCATACTCACCAGTTTATACCTTTGAATCTCAATTTGCCCACTCTGTATGCACCATCAAAAGCTCCATCTTCAAAGCTTCCTTATGCCATAAAGCTGTCCCCATCCCCCCAGCCAAAATTACCTGCTTTTTCTTTTTTTTTTATTTTATTTTATTTATTTATTTATTTTTATTTTTTTAATGCTATTCTTGTCTGCTTACATTCTTTTTATTTATGTATGTATGTATGGCTGTGTTGGGTCTTCGTTTCCGTGCGAGGGCTTTCTCTAGTTGTGGCAAGCGGGGGCCGCTCTTCATCGCGGTGCGCGGGCCTCTCACTATCGCGGCCTCTCTTGTTGCGGAGCACAGTCTCCAGACGCGCAGGCTCAGTAACTGTGGCTCACGGGCCGAGTTGCTCCGCGGCATGTGGGATCCTCCCAGACCAGGGATCGAACCCGCGCCCCCCGCATTGGCAGGCAGATTCTCAACCACTGTGCCACCAGGGAAGCCCCTACCTGCTTTTTCTTCTACAACTTTGTTAACCATTTTAGTGCTCATCTCCTACCCCAGTTTAAAGTAGGCATTGTCCCATTTTTGTTTTCCTGGGAGTCTGGCACATAGCAGGTGTTCATCAAATTGAAAATAGCATTGAATGAGACAAGGGGGTTAGTCTCCCAGTTCAAAAAATGAAGAAATTATTGTGGTTTGTTATTATATTAGATCAATCATTGATCTAACGTTATAGGTGCCAGAGTTTATTAAAATAACCATTTTGCAAAGAATATGCTACAACACTTCCTGGCAATAATAACTATTCATAATTTATATTAGGGGTATCTACAGGAGCCCCAAAGATGAAATGCACAAAGTAGGAATGGCAAGTGACAATACTTAGCATCTATTGTTTTTCTGAGCTTCAAATTGAGTGAATGGTATTCTACCTTATAAAACCAAAAAGGACGATAAACGGGGAAGGAATTTTTCCCAGGAAGACACACAAGCCCACAAGAACTGCACGCACAGCTAGCAATTATGTTGGAAGCATGGCCTAAGAATGAGAGAGTTCCTCTTGACTCTATGGATTCATATTTATCCCACAAAAGACACCGAGACAGTTAGGATCCTTGGTGCAGGAATACTGGTGGAAGGGCAAAACCTGTTTCACATCTGGGTCTGAGGTGGCCCCGGTAAGGGAGGTTTGGGACACCAAGTCCTCCAGGTTAATCGTAGTGCCTGGAGTCAACAGGGCTGAGGAGGAGGCATCTGCAGCCCATTCTGAAAGAACTATTTTTCCTCAGAGAAAGCACTATTCTCGGAAATAACTGAAAAAAAAAAAATGCAACCTTTGGGACAATATTTGTTTTGGGGTCTATCTGATAGGCTCTGAGCAACTACTTCTGTGGAAAGTGGATGAAAATGAAAGAAGATGCTGATATGGTCTAGGACTCAGGTGGGATACCCAGGCCTGATGACCAACTTCCAGAAGAGGGGATGTAAAGGTGAAATCTTTTATTTAAAAAAAAGGGTGGGGGGGGTAAGGCGTTTGTAAGAGTAACCAATGGCCCAGAGACATTTATGACAAAAATGTGGGAACAGTGTGGCAGAAAGAAACCCTGAGGCTCAATGACTGAGTCACACTCTGGGGACATCCTGCCCGATGGCTCCCCATGATCAGCTCAACCACTAAATTGCAGCAAAGGGAGGAAGGACAACTAGTCTACTTCATGGAGCCTCAATTTTGTCACCTAGAAGATGTGTACAACAATCATTTCTACCCACAGGTTTGTTTGCGAGGATTAAATAAGATCACAGCAGGACTAGTAGATGCTTTTCCTGAGACCAGAGCCAATAGTACCTTGGTCTGGCTAAGTAACGTGTAATGGTCTGCATTCTAGTATAGAAAACACATGTGCTCTGCAGCTATTTCTGTAACTGAATGGGACATGAGCTCCATGCCCCCCCCCTATTTTTAGCGTTTTTTTGGTTTTATGATTTGTCCTCATTGCTTGCTTACTTAAGGAAACCCATTTCATCAGGGCCTGAGAAAAATGTAGTACTCAAAAATGTTTATAGCAACACAACACTTTTTATAATGCTACAAAGACATTTGGGCTGATTATAAATGTCCTCTTTTCCCCTCTGGTTAGGAACACATGAAAAGTCAATTAAGCAGCACAGTGTGTTCTGTAAATTAAGTTAGTGTGTAAGGCAGTTTGGGCACTCTTGATGGAAATGAAAAGTCTTCACCCAGTTTTGACTCCTTTACAGAAGTCTCTTGCTGTGACAGGCTGGAAAATGAACTAGAGGAGAATGTGGGTGCTCCATGTAGGGACTTGCTCAAGAAACTTGGCCAGGAAGCAGAAACATGGCGCTGCATAAGCGCCACGTGCCTGGGACCGAGGGCCAGCCTTCAGTAGGTCTCTTAATTCTGAGTGACTTTGCCTTAAACGAAGCTGACAATAAAGAAATTCCAAAGAAACAGCCCCTTAAGCCCAAACGAATGCAGATTTCAGTGACATACAAGAATGGGCCACTGAGGGACCAGGCCAAGGCCCTGCCTCTCTGCAGCTTCAGTAGAAGCCCTAAGAGCAGGTATGCCCTGGCTTTCCCGAGACAGCGTAGAAGGCAGCCTCCCTGCTGCCCCTGGCAAGCGCACGCGCACGCACAGACACACACACGCGTGGGCGCGCACACACACATGCTGCTTGTTATTCACAAAAACAACCCACTGACTCCCAATAATATCTGTGGTATTCTCCCTACTGTCACATCTGATTGAAATCTCTCCCACAAGGGCAGCAATTCTCCAACTATCTCACAATTTTCAATCAGAAGTTCTACAAGCATAGAAACCACATGACCCCCAAATCGTACTTCTAAATATTCGCCCAAGAGAGGTGAAGTTGTACATGAACGCTCATAGCAGCTTTATTCATAACAGATTGTAAATCCTCTTTAAAAACTGAAGCTAATTTACTTCAAAACCAGAATTAAGTTTTTCTTCGAACTATCTATGGGAATACATATTGGCAGAGTGTCTGAAGGTGCTTCTGGGGTCAGCTGTCATGCTCACAAATGTCCAGGAACCCTAAAGCACTGCCCTGGCCTGGGTTTGCTGTAGAAACAAGCAAGTTGACCAGCAGTTGCAAGAGCCTCTCCAGAAGGCCCAACTTATCTTCAGTTTTCTACTCAAGATATTCTTCTGTCTTTAGTATCAAAATCCATGTGTTCACCATCTGGGTCATCAGTGCCAGGTTGCTGAGGGGCAGGTGCCCAGCTCAGCAGCATCTTGTGCATTACCTCTTGATCTTTGTGATGTAATGAGACAGTGGCTTATGTTATACGGATTTTGCGGAGGAGAAAACCAATCCCCACAAAGGAGAAGTAACTTGCTCAAGGCCACACAGCTGGTGAGTCTTGGGCTGGGATTGAACCCACGTGGTCCAGCCCCTGTAGTCGCTACGGTTGCCGCCTCACAGGCGGGATGAACTACTGAGGATGATCTCTGAGCTGCACCGAAGGGGAGCATGAAGGCCTCCTCCCAAGAGGGTATACACTGCAGAGTACTGCTCTGCCAGCTTGGCTAGGCTGTATTTCCTGCCCTGCAGTGTGTGTGCCACCCGGCCTCCACACACAGGAACGGCCTCACCCATCAGCTGGCCTTAGTGCCCTCCTGGGATGCCCAGACCAAGAGACGGGGTTTTAAAAGCCTGGAGCTCTAACCTTTACAAGTACTGGGTAATTCCTCATAATAGCCCTATGCAATAGGTTCTGTTAGCAGCCCTCACGTAACAGGCAAGAAGATGGAGACATAAAGGGGTAAAGAAACTTCCGCATCATCTCCAGCTAGTAAGGGGCAAAATCAGATCTAACATCCAGATCTTTTTCTGACACCAGATCTAAGCTCTAATCTGTCTTCTCGGAGGTTAGAGAAATAAGCCATGGGGGAAATGCTGGTGCAAGAAAATAAGGTCTTAGCTCCTTTGCAGTAGAAGAGCCACTTCCGGGTTCAGTGGCAAAGCAGTGGTGGGACCAGAGGCTGCTGGCAGCAACCCCTCAGGTCAGGCCACAAACAAGAAGCGGAGCAGCCAGTTCGATGAAGGCTTTAATCACAGTCCTGGCTCAGAGCCTATAGCAAAGCTAGCAGCAGGTCCCTACTCTGACCCAGGGCTAAGAAATTCCCACTGGGCTAGCCCAGCCCTCTGCATGCCGGCAGCACATCTCCACCCCCATCTTCTGGAGGTGGGCACTCTCCCACTCGGAACCATGGGGACTTCCTAATCAGATTAATTTTGGTCAAGAATCTGGTTGGGAAGCTCTGATGACCTTAGTGAGAAACTCATTCCAAATCTAATACAGATCTTCCTCCACTTACGATGGGGTTAGGTCCTGATAAATGCGTCGTAAGTTGAAAATATCTTAGGTGGAAAATGCACTTAATACACCTAACCTACCCAACATCACAGCTTAGCCTAGACTACCTTGCCTTACACTTACATTAGCCTGCAGTTGGCCAAAATCATCTACTACGAAGCCTATTTTACAACAAAATGTTAATTATCTCATGTGATTTATTGAATATTCTATTAAAGGTGAAAAGCAAACGGTTATCCGGGTCCAGAATGATTTGTAAACCTGATGGCTTGTTCACCCTCCATGATGGGGCAGCTGACGGCGAGCTGGGGCTGCGCTGCCCGTACCCAGCGTCTCGAAGGGAATACCGGCACATCCCTAGTCCGGAGAGAAGGCCCAAAGTCAAAATGCAAGGTCCAGTTTCTACTGAATGAGTATCACTTCCGCACCATCATAAGGTCAAAACATCCTAAGTTGCATCATCCTACATCAGTCAGAACCATCTGCGGTTCATTGCTAACAGGAAGTCCTCCCTTGGGCTTTCAGGGCACAGAGAAACTGCTGCCTCCCATCCTTGCGCCCATTATTCCTCACAGCACGACCACACCCAGGCACACACGCCTTCCTCTTGCCTTTGGGGACAAGGCCGCTTTTCCTCCAGGCCCAGGGGAGGAGGAAGCCCCCTCCCCCCAGCCCTCCACCAGCCCACTCACGGGCTGCTGTCTGAAGAGACAACCAGGCGGCTGTCTGCCTGGTCTAGGGGGAGACGCCGAGCGGGCCGGGAGAGACCCGTTAGGGTAAGAAAGAAAAAAGACGCAAAAAGCCTTCTGGCTAAGACGGTGACGCAGCAACAGAAACAAAACTGACGGCGGCTGGAAGAAAGGCGGCGAAGAGTCCCACCCCTCGGAGGCAGCCTTTTGCGCGGAGGATGCTGACCCCTGCTGGCCGCGCGCGGGGACGCAGCGTGGCTGCCGCCGACACTGTGACAGTGAGTCACCTCGGGAGGTGCTGAGCGGGGGAGGACCCTGCCTGGGGGCAGGGGGCCTGGAGGGGAGGGGAGGGAAAGGCAGGGACGCGGGCAGAGGCCCTGAGTTCTAGTTCTGCCCCTCACACCGTCATCCAGTAACACGGCTGGCAGCCCCTCCCAGCTCTCAGACGCCATCAACTCCTCGTGTTTTAGGAGGATATAAGCAAGGAGGAAAAGGTAAGAGATCTGCAGTATAAATGGCGCTAGTATCTCCCCAGGGCCTACCTGTGCCTCCAAAAGGCTTCCCGCATCAGGGTCTTCCCCGGACCAGCCAATTCCAAGTCCAGAGCTAGTGAAGCCGCGTTGGCTTAACAGATGGTTACTGAGTGGTGGGCTGCGTAATGGCTCCCAAAGATAATCAGGTCCTAATCCCTGGAACCTGTGAATGTTACCTTATAAAGCAAAAGGGACTTGACAGGTGTGATTAAGTTAAGGGTGTTGAGATAGGGAGAGTACCCTGGATTCCTCAGGTGGGTCTTAAGTGTTATCACAAGCATCCTTAAGGAGGGAGAAGGAGATTTTACTACAGCAGAGAA
Source organism: Balaenoptera ricei (assembly GCF_028023285.1). NCBI lineage: Eukaryota > Metazoa > Chordata > Mammalia > Artiodactyla > Balaenopteridae > Balaenoptera > Balaenoptera ricei. The sequence goes on from NC_082651.1 coordinate 49,785,105, forward strand.
AGAAAACCATATTACAAAGGAAACAGAGAGAGATTTAAGATGGTACTCAGCTCATTTTGAAGATGGAGTCATGGACCAAAGAATGCAAAAAAGGCAGCTCTAAAAACTGGAAAAGACAAGGAAATGGATTCTCCCCCGGAGGCTCTGCTGACACTTCGATTTTGGCTCCATGAAACTGATGGCAGATTTCTGGTCTCCAGAACTGTAAGAGAATAAATGTGTGTTGTTTTTAAGCCACCAAGTTTGTGGTAATTGGTTACAGCAGCCATCAGAAACGAATACATGACCTTCTCCTCTCAAACTCTTGTGCTGGGTGCTTGGGATAAAGCAGTTAATGAGCAGGACAGAAAATCCACTTCCACCCCAGAAATGTTTATAATCTCCCTCTCTTGGGATTTTAAAAAGCAACAGCCAAAAAGTCATTAATCTTCTGAGGTGCAATATATAACCAATAAGCACATGGAAGATGCTCCAGATCATTAGCATTAGGGAGGGCAGGGATCATTAAAACCATGGTGAGATACCACTGCTGTGATGGTAGGAGAGCTATGATGGGAGAGACAGAATAATAAGCTTTGGGAAGGATGTGGAAAAACTGGAATCCTCATGTGTTACTGATGGGATTGTAAAATGGTGTAACCACTTTGGAAAATAGCTTGCCAGTTTCTTAAAAAGTTAGACATAAATTACCAGTTGACCCAGCAATTCCAGTCCCAGAAATCTGCCCAGGAAAAATGAACATTCATATCCAAAGACATGGACATGAATGTTCACAGCTGCATTACTGATGATAATAGCCAAAACCTGGAAATAACTCTAAGAAGTTCAACAGTGAATGAAAATGTGGTATACACGATGAAATATTATTCTGTAAGTGCCAACCAACTCTGTTGACACATCTGCTCCATCACCACAGAGCTCCAGGCCAGTTTTACACTCGTTCACATCAAAAACCAGGAGAAATAGACTGTTCTGGTTAGCCTCACTATCTAGTCCCTTTTGCCACACTATCTTCCAGACTATTCCAATGACTCTTCCTCTGTCCTTCCCTCTCTTGCTGGTCTCCATGCTGCTCTCTGAACACATCAAGCACAACCCTGCCTCAGGGCCTCAACGCCATCTGGAATCCTCCTACCCCGATGGCTAGCTTCATGGCTCACTCCTACGTCTTCTCAGTGAGGCTTTCCCTTACCACCTTTTAAAGACCATAATACCACCATCCCTTTTCTATCCTCCTTTCCCTGATTTTTCTCCATGAAACTTATCAACTAATAAACTCCATAGTTTTGTCTGTCTCCTGGCTAGACTGTAAAGTTCATAAGGAAAGGGATTAGTCTTTTAGGTTTACTACTGAATCCCCAGGACCCAGGACAATGCCTGATCCACAGAGGGAATGCGATAAAATATATGACATAAATGGATGAATTCATAGCCAACTCTTCCTTGGGCTGGGGTACAAGCATAACTTTTCCATGATGAAGACTGAGAGGGGGCCTGCTCTCCACAGTAAATGACATAGACTAGCACTAGGGACTTGCAGTTCACTTGATTCTGGCTGAAGCACGCCTAATCCTCCAAGCACAGTAAGTACCGACTGCCACCAACAGCCAAAAGACCCATCCATACCTTTGAGGAAGGGCCATCTTTTCTCTGCCTCATGGGTTCCTAGAGCATCCTGGATGAGGGTCCTTAGCTGGTAAGACAGGAAATTAGTCACACCTACCCTTTGAGACTGTAAGTGTCGCCAGAAAACCTATGTGACATTCACAGCATCTCTTCTAGGAATATTTTAGAAGGGAGAAAAAGAAAACACAACCTAAATACCTCTTGGTAGAGAAATGTTAGCTTTTAAAGAGTCTAAGGCTAAACAATTTAGTTATGAAACTATATTGTAGACTGTTGAATTCATTTAGTTTCTTATTTAAACTCACATCTTTTCCATCAAGTAAGAAGTCTTGGTTCATGTCTGTATGAAAATTCCTCTCTCTCATGAAAATTTAGCACAAGGAGGTGGTTTTTAACCACACTCTTCCTGGGACATTAGTGATATCAGTGGTTCTGGCCACAGTTCATTGTGTTTTACCAGGTTGTTCCCCCGATTACTACAAGGGAAGGGAAAGCTTCGTGAAGGTCTCGGTTGACACTCTGGTTTTAACCCTTGATGGGGTTTTTCCCTTTAATTTGGGCACTTGGACATAATAAAAATGAATTAGGCTTTTTCCCTTGCAAATGGAGTAACCACACATTAAGACATCTTGAATAAAACAACTAAACTTCCAGAACATGTACTGTTCCATTCCAGTCAGCCTGCCTTCATCATTTGGGGCTGAATAGAGTCTTTTCTTCCTAAGAGCTATAAACAAAAGTAGAGATTGCGTGAGACCACCTTTGCTCTTTATTACAGCTGGTCAAGACTCAACACATTCCTACCGACTGATTATGGAGGCTGCCTTCAGCCCCAGAACACAAGGGAATGATGCCCCAAAAATTGACCCGGTGCACCGCAGCATTAGGTAGATAGCTGTTGCTTATCTCTAACAGGATTGTCCTTTTCTGAGCAAACTTTCTTCAAAAATAAAAATGAAAGGCAACTAGTTTCAGGAAAAACTGCTAAGTGACAATTATCATTAAAGTCAAGTCTTCCTGAAAAAAAGTAAAACAACTCATTGTCTTCTGTTCCCACTTTTGGTTTGATTTGACTATCTTTAGCATGTGCTGCAGATCTCCTCTTTAGTTATGAAAGAAAAAAGGAAAACTCACAAGGCCACGGCCCACACCCTCCTGTGTGCGTACCCATTTTTCACATGGAGTGTTCATCACTATACTTATGTGCACACAGGTTTGTAGATTTTTTTAAACTTGTATTGCTATAGTCTTTTAGCAGCTATAAAGGAGTCCATCATGTACAGGGTACCACGATTTATTTGACCCATATGATTTCAACATTCATATTTCTAACTTTTATTATAATAATCCTGTGAGAAATATATTGGTGTATGAGTTTAACAAGTAATATCTTTCTGGGATTTCTAGAAGTTGGATATGTGGGTTTGAGAGACATTTGTTTTGGGTTCTTGATATGTCTGTTACCCTGTTTTCCAGAAGGTACATGGCAATTTATAGCCCTATAAGTAATGTCTTATAACCACTAACACTTTGTAACTTGTATTACATGCCATGCACTGTTCTAAGCTCTTCATAGGAACTCATTTAATCTTTATAACAATCTTATGAGGTAGGTGCTATTATTGTTCCCATTTTATAGAAGAGGAAACTGAGGCACAGAAGTTATGCCAGATCTTTTTACAGGAGGAAAATTCGTTTGAGGAAGCATAAGTTTTGTCAACTGAAGGTGAACAATGAGGGGCACCAGAGTTGCCACAATCACTGATATCTGTTACAGCAAAAGACTGCATCCACCTGAACTGTGAGGAGATAAGGAGTGTGGGATGGGGGGGTCCTTTGTACCATCTAAGTAGTTATGGTCCTTCCCCAAACCAGCTCAGAGATTTGGCAATAATGCAGGTAGTAGTAGTATTCCTAGTCAATTAGGTCTCAGCAAGTGAGTAATGTTTAGAACTAGAACCTTTGTTAAACTCACATGTGGATTTTACAGAGCTAAGAAAGCAGATTTGGAATGGAGACTTTGTCCAAAAACCTAGGAGGGTCTCATCTGGGACTAGAGCCTAATCACCTAAACGGTCTGACACCTCCCCGCCATGCCTGGTGCCCTCAGTTGTGTTCCCTGATCCCAGCCAGAAGGTGGGCCAGCAAGTCAGGACGTAGGAGAAAGTTTCCCACCTGGGTAAGAGCCAAAAGCCAGGAGTAGGGGAGAAGGGGGGGAGTAAAGGGGGGAGGGGGAGAGGGAGAAAATGAGAATGTGCAGGGGGTGGAGATTCCTACCAGGGACTGTTGACCTTGTCACCAGAACAAGAAGGGTCGACGGGCACACAGCCACTTAGTTCAATCCTCAGTTACCTCCGGCTTAATTTCTCTCCCCACAGATTTTATTACTTTGGAAGAGTCCCCACTCAAAGGCTCTTTCAGGTGCTCTGACTTAACCATCACCTTAACCAAGACATCTGCTGGAGTGGGCAGGGAGGGAACATATCAACAAAACATACCAACAGTGCTTCAATCTCACAAGCCCCTTTGGGACTTTTACCCCCCGAACTGACCTAAAGCACGTTTTCATTGCTTGCATTGATGTTTGAGTTTACACTAGACTTGGAAATGGATTCTGAGACAATGGCCCTGGGTGATGTTGCTATTCAGGTTAAACCTGTTAAAGAAAACCTTAGACATTATGCTAAATATACTAAATATATTTAAAATATATATATTATAAATACTAAAATATACTTTAAAAAAATGTATTGTTTGTGTACTTGTAAAGGCTGGGAAGGCACATAGCCTGAAGTCCAGATCAGAAAGACTGCTTTTGTCAATTTCCTGTCATGACTAGTGAAGACAATACTTCGTGGCTTGAATACACAGACTCTCCTCTGCTATCGGCTTACAGGATGAGTTTAGAGAATTCAGGTCTCTAAACATGATTAATCGATTTGAAATATATCTAGTGTTCTCCAACTATGAAATCTTACTTCTCCAACTGTGAAATCTTACCTATGACTATGTTGAAATGCTAGAACAGAGCCATTTCTGGGAAGCGAAGAAAATATTGTTACACCTACATGGGTAACAGGAGAAAGTGAAAGAGAAATTAGTTTTGCTTTCCTACTTGTATGAGTCAAATTCCTATAGTGTTTCAAACTTAGTTCAAACATTGATAATGATTTTAATAATAGATGAACTTATTTAGCTCACATTCTGTGCCAAGGTATTCGTGTTCAGTATGCTCTCTATAATTAATTAAATTGGTTAATCCTCACAACCTTAAGAGGTACTACCATTTCCATTTTACAGAGGATAAAACAGAGAGGTTAAATGACTTACCTAAGGTCACACAGCTAGAAAACTGCACAACCAGGATTCAAACCCAAGCTGTCTGACTCCAGACTCTACACTTAAACCAAAACACCTTGTAAGACTGTATGTGTGCCTGACTTCCTTCATCCTCAGCCTCAGTTACCTCACCTGTAAAATGGAGTGTCTACCACCAATTTCAAGATTCTTGAGGGATTAGCAGAGGAGCATTTGTGAGCAGTAGTGTTTTATATAGTGGAGTCTCAACTGGCCTTCACCCCCTCTCCCGTGAGGAAAGATTTATTTTCATTTCTGAGAAAAAACTGAATCAGGGCCTTCCCCAGTGGTCCAGTGGTTAAGACTCTGTGCTTCCAATGCAGGGGGTTCAGGTTCGATCCCTGGTCAGGGAACTAAGATCCCACGTGCCACAGGGTGTGACAAAAGAAAACAAAAACAAAAACTGAATCAGAGAATTATCACGACAGAGTGGAAAGGACCCAAGAAGCTGCCTCTTACAGCCACCCTTTGTTTGGAGGGTCAAACTCCCTTCCCCGGCTTTCTTTGGTCACTTACAGTAATGAACTCCCTTCCCCGGCTTTCTTTGGTCACTTATAGTAATGAGCATGCCATTTACCATGCAGTCCAATCCACCTCAATACAGGGAGGTAAGTTCCTCACCAGTAAAAGGAAAACTTCTGACAGCTCTTCAAAAACAGCAGCTGCCAAGTTACCCCTTTCAATAACCTTCAAGACTCCCGACTCCCCTGATAACCCTTCCTGGGTCCCAGCCTGACAAAGCTTGTCAGAACTGCCTTCAAAGTATGATACCCAGAACAGAACTGTGTCAGGCTGGGTATAACTACAGTAGAATAAAGGAACACCATCCCCTCCCTTGATCTGCCTCTTCTATTTTGTGACTCAAGTTTGTGTTCTCCATACAGCATTAAAATAGCCACACCTGTGATACCAGATCTCATCTCCTAATCCCAATTACCTTCCATCTTCCAAAGCTGCCTCTTCATACTGACTACAAAGCGGCGAGAAAATAAACACCGTGATAGCTCTCGAGGCCAGAGCAGGAGAACAAGGCCATGAGACCAAGTTTTTGTGGCCCTCAAGCCCACTAAATGGTTAAAACAATCTCAAGTCAAAGTCTTGGAGCTCCGCAGTGTGAACCATTCTGAAGCCTGAAAGGCCAACTCAGTCAACTCCTGTTACTGACTTTGGGGCAGCTCCCTGTTTCCAGCTCTTCCCCCTCCAGACACTGGAGGATTATCCTTCCTGACCCTCTTATGTTGGGGCATGCCTGTGTGACTACTCCCAGCCTGTGAGTTCACTGCTGGGCCACAGCATTTAACTGCCAGTGCAAAGACAGACCCTCCAGAGCTCTTCCCCTCTGGCGAGGCATCCAAAGACCACCAGCTGGGTACCCCAGGGCCTGCTGTGAGCAGAGCCCACCTGCCAAATGGGATGGACTGTAGCCTGGGAGAGAAAAAAAATCTTCCTTTGTTTATAAGCCACTGGGATGGTGGTGGCGTTTGTTACCGCAGTGTAACTTCGTGTACTCTGACTGATACAACTCCATTATTAAATTCCTGAAAAGAATGGAGTTTCCCCCTCAACATTTCCTAGATCCTTCTCACACCACCTGGCATTGCCTTAGAGCTGACACCATCCCAACCCTTTTTCTTCCCTCTTTTTTTTTTCTGATTGGGCTTAACAGCTTTATTTGAAATGAAAATGCCATAGAAGCCCAGCAGTTACTGAGAAACCAGCAGTAAGACCTCCTCCCAAGCTCTTAGACAACAGCTATTCCAGCAGCTGTAGCAAGAATCCAGTCTATGACCACCCTCAGTGAGCCACTGCCCTCTACCTTCAGAGGTGCAGGGGGCCACCCGCCCCGTGAGCCCAGAGTGGGGAAGAGCAGTTGAAGGGAGGGAGAAAGATATCATCAAGAACAAACTGAGATTTTGTGCAGCCCTGTAGTTCAGTTCAAGGTCTCCCTAGGAACGGCCCTCTGCTTGGTGAAACTGGTTCATTCCAGGCAGAGCGGACGCGGGGAATGAAATTCCATAAACAGCCTCCTGGAACAAGCACCTCTAGCTACAGATGTGCAGTCACTGTTCCCGACAGGTCCCAACAGGAAATGAACGGTGCTGTCTTATCTTAAAGGTTAACAAGTTGCTGCAATTTTGTTTTTTGCTCTGTGAGTCATGGGGAAGTGACACTCTGCAGAGCACCCAGCAGATCCAGAATGTCTAAGTCATAGGGCTGTCGGCCAGTTGCCAGGCTTCCTTTCCATATGCTACACAATCACTTCACTGGAGGGAACCCGCCTATGTCCCCATACTCGGGGGGCCCCAGGGTACCCAGCACTTGCTCTTTTAGAGTAGAATCAGCTTCCTGGGCTCAGCGCCAGGAACCCACCAACTTCAGACCGTGGGCTTTGGGGGAAGGAAGTGTAACTTAAATCTGATAGGAAAAAAAAAAAAAAAAAAATCTGATAGGATTCTAAAACCTAATGATTTGGCAGAGTTGGGTAGAGGGGATTCAAAAGATGGAATAAATACCATCTATTTTCCTGTAAGGTAGTTGAGAAGGAATAACTGGTACTCATTCAACTCATTGGATCCCTATTGATGTAAATAAACAAGGCTCCCCAGAACTGAGAAAATGCCTCTAGAGCATTCATTAAGACCCTTCCCCTCACTCAAAGCCCTCCCTCATTAGGATTCCATAAAGTCTAAAAGCATTGAGTTTATCATTGTATTTCCTGAGGTTCCTAAAAAGATACTGCAAGGAGAGGTAGCATTCATCCACCAGTTATAAGCTATGTGCCAAGAACTTGCTGGGCCCTGGGGATACACAAGTGAACAAGTCAGGGGACGTGCCTTCGTGACACTGGCATTCCAGTGAGAGAGGCAGACAGTACACAAGAAAACTGCCGATAGCAATAAGTGCTCTGAAAGAATTGAATGGGGTGATGTGACAGTAACTGTTGATGGCATCTGAGCTGAGACTTAGAGGATGAAAAGGAGTTGGACAGGTAAGGAGCTATAGCCAGTGACAGAAGGCAGGTGATCCGGGAAGCTGGACTTGGTGAGGGACACAGGACAGGTAAGTTTTGACCAACAGGACAAACCTCAGGCCCAGTTCTCTCAGGCCTGCCTCGCTGCAGGACAGCACTTAAAACCACCCCACTTGTAAAGCAATTATACTCCAATAAAGATGTTAAAAAAAAACAAACCACCCCACAGCTCGAGGTGTTGGTCCCTGGGTCACCCTCCCATGTGTACGTGCAGAGGATGCCAGCCCCTCGTGGTCCGTCCTCCCCACCGGCCTCTGTCCACACCCAAGGTTGAGATGGACAAGCCATTGATGGTCGAGTTCTTCACCCTGGCAGGGGAGGAAGCCTGTGGGTTTGTGCCTTGTGTCCTGGCCTTTGTGGAACTCTGGGTGGGACAAGGGTATGGTCTCCAGCAGTACCTGCTGAGCGATTAGCCGTGAACCTACTGAGCAGGCCGCGGGGCCAGTTGACAACCTTGTGTTCTGCACTCTTGCCCTTCAAACCCGAAGGCTTGGCCAGCAGGGGCTATTGAGAACATGAAGTGTGGCTCGTGTGACTGAGGAACTAAATTTCTAACTTCACATTTTAATTAACTTTAATTTAGGTAGCCACACGTGGCTAGCAGTTACCATGTTAGATAATGCAACATAAATTAAGATCAAGTACTTTTAGCAAAAGACAACAAAAGCCAATTGACACCCAAAGAATTACTGGAATTGTCAGATAAGCATAGTTGTGCAGGAAAATGGTAAAAGAAATAACATAATCAAAGCAAAAAGACACTATTAGGAATAAATGGGCAGATTAGAAAATAAGGGAACTTCTAGAAATGATGAACTGAAATAAAACTCCATGGCTACTGATACATTTCAAGTAAATTGCAGATATCGAAAAATAAGATGAACAGATGGATAGATATGATAAACTGAATAAAATGTCAAGGGTAGAATATAGGTAGTAGGTATATGGACATTTATTGTAAAGGTCTTTTAACTTGGTCATATGTTTGAATATTTATAATAAATGTCAGAAGAAGAAAAAACCTTCATGAACCAAATAAATCCCCCATGAATGCAGCACAGAGACAAGGAGATGAAACTATGAGAGAAGTTAAGAGATTTGGAGGATTGAATAAGAAAGTCTTAGGTCTATAATTGGAGTCCCAGAAGAAATGAGTGGAAAATTGAGTTAAAGAAATACCTGAGGAAGAAATGCCTGCAAGTTTTCTCAAACGGATAAAAAACATGCATCCACAAGTCCAAGATGCACAAAGTAGTAATTAAAGGTGGCCATAAAAATTCTGCTACTCCACCCACTGAAAGGGAGAGTCTTGCTCTTCTCCCCTTGAGTCTGCACTGGCTTCAGCAACTGGCTTGATCCACAGGCCACAGCAGAAGTCACACGGCATGACACCCAAGGCAACGTCAAGACCATTCAGCTTCTATCTTGGTTTCTTGGAAAGTTTTTCCGGGGAAATCCAGCCACCTTGTAGAAATGTGACTAAAGAGTTCTCAAAACTATATAAAGAGGGACACACAGTGCCCGGCCTTCCAGCTGTCCCCACCAACATTCGTATTATGAACGCCTATGAGCAAAGCCATCCTGGACCCTCCAGACCAGCCCAAGTTTCAGCTAAATACCAGCAAGAAACTCCAGTCAATCCCACGTGGAATGGGAGAATCACTCTGCTGAGACCTGCCTAAATTTCTGACCCACAAAAGAGAGATGAAAAAATGGCTGTTTCTTTAAGCCACTAAGTTTTGGGGCAGTTTGCCATGCAACAAAACCAGGAAATTAACTCAGAAGCAAAAGGACGCAGAGCACCATCTAGTGTTCTTCCTTTAAGCAGTCCTGCTACTTCTGTGCTCTCTCTTCTAGGATGTAGTTGGAAGCAAGTTCCCACTCCTCAAATAGTGAGGATAAGGCATTGCCCCACTAGGAACTGCTTCCTTGGGCTCAGGCCAGGGAAGCAGTCACTAAACTTCTAGATGCCATCTCTGCTCAGGCCAGGGAAGCAGTCACTAAACTTCTAGATGCCATCTCTGCTCAGGCCAGACTTGGAGAGGGAACTGGAAAAACCAGTGAGCTCTGCAGAAGGAAAGCGTTAATCACAGAAAGCTTGAATTGCAGCTCCCAGGGAGCACAGCAGAGAGGCCAGCAGCCACTGTGCTCTTTCCTTGACTGGACAAGCCCTGGGGCATGGCTGGACTTAGGGGGCTGAGAGGGAGGTATCGCTGTCTGAGACCTGCCCTCCAGTCTCAGACAGGGCATCCGAAGGCAACTGTAAACCTGACACCAGCCATGAAGCTGGTGTAGACGTCCCTGTGGCCCCCTCTGGTATCCCAGGACCTCTGTGGTAGGCGAGGGCGGGACTACCAGTGAGGGCTGGGGAGCGTACTCAGGGCCAGCGGTGGCGGAGGAACTCAGTGGGAGGCCGTTGTCGGCATCACTCTGGCCGGGCCCTCCAGTGGCTCTGTGGCCAGCCCCTCTGGACTCCAGGAAGTGTATATTGGGTCTCTTTCTGGAAGATGCCCATGATAACACGAGGAGACACACTCAGAGGTCACACTCCGGGGCGGGCTGTCTGTCCTGGCTCTGGAAGTGGTGAGGACAAGCCCATCCAAGGGACAAGCTATGACTCTGCCTCGGAGGAAGCCACTTGAAGGCCATGGAGAGAGTAGATGGTGACAACACTTCACCACCCAGAGGTGCAGCCACCAAGGTGACCCCTGCCTCACTGGAGATGAGCCCAGCGCTTAGCCAAGCAAACCCTGATGCAGAAGTTAGGGTGTCAGCAGGAGCAGCAAGAATTCCCCAAAGAGAGCTCTCAGCCTGGGACACAAGGAAAAAGGACTTGGAGATGTGAGAAAGCTGTGTGATGACAGGGAAAGGATACGGCCTGCCCTCCAGGGACAGCTGGGCCTCAGTGGCCAGGCCTGCCCTTCATCCCATAGCAGCATGGTGTTTCACCAGGCAAGACTCTTGTCTGGACAGGCGTTTGCTGGCCTCCTCCAGGAATGCTCTCCACCACCTGAGAAGGACTGGGAGAAAGCAGCTCCCCTTCCTGGGGTGCAGTCCTTTCCCATAATCCCAAATCTGAGCGGCTGGCTGATCTCAGTGAGTCCACAGGGGTGGGCCTCGTGGCTGGCACATCCTCTGAAGTGCCCTCCAGCCTTCCCCATTCTACAGGCGAGGACCAAGCTGCCGGTGAGCGGCTGCCACAGAGCTTGTTACAGGAATCACGGCGCTGGAAGGGGCTTCTCCACTGGCTGAGGGCCCGGCGAAGATACTTTTTTCTGGGATCTCTGGCCACCTGGGATCAGAGACTGCTGTTCCCCTGGGGCTGGAGAAGAGGCTATTTTTCAAAGATCCTTCCCACTTATTTCCAGATTTAGTGGCCAGGATGCCATCTGCTGCAGGCTTGGTGAGGAACACGAGGAAGCCTGGCTGAACCAGATGGGGCATAGAAGTTCCAGAGACCCCAGGTTTCTTCTCTGCTTGAGTCTTTGGCCCAGTGGTGCTAGCAGTGGGTTTGGAGAAAGGTCTTTGAAATTAGATGGGAGCCTGTGTAACCTGGGGCTTCATGATCTTTTCTCCTGAATCTGCTCTGGGATCTCGGAAGACATAACACTTCCTCCTGAAAGGCCTGTATCTCCCACCTCGAGCATAGTTCTGAGATAGCAGGACCACGTGCACAGCCAGAGCTTGGGTGGCATAAACGTGCACCCTTTTCTTTCAATAGGCATGGACCATACTGCTTTCTGCCACAGGGGAGACCCCCTGGAACACAATCTTGTCAGGGTTTGGCCCACAGTCATCATTTCCTGTGACCTTAAACACACTGACATAGACAACAGCATGGCTTTGGGGGCCAGCCCGGATGGTCCAGCTGCACCAGATATTCTGAGGAAACTGACTTTGCATCATCGGGATGGAGAATTCACCCATCTTGCCTTTCAGGATGGCACGGCGTTTCGTGAGGATGTAGATTTCTGTCCAAGAAGGTCCAAGTCCTGCAGGAGAAAAAGAACTGGGTAGAGGCTTTGGGGAGAAACCCTGTTCAGATGAGTGCTCTACAGAGCAAAGCTCATATTTTTCTTTTTCACGCCTTTCCTGTGCCTGGCCCAGGAGACTAGCGCCTTCAAGCTGTTGAGGGGAAGGTGTGAGGAGAGCTTGTTTAAGAAATAAGAGCAAAAAAAATCACATCCAGCTTGTAGGAGATGGTGTTCCCCTCAGCTGGCATTTAAGACTGATTCCCTCAAAGGAGAGGGACGTGGGGAGACGAGGGGTGAAGTCACTCACAGAGGAAAAGCATCTTCATAGAAGACATTGCAAAGGCAGCTCTGGCACCTGCTGAGACTAGATGGGTGGGGACAGGGGGCCAGTGAGGCTGAGCACGAAGACGACCTGAGAAGCTGTAAGGCCCACACCTAGCTCAGCCATTGCCACCTGTGATACTGCGATTTATAATTGTATATTTGGTCTTTGCCGCTCCTGGCACAGAGCTCCTACAACCCTGGAATTTCCTAAGTGAGGACACTGATACATGCCGATACATGTGTCTTTTATGTTAATGAGGTGACTTTTGGAAAGCACCTAGTTCACCTAACGATGGGGGCTGGTTTCTAGGGGAAACAACCAGGTGATTAGAAGGTTGGAAATCCCAGTCCCTCCGCAGGACCTCTGGGGAGGAAAAAAGGGGCTGGAAATTGAGTTCAGTCACCAATGGCCAGTGACTTAATCATTCAAGCCTATGTAAAGAAGCCTCCATGAACACTCAGAAGGATGGGATGCAGAGAGCTTCCAGGTGGGGAACGCATGGAGGTGCTGGGAGAGTGGTACCCTCAGAGCTGCAAGCTCTGTGCCCCTTCCCCACACCTTGCCCTATGCATCTCTCCCTTCTGGCTGTTCCTGAGTTACATATAACCGGTAATCTAATAAGTAAACTGTTTTTCTAAGTTCTGAAAGTCACTCCAGCAAATTAATCAAACCTGAGGAGGGGGTCATGGGAACCTCTGATTCACAGCCAGTGAGTCAGAGGCACAAGTAACAACCTGGACTTGTGACTGGCATCTGAAGTGAGGGCAGACCTGTGGGACTGAGCGCTTAACCAGTGGAATCTGATGCTATCTCTAGGTAGTTTCAGAACTGAGTTGAATTGTAGGACACCTAGCTGGTGTTGGATAATTGCTTGGTGGTGGTGAGAAAACACACACACACACACACACACACACACACACACACACGACCATCCAAAGCTCCCTAGCAGGAAGGAAGCTCTCTTAATGGGTAGCTGTTATCAGGCTAGTAGCTTTACTCCCTGAATCTCAGTTTTCTTGTCTTTAAGACTGCCATTTTTACTTCAAAGGGTTTTAGCCAACGTTTAATCCATAGCATGCTTTTCTGTGTTCTCACAACTGTTTTTATTCTATTGGGAATGGATGGGGTGGGGAGATTCAGGGAAGCTTAGCTATAGCCCTTGAGAACACAGTTCAGTTATGGGAAAAGAATGACATTTATAAAGAAAAGAAAGCTTACGAGGCAGCCTCCGTTGGCCAGTGCAGAGTTTAGAGGAAGGGAGAGATCCTCTGAATGCCTCCAGGTTGTCCCCATCCCTCCTGCAGGTGTAGAACTGTGGGAAGACAGAGGCCTTTATTTTGTTAATAGGATTTTATTTATTTACTGTTTTTGGCCACACCACGTGTCTTGTGGATCTTAGTTTCCTGACCAGGAATCAAACCTGGGCCCACCGCAGTGAAAGCGCGGAGTCCTAACCACTGGACCACCAGGGAAATCCTCAGGGGCCTTTAGACCAGAGAAGAAGGCAGGTCCAGTCGCCTAAACCCAGAAGCCACTGTCCAGTCTTCTCTGCCCCAAAGGAATACATCCGCATGGACTTTGGGCTCCTCCTTTGACATACCTAGACTCCAACTACTTTTCATTCCCATCTCTATACCACATCTCTCACTTGGATTATTCTAGTGCCTTCCTAACTCACCTCCCTGCTTCTACTCTTATGGAATGGTCCATTCTTCAGCGTGATTTTTGTTCAGAGAGATACCACATCATTCACACCCTCAACACCCTCCAGCAGCCTGCCCTCACTCACAGGGGAGTCACCTGAACAGGATCACTAAGGTCTTTCGTGATCTAGCCATTGCCTCCCGGGCCTGTCTCTCTCCACCTTGTACTGACTTCCTTTCTCTTCTTAGAGCATTCTGTTCCTACCTCAGGGACTCAGCACTTCTGTTCTCCCTGCCTGGGTGCTCTCCCTCAAATTCATGTGGTTTCTCCCTCATTTCAACCAGGTTTCTGCTCGAATATCACCTCAGATAAATAGTCTCTAACCACAGTCGAGAAAACACCCCTCCCCATCACTTATATTTTTCTTCTCCAAATCTAGAACTTATAGATATTTTTATGTTTAATTGATGGATCATCCCCTGACTAGAACATAAGCTGCATGGAAGAACACACTTTGATTTGTGCACTGTTGCATTCCCAGGGCTTAGCATAGAATAGCACCTAGCAAATGGCAGCTGTTCCATAAAGGCTGGCTGAGTATGTGAATAAGAGTCTGTCAACTATTTGACTCTGTGTCACTTGGACAGGACAAAAGGTCAGTAATAATATGACCATAGACCAGTGGGAGGGCAGTGACATATCCCAGAATAAACATGTCCCTTGTCTCTGACAATAATAACCAGAGTCCACTTAGCAGATAAGGGTGCAGAGTAGGACAGTGGCCTTCAAACAAATGAGCTTCAGGAGGGCTTGGAAAGGGAGAGATTACTGGACCCCACCTCCAGAGTCTGATTCAGTAGGTTGGGGCCTGAGAGTTTGCATATCTAATAAGCTCCCAGGTGATGCTAATGATTCTGGTCTGGGGATCTCATTTTGAGAACTATAAAAAAAAAAATTGAAAATCTTTTTCATTTCTGCCCAAAGAATCCCAGGGTGAGACTTATTTGAAGAAAGCCAACATGCTTGCCCCTCCTTTCACCACATGGATCCTAATAGCTGATCTTTGTTTATAATTTTGTCATCTCCTCTTTCAACATCTTCACTCACCTTTGCTAAAGTGTCTCCTCCCCTGATCCTCAAAACTAAGTTCTTCCAGATTCAAGTCTCACCTCCTCTGCGGAGCCTTCCATGACTGCACGGGTCCCCGATGCCCTCCCTCTTCTTCATACCTGTGGAACTGCTCCCACAGGTTAGACACTAGATCATCTTTCTAATCACTAGTTTTCCTAGTCACTCCACAGGCTTGTTTCACCTCATCTCAGACCAGAAGAAGAAGAGCAAATCCAAGTTGTGAATATCCACTTGAAGGGCTCAGAACTATGGCAGGAACAAGAGTCCACAGAGCCCGCTATGTGCCCCTGCCACCTGGAGATGACCCCCAGCCTCGGGAACTCACCACCCACTGGGCGACCTTTAGGGGTATCTAGTGAGCACCAGGACATGACTTCATCCTGGGTCATTAAGACCCCGGATACAGCTGGAGACAGAAGAAGGCAGCAGAAAATTCATTCTTCACCCAAAGCTTCTAAATTCTGGCCTGCCAGAAATACACCACCCAGAAACATACCAAGAGCAGCATTCTCCTCTGTCCTTTCTCCTCGGACCAACACAACAGACGTCAAAGACAGAGCGTGCACCAGAAGCCATGCGGATGGGCTTCAATCCCGACAGAGACGCCAGTTGGCCAGCCAGGTGTTAACGTGGCTCTCAGTGCTGATGGCTGCATATTAGAGTCACCTGGCCCAACTCAAAACCAATTTAGTCAGAATCTCTGGGGGTAGGACCTGGGCCTTGATATTTTTTAAGCTGCCCAGGTAATTCCCATATTTCAGCCAAAACTGAGAAAAGCTGCTGTACTCTCTCCTAACTCAGGAATGTCAGTGCCGACATGGCGAGTTCTCTGTTTTACTTGGATCATTCATTTGGGCCCTCTGATGGCCCTGGTGCTTGGCAGTCCCGTGTTGCTCAGCTCTGAGAAATGACTCTATACAGGGACAAGGAACACTTAAGCAGAGATCAAGTACCAGGCCAATGGGCTTCTCCCCAGGCCCGACCTCAGGATTTTATTGCTATGCCAAATGGTGTTAGCTTTGAGATCCTAAGAAGGTTACAAGCCATCCCGTGGCCCTAACTCTAATGCCAGTGTTTGGTTACAGGCAACACTGTGTAGAGGCTGGTGGGAGCTCCTTCAGGGAAGGATCAACCAGCATCAGCTGCTTGCGGCAGACTTGGCCCCAGGGCTGACTCTGACCTTGTCTCCTCTTGATTTCCTGGAGTTTGGGAGTAAAGATAGAGGTAGATACCAGAAAAAAAGAATTCGTCCTGGTCTTAAGGGTCACGATTTGATGACCACCTCGCTCATTTCCTCGAAGGCCAAAGTCCCCAAATGTTGATGACAAAGGAGACTTTATACCCATTCTGGGAACCTACCTGACTTGTGTCATCCACCTCTTCTTTGAGAGTTTTTTCACCTGGGTCACTATTGTTTCTCTGCCCGAGGTGGTGGCCTGGCCTCCCTCACAGATGACAGGTGTCCTGAGGTCAGCAGCTCAGCCTTACCGTGCAGGGTCATAACCATGCAGGGTCTCTGGGGCACTGATGTTTTGGCAGAAATGTTGGAAGAGGAAGGGTGTTCTTCCCCCCTGCAGGGCTCTTTCAAGAATTAAACATGATTAAAGGCACAGGGGCGGCCTGCAGCAACAGCAGGCAGTAGATGTCACAAGTGTCACTCTCTACTATCCAGAGGCCCGAAGTCCAGCAGGACATGTGCTTCCTGGCAGGAACAGGAAGCACCTGTTTTCCAGAGGCCTTTCTCACCCCCTTACTTCCTCCTCACCTTCCCCGCTTATTCATCTAGCAAATGGCCCCAAGAACCTAACCCCCTGCTTCACTCCCTTGTCCAGGGACCCCCCAAAGGGCTCTGAACAAGATGCTGGTGTGCAATGTGGGGGGATGAGGCTGGCCCCATCCCCACAGGGGTACAGCCATGTGCCACCCACTCCTGGGTGGACCCCTCAACCTGGGGCACCCTGAGAGCAAGAGGGTGGCAGGCCGGGCTCTCCCCGCACGAGGAGCTGGACAGTCCCTCCATCCTCACCACCTTCTCCCAGGGCCTGGGAGCCAGGCCAGGCGTGGAGCTGGACCTGAGACCTGATTGTGGACAAGGGCTGGGGCCTGGCCTCTGAGGAGCTTCTCTTCCAGCCATCAGGCAAGAGAGGGAGACCAAGAGGAAGAAAGGCCGCGTGGAGGCCCATTCCGACCGGGGCTGCCTTCCCTTTCCAAGTAGCAGAGGTCTGAGGCCAGACAAAGCCTCCACTGATGCCTCCTTTAAGGGCAGCCCTGGCCTGAGGGCTGATTCACCAACGAGGCAGCTGTTCTGCATCATCCAATGAAGGGCAGGATGCCTCAGCACAGCTGGGATGTGATCACTACTGGGAGAATGGAAATCAAGAACTCCTGAGGAGAATAGGCATTCTTTCCAAAGAAGACATACAGATGGCTAACAGGCACATGAAGAGATGCTCATCAGGAAAATGCAAACCAAAACCACAATGAGACATGACCTCACACCTGTCAGGATGGCTATCATCAAAAATATAACCAAGTGTTGTCGAGGTCATGGAGAAACGAGAACTCTCATGCACTGTTGGTGGGAAGACAGCATGGAGGTTTCTTAAAAAACTAAAAATAGAACTACCATATGACCCGGCAATGCCACTCCTTGGTTTTTATCTGAAGAAAATGAAAACACTGATTTGAAAAGCTCTGTGCACTCCTATGTTCATTGCATTCTTTATCCATTCATCTGTTAAAAATCTTCCTTTTTTTTACTAGCTTTTAAGTTCTTAAAATATTTTCCCCTATTTATAAATTTAGTAAACAAAACTATAACAAACATCTTTAAGGATTTCTTTGGCTAGTAGTTACTTGGTTAATATTTGGTCCACTTTATAAGCATCATTAATTTAACACATTCAAATATTTATAAATTTAACATATGCAATTTTTTCTTAAGTACCTCAATTGCTCAAACAAAATCTTACCAAGAACTTTTGAAAAACATATAAATCTAATAAGTTAAATGGATAAATATAGTAACAATTTAGGTTTTCCTAACTTTCAACACCATACATAAATTTATTAAACTTTCAACTCAAAATCGTAAGTCTAACTCATTTACTCAATTACACTTCAAAATCTGAATTATAAGTCTCACCCTTCCTCTAATAGAGCAAATTCTCGTCAACGTTACAAGTACTTAAAATGCCAAATATGCATAGGGTATTCTTAGAACAAAAGAATCAATACTATAGGTTTATCTTTAATCATTTCTATACTTGGTTATAAATCTTCCTGGGCTGAAAGAAGTTTTCCCAGATGGTGGGATTTTCCAGACTTCCCAGAAAATAAGAACCATGTGGGGCATTTCTTAAATATACAGATTCCTAGGCTCCAACCCAGATCCAATGAATCTGCATTTCCATGGAGAAGACTAGGTAATCTGCATGATCATAAAAGCCCCAGGTTTATCTTAGAAGTTTGGAAACACTTTACTTAGGGAAAAATTTCTTCTCAGACATCTATAGACCAGATTTCAGCCAGGCTCTGACTAGATTCTTGTGAGTAACTCTGAAAGGACACCTCAACCCTATGTATCTTCCTCTGCAGGGTCACTGTAAGCTAGGAGAGGTGGCCTTCCTGCCTTAGAGGTGTGTCACCACTGCTTAGGATTTCAAGTTAGATTACAGCCAGTGGGCTTTGTCACTGGATTGGACTTTGCATTTCCCTGGCTCTCTAGATAGTATAAATGTCTTCTCCTATCTCTAGAACTTTGAGTGTCATTCTTAACATATTTCTCCAGGTTCTCAGGACCATACATCCTTATAGACACTAAAATGCTGCCCCATTGAACCCTGGTGTCTCCCTCAGCTTTGTCTGACTTGTCAGTCATGACTTCAAGGTCATTTTCCAGACAGGTTCCTAACTGGTGCCCTGATTCCAGCCCTAACCCCTCCACACAGCAACTAGATGATCTTCCCAAGATGCAGGACCAGGGCACACACTGCTAAACCCTCCCTTGGCGTGGCATGAAAGACCTGGCTCACGAACACCTGCCTGCCTCTCCCCGGGTCCATCTCAGGCTGCTCCCAGTGGGCCCCAGGCCCACAGAACTCCCCCTACTGCCGCAGGGCTAGTCAAGCACCCCTGATTCTGGCTGGCACAGGGGCCAGTGTTTGCTAAAGGAGTGGCCAAAGATAGTCTGCATCAGAATTGCTGGGCAGAGAGAGGCATGTTTACTAACATGCAGATTCCTGGGCCCCACCCCAGATAATCGGGCTCTGAACCTCTAGGGAATGGGGTCCAGAAATACTCCACGTTAACAAGCCCCCATCCCCACCCCCAGGAAATTCTTGTGCTCACTAACATTTGCAAAGCATGGCCTGCGTAGTCCAAGAGCAGTAAAAGCAAGCTTCACTTTCCTGAAATAGGAAGAAAAACGTATTTCTGTTGCCAGCGTCCAGACTTCAGCAAAATAAAAGAGTCACAATCATTAAACCCCCTCCACGTGAGCGTTATGGTTGTGTATTTGTCACAAAGGCACAAAAACCCATGGGTGCACATGCCTGGGTGTGTGGGTGGGGATGGTCTTTGCACTTGAAGGAGGTTACGGTGGAAGACAGCAAGGAGGAGGCAAGAGGAGGGTAATTGGAAAGAAAGGGGGTCTCCAACGGGACTACCGGACAAAGACAAACCCAAAGCCCATGGCCCTTCAGGCTGCAGGGTCACGGGAAAGATGAAGGCTAAGGAGGGGCTGCCTGAGAGGTAAGATGACACACCACAGCAGGGCTGCGTACCAAAAACACAATATTGAGTGAAAAGAAAGCATCACAGAAGAAGAATACAGTGCATTCCATTTGCACGAATTTTTTAAAACTAGCAAAAGCAAATAGCATATTGTATAGGAATGCATATAAAGGTGGTAACACTGTAAAGAAAACCAAAGAATGACGCACTGAAATTCAAGACTGTGATCCCCGGGGCTACCTCTGGGAGAGAGGGGACCACAGGGGACTTCAAAGGTACCAGTAAGTTTCCTAAGAGGTGGGGGGCGGTACTCAAGCGTGGTTATATATACGTAACACATATCATTTTGCATGTACGATATATTAAGGTTTTTAAACATATATATGAAATAGTGAACAGCATGAATAAAATAAACCACTTGCTCATCAAATTCTGAAATACTAGGAAAAGGCGTCACCTGGAATTTGTGGCAGGTACGGCTTGAGCAAATAAAATGAAGTCCCATTGACCAAGTGGATTATGAATGTTGAGCACTTGTGCTGGCTGACCGAGCCTCCGGGACAGCCATGGGCAGGTGAAGAAGGCCCGGGGACCCGACTCGGAAAGGAAGCACCACGTCTCATGTCCAGGGCTGAGAGCCACGCAGCAGAGGCAGTGTCCTGTGGAGCGTGTGGGCCCAGCTCAGCACCCACCTCCACGGAGTCCTATCTGTTCCAGAAAGGGAGGTGGTTTCGGACCCACTAACAAAGAAAAAAAAAATGCTGTTTCCATTTACAGATGCCTTCTTTATTCAAATATTTATAAGCCTTTATTTATGCAGCCTTTATTAAGGGTCTGGCGTTTCCTTAAAAGTTCCTTTAAAGCAAACAGGAAAGGATTTTATCTAAGAGAGAATCCTCTGCAACTCCCCACCGTGAGCGTGCTTCAGTGAACAGTCCAGAATGGGCAAGACTGCAAACACGCACCCCTGGGTGGGGCTGGAAAACCTCCCCATGAGCCGTGCCCATCACGCCTCTTCTGTCCCTTGGTGCCAGAATGGGACTTGCCAGCACAAACCAGCAGAACCACCTGGCAATTTCCACTCACTTGAAAAGGGTTTCCTTTCAAGTCTGTTTCCTTGCTTAGTCCCAGAGTTCTCAAAAGCAGCAGCTCCCTGGTTCTCCCTCTCTGGACCCCTGGTACTTGTTGCTCTTGCCCGATTTTGTGCAATTCACTGTGCCCTGCTGTAGGACAATTCCCAGGCTGCTGGCCCTTCAGGTTATCTAGTTATCCCTTGCATTATTATTTTCTACTAATAACAAAACAACAGCCTGCTGTGCCTATGGGCACCTCCTGCAGATTTTTTGTAGGAAGAAGACTGTGCCAGGCCTCCTCCTAGCTCCTCCTCCTCAGATGGCTGTTGGGTTAAATTACAAGGAGCGATTTCTAATCCTTTCTTCTAAAATGACCTTTATTATCATCATCTCTTTTTTTCTGACTAAAAGAGAAATTTGTTGTATTAATTTCCTATTGCTGCTGTAACCAACTTCCACAAACCTAGCAGATTAAAACAACACAAGTTTATCATCTGAAAGTTTTGGGTATCAGAAGTCCAAAATGAGTCTCACTGGGCTCAAAGCAAGGTGTCAGCAGGGCCAAGTTCCTTTTCTGGAGGCTCTAGGAGAGAACCGGTTCTCTTGCCTTTTCCAGCTTCTAGGGGTCACCGGCTTTTCTGGGCTTCTGGCTCCCTCCCGTCTTCAATAGCTGGTGGAGACTTTCTCCCAGGGCATCAATGTTCTGCCTCCCTCTTCCACATGTAAAGACCCCTGTGATGACATTGGGCCCACCTGGGTTATCCCAGTTGCTCTCACCTTCTCCAGGTCAGCTGATTAGCAGTGACAGTTCCATATGCAAACTTAATTCCCTTTTGTCATGTAACCTAACATAGTCACAGACTCTGAGGATTAGGATGTAGACATCTCTGGTCATTATTCTGCTACAACATATATGCTCATTGTAGAAAATTTAGAAGCACAGGAAAAGCATAAGGGAGAATATAGAAGCCACTTCTAACCCCACTTCCCAGAGATAACCAACACCAATTTATTGTGTATTCATCCAGTCCTCATTTTATTTTTATTTTTTAACATCATTATTGTAGTATAATTGCTTTACAGTGTTGTATACTTCTATGCTATTTACTATTTTGTTACATTCCATTTTTTAATGGCTACCTAGCATTCCACTATGTGGATGTACTATAATTTATTTAACTAATTTAGTTAATCCTTTATTGTAGGACACATAATGTATCTCTAACTTTTCTTCGTACCTAGTAGCCCTGTGATAAACATCTCTGGAAGCTACATCTTTGTACACATTCTTAGGATACATTCCCCAAAGGTACCCCAAATATTGGGTGGCCACATCATTTATCCCCCAAAGCAGGACATTTTTAAGAATGAAAAAGGGTAATCTTAAAATTTAACAGTGACTGATAACTAACAATAAGCCAGGACGGACCTGGGCACAATATGTTCGGCAAACTGGCCTCAAGAAACATTGCCGTGGGGCTTCCCTGGTGGCGCAGTGGTTGAGAGTCTGCCTGCTAATGCAGGGGACACGGGTTCGAGCCCTGGTCTGGGAAGATCCCACATGCCGCGGAGCAACTAGGCCCGTGAGCCACAACTACTGAGCCTGCGCGTCTGGAGCTTGTTCTCCGCAACAAGAGAGGCCGCGACAGTGAGAGACCCGCGCACCGCGATGAAGAGTGGCCCCCGCTTGCCGCAACTAGAGAAAGCCCTCACGCAGAAACGAAGACCCAACACAGCCAAAAATAAATGTAAATAAATAAGTAAATAAAAATTAAAAAAAAAAAAAAAACAACATTGCCGTGGTTTAGTCCTGTGGGCAGCACCCAAGAATCCTGCTCTAAGCCCTTGTCAAAATTGCCAGGCCTCCCCGTGCCCCCAGCTCCCAACCTCCATCTTCTTAAAACTGAAAACCACACGGAGGCAAATGTCATCCTCACTCTCACTGGAGAGGTAGCAGCGGCAGGCCTGTTTCTTGTGGCAGGAAGAAGACAGCTAAGTCCTGCTTTGCCCTGGTAGCCAGTGATTTTACTCTAGGTGAGTCTATTATAGCTCCTGATCCAGGTAAGGCTGGGTTAGCTTCAAGGCAGCAGTGACCAACCTGCCTTCCCTACACACAGGCCCAGGTACAGGCTCCGAGAGGAAGCTTCTCCCAGGGCCTTTCCCCAGACCCAGGCAGGTGCCCCCTGGGTAGCCCTGTAACAAGACAGTATTACCTGAGCAAACTTACCTGCCAAACTTACCTGAGCAGGAGACACTGACCCTGAAGAGCCCAGAGCAAGAGCTTGGAGCTGCAGTCAGCCCACGTTCCCTAACACGGGGAATGTTACAAGGAACAACTTACACTCTCTCATCAGAGGACTTCCACTTGGACAGAACCCTCTGAAACCATCAACCGTCAAGAACATACCCAAATAAAGCAGTCGCCGAAACCACAAAAATGAAAAGACTAAATTCACTGTTTTGTAACATTCCCGTGGGTCTTGTTTTGTTTTTTTATTTTGGTAGCGGTCATTTGACCTGGCCACCCAGGCTACCGAATGCTCTCAGGGAAAAGACTGGGGCCCCTGCACAGGATTGTGAATGCAAACACTGAAGAAAAGCTATCAAGTCCTCGGGTTTCTTGTTGCGGGCATTTCTGACCTTCTGAGTCAAGTAACCTGACGAAACAGTCACCTCATCTACCCAGAGGCCGCTCAGGAAGCATCTGACTCATTCTTGTTGACTCATATGCTGGAAAAGCAAAACCAAATGGGCTCTGATAGCAATCTAGTTTGGAGCAGTTTTACTTGTAAGCAACTGGCACCCTGCCTACAGAGAACATAAACCTACAGAAATAAAGAAAAAAGCTTAGCAACCCACTCCCTAACCCCAAATAATGTTCCAGGTGATACTTTGTAAGCACAGCTGCAAACTGTGCTCTGTTAACATGGAAATGGAGCAAAACACACCTGGACACTGTGCATCATTTGTGAAATGAGCAAGGGGCAGAGCAGGCCAGCCCGGAACACGAACTGGCCAGTAGGCAGGTCTCAAACACTTGGGTGTTCTCTCTCTCAGAAAGAGCTGCTCTCTTTTTTTATTTCACCTTTGCGTACTTAGTGGACATGTCGTTCAGCTGGAGATCTGGACTGTTTGATATAAGCAAAGGCAGAGTCGTGGGATCACCACTGGCCACATAAGGGAGTCCAAAAATTTGGGGAAAGCAAACACCGGCCCAGACAGTGAAGCGTGTTGGATTTCTCACATCAAAAGTCAGCTGCTTAAATAGGGGAAGACACAGCCAAAAGTACTAGACGTGCATGCCTCTGGAGAAAGGGACTAGGAGGTAGAAAGGATGCTCTTTTTTATTATGAACATCGCAATACTATTGACTTTTAAACTACGAATATATATTACTTTGTTTTAAAAAAATTAAATGTTTCTAAAAAAAAAAAAGGAAGCAGAACTGAAGCCCTAAGAAATGGGGTCAGTTCCATTTTTATGGAGTTTTAGGGGCATCTTTTGAGGCTCTGGAAATTGTAATTTTCTTGTTGTATGTTAATTAAGCTTCTCCACCTGGGGGGAGAAAGTCAGCTTCTGGATTTGGAAGGATGGGAGCCAGAAAAGGTCCTGACTGTGGACCTAGAGCATGGCCTCCCCACGTCTCTGTGGGCCCTGGGCAGGTGGATTTCTCTAAAGGTATCTTTGGATGCTGACAACAGGGCTGGCCAGAGAAGGGATACATATCAGATCTATTCTTAGCCCCTAGACTCTAGACCCCTAGATCACTTCGTGTGTCATCTCCTACAGCTGCTTCTGGTAGAACCACAGGCCTGAGGAGATCCACACAGAGGCTTCAGGCCTTTGCATCCTTTACACTGACGATTCCTTCTTCCCTCAGATATGCACTCGGCCTGCTCCCTCGCCCCCTTCAGGCCTCTGAGCAAATGTCAGCCGCTTAATAAAAGTTGTGCCTGGTCAATTACTACCTGAAATGGCCTTACAATTCTCCTGCTAGATTTCCCTTCCTTACACTTATTAGTACTTCCTATTATGTGATCTATTTATGTACCCAATAGAGAGAGACAGAGGTGGGGGGGGGAGAAAGGGATGGAGGGAGGGAGGGAGGTGGGGGGAGGGAGGGAGGTGGGGGGAGGGAGGGAGAGACTGGTTGTAATTCCTCCTCATGACCACAAGATGGCACCATTGCTCAGAGTCTTTACTCTGAAAAGCAAATCAGGCAAGCAAAATCTAAGGCTGCTTTGGGATTCCGGGCTTACCTCCCTCCCTCTCTGTCCGTCTATCTGTTTTAGTCTTTCTTCTTCCTCCACTCCCCCTCCCTCTGCCCCACCCCCCTTCTTCAATACCGACTTACTGAGCTTCTGGTGGCGTTGGGCAATATGATAGCAGAGGCCCTTTTGTGACGCTCAGAGCAACAAAGATTCCTGAGACTGATGTTTGTCTACACAAAGTGCAGTGGTTGGCTCATGGGGTACGACTGGAAAGGCTCAGTCCACCTGCTTTTTCTTCTCTTTGGACCCTGCTGGTACTGCCCTGGCCCTTGGCAGCTTCAGGGACATTCTGTTCTCTCACCCTTCCTCTTACCACGTTCGCCCCACCTCCCAGCACGCACATCTTGGAAGCTTTTGCCCTGAGATCCGGTTCTAGGGGGTCATCGGAATGACTCTAGAGAAACTATAAACACGTACAAAATGTCTCCTGGTGGCGGTTCTGAGGTCTCCTTTGTATTTTAGCCTGAGGAAAAAGCAGCCAGTGGCTTGGGGATGGTGGGTGGAGCTTGCAGTATTTTTCTAAGATTTTTGTAGTTGGGGAATAAATCTCCAGGGATGGGCAGGGCTGCAGGCTAATTCCAGTACAGCAGGATTAGGGCTATGAAAACATGCACACAAAGGAAACTTCAAAGCTCTTCCTCGAATCTGAATGGGAAGGGGCCTGCGGAAGGTCTTGTTAACTTTGCACCAAACGACCTCTTGCTTTCAGATGGCCCTGCAGCTCTGCACACACTTCTGGTCCAACCCTCTCAGTGGGGTCAGGATTCAACAGGGTCCTGAAGGCAAAGAAGAAGGCAGAGCCCAGAAGTTGGGGTCTGAGTCTAACTGTTCTCTGGCCTGAAGAGCTGAGGCTGATATCCTCTTTGCAAACTGTGCCCAATCACCGAAGGAACTCTCCCCACTTCAGTCCCGGCCACTTCCCCAACCCTGGTCAAACCCCGACACAGCTACTTTGCAGGGAGTGGTGAGAATTACTACTGCTGGAAGGTCACTTAAGGTAATAATCAGAACAATCATTAATTCCTGAGGCCTAAGTGACTCATTTATCTCTGATATGCACAGGGATCAAAGGAGGGCATTTATGGCTTAGGAACAAGCTTCCCATACTTTCCCCTGCTATAGTAAGTAATAAAGAGCTCCGAAGCCTGCCTTCTTCACCCATCTCTTCCTGGAGGATTTTCTGTCTTTACTGTCCCTGTACAAAACCAACCCACCTCTGCCTTCTCCACTCCTCCCTCTTTAAGAACCCTGGCAGGTCAAGCTGCTCTCTGCCCAGCTCGGAGAGTCTTGGTTGCAGCTGTGCAGTGGAGTGAGTGGTGCTGATCCCTCCGTCCCAGGGGAGGGCACCAAGCCCCTGACCTCCGGCAGCCCCAGGGTGGGCATCAGGCGGTCTCTCTCTGTTAATTTGCTATCTTTACTTTGCCTGGGTATGTACATCTGTGCCATCAGTCTGCCTGGGTCAGCTGGAAACCTGGCCCTGTCACCTATTAGCTGTGTCACCTTGGGTGAGTGCCTTAACCTTTTTCAGCCTCAGTTTCCCAATCTTTGAAATAGGGATAATAATAGCATCTAAGACTGGTTTATGAAGATTTCCTAAGATAAAATATGTGAAATGCTTACTTAGCACAGAGCCTGATACAAAATAACATCAGCTACATTTGTCAGTGCCTCAAAATTCTTAATTTCCAAAAACTTGTAGCTGCAGTGCAAACTGAGTCTTTCACGTTCTGATGTGGCCTCTAAGAGATGCTGAGGCGAGGACGCATGTTGCCCCCACCCCCAGGACCCTGGACCACCACCGTAACAGAAATCAGATGGTGTGTGTGTACGTGTGTGTGGTGGAGGGTCCTCAGCCTCAAGGAGGCTGTGAGATGGGCCCAGGTCAGTTTCTCAACCTCGGCATTACTGACCTTTTGGACCAGGTAATCCCCTTGTTGTGAGGCCTGATCCTGTGCATTTCAGAACATTTAGCACCATCTTTGGCCTCTACTTACTAGGTGCCAGTAGCAGCCTTCTGGTCACAACAATCAAAAATGTCTCTAGACATCACCACATGTCCTTTGGGGGGCAAAACTGCTCTTGGTTGAGAACCACTGGTGTAGGCAGACGGGGAAGTGTGAGGGTCTCTCCGCAGGTGCCTGGCTGAGCTAAGGGGAGAAGGCAAGAATGAACGTGCTCAGAGAGGATATCCTCCTGCCCCAGGCAGGCCTCACTCAGGCAGACCCTCAGGACTGAGTACAGAGGTTGACCTCAGAAGGTAAACCCCCGTGGTTTTCCCTAGTAAGGATGTAGCCTGGCTTCCTCAGGAGGCCATGCCCAGCTTGGATGTGGACCTCTGCATTCCCTGTAGCCAGAACTCAAATACATAACCCTGTCCAGCCCCAGGAGCCCTGGCCAAGAAACAGTGCCCCAGTGGCACAGAATGATCACCGAATGGACAATTCTTACCTCAGGACAGAATGCACAGCCAGGCTGCCCAGGTGCGAATTCCTACGCTGCTACTACTTGCTGTGTGACCTTGAGCAAATTGCTTAACCTCTCTGTGCCTTAGGATTCTTATCTGTAAAATGAAGACAACAATAGCATTGACCTCATAGGGTTGTTATAAGGATTAAATGACTTAATATACTTAGAACAGAGCCTAGCACACAGCAAGCACTAAGTGTTTGCTAAATAAGCCAAAATCTGAAAAGAAGCTGCTACAGACCAGGAGATGCAGCTTCTGTAAGTCAGAGTTTGCCCCTGCTATGACCTCAGGTCCAGCAGTTGTGTTTCTGGGGGCCCCTGGCCACCTGTGCTGGGGTGTGGGGTTGAGACTCCCTGGGGCAGCTGCCCTGCTGAGGTGGTTGTTCTTAAGGAAAGTTCACGTGACCAGAGAGCAAACTCAATGCAAAGGGCTCCAGAACTTCTTAGCTGATAGCCCCTGGGGATTCCTTTGATTAGAGAGTATCGGGAGGAAAAACTTTTTTCTCTACCAATTTAGGTTCGGGGGTTGGAGGTAGGGGCTAGATTAGCGGGAGAAAAGACAAAGTTTGTGCACACACTGAGTGCAGGAGCACTGTGTAATGAGTAACTCACTGAGTAACCAGAAGCAAAGGTTCGTATACCAACTTAACAAAGGTGGGCGGGGGAGGGGGAGGGGGAGGGCTTCAAAGGATGGAAGGCTCTGATGAGGCTTGTTTACACAATTTCTTTGGGAATGTCCTGGTGCCCAAGGTCGGTGCCTCCCTGACTGGAGAGCAGCTGGAGGGTGGAGGTGGGGCGGTGGCTGCTGATTCTCCATGCTCTGTGCCAGGCAGATAAGGAAAGTTCAGAGGAGAGTTCTGCATCTGCTGCTGGGCTATTGGTCCCATCAAGGGAAGCACCTGTGGAAGGAAGGAATGGGGTGAGTGGCTGTGACCTTTGGGAGCCCTAATATTTCTGCTGTCAGAGGAGGCAAAACCCCAGCCAGGAAACCCCCAAACCCATAGCAGGAAAAGCCACACAGTGTTGCCAAGGGCTTTGTGTTAGTTATCTATCACTGTGTAACAAATTACCCCAAACTTCAGAACTTAAATGATAAACATTTATCATCTCTAACAGTCTAAGAGTCAGGAATTTGGAAGCACCTGAGCTGGGTTGTTCTGGCTCAAGGTCTCAAGATGTTGAACGGGGCTGCTGTCATCTGAAGGCTTGACTGGACCTGGGGGTCCACATGCAAGATGGCTCCTCTCATGGCTGTTGGCAGGAGGCCTCGGTTCCGTACCACATGGACCTCTGATAGGGCTGCTTGTGTGTCCTGACAACATGGCAGCTGGCTTCTTCCAGAGTGAGCAGTCCAAGACAGAAACTAATGCAGAAGTCATAGTGTCTTTTATTGAGCTAGCCTCAAAGGCATATGCCATCAATCTGCTGTATTCTGTTGGTCATACCGATCAATCCTGACACAATGTGGGAGGAGACTGCACAAGACCATGAAAACCAGGAGGTGGGGCTCACTGGGCACCATCTGAGAGGCTGAATACCAGGGCTTTCAGGTCTCCCTCTGAGAAGAACATTCACCTGGGCATTGGCCCAGATGACAGCCCGGTCAGGCATATCCTTTACAGAAGCCGCTAAGACTGAAAACCCAATGCACTGTGTGGGATTTGGTGCCGCTACCCACCACCTCAGTCTGCTTCCCCACCGAACAGTACACCCACTCGGAACTGGGTGAGCCACCCCCTCGGTGGAGTGAAGGCTGGATGCAAGGCACTGGGTGGGAGAAACCCTGAGCTTGTGGGCCCCTCTCTAAGTTGAGACTGGGAAACAAAACCTTCACACTCACACACACACACACACCATAACAGTAGGGGAACATGCAATTATAAAAGGTTGGTCCAAGATTTCAGAGGAGGGGGATCTGGCAGGACTGGGGCAGTTCTGCAGGCTTCAGGGAGGAGATAGAACATGAGCGAAGTCCTAGCACCCAAGGCTCTTCCGGAGCCCCAAATCCAGACATGATGAACTGCTGACAGCTCCCTCTGTGTCCTGCTGTTTCATGCCTCCCAGCTATTGCAATAGAATACCTTTCCCCCATTATTCCCCTTCTTGTTACCTCTAATTTACCCTTTCAGACTCAGCTCAAGGAGGACCACCTCCAAGAAGCCTCCCATGTGATAAAGCTTCCCACCTCTGTGGTCTCAAAGCTCCCTCGCCCCTCACAAATCCCTACCATGCTTGACCACACACACCGCTTGCTCCCCACTAGACTCGACTCTCCTTGAGGGCAGGGGACAATGCCAGATTCAATGGGGGCTGCCACGTGCCTTGTGCACACTCAGCACTGAATATATGTTTCTAAGGAAAGGACGGAGGGGAAGAGGAAGAGAGAGAAGGATGGATTCGGGAGACAGCAAATAACTCATCGTCTCTCTTTCTCCCCCTCACTCCCCAAGAGTGGGGCTTCGAACGGAAACAGAGCTGCTGGCCAGAACCGCTCACCTCTGTCCTCCACACCCCAAGCAAAAAAGCTGGACATCATATAACACTCTGTCTGAGAAAGTTTTTGGTACTGAAAGCACATAAAAAAGGAGGGCTCAGGGGCTGGAGGAGTACTTGTTCCCAGGATATCCTGACTTTGCTGGAGGAACTCGAGGCTAATAACAGGTTGAAAATACCCCAGGGTGACGATCTCTGTGGGAAAATCTCGTGATCCAACAGGTTTCCTGAGAGCAGTCAGCGGTGCTGGGAGGAGGCTGAAAGTCTGTAGATAAAAGCAACTCAAGGCCAAGCTATGGAGTGACCCCAGCAGGAGATCAGTGGGAGGGAATCACAGGGACTGCAGAACTGCTCTGTCACCTCTGGGCACACATCAGACCTCTGGTTATTCACAGAGTTCTCTTTCCACAGGCATCAGGTTAATATTTTAAACATTAACTGATGTTTTGTTTTGCTTCAGTTTTCTGTTTGCTGAGACCTCCTTTGCTCAGGATCAATTAGCCACATGCACGCCATCTTTATTAGCACATGCAGGGCTCACTTTTATTTTACTTTATTTTTTTGACCCCTTCACCCCATCCCCAATCTCATTTTTCTCCTCTTACGTCCTTGTGATTCTTTGTGTCTGGCCAATCTATATTTCTATTTGCATCTAGGCCCAATATTGGTATCATTTTGTGCATATTTTTAAAAATATGCTTAAGTAGTCTTTGGTAAACATGTCATTCTTTTATCACTTTTTTCTAGTCAAGACTATGAGATTTTTGAGATGGCTCCAAGTTAATATAAGTAAATATGGACCAGAGCATTCCTTTCATCTGCTGAATGGTACTCAGCATTTTCATATAACCTTTTATTTATCTACTTTATTATGAATAAACTTCTAGGTGTTTCCAAATCTTCATTATTACAAACAATTCTACGAGAACAAATCCACACGTTTCTTTGGGGGCCTGGGCAAGAACGTCTCTGGGCTCAGCGTTCCCAAATACTGGGTTGTAGGACTGGCCCATATTCCATTTCACTTAACACTTTCAATCTGCTTCCCAGAAAGATTAGTTAACATTCCTATGAGATATTCTGCTTTCCTCCACCTTTGGTGGCACTTGATATCATCCAACTTTTTAATATTTGCCAATCTGATATGTCTAAGACCCATATCTCCTGCTTAACCAAATTTCCTCCCTGGTTTCCTTCCCATCCTGTTCTGCTGTTCCCCCTTTTAAAGCCTCAGGTTGTTCTTTCTCACTCCCTCAGGGAAGGGATGTGATATGAAGCACTGCCCCGGAGGGGATGGAGGAGGGAGAAGTGTCTCCTTCTGGCTTTTGAGTTTCAAAATCTTCCACTCTTGGAGGACCAAAAAGGTTTCAGAGCACAGAAAAAAGATTTGGGAGAAAAACATCATGAAAAGGAGGGGAAAGTCAAGCACCCACTTTGGCCCAGCCCGACCTGACCCGTGATGGCTGGGCCCAGTGGAGGAGAGTGAAGGCCCAGAAGGAAGGAAAGGAAAGTTCCTATGGGTTGCAAACCAGAGGCTGATGTTGAGGCTGGAGCATAGATACAGGAAGTGGGCTTTAAGGGCACCAGGGAGTGGTGAGGTCTGTGGTTCCCTGGACAGCACCTTCCTGTAACACTTCTCATTTCGGCTGGTTGTTACACGGTGGAGGTCTGGGCTAGTGTTACCAGGTATTTCCATTTTTCCAAAAGAATACAAAATCAGAATTTTTATGTGGAAGGTCTCCTTCAAAAAAAAGAAAAAAGAAAGTCACTATGGCAAATTTCAAAACATATGTAAAATTAGGCAAACTAGTATAATGAACTTCCTTGTACCCATGACTAAGTTTCAACAATTGTCAACTCATGGCTAATTTCGTTTCTTCTATAACCCCTCCCTTTCCCAGTCCTGAATGATTTTGAAGTAAATCCCAGACTCATCGTTTTCTTTGTAAAGGTAAGAACTCATGTTTTTTTAAACCATAACACAATATCATCACTAAATAAACTCCAATAACTTCCAATCAATTAGCCTGTCAGTGTTAAAATTTACAGTTTTCTCGTGGTGGTCATAAGTGTTTTATTTTATATTATTTTATTTTTATAGTTTGTTTGAAATAGGACCCAAAGTCCACACTGTGCAAGTGATTGATGTTTTTAAGTTCCCTTTCATCTCTAGGTTTGCTCCCCACCTTCTTGACTCTTGCGATGTATCTGTTAATGAAGCCAGGTCCTTTATCGTGTAGAGGGTTCCACAGTCTGGATTTTGTTGGTGTCATTTAACATACTTCCTCTGTCTTCTGCATTTCCTGTAAATTGGTAGCTGGATCTAAAAGCCAAAACTCTCATTTAAAAAGATGTTCATAATCTTTTCAAAAGAATCTTTAAATACTGTCTGAGCCAGATAAAAACCTCCTGGACTGGATCTAGACTGTTTGCTACCCCCGTCTTAGATGTTAGTGGATCATGGGCAAGAGGGTTTGGGGACCTGTGTCCTGAGCAGAGCCCCAGGGAGAGGGCAAAATCCTGAATGAACATGTAGGATCTGAGAACAGGGGGCCTGTGCCTCATTGTCCACATAGAATCCCATTCAGAGAGGTGCCAAGACCCCACAGAAGGGAAGGGGTGTGCAGTGTGTCAAGGCAGACAGAGCCTGGCATGGCCTGGCAGGGTGACCTGCAGGCACTCAAGAGCAGCACAGCAGTGGAGGGGCGCCCAGTCCCCAGGGACCCTGCGTCCCCATAGCAACCAAGGAGCACCTGCTGTGCCATCCTCATGCCACAGGAAGTCCTCCAGAACTAGACACCCGGAGGAAAAGGGGGCGGACCGCATGTGGCTGGGATGAATCGGGACACCTTGATGGTCTGGGAGACTATACTAGAAGTTGAGCTGCGTCAAGGAAAACAGAGAAGCTTCTGTTTCTTTTTCACTTGAGTTGGTGGACTGAGGTTTGTACCCACTACAAGGGGAGCCTCCAGGGACCCCTGACAGCACACCTTAGAGCCGAGGCATTTGGGGGCAGTGGCCCCCTCTCCGTGGGAGAACCGGATTGAGGAGATGAGGGGCCCTCAAATGCCACTTGTGATTCTAGAAATCCTCCTTTCCCTTCTTTCTGTTTGATTTTAATAGAAATAGTCATCTAACTTACCAGGTTTTTTCTTTTAAAAAAACCTTTGAGTGTACCTCATAATTTACTAATGGATTCTGTTTTTCAATCTGAACTGGGGTGCTTTGTATACAGTAGAAGAATTTTGACTGTATTCATTTACTATCATGTTTAGTCATTTCCTGGGTTCATATTTTATTTTAATTTTTATATTTCCTTATCTCTTTTCCTTATTTGTATCTTGCAAGTAAGTATGTGTGGTAAGTCATATTTTGTTTTTAGCAGTAATGGGCAATTAACTTAAAACAAACAATAAACATTTTCTTTTCTACATTTGGTCCTAACTAACAACAATCAGAACTTTTAACTCTCTTCTATGAGAAAAATTTTTTTTTGCTTTTCACTGCCTACCAAATAAAAGGAAAAAGTATTCAAAAGAATGAAAAGATCATCATATAATGGAAAAGACATGTTTAATAATAAAATATTAAGAACATTGAATATATATGACCCTAAAATACAGTTATAAAATACAGAAAGCAAATATGGGCATACATACAAGAAAATTTCATTTTAGAAAAACAATTATAGTAAGAGATTTTACTGTCCTATCCTCAGTGAGGCTTGAATTCAACTGCATAATAATAGAAATGCAGGTATGGCAGATTAATCAAATGGAGTATTTTTCCTAAGTAAGGTAAAGTCTGGCAGACCTCCAGGGCCAGTGCAGAGGTTGTGGAAGTTATCAAGTGTTCCGGCTCCTCCTAACTTCAGGCTCTCCTACAGTGTGCTGTTCTTGACCTTGAAGGGTAGCAGAAAATACCACCCCAAAATATGCCAGAGAGATCCACCCCTCACTCTTTATCTCCTCTTTGACTTCTTTGCTTGTCTACTGTTGGACCTGCCTCACTGTGCGTGTGACACATTATTTCTCCACCTCTCTGGCCTGTCGTACCAGCTATTCTCTTAACTATTCCCCCTCTATTTCAGCAACACACTCCTAGGCTACTTGAGTGGTGCCCTTCCCAGCTCAGCCTGGAACCAGAGTCCCCCTGCTAATACAGTTTTAGATATTCCTCAACTCTCACTTTAGTTCCTGAGACTGTCCCAGCCCCTGAGAAAAAAAATCTCTTAGAGATAGAATTAATGGATATCTTGTACTATGTATAATTTCCAACTGTCCATGGCAATTGCCCATATGGTGTCATACATCACATGCTAGACCACAGACATAATCTCTACTAGTTCAGAAAGAACAGAAATGAAATGTGCTATGTTCTCTGGCCAAAATAGAATGAAATATAAAGTAACAACCAAAACAAATAAAAATAAACCAACTACTTGGAAAAGTAAAAATACTTACTGAGTCAACAGTTGAATTGGAAAGGAAATAAAGAACACAAAAGGAGTTTATTCAGAAAACAATGCTGGTTAAAACATGCCACAGTAATCTCTGTGGAATGTAGTCAAAGCAGTACTTTTAGGAAATTTTATGATTTAAAATGTTCTCTTTTTTGGTGGTTGATAAAAGGGAATATTTTAGAAAGAATTCAGTTTACAATATGAGAAAAGGAAGGAAAAGACAAGCCAGACTAAAGAGGAAGAAGAAAATATGACCATAAAAGCAGAAGGAGATCATTTTGAAAGTAAAAAATAATTTCTCTGGACTCAGTAAATAAAACCAAAAGCTAAGTATTTGAAAAGTAAAGGCATTTCAATAAAATCTGAATTGAGAAAGGAGATACCAACCAATATATAAAATTTAAAAATAAGAATAGAACACAAAAGCATTTGCTAATAAGATTTGAACATATGAGTGAAAAGAACAATTTTTTTTTCTTTACAATATGGAAGTCCATACTTAACCTAGTAAATATTAAACCAATAACTTGTGAGGGAGAAGGAAATTTAGAAAGCTACTCAACCAGAAGTGTCCAGGTATATAGATATAGATCTTATATATATATATATATATATATATATATATATATATATACACACACACACACACACATACATACATATACACACACACACACATGGCAAGTGTTCTGTTGCTGCCTAACAAATTACCACAAATCCAGCGGCTTAAAATAATACGTATTTATTATCTTACAGTTTCCCTGGCTCAGGAGTCCAGGTACAGCTTAGCTGGGTTCCTGGCTCAGAGTTTCACAGGTGGTAATCAAGGTGCTAACTGTACAGTGTTCTCATCTGGTGCCTTGATGGGAAAAATCTGCTTCCAAGCTCATTGGCTGTTGGCAGAATCCATTTCCTTATGGCTGTTTGCCTAAGGCCCCAGCTTCTTACTAACTGTTGGCTATCCTCAGGTCCTAAGGCCACCTGTAGCTCCTTGCCATGTGACCCTCTCCACAGGCAGTTCACAACATGGCATTTTGCTTCCTCAAGGTCAACAGGAGAATCTCTCCAGTCAGTCAGTCTGTCTGTCTGTCTAGCTAGCTAGCTAGCTATATCTATATCTATCATATGTAATTAAGGAGTGACACCCCATCACCTTTGCCATGACACACTAGTTAGAAGCAAGTCACAAGGTTCCACTTACATCTAACGGGAGGGGATTATTATACAGGAGTGTTATTTATTGGAGGTCACCTTAGGGTGTGTCCACCACAATATGGGTGAATACTAAATCCTCCCAAACTTTCCCAGACTAATTACCTCCCGTGAAAAATGGAAATCAAGGAGTTCTAGCCCTTTAAGACAGGACTGAAGCTCCAAAAGAGGCATGTGCTACAGGCAATATAAGCCTTTGAGAACAGAGCCTGGGGCTCTCACCCTTGTGTACTTTAATACCTATTGCAACATCCCAATCTACAGCTCAGCTGGTGACTCCAACCTCTGCCCTCCACTTCTTCTCTCTGGGTTCAAACCCAGCTACTGTACTGTCAATCCTTGGCTTCACGTCTTGGCTTTACAAGCAGCTGCCCCAATGGACTCTTGTTCTCCATGGCTGCCATGTTCTCCTGCTAAGCAATGCATACAGCTTTAGGGGTCTAGTGACATTCTAGGCCCTCACCCCTTGGTTTCCTCTCCTGTCCTATAACCTGTCTTATCCACTAAGTATTGCAAATACTCTGATCCACATGCTGAAGGGCCTGAGATTGATACTGTGAAGAAAAGAGCTTGTGGGTTACAATTTACAAAGTCTTGCCTGGCAAAGTCTCTCTAGGGACGGACTGAACCAGAATTGGAAGGCCCTGGGGCTGACTTTGTTAGTGATGACAAAGGTCAAATGTATTTCTTGGTCTGTTTTTATTAGGATGGTCAGAGAGGAGCTGATGAATAGACTTGGTCTTTACTTAAAGCAGCTCTGCTATTCCATACATTGTTTCTGAACTTTGAAAAGTGTGACCTATTGCATAGTTCATTCCAAGATGTGAAGATACACAGGGCTTGATCCTGAAATCTAATAAAGGTAATGTACAAACAAAGAATACAATAGGCCATGTATTCACAATGGGGTGACAGCTCCATGCATTCCAATGGAGCAATTTGGTTCTTGAAGGGGCTAAAGAATCTTACTCTTTTTTATGTAGGAAGTGCAGATATACAAACAGTACAAACACAGATAGTGTATCTGTGGAATTAAAATTACATGGGGGACAACTAAGGAAAAAAATTCTTATTAGGGGGACAATAATGATAAAAAGAGTAAGAAGCACGGTCTAGGGAATCTTCACCTATAGATCAAAGCCACCCACAAATCTCACATTAAAATATACGTAAATTTCATTAATATTTATTTATCGCCAAAGAGGCTTTATCCCAAGAATGACTGAAGGGTTTGACACAAAGGCAACTATTATTAATAATAACAATAAAATATCATCCAATTCACTAGATTAAATAATGAAAATGTGATGATTTCAACAGATGCTGAAACAGCACTTGATAAAATTCAATAGACACTTCTCATTTTAAAAAAGAGGAATAGAAATATATTACAATAACATAATACGGAGCTATTTAAAACAGAGCTGGTTTTATCTTTAATGCAAAGCAGACATTGTTATTAAAAATAGTAGCAAAACAGGAAGCCCTATGAGTCCCACCTTCACCCCAGACACCTAAAATGATCGTCTGGCCACTGTAGCCATGCGGAAGCTTTATATGAATTAATAAAACAGTTGAGTAAAGTGGATGAATATAAGATGCAGTGTATATTCAAAACACAGCTTAATTCCTTTGAACTGATTAGAAATATTAATTAAAAATGAGATCCTATTCACAATAATAACAAAGAAGAAAATACCGAATTTAGAATTTCAGTCATATTCAGTATGATCTAATTCATGTTTTCAAAAATCATGTATGTTTCATGTGTTTATAAATGTATGTAAGTGAATAATAGAGAGAGGCCTGAAGTCTGAGACAAGTGCTTTTCCCAAGAGAGGGGAAGAGGATGGAGAGAGTAAGGAGGAGCTTTCTGCTTCCTTTGAATTTCTTCCATTGATAATGTATTAACACAGAACTTTTATAATCTTAAAACTTTACAAAACAGCATTTATGACCTCATTTTGTCAAATTACAGAAACATTTATGTACACTTAGAAAATGTCTCAAAAGATGATTACACAAATTTTATAGTAGTTATGTATAGATGGTGGGATTTTAGGTGATTTTCACTGTGATTTTTCTTTTTAGTATTGTTTAATATTTAACAATGAGCATGTGCTATTTTTATAACAAAAAGTCATGAAGATATCTTCATTTTGAAAGCAAACAAAGAGAATCTAAGGAGTGCTATTCATGACATAAACAAGGACACTTTTAAAACTAAGATAGCAGAAGAATATAAACAAATGGAAAAATAGATCATGTTCCTATTTACAATTTATAGTATATTCAGATATAAATATAATACAGATAAATCTTCCCAAGCTATAAATAAATTCTATTATCAATTAGCATTTCAAGACCAGAAGCTTCCTGTAAAATATTTATTCCACTCTCCTCTTATGAAGCCAAATGAACAAAGCAAAAGAAATGAAAAATAGAGGGAGGAGGCCTCTGTTTTCAATGAGACAAGGAAGGACCAAACCTGTCAATGAAAAACCATGAGTAAATCTGCTGATTACTGTGGGATCAGAACCGGAAGAGGGAAGAGAGATGCCAGGTGCCTCCTTGGACCCACGGTAGGACCCATATCTTTCCAAAGGTCCATGGTGGAAGGTTGGCTGATGGCATCTTTATTCCATCTTTGAGATGTGGTAGCACAGGCTGCCTCCAGAGACTGGGGAATGTCCTGTAGAGAGTGGGATTCATCCTGCAGAGTGGCAGGGGAGGTAGGGCTGCAGGAATCACCTTGTTGACCTTGCCTCCAGAGAGAGAGACATGTGACAACAGTGCATGGGGTGATGCAAGGGGATGGTGCAAGTGAGGCAGGGACCACTGGATTGCACCACAGGAAGCTTATGAGTCTAAGTCGCATGGCTTTCCAGAACACTAAAAGCTAAGAGGAGATGGTCCCCAAAGAAAAGGAAATAACTGAAAGGGTGTGTGAGACAATAAGACCCGTTAAAGTTGAAGGACTTTAATTCCCCCACCAACTTCTCTACTTGTCATACTATTATTCAGCCAGTAGTAGACCTCATTCAATGACAAGTAATAATCAAAAAGAAACCATAATGGGATTTACACATAGAAATTGTAGAGAAAGGGAATGTACACAAAAGCTGCTTAAAAAATAAATATCACAAGAAGAATTACCCAAGGAAACAGAAAAGATGTTCAGATAAATTTTCTATATTCTCAAAGAAATTTCAGATAACACTATCTTTCTAGAAAAAGACCCTAAAGAAAAGACATAAGAATTCAAAGAAGTGATTTTAAAAATGAAAGAAAAAGATAAAAAGCAAGCTAGTATATTCAGGATAAAAATGGAAGAGTAAACCTTGATAAAGATGGAATCTACATTAGATGCAAAAGAAAATAGGATACAAATAACTGACTATAGTTTGAACTATAGTGGAAAGAATCTGGGAAATCACACAAAATGAACAGCAACAACGAAACCAAGATTTGTTAATGTTTCTAGAGAAAACTGCCATTGTTATAGAAGACCAATGGGATCCTTGGCATTTCTGAAGGAACATATGCGTTTCTGAAGAAGGAGAATACAAGGAATTAAATATAAATTATTTTCAAAAATAAAATTGAAGAAGAGAACTTTCTTAAAACAAAGATGACTTGAACCTACAAATCACAAAGGGCATATACATTCCAAGAAAAATTGATATAGACTCTTCAACGTCAGAATATATCCTACTGAAGTTATAAAACATCAAGGATAAAGAAAATCTCACATGGATAGTCAGATAGTTAATAAACCATATAAAGAGAGAAAAATCAAGTTTCTTCAGGCTTCTTCCCAATGCCAAAAGACAGAGGACCAACATCTAAAAAGGTCTGAAGGAAAGTAAATTCAAGGGTTGTGTACATGCCAAGTTATCCTCCAAGTATAAAGACAAACATTCTCAGGCATGCAAAACCTTAGGGAATAAAGCATCCAGGAGCCTTATCAAAAAACAACTTTTGAATGAAATCTATCCAACCAAGGAAGGAGTCAAAATAAATTCTAGAATAGAGAACCTAGGTGCATTAGTTTCCTAGGGCTGCCATAACAAAGCACCACAAATTGGATGGCTTAGAAAAATATTGTCTCACAGTTCTGGAGTCTAGAATTCTGAAATCAAGGTGAGGGCAAGTCCATGCTCCCTCTGAAGGAGCTAAGGAAGGATCCTTCCTTGCCTCTTCCAGCTTTTGTAGCCCCAGATGTTCTTTGGTTTGTGGCAGCATAACTCCAATCTTCACATGGTGGTCTCCCTATGTCTCTTTATATGGTCTTCCCTCTGTGCATATCTGTGTCCAAATTTCCCCTTTTATAAGAACACCAGTCATACTGGATTAGGGCCCACTCTAATAACGTCATTTTAACTTGATCACCCTTGTAAACACTATTTTCAAATAAGGCCATGCTGAGGTACTTGGGAATTAGGACTCCAACATGCCTTTTTTGGGGAGAATACAATTGAACTTGTAACACTGAGGTAACATGAAGGGGTGAGCACTGAGTTCATTAAATACAGAGCTAAAACTAAACAACAGCAAGAAGTACAGTCAGAGAACAAAATGAAGTGAGCTAAACAGTAACAATGGAATATAATAAAAGTCAAGAGACAGAGTTGGGCATGGGATAAAATGTAAGAGTGGGTAATTCCTCATCATTCACAGCAGAAGATCAATAGATATTACTTAAAATTGAAAATTGTCTTTTTTTTTTTAAAGCATAGCAAATTCAATCTTCTAATGTTTTTCATTCTTTTTTTTTAATTCTAAAAGACTCTTTTAAGAACTTGTGGTGAAGAAACAACCAATTTAGTCATTTCTAAGTTTTGCTTCAATTCTTCTAACATTATAGTCAAGTAAAACAATATTAATTTTTTTTTTCATCTAAAATGGTGTGCAGAGTATAATCCTATTTTTATAAAATTTTTTCAGTCATTCTATCTATTTATTCACATACCAATAGAGTCTCTAATGATGCTTTATAAATGTTGGGAATGGTTGTCTCTGGGCAGTAGGATTCATAGTGAGTTGGTTTTTTTACTTTTTTTACTGTACTTTTCTATATTACTTGAATTTTTATAATAAATATGTTATTTTAAACAAAAACAATAAAATCATTGTTTCACATTATTTTCCAAAAAACTTTCTTGGTAGGCATTAGGGGTGGGGCTCCACTTCAGGTCCCAGGAGGTGGTGGGTCCAGAAGGCAGGATATAGGATCTCAGGGTCCTGTGACAGCTGACACAAGGTGACCGGGTTGTTAGGAGGCCCTTTCCCAACTGGGGGTCTGTTTTCGCAACCACTGTGGCAGAAAACTCCTCAACGGCAAATGCCACTACAGGCATTAAGGACTTTCCACAGTCAGACTCTGTCCCCAAAGAAGCCACATGGCTTTAAGTTCAGCAAAGTGAGTCAGGCCTGCCTTCTAATTTTTGACAAAGTCCAACATTTGCTTTATTGTGACATCAAAGAAGCCAACGCTCCCAGAAATCAACCCGGAGGCTGGCTCTGTTCTTCTGGACCCCCAAGCAAGAGAGCTGCCCCTGTGACTGTCCTGCGCTCACAGCTGTGTGACCAAGTTCCCCACTCCATCCTCCAAGCTGGACTTTTTCGACAGGAAGGGCATCTGGGAGCATAACAGTCGTCATCATTTTCATATTTTATTGTTCCTCTCCTTATACCTGGTTGTCACCAAATGTTCGACAGGAAAATTTTCTTTGATTACTTCTTTTCTTGTATTTTAATGGAGGTGGTGGAGCTTTCTGTGGATACAGCAGGCAGTCAGCTGAGGTTTTGTGAGGCTGAGCACATCACAAAAAAGTTGTGGGCTTCCAGCCTTACTTCCTGCAAGTTGGTGCTGGCCCTCACATTCGATCTTTCTAGCCTGCATAACACAGCTGGTGTCCCAACAGGAGACACCAGCTCAGGGGCAGCAGTGGGTGCAGGAACAAGCTTGGGAGCAGCGGCAGGGCAGTCTGCAGTAGGAACAGGGTCCTGACCTAGGCCAGCGAGTCCTGTGGGGCCTGAGGCCCTAGGAGTGTTACCTAAACCTGAACACAGGCCGAGAGTGTGGCCCGGAGGACCTGCAGACTGGGCTCTGCCGAAGGGCTGGGGATCACATGCAACCGGTGTCTCCAAGGGACAGAACCACTGGACAGGTTGTCATAGTAACACAGTCATAGAGGGAGGGATAGGCCTTCAGGGAACACAGAGAAACACAGCAAGAGTCTGAGGGCAGCCCCTACCAGCGGTCTGGGGAAACTTCTTAGAAAATGTTGTCTGTACTCAATTTTTAAAACCAGAAAGATTATAACATTATTGATATTTGTTAAAACACACAGAAAATCAATGTATTTGAAATAAAATAATACTACAAGTCCCATGTTCTCTGTGTTCTGAATCTAAGTCTTAGGATTGTCTGTTGCAATTTGTTCATCTCCTCTTTGCTCTCTAGATCATCTAAGACCGGTGCTGATTATTCAGAGAGGCCGAGTGTCTCAGAGCTTATTGCATTTAGACAAGGCAGCAGAGACCACCTTATCTCCCTCCCTGACCTTTGGATTACTTGCAGCTCCCTCACCACATTTTACCCTTTAGTTCTTTGATTCCTGATCAGCTTCTTGTGTGTCACTGTGCCTGGCAAGACTTTTTTCTTCTGATAGTTCTAATTTGGGCAGATGGCTTTTGCTCACTTAGCTGCAACTTCTCCATACCAAAGTTTATATCTCTAGAGAGCTCCCTCAGTTTATTAAAGATATGATTTTATTCATTCAGCGAAAGTAGGTTATGAACAAACAGCAAAGTGAATATGGTCCTTTCGCCACAGCCTTCCAGCTGCCTCTTACACTCCTGCCCACGATAGTGTTGAAAGAAGTCTGCCTCATCTGGTTTCAAATCTTGGGTGACTCTGTTTAGCCATATTCATGTGAGCCACTTCCTCAGCTCATTCACTCGTCAGCCTGCTCGAACTGGCTTCTGTCTCCTCTATGCCACTGATATATGCTCTTTCCAAGACCATCAGTGAACCTTACTCATGCTAAATACAATTGACGTGCTTCAACTGTCACTTCCCTAATCCATCCTCTCACATTTGAAACTACTTTCTCTCCATCTTTAAACTCTCTTGGCCATTGATTTCTCTCACATCCTTCTCTCTCTTGGTTCTTCTCACCAGCTTCCCAACCATTCCTCCCACACTTCAATGGGCTTCTCTTCCTCCTCTACCCATAAGCTTTCAGGGTTCCATTCTCCCCGAGCAGGCTCTTTTATCCTCGTGTTTTAACTACCAAAAATCTCCCAACCCAGACCTCTCCAAAATTCCAGTCGCATATATCCAACCCCTATAGGATGTCTTAATTTGCCCCAAATTAACACACCATGGTGCCCCCAAAGTTCTCTCTCTCTCTTCCTGGGTTACATTTCCTGCATCGCATT
Source organism: Balaenoptera ricei (assembly GCF_028023285.1). NCBI lineage: Eukaryota > Metazoa > Chordata > Mammalia > Artiodactyla > Balaenopteridae > Balaenoptera > Balaenoptera ricei. The sequence goes on from NC_082651.1 coordinate 49,828,353, forward strand.
ACATACATTTCTGCAGCCCAGAGAAACGTGCCCATGAATAGAACTGAAAACCATTCTGGGTCCCTAAAGCAGAAGTAACTCAGAGCCGCAGTAACTGTTTGATCAGAAATCATGGCCTCCAGGGATTCAGGAGGTACTGACCTCAGAGAGGAAGTTTCATTGCTCTTCCTCCTGTGTCTGTGTTCCTTTTGACATCTTTATCTTCCCAAGTAGAAAATGGAGAGGAATAACTCTGCTTCTCCTTTGTACCAGTGATGTCAGCCTGGAGATGGGTATATGTGAAAACATGGTCTGGGGGCCTCAAGTGGATGAAAAGTGAGCTCAGTAGGATTTCCCCCAAAGCGCCAATGTTTCTCGAGAATACAAACCAGGCCAACTCATTTAGCTCTGAACTCTGGAGCTTTAATCTTTCAAGAACATACTTCCTTCCTGTATTTCTAGTAATTACTGTTTGACTTTTCTGGAAATCCCACGAGTTACCCTCTCTCTTCCAAAAGAATTGCATCACAAAAATAGAACCATGAGAAAAGTGAGTTTGACCCCTTTGCTCTTTGAAATGTGCTGGGTGGAAAGAGCCTGGGGGAATCGGGTGGGGGCGAGGGGTAGAGGTGAGGGGCGGGGAGAGTTCTTCTTTAACTGATTCTTCTATCTCAAGGAAAAATAAACTGAGGGAAAGAATTTTTTAAAAATGCTTTAAATTAGTCATCCACAGGAAAAGGATTCTGTGGGAAACAATTTATACTTGGACTATTCTAGTTTTAGAGAAGGCATTTTTAACCTGAGATCCATGAATGGGCTTTATCAGAATACACGATCCTCGAGAAACTGTGAGCTACATGTTTTTGTGTCTGTGCATTTTTCTAAGAGGGTTCATAGCTCTTATGAGATTCTCAAAGGGGTTCCTGATACCTCACCGAAGGTTAAGAACTGCTTACTTAGAGGTTAACTTAGTTGCATTGGTTATCTATTGGTATATAACAAATTACCCCAAAACTTAGCAGTGTTAATACAGCTGACATTTATTATCTCACAGGTTGAATGGGTAAGGAATTGAGCAGTGGTTTAGCCAAGTGACTTGGCTCAGGGTCTCTTGTGACATTGCAGTCAAGAAGTCAGCTGGGGTTGCTATCATCTGAAGGCTCGACTAGGGCTGGAGAATCTGCTTCCAAGATGGTTTGCTCATGTGGCTGTTGGCAGAAGGCCTCAGCTCCTTGTTGGCTGTTGGCAGGAGGCCTCATTCCTTGCTACATGGACCTCTCCACTGGGCTGCTTGAGTGAGTATCCTCACAACATGGCAGTTGGCTTCGCCCAGAGTGAGTGACCAGGATAGAAAGCAAGGAGGAAGCCACAGTGCCTTTTATAACCTAGTCTCAGGAGTCAAACATTGTCACTCCTGCCACATGCTATCCTATAAGCAAGCCAGCCCACACTCAAGGGGAGGTAATTTGGCTTCACTTCTTGAAGGGAGAAGTATCAAAGAATTTGTGAATATATGTTTGAACTACCAAAATAGCTAAGAGGCCTTACTTGATAGTCTTGCTGAGAAGCAAATCCGCGCCCCCCCCCCCAACCCCGTACAACCCTTCCCCTTCTTCTACCAGATCATTTTTCAGTGCTTGGGACTCCCCTCAGTTAGGGCTCCCCCATGACCTTGGACAAATTACTAAACTTTATGGTGTTGCAATTTTTTCATTGGTTACTGGGGATAATAATAGTACCTACTTCATAGGATTGTTCTATGACGATGAAGTGAAATGCTAGATTAATAGATGTTAAAAAATGTTAGTTATAATAATGGTGCCCCCCACTCAAATCTAGAGCTTTCCATTTCCATTACATAGAACTGTACACTTATGGATTATCAGTCTTCCAGATGGGGTAAGAAGTGATTGTCTTCTGAGAATTTATTTGTAGAGCAGGTGCTATAAGGCAGGGAGATACAAAAGAAGCTAAAATTAGACCCTGTCCTTGATAGGTCTAAAATGAAGTTGGGGAGAAAAGATATCTATACATGAAGCAGAGGAATGCTTTGGAAATCCACTGACACTCATCTCTGTTGAGAACAGGGGAGAGCCCCTGCTTTGAGTGTAATTTTGAAGGTTAATATTCAGGCCAGAGGGACTTCCCTGGTGGTCCAGTGGATAAGACTCTGCAGTCCCAATGCAGGGGGCCTAGGTTCTAGATGCTGCATGCCACAACTAAGAGTTCGCATGTCACAAATAAGAAGCTCGCATGCCACAATTGAGACCCAACGCAGCCAAAATCAATCAATAAATATTTTTTTAAATGATTTTAAAAAAAAAGATTCATGCCAGGGAATGAGTAAAACTTTAAGGAGCAATGGATGCTGAAGTTTGAAGGGGGACCACAGAAAGCTTTTTAGGGACCATAGCAGGCAAAAATAAAGGGGACAAGAGAAAGATTTATGAAGTCAAGATTTCACAAAGAAAGGAATGGACTTAAAGAAAAAGGAAATCCACAGGGGTTTCTCCGAGGGAAGAACTGGTTTGTGCTGTGGTAATCTCTGAAGGAGAGCTTTATTATATTTATCAATCTATTTATTGAAACAGAAAGATATCCTGTTAATCTTTTAAGGGCAAGGAACATGTCTGTAAGTTTCTGTAATCTAGCACAGTGTGGAGGATACTTTCCAAAAATACACACACTGAAAAACTACTTCTTTGACTAATTCAGAATTTAGATTAAAATGTTTGCTGGCGAGCCTTCCACTGGGCTGGTTCTCTGCAGCCCAGCTTTTCTGTGTGTTTCTTATTGTGGGAGGGGCCAGACTTACAGGAGCTGCCTGATTCTACTGGGCACGTGCACATTTTCAGACCTCACAAGCAACCTCCAAGGCTGGAAGAGGGAAGAGAAGAGAGGGGTCTCGAGTCTAGTCTCAAAGGCCCATCTGCAGCGTGGAGGGCCCGGGAAGCGAGGATGATGGCGTGCAGACTCCTGAGGCCTGCAGTTACCACCTCTCGTGGCTATGGTCTGGCTTCTCCATTTTCTTGTGGTTGGGAACCAGCCTAAGATCATTTTCATCTATAAGTAGCCCAAACAGTTTGAAGTGGGTGAGAGTCAGCTGCTCACTCACCACCTGGCTATTAAGTTATAATGAAAGTAAATCTCAGACCAAAATGTTCCCCCTATATAGACATTTTTTTTTTTGGCCACGCCATGTAGCATGTGGGATCTTATTTCCCTGACCAGGGGTCGAACCCACACACCCTGCAGTGGAAGCGTGGAGTCTTAACCACTGGACCGCCAGGGAAGTCCCCCCTATATAGACATTTTGTTAAAATTAGTTATCTATTTTGTACATATTAGTGCATATATGTCAATCCCAATCTCCCAGTTCATCCCACCACCACCACCCACCCCCGCTTTCCCCCCTTGGTGTCCATATGTTTGTTCTCCACATCTGTGTCTCTATTTCTGCCCTGCAAACTGCTTCAGCTGTAACATTTTTCTAGATTCCACATATATGCGTTAATAGACGATATTTGTTTTTCTCTTTCTGACTTACTTCACTCTGTATGACAGTCTCTAGGTCCATCCACGTATATAGACATTTTTTAAACAAATATTAACGAGCAATTAGGCACAGAACACTTCATGCAACTGGCTCCATAGGTTCCATGCAGTCCCAGCTCTTGTCCTTTTAAGGGATCCAACCACTACCTGGCATGAACAGTCCACTGGAGGCATAACCAACAACATTTCAGAGGCAGGATTTCATTATCCTTGTGGTAGCAACATCAGACAACCAGAACCCTCCCAAAGCTACGTCTGGAGACAGGAGTGGCTCAGGATCAAGTGTCTGGCACCATCCTCACAGGTTCATGCTAAAGGTCTTGCTAGGCTCTGATACTCTGTCCAAACAAACACGAGGAATGCCTTTACAATATTTTAGCCTATTCACATACTTGACTACCTTTAACTTTGTCAGTGAGAGCCCTTTTCTATCATTCCTCATGCTAATTACCAAGCCACTAATTCCATCACATAAAGTCCGTTTAGGATATTCATTGTGCTGATCAGCAGTGTCTGCTGTGGATCAAAATATAAATTAATTTATATTAATTTCTTTCTGATGCAATGCTAGCTGATGCCCTGGGGTGTAGACTGCTCCTAGAATTGAAGCTTAATCTAACTAGTGAGTACCCAGCGTTACACCATCTATGCTGCAGTATTTTCCAGTAAATTACTGACATCAAGACACTTGCTTTGACCTGGGAGGAAGAAAACAATCATTTTCATAAGTTTCAGTAAAAAGCTAGTCAATACCAGGACCATCAGTCCCAGGTTCTAGGACTATTTCATCAGTTGTAACTTCTGTCTGGAAAGAAGATGATGAATATGAGATATGACTGAAGTCTGTGAGATTGTACTGGGGACTCCAAATTCCTAAGCATTATGATACAGGGAGATACCTGTTATTTCAAAGAGGTTATTTTAGTGCAAGTAGAAGGAAATATTATTTCATGATTCTTATGAAAGTGGTTACTCTCAAAGGTAGTTCAGGCTGTAAACAAGTAATTTATTCTGGGCTAAATCAAAGGTCTTAGAGTGGCAGCCCCAAAAATGTTTTATTTGTTCTGAGCAATATTGTAAAAGTATTGAATTTGATAGCCAGTACTTAAAAATTAGTTGCCATTCCCATAAAAATCTAGATTTCTAGGTTTTCTTGGGGAAAAAAAAATCTGGCAACACTTGATCTGCATTCCCTGCTGACATCAGGAAGCTGGAATCGAGGACCCATGTAACAGGCATTTTCTCTCCAGCTTGCTACAGTCCTCACTGTGCCCTAATATTCCCAACACTATTTGCCACTTATACTCTCACCTGCACTGCCATGTTTCTTATCATAGAGTTAAGAGAAACGTGAACTATTTCTTATACCCTGAGCAGCATTTTAGCATCGTAGTTAAGAATATGGGCCCTAAAGGCAGACGGCCCTAGGGTTCTTTTGAATCTTGGTTCTTTTACTTTCCAGTTATGTGACCTTGGGCAAGCTGCTTAACTTCTCCAAGCCTAAGATTTCCTTATCTGTAAGATGAGCATAATTCTGGAATCTACTTCATAGGGTTGGGAGGATTAAACCACTTAGGGCAGCCTCAAATAAGTGCCTCTGAGAGGGCTACACATCCTACCCAGCCTACTTTAATCTTTTATGTCACCTACCTGGCCCCCTGCAGGCGTTGAGTTCGTAACCTCTGGTTTTAATAAATATGTGTGCATCATTTCATAATGAATTATGTTAATAATTCAGAGCATGTCCGGAAGATTCTCTTCACCTTTGAAAATCATTTTATGGAGCACCCCTTAATGATCTGCACCAGCTGAGCCTTGAAACTAAGTAATACACCAGGATCCTGAGGGGACTGTGGAACTTAATTTCTGCTCAAATGCTGCCTTGGAGTAAGATGATATCCCTGCCTCAATAGACAGAATGTCTTCATGAAAAGCAAACCACAAAGTGGGAGGAGATATTTACAACATATGTTGCTGCAGAGGATTTAGTATCCAAAATAATAATAAAGAATTTCTACGTACTAATACTAAAAAGCTCTATAGAAAAATGGGCAAAAAGGTGAACAGGCAATTCACAGAGGAAGAAACAGGGACGGTCTATAAACATAGGAAAAGATACTCAATTCCATAAGAATCTAGAAAATAAATGTTAAAACCAGAAATAAAATATCATTTTATACCCATCATATCAGCAAAAATTTTACAGTCTACCAATACTACCATCACTACCAAGTCTATGCATTGTCAGTTGAGTATAGATTGGCCTGGCCTTTTTGAAGAGCATTTGGAACTCTCTGGAAAATCCATTTATCTAAGATCACAGGGGTTTCACTCCTAGGAATCAACCCTAGAGAAACCCTTGCAGAGGCGCACCAAAAGGCAGGCACAAAAATGTTTACAGGGCTTCCCTTGTGGCGCTGTGGTTCAGAATCTGCCTGTCAATGCAGGAGACACGGGTTCGAGCCCTGGTCTGGGAACATCCCACATGCCACGGAGCAACTAAGCCTGTGCGCCACAACTACTGAGCCTGCGCTCTAGAGTCCTCAAGCCACAACTACTGAGCCCACACACCACAACTACTGAAGCCCACGTGCCCTAGAGCCCGTGCTCCACAACAAGAGAAGCCACCGCAATGAGAAGCCTGCGCACCACAACGAAGAGTAGCCCCCGCTCACCGCAACTAAAGAAAGTCTGGGGCTTCCCTGGTGGTGCAGTGGTTGGGAATCTGCCTGCCAATGCAGGGGACACGGGTTCGAGCCCTGGGCCGGAAGGATCCCACATACCACGGAGCCACTAAGCCCGTGCACCACAACTACTGAGCCTGCGCTCTAGAGCCCATGAGCCACAACTACTGAAGCCCTTGCGCCTATAGCCCATGCTCCGCAACAAGAGAAGCCACAGCAATGAGAAGCCCGTGCACCGCAACGAAGAGTAGCTCCCGCTCACCGCAACTAGAGAAAGCCCCCGCACAGCAACGAAGACCCAACACAGCCAAAAGTAAATAAATAAATAAATTTTTAAAAAATGTATGGGAATAATAAATACCAAATTTTGGATATTGATTACCTCTGGAAGGAAGAGAGGGAAATGAGATCCGGGGTGGGTCTGCAAGGGGCTTCAGGTGTATGAGAACTGCTTGATTTCTTGAGTCAGGTAAGTATATCTGGCTGTGTGTTGAATTCATCTTTGTACCTTTTTGTATATATTAAATATTATAAAACAAATTTTTAAATAAATGACACTTCTTAATTTCTATAGTGCAGTTTTCCTTTTTTATTTCAGAATTAATTAAAACTTTTTCCAGGCTGTATTAGTTTCCTGTTGCTGTTTTAACAAATCAGTAGAAATTTAGTGGCACACACATTCATTATTTTACTGCTCTGGCCCCTTGCTCCACCTTCAAGGCCAGCAGCATAGCCTCTTCAGATCTCTTTCTGGACTCTGTCTCTGTTACCACATGTCTGAATCTGACTCTCTTGCTCCCTTTTCAGGACCCTTGTAATACACTGGTCCACTCAGATAATCCAGGTTAATCCTCCCATTACAAGTGCCTTAACTTGATCACATCTGCAAAATCCCTTTTGCCACGTACAGTGACATATTCACAGGTTTGGGAATTAGAACACAAACATCTCTGGGGACATTTTCTGTCCGCCACACGGGCCTTAAACATTTTGTAGGCTCTAGTGCAGGGCCTATTGTGCCCAGTGGAAAGCCCCTGGCCTGCTCAGTGTCTAAATATCTGAATCGGTTTCCTTGCCCTAGTAGAGACCCAGACAGCCACAGAGCAATTAAAGGGAAGCCCCCAAGGCAGGGAATCACAGAGGCTGGAAATTCCCAAGCTGGAGAATGAATGGGTCCAGAACTACCTTCCTAGGAGCAGCCCGAGTGATCACCTTAAAACATAAACTTGATCATGTCCTTCTCCTGTGCGAAACCCCATCATGGCTTCCCCTCGGCTTTAGAATAAGGAACTAAGCCCTTAAAGTGGGGTCCCACACAAAGGTTTCTCAACCTCAGCACTACTGACATTTCGGGCGGGGCCATTCTTTGTTGCCGGGCCGGGCGTCCTGGACACTGTGGTTTGTTTAGCAGCATCCGGGCCTCCACCCACTAGATGCTAGTGGCTCCCCCACCCCGGGCCCCGCCACACACACTTGTGACAAGCAAGTTGTGACAACCGTGTTAAATGTCCCTGGGGCACAAAGTCGCCCTGTCCCCCACTCCTGTCCAAAGAGATCCTATAGGATCTGGGCCCTGCCCATCTCCCCACCCTGGTCTCTCTTCTTTAGCCACCTAAAGGGCATCTCCCAGCTGAACACAGCAGGGTCCAGATTTCTGCATACACTGTTCCCTCTTCCTGGATCGCCCCTTCCCACATCTCCTCACCTGGCAAGCTCTGTCTATACGTCTCAGTCTAACCATCCCCTTCTCAAATGACTGCTGAGTTCCACGGCAGCCCACCCCCTCTCCTGCAAACCCTCTTCACACCTGCCATCATTTCTCTGCCTTCTCCATCAGACTGCCACCTCCAGGAGGGCAGGGCCTGTGACTGTCTTGTCCCACTGACTACAGTGCTTATTGATTAGTGGCCACATGGTCTATCCCATAATCAGAGGCCCAGGAATCAGACCTTGAAGCCAGATAAATCCTCAAGGAAGATCTGGGATTAATTATCTGCTCTGTGTTGTGTCTGGACTCTGTTGACCCCATTAAAGATTAAACAGTAACTCGGGGTGTGATCTGGAAAAAGCCTTTTCCTAAGGGCAGTGAACTGAGGATTCAGAGGGCTACGCATCAGGAATCCTTTGCCCCAGGGGCTCCTGTTAATTTATGCCCCCACCCCGGGGAAGGGCCGGCACCGTGGACTGGCACCAGCTGCCAGGACTCTTTGAGAAGAGAGCCAGACAGCGGTCACCTGCAGACGGGGAACAGCCCAGCAGGGAGAAAGCTGTCACTTGTCAGCTCTGGCACAACAGACCTCTGAAAGAACAGCACTCTCAAATAAGAGATATCTAGACCCCAGCCAGGTTCCCTTTGTGCACCCCAACCTGGGGCATGTAAATGCAGGCAAGGCAAAGATCTACCACACCACAGAAACTTGGCCACATCTCGCCAAAGGATCCACATGATTCAAAACTTGTAACTGAGACTCTAAAACAGAATCCTCTGAACAATGCTGAAGGGACAAAGCCCAGCCTCTGGGCAGTAGGTGCCTGAATTTCCCACGACAGGAAAGCTGTCCTTGCCCTTTGCCTGGGTTCAGCCTGCTCTTCCCCCTTCCTCAGTCTCCCAGAGGGAGCCCTGCCCCTGGCTGTCAACTATGTCACCAAAGCCATAGTCCTTGTGTTATTCTATACTTAATGTGTTCCTTTAAACATACTTTATGTAAACATACATCCTTTCTCCTTAACAAAAATAGTTATTTTCTGATTATGTAAATAACGTATGCTCACTGTAAAAAAAAAAAAAAATGCAAACACAAAAAAATATAAGGAAGGCAAAAAACCATGAGATCACCACCATCAACATACCTCTCTTTATCCAAATGCACACATAAATGTGATTTTACATACATAAAGTGAACTTCTTTGATCAAAAAGGAAACTTCCTATTAGCATCACTAACAGCAAACTGCCATCACTTGCCAGAATAGAAGGCAACTCCCCTAAAATAAATACAGTGAAAACAAAACAATGTGATTAACTATCTAGTCAGATACCATAGCTCCCAAGGCTGCAAAGACTGAGGTCCAATCTCTAGGAGTTAAAAGAAGGGATTAGCTAGTATTAGACAAATCAGACCAAAGGGAGACTTTCTCCCAGATACAATTAGAAGGATTGAAAGAGAATTAAAAGAAAAAAAATCTTTATCTACTCTGTTATCTGTTCCAAGTCTATGCAGTAGCTTAAACTTCTGGGGTGCCCTCAAGACCTCCCACATTCTGTGGAGAAGGCAGGGGCAGAACCCACAAGTACCAGACCCTGCAGGGTTTGCTCAAGGCCTCGTGGAGGGGAAAGGCCCCCTAGGCACCAGCCACTTGCCCCCAGAAGCCTCAGAAAATAGCACTTCAGGGGCACCAGTCCCAGTCTGCCCTTCTCCCCTGACCCAGTCCCAGGCACCCCTCCTTCCCTAGCCCAAGCCGGGGCTGACAGGAGATTCCAGGGCTCCTTTTCCTCCTTCTTCACAAAGATTCTTCTGTCTCAGGAACCAACATTCCTGGGCAGGAGACCCAAAGTCCATGTGTGTCGTTTATCAGGACAAGCCTTCCTGCCACAGTCTGGGTCCCCTGAAGGGAAGGGGACAGCGAGCTCAGGGCCCAAACAGGATGAGGCAAGCAAGGCACACAAGGCGCAAAACTGAAGGAAGCGCTCACTCTCTGCTGCAGACCCTCACGTCCCTGAGAGTGGGCACCTCACTTATCTCACCCTCTCCTGGGCCCTGGGCACCAGAGCCGAGCCTTGAACCACTCAATATGTGGTGTTGGGACAATTGGGTATCCGTGTGAAAAAGATAAAATCGGAGCCAATCTGATCCTTCCTTATCTTATACCATACCCAAAAATAAATTCAGTGTGCAAAGGCCTAAAGATGAAAAAGAAAACATGAAAACTTTTAGACAACATAGGAGAAATCAAACATAGCTTTATGATTTGAGAGCAAGAAGAATTTCTTAAAGAGATATCAAAGAACAAACCATAAGTTAAAATGTTGATAAATTCAACTATGTTAACGATTATCTGATTGCTTTTCTAAAGTCACCATTAACAAAGTTAAAAGACCAACTACAAGCTGGGAAAATACATGTGCACTGCATGTAACTGACAAAAGATTAGTAACCAGAATCTATGGGTTTTGTTTTTTTTTAACAACATAAGAAAAAATAGACAAAAGACTGAACAGCAAACTCACAGAAAAGCATAAGAAAAAATAGACAAAAGACTGAACAGCAAACTCACAGAAGAGGGAACATCCAATAAATATACAGAGAGATGTTCAACCACACTACTAACCAGGGAAATGCAAGTTAAAATTGCAGTGAAATGCCAATTCACACACGTTTGGTTGGCAAAAATGCAGACGTCTGATAATGTCAAGTAATAGTGAGATTATGAGGAAACAAGAACTGTCTGCTGGTGGGCGTGTGAATTAGCACCATCCTTAGGAAGGCAGTGGTGCCGTCCTGTAAGGGCAAAGATGTGTGTGCGTAGCCCCTTAACTGGCTTCTTTTGTCCTCAGTTCTTCTGAAAGTTGGCATCCTACTTCATCTGTCTAGGGTTCAGCTCTGAACATAACCCTTTCCTCTTAAGATGCCTTCAGTGGTCCCCCACTCCCAAACAAGCATCAAATTCTTTAATGACATTTTTGTGATGTAACCAACTCACCCTCCGGTTTATATCCCACTCTGCCCTACGTTCTTAACGCTCCTCCTGTAAAACCAACTGCACAGGCTGAAACATCTCTTAATCCTTAATCATATGAATCATATGAAATGTATAAATATGGCAGAGGTGGAGCTGGGAGATAATCTCATTGAATACCTTTATGTTACAGATGGGAACACTGAGGCCAGGCAGGCTGAATGTCTACCCAAGGCCACCCCGTGAGACAGAGAATCAGAAGAGACCCCAGCTTTTCCGAGTCCCTGACCAGGCGTCTTATCACTGTACATCTCCTTCCGGGCTGACACATCGCAGGCCTGGCTATGGGGGTACGAGGAGCCCAATCCCCTTGGCTCCCTCCACATCACCCTACTTGACACAGCCGAGCAGTGACAGCCACCATTTGTCACTAAGTAAAAATATGCCAGAGAGCTGGACAGGCAAGTACTTTCTGTGTTGGCAGCTCGCCGGTCCTGAAGCATTATATCTCTGAACTGAGACGCCCTTGTGTTCCCCTTGTCAGCAGGGAGCAGCCAGATTTCTCTTTTGCTGTAACTGGGTTAGTCTTGTGGGTTTGCCCTCCTCCCAGCTGTCAAAAGAGATTATACAGAAATGTACTGCTGCATCGGCCACAGTTCAGGTGCCGGCTGAGGCTGAAGCAGGAGGAAATTTCCAAACGCATTCATTAATCACCCTTAAGTACCCAGTGGCTGCTGGCTGCACTGCTTTCCTCCAGCTGCAATCACTTCTGCTCCAGCCGGAGCTCAGAGGTCTCCCTGTCAGCTGCAGCGCCCTCAGCAGGGGCCTGGGCACAAGCTCAGGAAGGGTGGGGATTGGGGCAGAACCCCAGAAGCCTGTGAGGGTCTGTACTCACCCCGCAAGTATCCCCTGCCCGAGAGGGCGTAACATTAAATAGCAAATTTTAAAACAACAAGACATGAGGGAGACCACAGACCAAAGAAAAAGGCTCTCCTCCTGCTTTTTGAACAAGGCGCCCTGCATTTTCCTTTCGCACTGGGCGGCCCTGCTCCTAGCCCAGCAGTATCTTAGTCCATTCAGGCTGCTATAACAAAATAGCACACGCTGGGCTGCTTAAGAACAATAGAAATTTATATCTCACAGTTCTGGAGGCTGGAAGTCCGAGATCATGGTGCCGGCATGGGCGGGTGAGGGTCACAGACTTCTCATTGCAGCTTCTCCAGGTGAAGAGGGCAGGGAGCTCTCCGGAGCCTCTTGTAACCACTAATCTAACTCACGAGGGCTCCACCCTCAAGATTTAAGCACCTCCCCAAAGCCCCACCTCCTAATACCATCACGTTGGGGGGGTTAGGATTTCAACATACAAATTTGGGGAGACACAAACATCCAGACCATAACAAGCAGTTTCTAAACTCTAACAGGTAGAAGCGGAACATCTGATTCCTCCAAACCCCATCGGTGCCTATACAAGTGGAGCCGCTCTGGTGAGGCCCAGCCCTTAGGCCTCCTGCATCAGTACCTGGGAGGGGGTCTGTGAAGACCTCTGGCAGTCCACACCAGTGATCCTCAAACTTCAGTGGGCAAAAAATCACCTAGAGAATGTGTTAGAAAGGCAAATTCTCAGGCCCCAGACCCAGAGATTCTGACTCAGTAGGTCTGGGGCGGGGCCTGAGATTTCGCCCTTCAAACAGGCTCCAGGTGATGCCGAGGCTGCAGCCCCGTGGTCCACACTTGGAGGGACACTGGTAACCGCTCCACTTCACAGAGGAAGCAGCAGAGACTGGGTGTCTTGCCCGACAGCACACTCGTTAAGGGCAGGCACCACGGAACCCAGATCTCCACACTCCCGACACCTCTTCATGGCTCTGGTAGTTTGAGGAAGGATGGCGTAACTTAGGACCAGACTGAAAGTTTCCATCAATGCTTGTTAAGCAGATGAGTATTTTAGCAGTTGTATAAACCGCTCCTCACTTCTCCCTCCGACCTATGAGACAAGGCAAGTAGCACTGGGGAGCAGAGAGATCACCCTTCATCTGCTCTAAGCCTCAGTTTCCTTAGTGATAGCCAGTATTCACGAAGTACTTCCCAGGCCTTTTACATGCGTTGATCCTCTCCAAGAACCTAGGGAGTAGGTGCCATTATTGTCTCCATTTTATAGGTGATGATACTCAGGAGTGTGGTAATTTGATTAAAGTCACACAACCAGGGTGCAGAGGCAGGATTTTAACAGATGCACTCTGACTCCATAGCCCAAACTTCTCACCACCCTGCCCTAAAGAAACTACCTTGTGGGGAACCCACAGCTCAGTGCTGGCTGCCTTGCTGGAGGCCTTCCCATTTCCCTGCTCTCTAAGCCCTCCCACCTTTAGGGTCCAGCTCAACCCACAGCTTGCTTTGAAGACTGCCCTCAGATGTGGGGCAGCTCTGCTCATTTACGCTCCTCGGGCAGCTCTCTGGGTCTGATCCAATCCACCTGGCCCTCAACCAGCACTTCTCATGAGGGCATTGCTGGCCTTAGAGTGGGTGAGAGGAGTCCCTGGCCTTGCCCCTGTGCTTTGGAGGGCCTTGCTCTGCCCCTTCTCTAGCCATGTCCTTTCCAGTGGGGTGGGAGTCGGGAGGGAGGGGGCAAGGACTTGAATCCCCTCTTCTAAAATGTTCTGAGTACCCGGGACCCTGGAATTCCCTGCATGAATGGCCGTGAAATCATCCCCTAGCCCACCCTTCCAAGGGCAGCATTGTTCTTAAGCTGGTTACACCAGCTTAAGATGTGTCCCCTCTAGGCCTGAAGGGCATCTAGGAGTAGGGAGTGGGGGAGGCAGAACTGACATGGAAGCTGGGGTGTCTATAAAGATGAGCATGAAGCCCCTCAAGATTCCAGATGAAGAGGGGGTCAGAAGAGAAAGTGAATAGCTAACTGGGGGCCGTGACTGAAGGACAACTCTTCCAGCAGTGCCATTATATTAGTTTCCTATTGTTGTGTAACAAATTACTGCAAACTTAGTGACTTAAAACAACACATATTTATTGTCTCACAGTTTCTGAGTTAGGAATCTAGGCAGGGAATAGCTGGGTCCTCTGTTTCATGGCCTCTCATGAGGCCAAGGTGTTGTCCAGGGCTGCGGTCTCACCTGAAGGCTTGTTTGGGGAAGCATCTGCTTCTAAACTCATGTAGCTATTGGCAGAATTGCAGTTCCTCAAGGGTCATTGGACTGCAGGCCTCAGTTCCTTGCTGCCTGTTGGACAGAGACCACCCTCATGTACTTGCCACAGAGGCCTCTCCAACGTGGCAACTTGCTTCATCAAAACCAGGAAGGGAAAGAGTCAGCTAGCAAGAGAGAAATCACTATCCTGTATAACCTAGCCATAGATGTGACATCTCATCGCATTTAACACATTCTATTGGTTAGAAGCAAGTCATGGAAAACAACTATACTTAAATTAAAAAAGAAAGAAAGAAAGAAGCAAGTTGTGGGTCACGTCCACACTCAAGAGGAGAGGATTCCACAAGAGTGTAAGAGGTGGAGATCAGTGGACACCATCTTAGCAGCTGCCTGACACAGCCTTATCCAAGCACAGAACTCCAAAGAATCACAGAGGGAATTCTACATTCAAACCTGGCCTTCTCTGGTGCCTTAAAGTTATATTTATTAAGGGAGGAGAATAAATATTTTAGTCAACAGTGTGTTAGCCTGAGTTACAGCTTTTAAGTATTTGACATATGGGATGTGGGACTCTTTTGATACTCTCATCCTGGCCCCATAAATATTAGGACAGGCCTGCTTCTGTGCATTTGTCCTGGCTGCCACTTCAGACAGGCAAGGCCTTGTTGGAAGGGTCCTGTCTCCTGATTGTTTGCCCTACACACAGCCTAGCATGCCATCATGTGAGAAGCAATCAGTAAAGTCTGCCTGGGCATCTGCTGGCAGCTGCCCAGCTCCAGTGGTAGCCCTCTTCCAGCCGCTGCCATGAGGCAGCTGGGCTGATTTGAAACCTCAGTGGTTGGGCTTCCTCATGAGCAAGAAAAGAGGATCCCACATGGCACAGAAAGAAAATGAGAAGAGCAAAATCCACCACATCAGCAAGGCAAAGCTGACTCCTTCCAGGGGAGCAAAACTCTGCCTTTAGATAGGGTTTCCCTGGAGACACAGTAGTTAAGAATCCCCTACCAATGCAGGGGACACGGGTTCGAGCCCTGGTCCGGGAAGATCCCACATGCCACGGAGCAGCTGCCCACGTGCCAGAACTACTGAACCTGCGCTCTAGGGCCTGAGAGCCACAACTACTGAGCCCGCGCCACAACTACTGAAGCCCGTGCGCCTAGAGCTCATGCTCCACAATAAGAGAAGCCACCACAATGAGAAGCCCCCAACAAAGAGTAGCCCCTGCTCGCCGCAACTAGAGAAAGCCCGCGTGAAGCAACGAAGACCCAACACAGCCAAAAAAAAAAAAAACTCTGCCTTTAGATGAAAACATGATTATTAGGTTTCTTTCTATTTTTTATTTTATATTTATTATAAAAATAATGAATATGGTTTATTTTTTTAATCTATAAGAAACAAAAGAGCTACAGTTTCACCATTAAACTCCCTTTGTTGTGTGCATGTGTACACAGCATATACATATATGTACATGTACACTCATATATACTTATATATGTATTTTAATTTTGTAATGTAATATGTTACATTAATGTAATTTTGTATGTAGTATATTTTAAATTTCCTTCCCCAGAAAATGTTTTTTATGCTTAGCTGCTGCTGGTGGTCTTGTTGTTAAATTTGTGTGGTTTGGGGGCTTTAAAAAAAATAAAAGATCATACTGTCTATTCAGTTATATATCTACTTTTTCAGGACAGTGAATATTTTTTCTAGGTTAAAGAGGTAGAATTTAAAAATAACTTAAAAATAGATGATAGATTCACAAAGTCAAAAAAGTACTCAGTGAAAAGTCTCCCGCCCTATCCCCAGTTCACATCCCAGGCAGTAACCAATGTTAACAGATCCTTCTACGTTCTTCCAAAGATAATTTTATATACATAAGCAAATATATAAATATCTTCTCTTCTTTTCCACCTTCTACATAGTGGTAGTATATTATGCACACCATCCTGCACTCAATATATCTTGGAGATTGTTCCATATCTTTATATACCAGTGGTTCTCCACCTTGGCTGAATATTAGAATTATGTGAGTAGCTTTAAAAAATTCTGGATGCCCAAGCCACACCCCAAACCAATTAAATTAGAATCTATGGGGGTGGGGGGCACAGGCATCAGGATTTTTTAACCTCCTTTAGGTACAGCCAAGGTTGTGTACTACTTATATAAAGAGCTTCCTGAGAAAGGAAATGAAAGGAAGAGGAAATATGATAATTCCATTATTGCTTATAAAAGAAAATTAGGGTGACCAACTGTCCTGGCTTTCCAGGGACTGAGGGGTTTCCAAGGACATGGGACTTTCAGTGCTAAAGCCAGGATGAGCTGCTCACCTTACAAAGAAAATTTGTAAAACTTCAATTTAATGTAGTACTAGATGTCTTTAGCCAGAGCAATTAGGCAAGAAAAAGAAATAAAATGCATTCAAACCAAATTGGAAAAAAGGAAGTAAAGTTATCTCTGATTACAGATGACATGATCTTATATATAGAAAAGGCTGGTGAGGGGTATGGTAAATAAGACTGTTTTGTTATGTGGTTAAGAGTCTCTCAGGTGATAAGCAGTTGTCTCCAAAGTAGCTCTCTTCTTGGTATGGAGACATCTTTGCAAATGGAAATTTCCTTCATAAATGTAAATTTCCTTTACAAAAGGGGAAATCCTTTATTTTTAGGCAAGTGGAGGAGGTAAAGAGCTTTTCCTGAGTCTTCTGGTCCTCAATCGCCTTTAAATTAGCTTAAAATAATCCGTATGTGCCGAAGTGGCATATTTTTGGGTGATATTCTGGTACCCTCCATAATTCTTCAATAAGAATTTATTAAAATTTTCAATAAATTCCAAAAAGACTATAGATACCATTCTCTAATCATAATGTAACAAAACTAGAAATTGATTATAGAAGCAGAAAATAAAAAGACCTTACTGCTTGGTTATCTATAACTATCTGTCAACCCAAAAGCCCAAAACCCTCTTTCCTTTGTGTATATATTTGTGTACATGTGTGTATATTCCTAAAATGGAATATGAGCCTCATCATCTGGCCTCCTTCTTGAGTCTCATATCTTTGTGAAACGCCTTCTGCATATCGAACCTAGGAGGGTAAAAGAAAAAAGTTTCTTTTTTCTACTACAGTTACATTACTTTTGAGTTCATTGAAGTTTTTTTGGTGAACTAATTACTGTTAAGTCAATTTAATTTCATGTTACCAGAGATACACGAAAATAAAATAAATTTTTAGTTTTCAGATTATGTTTAATATGTATCAAGCAGCTCTATTTAAAAAATTATATTATTTAGGTCTTACCTTAGCATGGCCTAAAAGAGAGGTAAATGATCTCCCTTACTGATGTTTCTATTTTTTCCATGTATTTCCTCTAGCTTTTGCTTTATTAATGTGTATTATTTGTTACATAGATGTTAAATGTTATATATCACGTAGATTAAAAAGTTATATCATGAATTTCACAACCTTATTATCCTAGAACTCATCCAAGTCTAGTATTAAGATAATGATCTCTGATAAACTTTTACACTTACTTGGTAAAAACACATTTTCTCATCCTTTCATTTTCAATCTTTCTCAATCATTTTATCATTAGGTTTAACTTTGTGATCTAATATTGAGAGTCTCTTTTAACAGGTCAATTTGGCCTAATTACACTTATTGCTATGACAATTACGTTTGGTTCTATAGGTTTTGTTTTATTATTGTGTTTGCGTTTTCAGTGATAATTTGGAAAGTTGGTGTTTCTTATCTAGTAATTACCTTTAGGGGCTTGTTAAAAAATAACTATCCCTTAATTAATACTTGGTTCAAAAAGGAAAAAGAAAGGAACTGTAGACTATCTAGAAAAAAATGTTAATAAAAACTATATATCAAAACCCATAAGATATAGCTAAAACAGTTCTCAGAGGAAAAATATATACTAAAAAATACGTCAGTTAAAAAAATTAAAAAATAAATAAATTAAGCCTAAAACTCAAGAAAGTCGGGGGGGAAAAGAAAATTATCCCTAAGGAAAGTAAAAGGAAGGAATTAATAAAGGAGAAGTGAATTTGAAAACATAAAAATTATAGCACTAATAGATAAATTTATTAGCTGGTTCTTTGAAAAATCCAAGAAAGAAAGAAAACAAAAGAAAGAAAGACAACATCCCCAAAGAAAAGCAAACAAAAGACATAAACAATTCATAGAAAAGAACATACAAAGGGTTCTTAAACATATATAAAGATGCCTAACCTTACTCATAAAAAAGTGATATGCAATTTAAAACTATACTAAGATAAACAGGCACATGAAAAGATGCTCAACATCATTAGTCATCAGAGAAATGCCAATCAAAACCACAATGAGATCCAACTTCATGTCCACTAGGATAGCTGTAAAAAAAAAACAAGTGTTGGCAAGGCTGTGGAGAAATTGGAACCCTCCTACATTGTTGGTAGGGATGTAAAAATGGTGCAACCACTGTGGTAAACAGTTTGGCAGTTCTGCAAAAGATTAAACATAGAGTTACCAGCAGACCCAGCAATTCCACTCTTAGGTATAGAGCCAAAAGAATTGAAAACATATGCTCACACAAATACTTGTACCCAAATGTTCATAGCAGCATTATTCGTAATAGCCAAAAAATGGAAACAACCTAAATGATTAATGGGTAAATAAAATGTGTTATACAATTGAATATTATTAGGCAATAAAAAGAAATGAAGTACTAATGCATGCTACAACATGAACCTTAAAAACATTATGCTAAATGAAAGAAGCCAGTCACAAAAGACCACATATTGTATGATTCCATTTATATGAAATTTCCAGAATAGGCAAATCTATAGAGGCAGGAAGTAAATTAATGGTCGCCTAGGACTGGGCAGTGGGAAATGGGGTGTGACTGCTAATGGGTACGGGGTTTCTTTTTGGAGTGATGAAAATGTTCTAAAATTGATTGTGATGATGGCTGCACAACTTTGCTAATATACCAAAAACCAGTGAACTGTACACTGGAAGTGACGGTACAGTTCCAAGATAAGAGCTGCCTCTGCTCTTCCTCAATGACTCCTTTGTTTTAGAAAACTGAAAGTTTTCTTCCCCTTCTTTGAGACCTCTCTCATTCATGAATGTTTCCCCTATTGCCCTAGCCTGAAAAAAATGATCTCCTTAATTGCCAGGTGCATTTTGCCCTAGATGGTACTTAGTCATAGGGTGCTCTTTGCAAGGATCAGTTAGATTTTGTAAACTAGAGAATTAATAGAAGTGCCAGTGGTCTTATCTTGGAATTCTAGGTCTGAACAAACTGGTGTTGCAGATTTGAGTTTCGATAGTATGTGAAGCCTATCATGGCTCGGTCTGGCACAGTATATCTGTTCTGTGAGTCAGGATATGTTTGACAAGTTGGGGTTTCTGTTTCAATTCTCAGTCCTTTACATTTACTTGGTTCCTGGTAGGTGCTCAATAAATATTTGTTGAATGACTAAAAAAATCAATATGTTGTTGGCAGTGGGACAAAAATAGTACAACTTCTTTGTTGGTTACAGTTTGGCAAAATCTATAAAAAATACAAATACACACTTCCTTGACCTCCTAGTAGTTCCAATTCTAGGAAATAATCCTACAGATAACTTCAACATGTGCAAAGGGCCACCTGATAAGGTTATTCATTGCAATCACAAGAGACCAAAAGTCTCCGAAATTTCCATAATAGGAGACTGCTTAATTAAACTATGATACACACACACAATGGAATAAAATGCAGATGTAAAAACTAATGAGAAAGTTCTCATGATACAGAATATCTGAGATGTATTCACTCAGTTCCAACTACAATGGCTGTCTTGTTGATCCTCACAGCAAGTCTTTTCCTCCCTCAGGGCCTCAGCATGGGAAGTTCCCTCTGCTTTGACTGTTCAACTCCAGATACATGCATGGCTCACTCCCTCATTTCTTCAGGCCTTGGCTCAAATACCACTTAACCTGCAAGGCTTCTGCTGACCATGCCATGTAAAATAGCAACAATTCCCTCACAAACACACACACACACGCACACACACACACTACCTATCCCCTTATCCTGCTTTTTTCCATAGCACTTACCACTTACCACTATATATTTACTTGTTTATTTATGTCCCACAAAAATGCAAGCTTCATGAAGGGAAGAAATGTTTTGGTCACTACCAAATTCCAAATGACTAAAAGAGTGCTTGGCACATAGTAGGTACTCAGTAAATATTTATTGAATAAATGAATGTATTATGTGAAAAAAAAAAGATGCTGGGTAGTGTTTTTCAATATGTTTCTATTTGTGTTTTTTAAAAGACTATCCATGTAAATGCTTCTATGTGCATGAAATGTCTTTTAAAGTGTTACAGAAGGAGTAGGACATGCTGGTGGCCTGCAGGAAAGAGAACTTGATGCCTGGGAGACAGAGTGGGAAGCCGGCTTTTCACGATATTCTATTTGCAGATTATTAATTAGCCAAAGACTTTAAAAGTAAAAAGGAAAGCTCTCGTGTCACTTCTTTCTTTTTATAGCTCCATAGTAGGCTGCTGTGTGTTTGTAGGATAAGCCATTTCATCAGTCCTCTTTTGATGGACAATTATTTCCAAACTTCTGCTATAAAAAATCAGGGGGTCTAAAAAAAAAAAAAAATCAGGGGGTCTAGATATTTACTTTTCACATGTCATAACAAAAAGGATGCTGAGGTCTTTTTATGACTCCCTAACTTTGGTTCTAAATCTATGCAGTTGAAAGTATAACTCACACCCCAGACTAAACAAAAGTCTCCTACAGGATTTGATGGCTGGAAGCGGGGCTGCCTCAGCAAGCAGAGGGTCCTAGAAAAGGGAGAATGTCATTATCTTTATTTAAGATTTTTATATTCTCATTCATAAATTCACCCAATCCCTGAGCCTGTGGACATTTACTAATTACCAGGATAGTAGGGCTGTCTTACAAAAGGGGGAAAAACCAAAACAACAAGCTTCTACCAAGATGTGAAGACAGCTCAGTAGTCCTAATTCTCACAACGAAAGAGTCTAAACTGGACATTGAGAGTCTTGGTTCTGCTACTGAGGAGCTGTGTGATCTTGAAGAAATCACTTCCCCTCTCTGGGCCTCCACTGCCTCAATCCAGGGATAAGGAACCTGTTCTATTTCCTCCCATTCTACACTGAGTGACTTGTGGCAGCTACTAGACGTACAGATCTGACGGGGCTGTCACTTTGCAGTGGTTCCTGTAGGTAAATAGGGCTCTGGGCTGTGTTGGGAGGGAAGTGCAAACAGAAAAGCAGCTGCCTTCATTTCCAGAAGTGACACCTGTACCTACTCAGGGGGACGGGCGAGCAAAGGCCCAGGTGACTCCAGGGGTGCAGAGTAGGGGGCAAGAGCATCAGCCACGGGGGCATCAGGGCCCAGGCCCCATGGAGTCGCTCTGGCAGGAGTCTGTGTGGCTCTTTCTCCAGCCCCATCAGGGCCCCAGAGTGTCCCGGGGGTCTCATCCCTCCTGAAGAGTCTGACAAGCACAGACTTCTGGAAATGACTCTGCACTGTTCTGCTGCCTAATCTGAAAACAGACGCTGGAGAGAGGCTGACAGGCACATTTTCACCACCCCTAAGTCTCTCAAGTGCAAATGAAGGCCACGTACATTCTTATTCTTTGGATCTGTAATTAAATCCTCATTTAGTAAAAAAATATAAAGTTGCAAGGATTTCATTTAACCTGTTCAAGTCATGAATTGGATGAGAATACTTTTCTTGCTCATTTTCAGTTTTTAATCAGCAATTAAAAGTTCATTAGATAATTTTTGAAGTTCTCTGCTCACATATTTTATGAGAAACCTACTCAACAGAAGATTGCACTTCCAGTGTTTCTGGTTTTTAAAAATTTAAGCAGATCATCTTTTTGAATACCTTTCCTTTTCTGGCTTTTTTCTTTTCTGGGCTACACAGTCATATTTTCTAAACCAATCCCAACTCAACTTGTACTCATTCCCAATGATCTAAGAGTTTACAAAATAAAGTTCTTCTAAAACATTCAAACTTATTGATATTACAAAGCAAAACAAAAGAACTTTAATTAATAAATATAAAATTTTAAAATCAAAAGTATTTAAATAAAGCTGAATTTTTTATTTATATATTTTACTTTTCAATATTGCTTCTGTTTTATGTTTTGGTTTTTTGACCCAGAGGCATGGGGGATCTTAGCTCCCCGACCAGGGATCAAACCCGCACCCCCTGTATTGGAAGGCGAAGCCTTAACCACTGGACTGCCAGGGAAGTCCCTTACTTTTCAATTAAATCTTATTAAATATTATTATAAAAATAAAACTTCAGAATTCTCCGGCGGCGGCTGATTGAGCAGGACGAGATGGGCCTGATGGGGCTCATCGGGAAACTCGGTCATCAGCTGGCCGAGATCAGGGAGCGCACTCTCAAGAATATTCTCTGCAAGACGGAGCACAGCTTAATCTGCTGTGCTGATCTGTTTCAGGAGAGGCTACTTTTTCTCCATTTGCTGGAATTGTTCAATTTTCTGTCTGTTCCAATGAAAGAAGAGGCTCTGAGTCTGTCGAACAGATTGGTTAAGTATCCCCAGCAGTCCAGCATTTGGTTGATCTTGGTGCAGTCGAATTCTTATCTAAATTTCATTCTAATGTGGAGTCAAATCTACAGGCCAAAACTGATGGCATTTTGGATGGACTTTTTATTCTTCCTTCAGAAGCTCCTGAACTACATTCTGCATCTTACCAAACCAGTCAGACTGGTAACTCTTTGAAATCAATCTGTTGAAATCAATCAATCAATCTGTTAAAATATATAGGTTCTACTGGTTAAGTCTAAGGAAAGGGACCTTAGATTTAAAAAAAAACACAAAAAACAAAAACCTCCCCCTTGCCCCCCCAGCAACTTGTGTTAATTTACATGAATTTGACCTTAATTCCCCTCCTCAAATGTTATACAGAGGAGGATACTTGTGTATTTTTGCCTTTTTGGTCAAGGAGCATAAAAGATGCAAGTGACTTTCTTTTTGTGAGACCAGTCTGACAGATTATTTTTTTTAACAATAACAGCAAATTGCTACTGAGCAATCATTACTGTGTGCAGGATGTTGTTTTAAATGTTTTATACTTGCATTTTGGAGCTGTGTTCTTCATATAGTGACGATGCTGGCCCTGCTCATGATTTTGTTATGGGGTCCAATTAAAATGCGCTACACAAGGTATACTGGCTAAAATCAGAGTCAAAGAGACATGGATTTAAGTCCCAGTTCTGCCACTAGTTGTGTGACCTTGGCTAAGGTACTTAATCCCTCCAGGCTTTAGTTTTCTCATCCAAAAACTGGTACAATAAGCGAGAACATCTTATAGGATTTTTGTGAGGATTAAGTGAGACAGCGTCTGGACGGTGCTCAGCATAGCGCCCAGCGTATATTAAGCACAGAATCCTTGTCTGCTACGGTTATTTGTTGTTGTTTGATGTCCAGTATAGTGCCTTGCTCATGGAAAGCATTTAAATTGATTTGAAGAAAAGAAAATGCTCTTGAAATGTATGTGATTCAGTAGTAAAAGTATTTTTAAAAATGTGTTTTTGCTCATTTAATCTGTTAGACCCTGTTTTTTTCCACGCCAGTGCTGTACTGCTACTGCTGTGACCCTCGGTCCTGCTGTTAACAAGAACAACGATAGCAGCTGCCACTTACTGAATTCTGTGATTGTGATTTTTAACAATGTATTTTACAATCTCTGTCTAAGCCATAACAAATAAAGTAGAATCTCAAATCATGGAAAAAAAAAAAAAAAACAACTTCACAATTCTGGGGGTTTAATGTGCACTTAATAAACAAAGCAAGGAATCTGTATTACACTTCAAATATCTTACAACTACAACTACGTGTATACAAATGTAAGAAAAATATAATTCTCTAATATGGCAAAATGTTCCTCAGACACCATGGTATATTTTTACATAATGGTACCCAACACATCACACCTCCCTGCGTCCAGCTCCTTTGCAATAAGATCAGGAGATAGAGTCTATTACCTCTGCTACCTCCTACCTTGGATCTGGGTGTTCCTTAAGGCTTCATTTGGTCAACAGAATGAGACAGAAGTAACACTGTACAACTCCCAAGGCCAGGCCTTAAGAAGTTTTTGCTTTTGCTCTCTTGGAACATTTCTACCATCATGTGAAAAAGCCCATTCTAGCCCAGAGGATGAAAGGCCATTTGGAGAACTGAGATATCCCAGTCAATAGCCGGCATAACTGCCAAACATGTGAACAAAGCCATCCCTGACCGTCCAGTCTCAGTTGAGCTGAGCAGCTGCCTAAGTGACCTCAATGGAGATCAGAACAAAAATTGCCCAGCTGCTCCCAGCCCAGAATTGCAAGCAAATAAATTGCTGTTGTTTTAATCCACCAAGTTTCACTGTGGTTTGTTACACAGCAATAGATAACTGACATAGACACCATGTACAACAGTTGTGAATATTCAGCTAACTTGTGACTGCCTCCAGAATCACAACTTAGACCAAAAAAAGAAGAAAATAGACTCTTGGCACTATTGAAAAATAATATTTGGTTATGCCAGGACCTGCTGAACTCATGTTCTCTGAGAGGAGGGATGCAACAAAGGAGTATTTTATCTACAAATATCAGCCCAATAAATTCTTTCTCCCTCCAAAGCTGTGACTGTCTACTAGGTCAGCAGGGGGTCAACCCACAAGCCTTCACAGCATTTGGATTCAGCTGTTTTCTGTTTCGAGAAAATAGGAGGAAAGGTGGAGACGGTGTTAATCACGAGCTTTCACGTTCAGGGTTGCAGGTCACACTGTGCCAGCCCAGTGCTGAATGCAAGATCCCAAGCGAGAAAAAGTCCCATGTGGCCTTTAATAAATTTAATTTTTTGACACGCAAAGCCCTCTAAAGTGTAAGGGCCCAGGACAGAGGCCCCCTTGCCTGACCTAAGGGTAATCTTACCCTGGCCTCAGTTTGGGGAAATGGTTGAGACCTTGTTTCAGGATTTGCCTGTGAACTGTGATAGGAAAATTTGGGAATGGCCATTAAATGTAAAATATGCCTATCTCTTGATACGTCAACCCAGCTTTAGGGAAAACATCCTACAGAAATAAAAGAACCAGCATATTAAAGTAGCTATGCAAAAATGCTTATCACAAACAGTGTTTAAAGTAAGAAAAAGTAGAAACAACATCATTAATAGGGGCTGGTTAAGTCAATCATGGTCCATCCATATTAGCAAATGTTATGCAACCTGTTAAAAGGTTGTTACATCTATTGACTTGGAGAGATTTATTCATGTTTTCATTCACTAAACATTTACCAAGCATCAGTTATGAACGTGGCAGTCTTCTAAGTACTAGGGATACAGCAGGGAAGAGGACAAGGTTTGTTGCTTATGAAATTCACACCTTAATGGGGAAAGACAGACCATAAATAAACAACTAAATAGGTAGTATGTCAGATGGCGTTAAGTGCTATGAAGAAGAATGAAGGTGGGGGGAGATAGAGTCTGGAAGGAAGTGAGGGAAGGAGCTCTGTGGCTTCCAGGAGGAAGGGCAGTTAAGGCTGAGGAGACAGCAAGTGCAAAGGCCCTGATTTGGGAGTGTGCTTGGTAGGATTAGAAAACTCAAGGAGGCCAGGGTGGTGGAGGGCAGGGCTCAGAGGTGAGATGAGAGAGGAGAGCAGTAGACTGGTTGGGGGGGGGGGGGGGCGGTGCACACGCGCACGTCCACGCACAGATCATGTAGGGTCTTGTAGCCCCTGATGAGGACTTTGGTTTTACTCTGCACTGGGGGGAGAAGCCACTGGGGGGGTTTTGAGCTGAGGAACAACACGACCTGACTTAGGTTTTTAAAGGATCCCAGCGGCTGCTGTGAGGAGAGTAGACCTAAGGGGGCAAGAGTGGAAGCAGAGGGCTTCCCTGGTGGCGCAGTGGTTAAGAATCCGCCTGCCAATGCAGGGGACACGGGTTCGAGCTCTGGTCCGGGAAGATTCCACATGCCGCGGAGCAACTAAGCCCATGCACCACAACTACTGAGCCTGCACTCTAGAGCCCGGGAGCCACAGCTACTGAAGCCCGCACGCCTAGAGCCTGTGCTCTGCAACAAGAGAAGCCACCGCCATGAGAAGCCCACACACTGCAACGAAGACCCAAAGCAGCCAAAAATAAAAATAAAAAATAAATAAATGTATTAAAAAAAAAAGAGTGGAAGCAGAGAAGAATGAAGAGGTTGCTGCCATGAGAGAGAGACAGAGGATGGCGCTTACACAAAGGTGGAAGCAGCAAGGTGGGGAGAAGCGATGGGATTCTGGATAGGTTTTGAAGGGTTCGGGGGCTGTGGGATGCCCTAATGGAATTGGAGGTGGGTGTGAGCAAGGAGCCAGATGGCCTTTATTTATTTATTTTTGGCCATGCCGCGTGACATGAGGGATCGTAGTACCCCGACCAGGGATCGAACCCATGCCCCCTGCAGTGGAAGCATGGAGTCTTCACCACTAGACTGCCAGGGAAACCCCTAGATGGCCTTTAAATCATATTAATGAGAAAAGCTAGTTCCACAGTAATGTGAGTATAACATGATCCCATTTTTGTTCAAATAAACAACAAATAAAACACCCTCTCCTCTTTGTGCCTGCATCTTTGCGTAGGGGTTATATGAATGTATTCAATATTAGTCTTCTAAGGCTGCCGTAACAAACTGCTACAGCCTGGGTGGCTTAAACAACAGAAATGCATTTTCTCACAGTTCTGGAGGCCAGAAGTCCAAGACAAAGATGCCATCAGCATTATTTGTGGTGAGGCCTCTCTTCCTGGCTTGTAGACAGCTGTCTTCTCACTGTGTCTTCACATGGCCTCTGCTTTGGAAGGCTCTATTCTCACAACCTCACTTAACCTTTATTACCTCCTTATAGGCCCCATCTCCAAATAGTCACACTGGGGGTTAGGGCTTCAACATATGAATTGGGGGGCATGATTCAGTCCATAACAATGAGTATAGGGTAAGTTGTGAAAGGTGACCCACAAGCAGGTAACATTGATCACCTGAGGGACTGTGGACCAGCTGAGGGTGGTTTGTTTTGTTTTTTCCCTTTGAATAGTTTCATTGGTTTCAGGGGGTACATGTCAATTTTTAAAATTTTTGAGAAGCCACCTTGGCTCAGAATTCATTCCCGCACACATTTTTAAGGCCACCACTAGCCTCTGGCTCTGAGCTCCTGTTCTTGGTCCCTGGTTAGCTCCTGGCCTTGGCAGGGAAGCAGGGATGTTCAGGCAAGCTCGGCACTTGGTTTGAAGGTCAAGAGGCCCAGAAGAAAGGAAGAGGGCATGACTGCCCTACCTGAGCCAGGTGTGGGGTGTCCATGACCGGACCCCTTCCCAGCCCTGCAGGTACCTTAGGGGAGAGGGTCTGAGATGGAAGTGACTGGAAGGCAGTCTTAGTGAGGTCAGTGTAACATTCCCTCCCCTGAAGCCTTAGGTGGTCCTGCCGCCCCTCCCCAAAGGTGATTCAGAGCTGGCTCCAGCTGACACCTTCTGTGCTCAGCGACCTAAGCCAAGCTGCTTGCCTTCGCTCATCCTCAGCTGACTGTTGGTGGCGAACATTCAGTGAGAGAACGTGGACCATTTGCCTGTTTCTTCCTCTATCGAATGGGACCTGCCTCCCAGCACATTCCAGCAGCCGCAACACCGCAGCTCATAGCAGAACCTGCTGCGTGCTGGCGCCCCACACGGTACTCCACACACAGGCTCTCTGGAGCCTCACGGAGACCAGGATCCCATTTTACAGCTGAAGAAAACTAAGGCTCAGAGAAGAGAGGTAACGTGTACAAGATCACACGGCTCAGGGGGAGTTCAGGCCCAGCTCTCCCCACCCCAAGGCCCGAGCTCTTTCACCCCACCGTGCAGCCCTCGCGGGGCTGCTGAGAAGCCCACATGATTTAATTTGTATGAAATCACCTTGAGAAGCACAGAGCCCTGGGTAAACATGAGGTATTCGTGTCTCTTAACAGCTCAGAGCCAGGCCCAGGGCGCCCTGTGACTGTTCATGAATTCACCAGATACCTGCTTTTATGCCCATCACTGAGCTGAGAGTCTAGCCGCCCGGCTTGGTCGGTGAAGGCACATGCGGGCCTTTGCTTCTGTGTCCCGGGTGTGCTTTGAGGATGCTCCACGGTGAGGAGGGCTGCAGGGCCCCTCAAGGGGAGGCTGAGCCCCATCTACACGCTGGGAGTCACCTTGGGCCTTGGCGGCACAGCTGTAAAATAAAGATGGGAACCTGTCATGGCTCAGGGTCCTTCCAGCTGTAAAGCTTTGTGATCCCACAGAGAGGCTGCCTCGGGCTTCCTCATCTGAGAGTGGAGACCTCATGGAAAATCATGAGCCTCGTAGCTTCTAGAAAGCTCACTCCAAAATCCCAGAGACCACAAATCCGTGCCGGGACCCCCCCAGACCCAGCTCATGGTCTGGCCCTGCCTTCCTGTTCCAGCTCTTCTCTTACTTCTCTTCCTGTTGCTTACATTCTAGGAAGAAAGCCCTTTCTGCTCCAGGGACTCTACACACACAGTCCCTCTGACTAGAACACCCTCTTCTGACTCTTGGGGTGTGTAGCTAGCTCCTCCTCATCCTTTAAGAGTCCACCTTCATAGTGAAGGGGTCTGGAATATACCACAGTGAAAAGGTTTTTTTCCTGAATTCCCTTTTTCTGCCTAAAAGCGGAGTCTCCCCAAAGAATTCAACTATCATAAATCCCCTCCCTAAGACTTTTGCACCAGGAAAGATTGACTCCTATCACCGAGGGAGAAGTTGCAAGGGGATGAGAAGTCACCTAGACATTGTCACAAAACTATCACATCTCCCATCTAGTCTCCTAAGGGCCATCTTAGGAGAATCATTTCTACAAGTCATTTATTTTCCCATAAGTGCCTTTCTCCCCCTTTCCTTCCCCTATTAAGATGGCATATAAGCCCCAAATTGTACTAGCCTCTTTGAGTCACATTTTTCTGTGAACTCCTGCATACGTACATGAATAAAATTCTGTCTTTTCTCTTGCTAACTTCTTTTGTCACTTTAATTCACAGGCCCCTATCATTAAACCCAAGAGGGTAGAGGAAAAGTTTTTCCTCCCTCACAGTTGTCACCACCTAAGAGGGATCTTCCCTAATCATTTTATCTCAGTTAGGTCTCTGCCCCCTTTCATAGCATTTATCATAACTTATTATAACTTTATTTATTTGTCTGCTTATTAGGTTTGTGTCTGAACTTCCATTACAGCATAAGCTGTGTGGAGGCAGGGACAGTACCTATCTCATTCATCACTGAATACTCACGGCCTAGCATAGTACTTGGCATATAATAGTTCATTAAATACTCGGTGAATGAATGGATGAAGAACTCCATCCATAGCTCAGATATTTACTGTTGAGTCTAAAGCTCATCTCCATTCAACATTCACTCATTGAGAACTTATTAGGTGTCATGATAGTGCTCAGTGTTAGCAAGCCACAAAGACCTGCTCCCTGTTGCTGAGGAGCTTACAGGAGAATAAGCACCCTGCTGGGCCCTGTGAGGGGCAAATATGAGAAAGGAGACATAATTCCTCCCTGGAGAAGTCTACTGATGCAGTAGGGAGAGGAGAAAATGGAAAACATGTGAAAAGGAGCTTGGAAACAAAAACACCTCCAAGTACAGTTAATTAGCACACAGATAAAACAGATTGTTAAACTATTCTCTTGGCCTTTGTTTAGGAAATAATTCATGTCATTCTGCTGATTACGTTGGATGGAGTTCGTGTTACTTCTGCTTCATTTATACACCTGAGCCTGAGGAGCACCTGTCCCCCGGGCACTCGGACCGGCTGACTGGCACCGCTAGTCCCCTCTTGGCAGCACCTAGGACAGACATGTAGACTCTAAAAAGCCTTGCACACAGCCTCCCTGCCTCAGTCAGGGCCCCTTAAGCCAGAAGGGCCAAAGATGTACTGAAGTTAACTCCTTCACCCCGCAAAAAGTAAATAAATAAGAGGGAGAGTTTATTGTAATTTTTCAACGCACAGGAACCCAAGAGAACCTGACAGCCAGGCCAGGTCTAGTGTTCTCAGAGCATGGCCTCGGTTCTTTAGATTCCCGAGTCCAGATTTCCATATTCTCCCATCCTTCCG
The DNA here is from genome assembly GCF_028023285.1 of Balaenoptera ricei. Lineage (NCBI taxonomy): Eukaryota > Metazoa > Chordata > Mammalia > Artiodactyla > Balaenopteridae > Balaenoptera > Balaenoptera ricei. The sequence goes on from NC_082651.1 coordinate 49,858,572, forward strand.
CATTAGACCTCAAGTCCTAGGTGCTGGCTGACCTGTGGGCAGAAAACCCCGGGTCAGGTGTCCACAGCGTGGTGCAATTAGCCTACCCCTGGGTAGGGATGCATGATAGCAGACAAGGCCCCTAGGCCAGGGAAGATGACCCCAGAAGAGGACTGAGTTAGGCAGAGTGGTCAAACTTTGTCCAGGACTGACAGATTTCACTGGAAGTGTGACTTTTACGGCTAAAACCAGGAAAAGTTCCTGGCAAATCCGGGTGAGTTGATCACCAGTGCAGCCAATAGCACATCTGTTTCATGCCCATATATATTATTAATTCTGAGGAACACATTTCTTCACATTTAACATCACTGAAATCTGGATGTGTCTAAAAATTAGTGGTATCCTATGATGGCTGTCAGCGGGGAATGAAGCCCAGGTCTCTGGAAGAGGATGTGTGTTTGGCAGTCACTTCTGGGGCACTACCAACCTGAGACCACCTTAATTTTCTGCTTGACTCTTCTAGAACATACTGACAGTGCAAATTCAATTAACTTGGGCCTGGCATACCTTTATCAACTGCTAGATGGCAAGCTGAGGCAACTGAGAGATAGGAGCAGGCCAATAGTTCAAGTAAACTTTGTTCTTCTAGCAGATGAAAGAAAATTAAGTTCAGATTTTACATAAGTAAACTTGATATTAAAGCTTATTTTTAAAACCCTTATAATAAATTATTTAATCTTAGTCAGCTTGATCACACATAAAATTCCTTTTCCAACATTCTTTTTTTTTTTTAATTTTATTTATTTATTTTTGGCTGCGTTGGGTCTTCATTGCTGCACACGGGCTTTCTCTAGTTGTGGCGAGCGGAGGCTACTCTTCACTGCGGTGTGCGGGCTTCTTATTGCAGTGGCTTCTCTTGTTTCAGAGCATGGGCTCTAGGCGCAAGGACTTCAGTAGTTGTGGCATGCAGGTTCAGTAGTTGTGGCTCACGGGCTAAGTTGCTCCGTGGCATGTGGGATCTTCCCGGACGAGGGCTTGAACCCGTGTCCCCTGCATTGGCAGGTGGATTTTTAACCACTGCGCCACCAGGGAAGTCCCCAAGATTCCTTTTTTACAAAACTTCTATACCAAAAAAAACAAAAAAAACCCCAAACTTCTATACCTTTTTAAAATTTTTAAATTTTATATTGGACTATAGTTGATTTATAATGCTGTGTTAGTTTCAGGTGTACAGCAAAGTGATTCAGTTTTACATATATATATTTTACATATATATATATATATATATATATATATATATATATATATATATATATTCTTTTTCAGATTCTTTTCCCATATAGGTTATCACAGAATATTGAGTAGAGTTCCCTGTGCTATACAGTAGGTCCTTGTTGATTACCTATTTTATATATAGTAGTGTGTATATGTTATTCCTAACCTCCTAATTTATCCCTCCCCCCCGCCACCTTTCCCCTTTTGTAACCATAAGTTTGCTTTCTAAGTCTGTGAGTCTGTTTCTGTTTTGTAAATAAGTTCATTTGTATCATTTTTTTAGATTCCTCGTATAAGTGATATCATATGGTATTTGTGTTTCTCTATCTGACTTACTTCACTTAGTATGATAATCTCTAGGTCCATCCATGTTGCTGCAAATGGCATTATTTAATTCTTTTTTATGGCTGAGTAATATTCCATTGTATATATGTACCACATCTTCTTTATCCATTCCTCTGTCAATGGACATTTAGGTTGCTTCCCTGTCGTGGCTATTACATAGTACTGCAATGAACACTGGGGTGCATGTTTCTTTTTGAAGTATGGTTTTCTCTGGATATTTGCCCAGGAGTGGAATTGCTGGATCATATGGTAGCTCTATTTTTAGCTTTTTAAGGAGCCTCCATACTGTTCTCCATAGTGGCTGTACCAATTTATATTCCCACCAACAGTGTAGGAGGGTTCCCTTTTCTCCACACTCTCTGGCCATTCTAATGGTGTGAGGTGATACCTCCTTGTAGTTTTGATTTGCATTTCTCTAATAATTAGCGATGTTGAGCATCTTTTCCTGTGCTTTTTAGCCATCTGTATGTCTTCTTTGGAGAAATGTCTATTTAGATCTTCTGCCCATTTTTTTGATTGGGTTGTTTTTGCTTTGTTTGTTTCTTTTGATATTGGCTGCATGAGCTGTTTGTATATTTTGGAGATTAGTCCCTTGTTGGTCTCATCATTTGCAAATATTTTCTCCCATTCTGTGAGTTGTCTTTTCATTTTGTTTACGGTTTCCTTTGCTGTGCAAAAGCTTTTAAGTTTATTTAGGTCCCATTTGTTTATTTTTGTTTTTATTTTCATTACTCTAGGAGGTGGATTCAAAAAGATATTGTTGCAATTTATGTCAAAGAGTGTTCTGCCTATGTTTTCCTCTAAGAATTTCATAGTATCCGGTCTTACATTTAGGTCTTTAATAACCCATTTTCAGTTTATTTTTTGTGTATCATGTTAGAGAATGTTCTAATTTCATTCTTTTACATGTGACTGGCCAGTTTCCCCAGAACCACTTACTGAAGAGACTGTCTTTTCTCCATTGTATATTCTTGCCTCCTTTGTCATAGATTAACTGACCACAGATGTGTGGCTTTATTTCTGGGCTTTCTATCCTGTTCCTCTGATCTATAAGTCTGTCTTTGTGCCAGTACCATACTGTTTTGATTACTGTTGTAGCTTTATAGTATAATCTGAAGTCAGGGAGCCTGATTCCTCTAGCTCTGTTTTTCTTTCTGAAGATTGCTTTGGCTATTCAGGGTCTTTTGTGTTTCCATACAAATTTTAAGATTTTTTTTGTTCTAGATCTGCAAAAAATGCCATTGGTGATTTGATAGGGATTGCACTGAATCTGTAGATTGCCTTGGGTAATATAGTCATTTTGACAATATTGATTCTTCCTAAAACTTCTATAACTTTTAATGTCTATTTTAGTTTGTCAGTTGCTCTCTTTCCCATTCAGAAATAATCAGCTTTACTTTAGGACAAAATTACTTCCTTTTCCTTCAACAAAAATGTATCTCCATCCCTCATACCTTTTTTTTTTAACCAAAAACACATATCCTACTTTCCTTCCATACAGAGTTGTTTCCCTTATTATTTTTAGAAGCTTTAATTACATATACAGGCCTACCTCATTTTATTGCACTTCACAGATATTGCATTTTTTATAAATTGAAGGTTTGTGGCAACTCCACATCAAGCCAATCTATCAGTGCCATTTTTCCAACATAAATTGCTCAGTTCATGACTTCATGTCTCTGTGTCACATTTTGGTGATTCTCACATTTCAAACTTTTTTATTTAATAAATATTTCTTATGATGATCTGTGATCAGCAACCTTTGACGTTACTATTGTAATTGTTTTGGGGCACCACAAACCAAGCCCATATAAGACATGAACTTAATTGATAAATACTGCGTGTGTTCTGACTGCTCCACTAACCAGCTGTTCCCCTCTCTCTCTCCCTCTCCTCAGGCCTCCCTACTCTCCAAGACACAACAATATTGAAATTAGGCCAATTAATAACCCTACAATGGCCTCTAAGTGTTCAAGTGAAAAGAAGAATCACATGTCTCTCACTTTAAATCAAAAGCTAGAAATGATTAAACTTAGTGAGGAAGGCATATTGAAAGCCAAGATAAGCTGAAAGCGAGACCTCTTGTGCCAGTTAGCCAAGTTGTGAATGCAAAAGAAAGGTTTTTGAAGGAGATTAACAGTGCTACTCCAGTGAACACATGAATGATAAGAAAGATAATCAGCCTCATTGCTGCTATGGAGAAAGTTTTAGTGGTCTGGATAAAAGATCATACCAGCCACAATGTTCCCTTAAGCCAGAGCCTAATACAGAGCAAAACCCCAATTCTCTTCAATTCTGTGAAGGCTGAAAGGAGTGAGAAAGATGCAGAAGAAAAGTTTGAAGTTAGCAGAGGTTGTTCATGAGGTTTAATGAAAGAAGCCATCTCCATAACATAAAAGTGCAGGGTGAAAGAGCAAGTGATGATGTGGAAGCTGCAGAAAGTTATCCAGAAGATCTAGCTAAGATAATTAATGAAGGTGGCTATGCTAAACCACAGATTTTCAATGTAGATGAAACAGCTCTCTATTGGAAGAAGATGCCATGTAGGACTTTCATAGCTAGAGAGGAGAAGCCAGCGCCTGTTTCAAAGCTTCAAAGGATAGGCTGACCCTCTTGTTAGGAGCTAATGCAGCTGGTGACTTTAAATTTGAAGTCAGTGCTCATTTACCATTCAAAAACTCCTAGGGCCCTTAAGGATTCTGCTAAATCTACTTTGCCTATGGTCTATAAATGGAACAACAAAGCCTGGATAACAGCACATCTGTTTACCGCACAGTTCACTGAATATTTTAAGACTACTGTTGAGACCTACTGCTCAGAAAAAGAAATTCCTTTTTAAATGCTACCCTGGCAATGTACCTGGTCACCCAAGAGCTCTGAAGGAGATGTACAATGAGGTTAATGTTGTTTTCATGCCTGCTAACACAACGTCCATTCTGCAGCCCATGGATCAAGGAGTCATTTCAACTTTCACGTCTTATTACTTAAGGAATACACTTCATAACACGATAGCTGCCATAGATAGTAATTCCTCTGATGGATCTGGGCAAAGTAAACTGAAAAACTTCTGAAAAGGATTCACCACTCTTGATGTCATTAAAAACACTCATGATTCATGGGAAGAGTCAAAATATCAACATTAACAGGAGTTTGCGAGAAGTTTGTTCCAACTCTTGAGGGGGTTCAAGACTTCAGTGGAGGAAGGAAGGACAGACATGGTAGAAACAGCAAGAGAACTAGAATTAGAAGTGGAACCTAAAGATGTGACTGAATTGCTATAATCTCATGATAAAACTTTAAAAGTTGAAGGGTTGCTTCTCATGGATAGCAAAGAAAGTGGTTTCTTGAGATGGAATCTACTCCTGGCGAAGATGCTGTGAAGATTGTTGAAATCATTTGAAGGCAAATGTTGCAAACATTTGAAGGCAACAAAGGATTGAGAAAATTACATACACAGCGGCAGGGTTTGAGATTCGACTCCAATTTTGAAAGAAGTTCTACTCTGGGTAAAATGCTATCAAACAGCATTGCATGCTATAGAGAAATGGTTTGTGAAAAGAAGAGTCCATCAATGTGGCAAGCTTTATTGCTGTCTTATTTTAAGAAACTGCCACAGGCACCCCAGCCTTCAGCAACCACCTCCCTGATCAGTCAGCAGCATCAACACTGAGGCAAGACCCTCCACCAATAAAAAGATTATGATTTGCTAAAGGCTCAGGTAGTTAGCATTTTTTAGCAATAAAGTATTTTTAATTAAGGTATATACATTTTTTCTTTAGACATAATGCTATTGCATACTTAATAGACTATAGTATAGTGTAATTATAACTTTTATATGCCCTGAGAAACCAAAAAATTCTTGTGACTCACTTTATTGCAATATTTGCTCTGTTGCAGTGGTCTGGAACCAAACTCCGAGGTATGCCTGTACTAATTAGAATTCTCAATCCTTAAAAACCTTAATTTCTAGTGAAAAATAAGAAGTAAGCAATTGTGAATTGTCTGTTATACCAACATACTTTAGTTAGGCAAATTTATGAATACATTTCATAATTTCTTAAAACACATTTCCTCATAGCTCAGTTTTTCAATGGGGTACAAAACATGTTTTCTAAGAGACTCAAGTATCTTTAGCCTCCAAAATAAAAGGTCAAAAGTAGGTAAACTTTGGGCTTTCCTGGTGGCACAGTGGTTAAGAATCCACCTGCCAATGCAGGGGACACGGGTTCGAGCCCTGCTCTGGGAAGATCCCACATGCTGCAGAGCAACTAAGCCCGTGCACCACAACTACTGAGCCTGTGCTCTAGAGCCTGCGAGCCACAACTACTGAGCCCATGTGCCACAACCACTGAAGCCCACGCGCCTAGAGCCCGTGCTTCACAACAAGAGAAGCCACAGCAATGAGAAGCCTGCGCACCGCAACGAAGAGTAGCCCCTGCTCACCGCAACTAGAGAAAAGCCCGCACACAGCAACCAAGACCCAACGCAGCCAAAAATAAAAAAAAATAAAAAATAAAGTAGGTAAACTTAGATTGGTTTTGCAATTAATGTTTCAGTATTTTATCTTATTTGGAAATGATATAGACATTCAATGAATTCCCATCATTTAATTTAACTTAGCAAAATTCTAAGGGTAGAAGTTACCAAAGAGACTTGGGAAACTAAGTAGACTTATCATAAAACAGCCATGGCTAAAAAGTTTACCTGAAACATCTCATTTACATCTATTTAATTCATTTGTTCTTAACAATCATACTCATGAAAATCTCATGATACATTAAAACAGGTAATCATTACGTTGTTATTTTTCTTGCTGAAAAATTTTGTAACAGAGATAACATGGTTTTATTTGACCTAGGTAAGTTAAAAGTATTATACTTAATGCTGATTACTCTAAAACATGCCTGTATTAATTAAACCAACAAACTTAAACTACCTTTTATTTACTGAACATTATCCTAGATCATGTAGATTTGAAAAATATTTGGGTTAGTTTCTACTATATTTCTGAGACTTAGAAATAATTACTAAGCACATATTTTAAGCCAATTAAACAGAGCTCTTTTACAAATTAAGTTTGGCAATGCCATCCAAAAGTAGAAAAATACTATACCTATAACGTACATACATAGACATACATAAAAACAAACACAGAGCTCTTCATTTTAAAATTTTAGTCATGAATCAAGTATATTGATTCAGATAACAACAGTATATTCTAGTGAGTTTATAAATAACAGTTGGAAAAAGTTGAGTTTATCCGTCAGATGGCTAAAGCTTTTTACTATTTGTGGAGATAACTTTTAATATTTGTATTTGTCTTTGACAAGTAATCTTAAAGAAGCTGTGGTCTAGAGTTTGGGCAAGAGAGCTCTTTTACCAGTTTGTATTTTTAAAAGACCTCTTTCCTCCTTTTATTTTTTCCTTCAGTCTCAGGCAATTGAGGGCTGTATTTACTTTTCAAAGACATGATAAGATTTACAACTTTAAGAGCCAGAGAAAGAATGTAAATTGTCTCCTAGGAATTTTGGGCTTATTTTTCTATTACCAGAAGTTTAGAGTATTTACTATTTAAAAATTTCCTTCCTTTTCTTAAGTGCAAAACAATTGTACTTCCAATGTCCTGGAATATCTGATATATATATATATATATATATATATATATATATATATATATATATATATATATACACATATATATATATATAATATATATAGTAGATATATATGTATATTTTTTAATATATATAAAACAAAAATAAATATATATATATTTTTTACAATATCTGCAAACATTTGAAGGCAATTAGGACGAGGTTTGAGTGGATTTTGAGTTGCTTTTTGAGTTTTGCTTTTGTTTTTATAAAGAGTCAAGTTGTAAATTTAGAATTGTTGATTTTAACTCTTTTTTTCATCTGTATTCCTGCAAGGTACCTTCAAAGAATTGGGTAGCCTTTTCCATTATAATGTTTAGAGGTTGATTTGCCTACTCAATCACACTGTTTTGAATTTGCCTTTTTTATACCATGGAGAAATTTTCCAACTAAATGGAAATCAAAAGATCTCTATGTTTTGTGGCCCAGGAGAAATAAATTCTTTGGGTGGAGATCTAGGATATATCTGCAAAGGACATTGCATAGGAAGGCCTGAAGCTGGCAAAGCCTGATTATAGAGCCCAGCAAAACGAGACTTACTGTCCATTCCAGACGCTTCTGCTAAATTTATTTCCTGGCTTTTAGCATTTATATGAGTTACTTGTAAACCCTGGGCCTAGAGATTAGGCTGGAGTGCTCTCTGTAAATCTTGTAAGGAAAGGGAAGTTAAAACAAGCAGCTGAGCGTTTAAGGGATTTTCTGAGGAAGGTAGAGGAGTTTTGGGATTTAAGGGAATTTGCTGAGGAGATGGGGTCAGATTTTTAAGAAGGGGAACTTATGTTGAATGGGACAATTTTTTTTTTTTTTTTTTTTAAAGATTGATTGATTGATTGATTGCTATGTTGGGTCTTCGTTTCTGTGCTAGGGCTTTCTCTAGTTGCGGCAAGCGGGGGCCACTCTTCATCGCGGTGCACGGGCCTCTCACTATCGCGGCCTCTCCTGTTGCGGAGCACAGGCTCCAGACGCGCAGGCTCAGCAATTGTGGCTCATGGGTCTAGTTGCTCCGTGGCATGTGGGATCTTCCCAGACCAGGGCTCGAACCCGTGTCCCCTGCATTAGCAGGCAGATTCTCAACCACTGCACCACCAGGGAAGCCCGGGACAATTTTTTTCTACGTTTAATTTCTATTCTTTCATCTTGTTATGGGAGTCCCTAAACTAGGTGTTATATTTCGTTGTATCCACTTTTTAATTTGGTCTTTTTTAAAATAGGTACAAAAAAGACAATTGTTTAAGATAAGAGTTCTCCCCACCGCCAAATTTTTTTCAAATATAGAAGCTTTTCCACTTTAAAAAGGTTCATCATCCTGGTCATTGATGAGTAGGATCTATTAATCTCAATAGTGACTCAGTCTGACAAGCCTTTTTATAGCTTAACCAAGAACGCAAGAGACCTCCACAAAAGACTGCAAGAGATGCAACCCTCACAAGATCCAGAAGTTCCCAGATAGCCTAAGAAAGCAAAGGCCTTTTTTGCACAGGGTAAGGATGGTGTAGTGAAAACGGTGTCTCTGGTCTCTCACAGGAATGTGAGACACCTCCAGTGACAGACCCACTAACCTGTGACACCAGGCAGGCACTACTGGAATGGGACTTTTCCAGCACTAACAAAGCAAGGAAGGTTGAGACGACAAAGGGCCCTTATAGATCGGGACCCTTTATGACAAAGTTCCCTGAATGCTAGCATGGCTGCTTTTGAGTTCGTGTTTTGGAAACCCAGTCTATTCAAATGGCCACCAAGGGGCACCCCAGACCGAATGGCAAAGACCAGACAGAATATTCTCAGTGGTTACAAAGCCAAGCTCTCAGAACATAGAACAAAACAAAAGGAAAAACCTCATCTGGTTTTTACATAAGGGACCCGCAGCATGGTTGGTCTAAACAGACACCAGTCTGGTGAGAACCATGAACTTAGCAGTCTTTGAGGTCCGCTCAAACAGCAGGCTTATAAGGCCTCTGCCTGTGTTCTGCCCAAAGGCTTTTTTTTTCTCCTTATAACACACAGCACAGCAGAGACAAGGAAAAACAGTGACCATCTCCGGGAGGAAAAGGATCAGTTAAACCAAGAGTGCCCATTTACCAAATCTTTACCAGGGTCACTGTACATAAGGAACTAATTCCACAAATATTTTCTCGTACTAATTTAAGTTTAGAAAAGGAGAAAAAGGACTCTTACTACTTTCACTTCCATCAGACCCCCCAGAGTCAGAGATCCAGGAGGCCGATGTGGTAAGAATTCTCACCTTCTGCCAGGCTTTTTTCAGAGGTTCCAGGGTCTCTTTATCTGCAACAGTCCCAGGAGCAAGCAGTACCCAAGCAGTATCCAGCCAACTACACCAAAACTGTCGGGGAGGGGAAAATTTCCCCCTAGCCCTCTTGGTTCTTTTGGCTGATCTAAAAATTAAATTGACACAAAACAGATTAACAGGAGGAAAAAAAAATCAATTTTGTACATGCAGAGGTCTCATAGCTATAGGACCCAAGAAGTAGCCAAAGCAGGCTGTTTATATACCTTTTAGATAAAGAAACAATAAATCTGTAAAGAAATGACAAGACAAACAAACTTAGGTTTATGTACTAATTAGTGAAGAAACTAAGCAAAGTTTGTTTATAAGCCTTCTTGGCCCTGAATTCCCTGTCTCTTGTAATAAGGATGTCTCTCTACCTCCTGGTGCAAGGAGGATACCTTTCACATGGGAGATTTATTTTCTGCTTTCAAGGGGACAGAGGAAGGTCAGAGTGTGCTCCTTGCACAGGCTGTTTCTCAAGTAACTTTAATTCTAAATAACCAATATGCCAAAGTGGCATATTTTGAGGTGGCCTGCCCTGAGCCCTATTACCTACAAACACAGAGCCCACGTGTTTGAAATGCTGGTAAACCCCTCCCAACTGCTGCCCTATGTAGAAAACCCAAGGAAGCAGAATTGTCAAAGAGAGAAAGAGAGGGGGGCAGTATTTAAACTTGGAAACCAGTATCCACGTCTTCTACCCACAGATTTTCTTTCATTTACCCAGGCCTGCTCAGCATTTCCTGGATGTGTGATGTCTGGTTTATTTTGTCTGTTGAGTGGACATTTCCTGAGGTGTCCCTCCACCCAAAGCACCTTGTCCTCAGGGTCAGCTCACCCCTCCTCTGGGGTTGTCTTTCCTGCTATCATTTCCCAGCTTCCTGTGCTAAGCCACTCCCACCCCAGCCCAGGGCAGGGACTATGCCCTCCTGCTCTGCTCGGAGGCCACGTGAAGGCCTGAGGCAGGTGCTGGGGCCTCGCGCCCTGGGGGCAGGTACACCTGCACCCTGCAAAGGCCTTGCTAGCTCTGCCCAGCCACCTGGGGAGGTATGGACCGGTACGCTAACTCCAGGCTGACAAAGGGGGAGAAGTGTGAGATTTTTGTGAGCACTAAGAATCCAGCATATGCAAAAAGGCTTACATTGTCTAGCTTAACCTAAACCATACCATAAGAGTTGGGAGTGTTGTATACAGTGGGACTAATGTTAGGGCACCATTGACCGAAACTGCCCGCCCTGGCCAGGCACAATAAGAACCACTCGCATGAGTCGTCTCACTACAGGAGGTCCCCCCAGTAAGGAACACGGTGCTGCCACCGAAAACTAACCAGGAGAATTCAGGAGGAACCAAAAGAGGGAGGAGACACCGGCACGTAATATGTCCTGCCAACCTCCCAGAAACCCTCGCACTAGAATCCATCATGGCTGAGAGTGTGCCTGCCGCCAGGAAGGACCCTGAGTCAGACCAAATATGGGCACAAGCAAGATGACTGGCCAGAGACGACCCGGAAACTAACCCCATTACCATAAAACCTGAGACAGAGAGCCACGTGGCAGAGCAGTTCTCCTGGGTTCCCTTACCCTGCTGCTCTCCCCCTGGGAGCCCCTTCCCAATAAAGCCTCTTGCTTTGTCAGTACGTGTGTCTCCTCGGACAATTCATTTCTGAGGGTTAAACAGGAGCCCACTCACAAGCCCTGGAAGGGGTCCGCCTTCTGGTAACATTAGTAGGAGTCTGGTTTGGGTGAAAAGAACACTAGGTTTAGATTCAGAGCTTTGCATCCAAAATCTTCCCTTTCTGGTCGCGTGACTTTGGGCAAAGCTGCTTCAACAGTTTAGACCTCGGTTCCCCCATTTGTGAAAAGGGAGTTATTATTTCCATTTTTGGGTCGTGTGAGGATTAAATGGGATAACCTATGCTTTAAAACCTGCTTCGTAGGCATTAAAGCATTACACAAACACTTATGCCTGGGAGGGGAGAGAAGGGGCTACTCTGTTTAGTGCAGTGTTTTTCAAAGAGCAGGTTGTGAGACATCAGCAGGTCACAGAAAAAAATTCAGTGGGTCCTGATCACCACTGGAAAATTTTAATAGAGTAGAAAATATCAACGTGTACCCCAAGTAAGAAGAGTAGGTATTGTTTCTTTTACTTAAGTGGTGTGAGGGTGTGTATTAATTAGTATGTGTTGTGATGTAAAATCCATGTCTTTTACAAAACAACACACATACTAGCACTTTACTTCTGTGGCAAATAATGGAACTAGAAATAAAGGGAGCTGTTTGTGCTTTGTTGTATTTTTTTAACTGCAGCATTTCCACATTCCAAGAGTGGGAGAAGAATTCCTCTTGGCAAAGAATCTTATCTTTTGTTTGGGAAACACTTTAATGGGCCCTTCGGTTATGCAAAGGTAGGGCCCTGAGGCCAGGTTGAAGTGAACCGTGGTTAAACTGCTCTCCACAATAAAAGTCGATATCGGAGGGCTTCTTTTTTTCTTTGGTGGTCCTAGAAGCAGCAGTTTGGAGCCTGGGGTCTCAGAGAAAAGGGGGGTTGAGCTGGGCCCGAGAGGAGCCCTGAATAAAGGCCTCAACACAGTATGACCAGAGGATGTGGGGAGTCTCTGCACTGAGTACTAGATGGAGTTCTCCTGGCCTGTGTCATTAAGCCCTAACAGGGGTGATTAAGCATCCTAACCTGGTTCTCTCCAGACAGCCCTGCCTCCAGAATGATGGGGAGAGGGCAGTGTGTAGAGCCTGGGACAGGGGAGTTAGGAGGATTCAGGAGCAGCACGGAGTGAGAAACGACAGGCCATGAGTGTGAATGTGCATCCGAGGATACTTAGCAATATTTGGGAGGGGGCTGGAATTCCTCTGGCCTCCGAGCATGAGTTATTTCCTTTGAATATTTAAGTGAAAGGTAATTCTGAAAGGCTGGAAAATGTGGGAACACCAACCACATTAAGGGCTGATGAGGCTCAAACACAGCTGAAAATTGGAACGGTACTGACCTTTAGCTTCAAGCAAGACGCAGCTGGGCTGTGATCTTCACCACCGCTCTTAGTATGATTATTACCACCCTCTCCTACCGCAGGGCATAGACCCATGACCCTGGTAGGCAGAATAATGGCCCTCCCAAAGACGTCTGCACCCTATGCCCAGAACCTGTGAATATGTTAGCATACTCAACAAGGGGGAATTAAGGTTGCAGGTGAAATTAAGGTTGGTGATCAGCTGACCTCAAAATGGGGGAGAGAATCCTGGATTATCCAGGTGGGCCCAATGCAATCACTAGAGTCCTTAAAGGTGGATGAGAGAGGCAGAAGTGATGTGACTTGAAAAAACTCAACCAGCCATTGCCGGTTTTGAAGATGGCCTTGACTCGAGGAATTCGGGCAGCGTCTAGAAGCTCCAAAAGTCAGGAAAACGTATTCTTTTCTGGAGTCCCCAGAAAGGAATGCAGCCCTGCTGACATCTTGATTTTAGTCCAATGAGGTTCTGATCTCCGGAACTGTTAGATTAAAAAAAAAAAAAAAACTATTGACTTCCTTTTTTAAAGAACAGTTTTAGGTTCACAGCAAAATTGTCAGGAAGGTACAAGGAGTTCCTATATACCCACTGCCCTCAGACAGGACTATCCTCCCCCATTTCGACATCTTCCAGCAGAGTAGCGAGTTTGTTACAATTGATGAACCTACACCGACACATCATCATCACCCCAAGTCCGCAGTTTACATTAGGCTTCACTCTTGGTGTTGTACATTCTTTGGGTTTTGACACATGTATAATGACATGATCCATCGTTATAGTCTCACACAGGGTATTTTCACTGCCTTAAAAATCCTCTGTGCTCTGCCTATTCACGTCCCTGCCCAACCCCCTGGGAACCAATTTATCTTTTTAGTGTCTCCATAATTTTTCCTTTTCCTTTTCCAGAACGTCATATCATTGGAATTTCACAGTATGTAGCCGTATCTGATTGGCTTCTTTCACTTAGTAATATGCATTTAAGGTCCCTCCCTTGCTTTTTTATGGCTTGATAGCTCATTTCTTTTTAGTGCTTAAAAATATTCCATTGTCTAGCTGTATCACATTTTATTCATCCATTCATCTACTGAGGACATCTTGGTTGCTTCCAAGTTTGGGCAATTATGAATAAAGCTGCTATAAACATCTGTGTGCAGGTTTTTGTGTAGACATAAGTTTTCAAGTCCTTTGGGTGAATACCAAGGAGTATGATCACTGGATTGTATGGTAAGGGTACATTTAGTTTTATAAGAAACTGCCAAACTACCTTCCAAAGTGGCTGTACCATTTTGCATTCCTGCCAGCAATGAATGAGAGTTCCTGTTGCTCCATATCCTCACCTGCATTTGGTGCTGTCAGTGTTTTCAGATTTTGGTAGTGGTATCTCATTATCTCATTGCTGTTTTAAATTAATTTGTGTTGTTTTAAGCTACTAAATTTGTGGTAATTTGTTACAACAGCAATAGAAAACTAATACATTGACACTGTGCAATGAGGTGACAAGGGACCAGGAGATAGGAGGCCCGACTCAGTGCTGCCACAAGCTCATTGTGTTTCCTTGTGTAGGTCACCTTACTCTTCTGGACTTCAGGCACCTCTAGACTAAACTAGGAGCAGTAATTCCTGCCCTAGCTACAGCAGGAAGTGGTGAGTCAATCTGGGGTATGATGCCTGTAGTAGCAGTAACATGGGAAGCTGCCAGTGAAGAAAGTTGGAAAGGCCTAGGGGATGGTTTTGTGGCTCCATCAGTAATTGGTGCTTTTGGTGGGTTCAGCCTCTTGGGGAGGCCATCAGCCCATGTCGTGACTTAGCCCATGATGACTCAGCGCCTGCCAAGAGGAGCGAGCAGGGGCAGGAGCTGGCCCTGTTGGGGAGCCCAGGCAAGGCATGAGTCAGGCATGGTATGTACATGGATGAGGTTGGGCAAGGCTTCCACCCAGACTTCCTTTCTATAGTAGGAACTGCCTTAGGGCAAGGCCTTGCTGCCATCTGGATTTGGTACAACTTGAATTCCTGGCAGACCATGCTTACTCACTGAAAATATGCAGTGCTCAGCAGGACTTGAGCCAGACATAGACTCATAGGAAGCATCATTTAATAATAATGGCCAGGTGTTCTCCACTCACGGTCCCTAATCCTCCCAAGAAGTCTGCATAGGTTTTCACCTTTGACGGATGTGTGAACAGGTTCTAGAACTGGCACAAGGGCATGCAATCATTAAGAGGTAGAGCCAGATGTAAATTCAAATCTGCTTGGCCACAAAGTATCCTGCACCTTGTGTACCTAGCTGAAAGAGAGCATGATATAAGTGAGTCCTGGCCCTCATTTTACAAATGAAGAAGAGAAATGACTTGTCCAAGTTTACTCAGCTAGTTAGAGCCAGCCAGGGTTAGGACTCAGCTCTTGACTCCTGCTCCATTATTCTTTCCATTAACCTTCGGGGGTCATGGACTTCTTTGAGAAGCTAGTACAGACTGGACACATCCTCTCCCAAAATGAACATCTACACAGATTATTTAGGCTACAATTTTGGGGTGAGTTTGTGACTCCTCTCCCTCTATCTATGGACCCCAAGTTAAGAGCCCCTGCATTGTCCCCTCTGCCTCTCTTGAGTACAGGGCTATGAATGGGGTGGGAACTCCAGGGTGCCTGTATATTAACCAACCTTGTAAAAGAGAGGCTTTATTTTCCCTGTAAGTCGTATACCACCACCCCCCTTCTTTCACCAACCTTTAGTTTTTTATAATAGCTTCGCAAGACGTGATTCACATACTATATTGTAACCGAGCAGGACCCTACGGGGCCTTCCCAGGACAGGCCTTCCCCCCATCCTCTGCTTTAGCTTCTCTCTGAAGTACCTAGGTAACTGTATTTGATGCACATTTCCTGAGTTGTTTTACAGATGTGAAAACCCCTCACCAAATGGAAGATGTTAACTACTTGATGACCATGAGCACATAGCCCCAGGCCTCCTGGAGCCTAAGGACTGATAATGTTAACCCCTATGACTCCGCCCTGTTACCTCACCATCAGCCAATCAGAGAATTGTGCACGAGCTGATCATATACCCTGTAACTCCCTCCCTCACCTGACCTTTGAAAACGCTTTGCCAAAACTCAAAACTTAGGGGTTTTTTTGGCCTGAGCCACCAGTCTTCTTGCATGGCCCTGCAATAAACCTTTCTCTGCTCCAAACTCTGACTTTTCGGTTTGTTTGGCCTCACTGTGCGTCGGGCACACGGACTTGCGCTAACAATATAACAAGCTCTTCTGCCATTGCTGCCTCCTCAATGCATCTGGAAAATGAGGATAATTCCACAACTCCTTGCATCACTGAATTGCTAAGAAAACCTTTAAGGTCATATTTATCTGTAGTAATCATTAGTGCTTTTTCCAAATAGTTATTTCAGTTTTTTTCCCTTCTGGGCACATTTTAGGATTATATTTCTTGGTGCCCTTGTGGCCAGTTCCAGGAATGATTTCCTTTGGCTAATGAATTTTGAGCAGAAGGGATACATGTCATGTGGGGGCCAAAGGTTTAACTTCTGAGTGAGACCTCCTGTGACATTACCGTGACCACTAGCAATGTTCTGGCTAATGGCTGCCCCATTGCCCTGGGTCCTAAGAGTGAGGAGGCAAAAGGTGAGGGAACAAAGTACCTAATGCATCTGTAGTAAACATGTGCTGTGAGTGAGAAATGAACCTTTGTTGTTTTAATGTACGGGGATTTTTTTTTTCTTTTTTTTGAAGTATAACCCAGTCTATCCTGACTGATAAAATACATAACTGTGCTTTAAAAGCTATAGGACATGTACAAATATAAGGGATGCTTATTACCTCTAATTGTACTCTCACTGCAGCTTTTCCTGACATCGCCAAAGTCCTCACATTGGGACAACGTACATTCTGTCTAAATGGATGACTGCTCACCAACGTCCTAAGGATCAAGGGGCTGTTTGCCATGGTTCCCAGAGTACAGCTAAAAGGGAGACATTTTAGACTCCTTTGGGGAGGGCAGCAGTACTGACCAGTCACTAAAGAAACATCCTTTGATTTAAAGGACACTTGGGTGATTTCGTCCTACAAATACAGCCCAAAAAGGAGTTTGGGGTAGCTGTGCTACTCATTTTACCTGGTTTCTTCCCTGTAAACTCAGCCAAGACACTGTTGATGCTGTCAGCAGCCTGGCAAAAATTAAAACAGGTCAATCTAGGGATAGTATTTGAGATGCTATACTAAAGAACCAAAATAACCAATCATGAGAAATAGAATGAGAAGGTGGGGAGGGGAATTAAAAAGAAAAAGAAATAGAATGATACAGAAAAATAAGTTTTGGGGTCAGATGGACCCCTTCCATTCAGACCTCAATTCTGTCACTTACTGGCAGTATAATCTTGGACACATTACATAACCCATCAAAGCCTTGATTTCCTAGTCTACAAAGACGTCCTCCACCTCACAGTGAACCCTGCCTCCTCACAATATCACATTCTTCTGTGGTTCTCATCTTGGAGAGGCAGCAGTGAGTGGTGGCGTGAAGCGAGATCTTAGCTCCCTGCCCAGGAATTGAACCTGGGTAGCCTGGATGAAAACCAGGAATCCTGGCCACCATAGCCCCTGGCTCTTGCCCCCAGTGAAAAATGCATTTCTCATGGAGGCAAAAACTGTAAAAAGAGGTACAAAGTTTATTATTAGAGACCTAGCACAACAACAAGTGGGAGAGCACCCAGAGCAACAGTTTGTATAGTTAAGACAGAAGCAAGGCAGAGATGCACACCTGGACAGAAAGGGTGTGGGCATCCCCCCAGGGAGGAGGAGCGCAGTAGAGAGGCGGTTAAATCATTCATCTAGGGCAGGTCTTCCGGGTCTTTGTTTACCTCTGGCCAATTATCTGGTTTCTTTTTCCACACCTGCCCTGCCCTAGGACCCGCCCCAACTTGTGTGGGTAACTTTTTTCCAAGATGGATTTCAGCCCAGAGGCCTATGGGATGGCCTTAGCATCACATATTATGGGGTAGTGCCCCCTCCTTTTTGACCCCCAAGGAGCCTTTCTGCGCATGTGCAATGTCTCCCTTGCCCCAAGGATGGGAAATATGTGACCTGTTGATCCTTTACTCAAACAAGGGTTAGCCCCTCTCTGTTCCTGCCATGACTGTTATCTTAAGGTGCCCACAGGAGACAAAGCCTGGCTATCTGCCCTGTTTCTGTTGTTACTTCCATTTCGGAGAGCAAACAGGAGGCTGATTTTTAAATGTCTAACCTGAAGCCCATCTATCTCCTGTCTCAGGAAATGTAAACAGGAGGCTAGTTGTAAGTGTCCAGCCTGAAGCCCACTTTTTCCCGCTCCATGAAATGTAAACAGGAGGCCAGTTGTAAATGCCTAACTTGGAGCCCATCTACCTCCTGCCTCAGTTCCCTCCCACATTGAACTGGGCTGCAGATAATGAGCAATGGGATGCAGCAGAAGTGATGCTGGGTCATAAGAAGCCTTGGTCTCTTGGAACACTAGCTCTGGGGAAGCCAGTGGTCATGTAAGTCCGACTACCTGGACACTAAGATGCTGGGAGAAAGCCCAACAAGGAGAGACTGTGTGGAGACAGAGATGCTCAGCCAGCCTCCCGCTCTGCTCCCGTCATCCCAGCTGAGGCATCAGACAGGTGAGTGAAGACGCCACATTAGACGTCCAGCCTCATTGACTCCAGGTCGGGACACACAGTCTTGAGGGCATTAGGTCCTCTGTGACCCCCTTCGCCTGGCAAAGCAGTAAAGCTGTTCTTTTCTCCTTCACCCAAAACTCTGTCTCCAAGATTCAATTTAGTACCAATGTACAGAGGCTGAACTTCGGGTACAGTCGCAACCACGTGTGAGAGTCCAAGAGAGAACCACCCAGCTGAACCCAGCCGACCAACACAAGTGTAAGCATATGATTATAAATAGTTTTAATCCATCAGATTTGGGGATGATTGTTATAGATAACCAGAATGTCATCTGAGAAATGGGAATACTAATCCCAAACTTATTGGGTGAGAATAGAGAAAACGTGCCTAAAGTGCCTAACATAATGCTTTTGCACTTTATAGTAGCTATTTGTAATAAAAATGGTATGTCTGCGTAAACACAACCAAATGGAGCAATTTTTATGACTGAAAACCACTGACGCCCACAGTGAGGTCATTCTTGTAATACATAACACATGTGGCAGGGGAAGAAGCTAGAAACAGGTAAGCTGGGTAAAGACTGAGGCTGTTTGCTGTCACGGCAGAGCAGAGGAGCCACGGGACAAGATATATTCGGAGATGGAGAGTCAGACACCTGAGGGAACTCTGAGTCCCAGGCTTATGTTCCCTGCATATCAATAATAACAAGAGGAAACTAACATAAGAAAAAAATGCAATATTTATTTTACTATATTCTGTGTAGAACATGGCCATTTAAACTTAAAGTTGGGGCTCCCCTGTTGGCGCAGTGTTTAAGAATCCGCCTGCCAATGCAGGGGACACAGGTTTGATCCCTGGTCCGGGAAGATCCCACATGCCGCGGAGCAACTAAGCCTGTGAGCCACAACTACTGAGCCTGCGCTCTAGAGCCCGTGAGCCACAACTACCGAGCCCACGTGCCACAACTACTGAAGCCCGTGCGCCTAGAGTCTGTGCTCCGCAACAAGAGAAGCCACCGCAGTGAGAAGCCGGCACCACAATGAAGAGTAGCCCCTGCTCGCCGCAACTAGAGAAAGCCCGTGCACAGCAATGAAAACCCGATGCAGCCAAAAATAAATAAATAAATAAATAAATTTTTAAAAATAAAATAAAATAAAGTAGGCTCTCTGGATTAATTTAAAAAGCTTTTATATTCTAAGTGAACCTTCTGCTGCTGTGTAATTGAAGAATAGAAATGAGAAATAACCCTACAATGGGTTCTAAATGGCTCAAGTTCAACAAGTTCTCTCAGCTTCCAAGAGCTGCTCCAGATAAGGTTCACGCTTTCAAATGTCAAGGACACTGCTCACCCAGGAGCTCCCCAGTTAAAATTCAGATTGTTTTTCAGGGCTAAAAGTCGCATTTCACTGCGCTCTGAGCTTGAGAAATGTCATCAGAGGCAGCTGCTTGTCTCAGGAGTTAGGCTGAAAGAAAACCGGAATGCTTTGTCCCATCACCCATGATACCACAATTTAAATGTAGGTGTGGAGACAGGATGGGAGAGGATGGGCGGAAAGGAGGGGAAGAGAAGCTGGGGGTGAGGCCGACAAGCAGGCCTGAGGAGCAGAACTACCCCCCTGAATACCCCCCAAGTCCTTCCTCCACCTCTCTTACTCCCTCCTGCTCCCTTCCTTTGAATTCATGCTCTGCCCTGTGCTTTCCCTATTAAAGCTCTTCTCAGGATGGAATTTAACAAGCAAACTTGTACTCAGGGGAAATGATCGCCATAGTTTAAAATAAAGATTTTTTCAAGACCTAGGAGAACTTTGAGCAGAGAACAAAGCCTCAAAGCAAAGCACTCATTTCTCATCTTGATTTAAAGGTCAGTGAGCAGACAGAAGAAGAATGTTTTCAGAGGGGCCTTCGGTGTCCCTGAAAGGGTGGCTCCCATTCTACCCACCAAGAGCTGGTCTTATTCTCACTCGCTCTCTCTATTCATAGGTTGCCTAGTTACATTACTGTAATTGAGTTTGTTAATAAAATCACCCATTCCTCTAGGATTTTACTTTTTTTTTTTTTTTTTTTTGGCCTGCTAGATCTTAGTATTAAGGAGTGTTTTTAAATCTCCCACCAAAATTGTAAATCTAAACTTAGAAGATAAATTCCCGGTAGCTCTATCATTAATCATTTAGATTTAGGTATACAAAGGCATAGTAGGCTTATTTCTCACCATTACTATTTCCTCTCTTCTTCATCTTCCCCTATCCTGAGATTTTTGTTTAATTCATTTGTTGCTTGGAAAGGGGCTCTTCGTTTGAATAAATCCCTCAAATGACGTGTGTGGATGATATACTCTCTGCAGCCCATCATATCCACCCTGATAGGTGAGATCCTCAGGTGAGGTTATAAAATTCTTAGGTCAAGGTCCTCTTCTTTCATTAGATGTTATTCATAGCCTTCTGACATCCAGTGTTGCAGATGAAAAGCCTGATGACAGTCTGATTCTCCTTTATTAGTTATTTGTTCTTTCTGTCTAGAAGCTTATAGAAATTTCTTTTTATCCGGGGGGTTGAGGAATTTCACAGGATATTACAAGATGTGTGCCTTTTTCCTCAATCCCAGCCTGGAATCCACTGAGCCCTATTAAATTGCAAGTCTGCCTTAAACTCAGAGGTGTTTTCTTGCATCACTTATTTAATTCCTACACCTCCTCCAACAATTACTTTCCTCCTTCTTGAATTTCTGTTTCTCACATTAGGTGTCCTGGCTCTGTCCCCCTACTTGTTTATCATGGCAGAATAGCATGGGTATTAAGAAGCAGAAAATGTGATTAAGAACAGTACTGAATACCTGGGACTGAATACCAGCCCTGCCACAGCTGAGTGACCTTGGGATAGCTCCTTAACCTTTCTGGGCCTCTGTGTCTTCAGCTGTACAATGGGTTGAAGAACAACAGTAGCCAACGCACTCTTTTTCCACTTTGCCCATGCACTCTTTGAATTAATCCACTGATTTTTTAATTAGAGAATCACAGTTTTAGTTCCAGAAAAAAAAATATTAATGCTCTTAAGTCTTAAATGCTCTGAGGTAGATCTTATCACTGTTCCCAAATATTCTGCTTCCTCTGTGAGATGCTTGTTATTTTCTACCCCGTTGACAGCGCATTTGGAAGACGACTTGCTTTAACTTCTGAAAAGAAGTTTTAAGAGACTTCATATAGTTCTGTCATCTCTCTTTCCCTCCTCCACAAGCTGGAACATTCTAGATAGGGGCTGTTCCTTTACCTTGAGTCCAAAATGAAAAAGGCATGGGGCCTAGCCAAAGCCAACTCATGGAGGAGAGGTATTACGACTGAGAAGTAAACCTTTGTTTTTGTATGCCATGGAGCTTCTGGAGTTGGTTATTATCACAGCATCACCCAGCAAAAGCCTACAAATATGGTGAAGGTTAATTTTTTCTTCAAATCTTTCCATGTTTCCTACAGCAGTTACGCTTTGCTCAGAGTCACTTATTCTGAGTCCTCTCCTAGTTTTCATTTGCCTGGTTGCTGGGTCTCCCTGCATGCATTATTTTCATTTGCTTACATGGCTCTAGTCACCTTTAGGGCTCAAGTCCAGTTGGCTAGGATTCCTTAGGTGTAGCAGACCCGCAGTCTCCACCCATAAACTAGTAATATAACCACGAGCAAGTGGTAGTCCCCTGTCCAGGTAACAGGTTCAGACGCTAGGAGGTAGATTTTCTCCCCCTTTTCTTTTTATATATTTATTTTATTTATTTATTTTTGGCTGTGTTGGGTCTTCATTGCTGTGCATGGGCTTTCTCTAGATGCGGCGAGCGGGGGCTACTCTTCATCGTGGTACGCAGGCTTCTCATTGCGGTGGCTTCTCCCGTTGCGGAGCACTGGCTCTAGGCTGGCGGGCTTCAGTAGCTGTGGCACACAGGCTTAGTTGCTCCGCGGCATGTGGGATCTTCCTGGACCAGGGCTTGAACCTGCGTCCCCTGCATTGGCAGGCGGATTCTTAACCACCACGCCACCAGAGATGCCCCCCTCCCTTTTCTTTTCTACTACAAAGCCCAGCCTCACAGGTAAGGAGGATTCAGCCTCCTATTTAGCTTCACGCATACAGTCTGGTACCACAATCTCTTTTCCTCTGGATTCCAGTCATTTGCATATTAGACCATTTGACATTGTCCTACAACTCTTTATTCACTCTTTATTCTGTGTTTCATTTTGGATAATTTATACTGACCTATATTCAAGTTCACTGTTTTCTATCCTCAGCTATGTCCAGTTTACTTCTCAGAGGGGTTTGTCACTCTTTGGAATTTAGTTCATTTTGGTTGCCTTGTGACCTTCGTTCTCTGATGGATTCAGGAAAAGTTATGACTTACAGACTTTTTTCTCATTGTTTGGGTGGGAGCTATGTTCTTTATTCTCTTACAGCTTTCTACATCCTAAAGTAGAGACATAACTTTTTCTGTTAGAATTTATTTGGGGCCTCGAAGGGAGGTAAGAATGCTGTTTGGCTACAGATTCCCTGCCAGGGGGTAAGCTGGTGGTGGACAAGTGATCATCTCTGGATGGTGTGACTCTTTTGTCCTCCTTTTAATTTGACTATAATTTCCCAAATTATTTTTACAATGAGCCTATTTGATAAAAACAACCAGAACACCAAATTTTGCACCATTTCTTTTAAACAGTTGTTTTAAATGACAGTGAAACAATTCCTGAGAGCTCCTTCTCTGGACTCACCAGAGAAAACAGCATATTTAGAGGCACCAAGGGGTGCTGTGCAGAAGGTACAGGCAGCAAATGAACAGAGGTCCGCTGCTCTAGGACGAGGCTCCCTCGGCCCCCGCCTTGGCTCCGGTGGCAGGAAGGCCACTGTCTGCATATTTCCTTTCAGAGCCACCACTTCCCCGCAGCGGGGGAGGGTCAGGATGCCACCCCTGTTCCTTTGCTCCCATTCTGCCCTGGTGGGAAAGGGCCGGATGCCAGCCCAGGGGGTAGGTGGTCGTTCCATGCTTTCCTAGCACCCCTCTGGGAACTGCCAAGATCTTAGTGAAAAATAAACAGCATGGTGTAAGAACACTGGTTCAGGGAGTCGGAAGTCTTACTGCCGGCTCTACCACTGAGTCTATGACCTTAGACCAGACACAGCCAATATGAGCATCAGTTTCCTCACTCGTAAAATAAAGGTCACAATCACAACTACCTCAAAGGACATTTTTAGGAGGACAAAATGATGATGTTATACAGAACATTTTATAAACTGTAAAGAAACATCATCATTCATTTTGTTAAGTAAATTAGGCCTGGGAGCGGAATAGGATGGGGGAAAATAGGCCCCCAGAGTCACTTGCAAATCTCATAGTTTGGGGCAAAGTTTGGAGATGAAAACAATATCTCTCTGTTCTCTTGTCTCTTAACCACCCCGCTCCCCACCCTCCTATGGAATCTCGGTGTGTGTGTGTGTGTGGTTGCAGGTGCAGGTGCCCCTGTAATCACAATACTCAGGGGGCCTCCTTCCTTCCTGTCACCTTCTACCCTGGCTTAGTGGGCATGTGTGTTGCAGGGCATGTATGTAAGATCAAGAGGAAATGATTAAGTACCTGGCAAGTGCTTCTCTGCTGGCCCATCACTAATCCTTTAATTGAAAAGGAGGGCCCCCTTAGTAACAATGGCTGTGACATCTCCTCTGTCCCTGCCATTGTGTTCAATGAAGATGCAATGAAGATGCTGCCTAGCTGATCTCTCTGGAAGGGAGGGAGCTCCTCCCTCAAACAGGAGGTACGCTCCAGTCTCCGGGCCACAGAAACACACCTCCCTCAGCAGCTGGACTCCCAGTGCCGTATGGACTCCCAGATGGCACTACCCAAGACTGGGAGGAAGCATAGCCAGGTTTCCCATGATGGGAGCTGTCTAGGGGAGGATTGGGCCAGAGATGGATTTGGCACTACCAGCTGGTGGGTGATAGAGCACATTTTAATAGGTGCTTCCCCTTGATTAATTGTTCTTGGTGTCATAGAGCCTGACCACCTGACCATTGATAGCTATTTCCTTTTTTTTTTTTAGTGTGAGAAAAGGCTTTCTTTTATCTTATTTTATTAATTCATTTCAAAACTACATGTATTTGAACATCTGTGAATATATCTCAACCCAAGATCTAAAATATTAACAGGGACTTCCCTGGTGGCGTGGTGGTTAAGAATCTGCCTGCCAATGCAGGGGACATGGGTTCCAGCCCTGGTCTGGGAAGATCCCACATGCTGCAGAGCAACTAAGCCCGTGCGCCAAACTACTGACCCTGCGCTCTAGAGCCTGTGAGCCACAACTAGTGAGCCCACGTGCTGCAACTATTAAAGCCTGTGCGCCTAGAGCCTGTGCTCTGAGACAAGAGAAGCCATCGTAGTGAGAAGCCTGTGCACCGCAACAAAGACCCAATGCAGCCAAAAATATATGTATATTAATAAGTTATTTTACCTATGTTTCTCTCCACCCCTTTGCCTTCATTTTGTATTTAGAATTTCCTTCCTTTTCAAAATAGTTTAATGCTATGCTTAATTAATTTTTCATTAATGTTAAATTATATTTAATTAGTGTAAGGCTGATTTAGTGTTTAGTTTTCACTGTTTTTAAACTTTATAGAAAAGTTATGTTATACGTAGTCTTCTGGGTTTGCTTTTGTCACTCAGCATATATAATAAATTATACTGTAAGAGCTATGTTGCATGCAGTTGTATGTAGTTCATTGTTTTCATTGTTGTATAATATCCCACTGTGTGAATATATCAGTTTATTTATCCATTTACCTGTCAGTGGGCATTTTAGATATTTCTGGGGTTTTTATTTTTATTATTATATAAGGAGCTGCTAAGAATATTCTCATATGTGTATCCTGATGCAAATGTTGAATCATGGAGAATGTGAATATTCAATTTTACAATATATTTAACATGATCAAACTTATCAATCTTTTCTCTTTTTGGCTGGTGCTTTTTTGCACTTTATTAAGGAAATTCCTCCCTTCTCTAGTGCAAGAAAGATAGTCATTTATCTTTTCTACTCAGATGAACTGATGAAGACATGCTTTGACACTGTCCGTAATCCATTTAGGGTTGATTGCATGTGTGTGGTGTTAGATGGGTATCCTGTTTCATTTTTAACTATGTGGATGCTTTTCTAGCTTCAGTTATTGAATAGTTACTCTTTTTCCCACTGATATGACATAACTATTAATATTGTATTTCACTCTGATTCTTCATAGGAGAAACATTTTTTACTCATAGTCTTAGGAAAACATTATATTGACATATAACCTTTAAAACATTATGTCAACCTATTACCATTTTAAAAAACTGTTGAAAAGTTGTCACTTCCGGAAAATGTATTCACACTGGCTATGCCTCCAGTCCTTCCCTCACAGCGTCAGGCAAGTACCTGCTTGGTCCATTACTCTTCAGTGAGGCTCTGAAGGCATGAAGCCAGAGGGAGGTTCTGCTATCTGTTGGCAGGGGATTCACAGGTTCTTCTGTACTAAAGTCAGAGACAACTTTACAGGCCTGAGGGAACCAGGTCTGGGGATAGGAATGGGCTAGCTCAGAATAAGGCACTGTTATGGGCTGGACATATCCCCAAAAGATATGTCCTAGCCTCTGAACCTGAGAATATGAACCTATTTAGAAATAGGGACTTTGCAGATGTAATCAAATTAAGATGAGGTCATACTGGATCAGGGTGGACCCTAATCCAGTGACTGGTGTCCTTAGAAGAAGGAAGTCTGAGCACAGATACACATGGGAGAAGGCCATGTGAAGACAGAGTTTGACACTGGAGTGCTGCATCTACAAGCCAAGAAATGCCGAAGGTTGCCAGCCATCATAAGAAGTTGGGAAGAGGCAAGGAAGGGTACTCCCCTACAGCCTTCAGACAGAACATGGCCCTGCCAACACCTTGATTTCTGACTTCTAGCCTCCAGAACCGTGAGAGAATACATTTCTGCTGTTTTAAGCCACCCAGTTTGTGGTATTTTGTTAGAGCAGCCCTAGGAAACGAACACAGGTACCTTGTCGCTTACCAAACAATGGCCAGGATTGGTGTGAGGGGATAGAAATGGCTGGCGAGTTCCCAGCCTTTCCCATCCCCAGAGTGTCCTTGCTCCGCACTTCTCCATCTCTCCTGGACCCCAACCTCCGAGGGAAGGAGACCTGCTTTGCCAGCCATTCTTAAGATAAAAAATCAGGGGAAGGAAGGAAATAGCCAGGGGAGGAAGGATCTGAGAGCCAGACAGAGGGCAGGGGCACCTGCAGTGAGATCAACAGGGGAGAGGCCAGGAGGGAAATGGAAGAAGCACTGAGGGTCTCCCAACCGCGGGGAGAAATCAGAAGTGCTGCTAAAGGCCGTGGGTTCACTTGGTGGTATGGGAGAAATGCAAGTGAAAGACAAGTTATTTTTAAATGACTTTTGGTTTCATGGTATCTTGGCTGCGCTGGGGTTCCTAGCACAGAGCTAAGCCCTGTGGCAGAGGCCCCGAGAGCTTTGCTGCTGAGAGCTTGACAGATGCAACTCCTCTCCTGCTCCAGCAGCCCTGTGAGGAGAGCACTGACCTCAGTGATAAAACTGAGGCTGGTGAGCATCTGCTCAACGGCCAAGTTCAAAGAGCTCAGATTGCCTTGTGCCTAGCTCAGACCTAGAAGTGGCCTGGAGTCTCAGGGCAGCTCCTGGAAGCTGGCGGCCAGTCCTACAACTGGTTTGCACCCTCAGGACCGCCTTGCCTCCTAGGATGATGGCAGCTTTGTTTCCCTCGAGGAGGTTGAACGAGGGTGTGTTTCTGGCACTGAGGCCTGACCAGGCAAGGCAGGCAGAGGTGGAGGCCACAGAACAGGTTCTGGAGCCAAACTGCCAGGGTTCCCCCCAGCTCTGCCTCTTTCTAGCTGTATGAGCGTGGTATCCAACTGCCCGGGCCTCTGTTTCCTTATCTGTAAAATGGACGTGATAATAGTTCTCACTTCAGGAAATACTTGTGATGATTGAGTTAATACAGCAAATGATGCACTGGGACTAGCCCTGGCACAGAGTAAACATTCAATAAAAATTAGCTCTCATAATTGTGAAAAACATGATGCTCTCATCAGATCTGACCACACCTTAGCTACAAATAATAGATATCATCAAGAAGGAGACTCTGATAGGTAGATTACATTCAATGTAAGAATAAATTTCACTCTAATTATATATTGTACCTTAAAATATTAGTTAATTATAACATTACATGTCTATTTTAACATACAAGTATTGACAAATCTCTCCATGCAGGAGAATTCCAAATAGTTTATGTAGATACATCACCCTGGAGAGGAACATAACTCCTTAGTCTTTAAAGTATGGGCTGCGCATAGCGACTTCCTTCCAAAGAATACAGTATGGAAGGGGGTGGGGGTAATTTCACGGTGGAAAAACCTGCCTAGCACTACCTCAACCAGAGGTCAACCCAAGGTCAACATCAACAGCAATAAGTCACATTGACAGAATGTACCCTTGATGTATGTGATGAGGTGACACTTTACCTCTGCGTTTTTTCTCCCCAGAACCCAAAACATCAGTTTACAATAAGAAAAACCTCAGGCAAATCCCAGTTAAGGAGCGGGATCATTCTACAAAATACCTGACCAGTATTCCTCAAAACTGCCAAGGTCATCAAAAACAAAGCCTGAGAAACTGGCACAGCCAAGAGAAGCCTAAGGAGACACGACAACTAAACGTAATATGGTGTCCAGATGGGACCCCAGAACAGAGAAAGGACATTTGGTAAAAATCAAGGAACTATGAATAAAGTATGCACTGTAGTTAATAGTAATGTATCAATATTGGCTCGTTAATTGGGACAAATGTATCATACTAACGTAAGATGTTAGTAAAAAGGGAAACTG
Source organism: Balaenoptera ricei (assembly GCF_028023285.1). Taxonomy (NCBI): domain Eukaryota; kingdom Metazoa; phylum Chordata; class Mammalia; order Artiodactyla; family Balaenopteridae; genus Balaenoptera; species Balaenoptera ricei. The sequence goes on from NC_082651.1 coordinate 49,886,694, forward strand.
GGTATGGGCTATATGGGAACTGTGCTGTGTTCACAATAATTCTGTAAATCTAAAACTGCTCTAAAAACCAAAGTTTATTTAATAAAAATATTGAGAACACATGCTTTTGATGATTGATAGGATGTTCAAAAGTCTACACCACTCATTTGTAACCCATACCGCACGGTCTTTCTTATGGTTTTGTCATGCGACCATTTAATATGGGAAAGCAGGCACGGAATTGGCTATTTGGAGCTGACAGTGCCTTGGGCATGTTTCTAATTCCAAACTTCCCCTTCCACCTGTGTGAAGTAAAGGAGGTATGCAAGACAACAATGGTAATATTAACAATAGCTAATAACATTTACTCAGCGCTTCCTATGTGCCAGGCACTGTTGAAAATGCTTCACCTTAATTAACTCATGGAAGCCTCACAATGACCCTATGAGGAAGGTACTAGCATGATTCCCATTTTTCAGAGGAGGAAATAGTTCATATCTAAGTCCTTCCAGCTCCTAAGTGTATGACCCACAAGGCTTCTGTCCCTTTCTCTAAAGGCATCTCTCAAGGTGAATCACATGAGTTCTGGAGTCTGGCCAGCACCAGCTGTGGGACAATCGGCACAATCTCGACCCCTCCAGTCTCAGTTCCTGCTTCCATTGACTGGGGATTGCATTCCACCTACAATCTACAGAGATTTTGTGAGCATGAGACTACAACACAGGACTCACAGCAGGTGATGAATAAGTTTACCTCCTTGGTTTAAAATGGCCAAGCTCATATACCCTCAAAATAGGTTCAGGGGTGAGGAGACTAGTAGTGAATATGGTAGGAACAGGTGGCCTAGGTCAGGGGCCAGTCAGGAGAGGGTTACGGCCCTCCAGCAGCATGACGGTCTGGGATGGTCATGGGGACCTTGTGGCTGATTCCTAACCAGCTTTCTAACCAGTCAAAGAGCTGGCGCAACCCCAGCTCTATTGCAGCGGCAGAATGGTACAGTGGGGTCAGACAGAGAGATGCACTCACATCCTGGGCTTGTTCCTTTCTGGGGAACTAAATGATTCTGGTCACCAATTCCTATGTGTGTGTGTTGGCATGGGGGGGTTTTCTCCACACTAACAAGCAGTTTTCTGACACCAGCTGGGTGTCCTACAATTCAACTCCGTTCTGACACTATCTACCTGAAGATAGCGTCAGATCCCACAGGTTAAGGGCTCAGTCTCACAAGACTACCCGCGCCACAACCCCCCAAATTCAGAGGCCAAATGCAAGTCCAGGTTGTCACCTGTGCTTCTGACCAACAGGCCATAGATTAGAGGTTCAATGACAGCCCCCTTTGGGTTTGATTAATTTGCTAGAGTGATTCACAGAACTCGGGAATTCCATTTACTCACTAGATTACAGGTTTATTTTAAGAGGACATAACTCAGGAACAGCCAGATGGAAGAGATGCATAGGACAAGGTACGGGGAAGGGGTCCTCTCCGAGGGCCCACTCTCCTCAAATCTCCACATGTTCACCAGAAGCTCTCAGGTCATTTTTGTTGTATGCGTTTCACAGCTAATAAATACAGGAAACATGAGATGGTAAAAATAGCAAACCTGGGGAAGTTACAAAGTCCTCCCAGGCTAGACCTTGACTTTCTGGGAATAGGAATTGTCACTTCTGCAGACCATGGGAACTTTCAGGAACTTTGCATTGAACACAGGACCCAGACACAGAGGAGCAGGTCACTGACAGAAACTTCATCCAGTGCCAATTGCCTGCAAGGAGAGGCACAGGTGAGGCAAGTGGCCTCCACTCTTCACGAAGGACACAGAATGAATTCCACTGTTATAGAAATGCCCAAACCCTCTCAGGTCCTGGCTGAAGACAGCCCAGGCAACTGGTGATCTCAGGCACCCCAGCCTGTTCCCTGGGGATGTTGGGCTGGACAAAGAAGGAAGACTCGTCAGTCTGGTGCAGAGAAAATGGGGGAGCAGAAAACTAAGCCAAGAAGTATCTTCCCCAAAAGTTTTTACTTGAAATATTCACAAAAATGAGTCACAAAAAGAAAACAGAGAAACCAGTGAGATGTGTGACCAGGTTCTCTTTTCTGTTCCACAGAGCAGGGCGAAGTGATGGCAAGCAGTACCAGCGAAGAGAGCATACTCTGCAGAGGGCCCCTGCTTGAGAAGTCCACGCGCCTCCGCACTTCCGGCCTTGGACTGAGATTAAGAGAGGAAACTGAAACTGCACAAGCAGAAAAGCCCCTGCAGGAAGCCAGCCACTGGTCCAGGTTACCACAGCCACCAGCCGGCAGATGCTCTCCTCCCTTGAGAGAGGATGGGTCTGTGGAGGCTAAGATGTGTCCTGCCCCCAAATAAGAGGCCTTTACCTTTGACAGCATCAAATAACAGCACTTCCTGTGCATTCCCATCTCATTTAATCCACCTCTTGAGGGAGTTAGGTCCAGGGTGTTTATACCTATTTGACAGGTGAGGAAACTGAGGCCTTGAGACATTAAGTACCTTGCCTAAAGTTACATGACCAAGAAGTAGCTCAGATCCAACCTGAACCTTTAAACACCGAGTCCAGGGTGTATTCCCCTAGGCAGCCTGCCTGTCAAATCAATAGCCAGTGGTTTTTTCAAGTGCTTTCACACCCATGAGCGCACGCATTCTAGGTGAGAAATACCAGGCATGGATCACTTCCATCTCCCACATCACAGCTGAGAAACACCCCGTGCAGTGAGGCGGGGCTGCCAGCAGCTGCAGTCTGTGTGGTTAGCCAGCCTCCGACCGAGACTCGAATCCAGTTTTTTTCCGTGATACCAGCTGGCTGCCTCCCTCCAGCCCCCAACACCACATCTGGAAAAAGTGACTCAGGTGACAGTGGGCTACTCATGTCATCCCCGTGTACAGAAGATGCCATATCATTTATGAGGCATTTCAAAGCGGGAACACTTGCCCTGGCTTTCCCCCAGGCCTGTATTATGTAAAGGTCACGATGTTTGTTAAAATGTGAGTACACGGGTGCCTGGCTCACAGGAGAGGGTTTCAGAGGCTGTGCCCGAGATAAGGCTGACTTCTGGAAGCCTCTCCGCAGACAGGCACGACTCCCCCAGGCTCCCACCCCTTGCTGGAGAGTAAGCCTCAGAAGCTCCAGCTCGGCCCTTCCTGACGGCTTTGGAGAGCCCTGTGTCTGACGGGACTGCCCCTTTTCTCACCTGCCTGAGGTCTGTGCTGCAGAACATTCCAACCGCTCAAGAAAGGCAGGACCGAAGAGGGGGTTCAGGCCCAAAGACAATCTCCAGTCTCCTCTGGAATAGCAATTTTTCTGGCTGTGAAGAAAAGTTCTCAGTCTTTCTCCACAGAGGGCCCCTGTTCCTCATTCTCTGCGGCTCTTGATTCCAGATTCAGGACCCCAGGGAGGCCCGAAGCCCTCACGTGGTCATTGCACTAAGATGGGGCTCGTGTATTTGGCCTCCTTCTCTGCCCAGCACAGAGGTCAGGACAGCCGCAGCAACCTCTCCAAGGCAGGAACAGGAAATAATCCTTCTAGCAACTCCCTCCCTCCACCCCGGTCCCGTCAGGTGAAAATTGTAGAGGTGGTAACAGGTAAGGCGGTGGGGAGCTGGGCTGAAACTTTAATTGGCCTTGAATAACCCATTGGTCCTGCCTTTCTTGAGCAGTTGGAATGTTCTGCAGCACAGACCTCAGGCAGGTGAGAAAAGGGGCAGTCCCGTCAGACACAGGGCTTGCCAAAGCCGGGCAGGAAGGGCCGAGCTGGAGCTTCTGAGGCTTACTATCCAGCGAGGGGTGGGAGCCCGGGGGAGTCGTGCCTGTCTGCGGAGAGGCTTCCAGAAGTCAGCCTTATCTCGGGCACAGCCTCTGAAACTCTCTCCTGTGAGCCAGACACCAGTATGCTCAAAAATAAATTTTTTAAATTAAGACAATTTTTAAGAGCAGTTTTAGGTTCAGAGCAAAATTGAGGGGCAGATATAGAGATGTGCCATATACCTCCTGCCTCCACACATGCATGGCCTCCCCGATTATCAACATCTGCCACCAGAGGGGTACGTTTGTTACAAGTAATGAACCTACTCTGATCTATCATAATTACCCAAAGTCCGGAGTTTATTTTAGGGTTCATTCTTTGTTGTCAAGTTTTAGTCATGTCAAACAGCACTTGCAGTCAATCAGATGTGAGGCAAGCAGCCAGCATTGTTCTGGAGGAAGCCCAGATAGGGTGCTTCTGATCTAAGAAGTGATACGTCCTGTGTGGGAACACAAATTGAGTATAGGAGCAGAACTGGCCCCCCAAAAATTAGGCACATGTTTTAGGTGTTCTCTTTCCTTACATCTGGGTGTAGGATGCTCTATGGCTAAAAATAATTGTTGGTTCCTGGGAGATGTAGGTATTGAATTGTTCAAGATTCGTTCATGGGAGATGAGGTGACCAGATGATGGCAGACTGACCCTCTCCTCATTCCAGGTTAGAGGAAAGGCTGTGACAATGCACTGGGCAGAGAATATTGCTACTTGAACTGGCCCCTGGCTAAGACCAAAACCTTCAGACTGGAGACGATGATGGTTCTCTTCTCTGAGCCAAGGGGATGAGGCCACACCTTTGGGTATGTGGTGGGAGGGGTGTTGGGGGGCATGGGGAGACTCTCCTTAACATAAAGGGTGTTCTTACTGTCAGTCATCCTGTGGCAGGCAAGGGAGAATGCCTTGGGCTGGGAGAGGAAAGGATTTCTCCTCCTCTCCGTGCAGTAAGTGGGTCTGGAGACTGCTGTTGGTAGGGGTTGAAGTGGCCCTTGCTGGATGGAGGCCTGTGAGTACCAGACACGTCTCTTCTAAGGCAGGTGGAAATTACTCTCAGGAGCCTGTTGTCATAGGGGCGATGGGGCTGGGAGCAGGGCAGTGTCCTCTCCCCAAGGCCTGGCAGAGTCACCGTGGGACCAGTCTCATGAGCTACAGAGGCATAATCATGGTAGCAAGGTGAGAAGGCTGGATGGAAGAGACTTTCTGGAGCTCACATCAGGCTGTGCCTCAAGAAACGCTCAGAAATCATCGAGAAGGAAACTCTATATTTTGGGTGTAGGAAGGAAGTATAATTTCATTTTAGACACAGTGAACTTTCAACATAAGTTACTTGCATATACAGCACACTCATTTCACAGATGAGGAAACCAGGGGTCGGAGGGCCTGAGAAAGAGACTGAGAGGGTCTACTGTCTGAGGAGCATGAACCAGCCCCTGGAGGTAGCGATAACCTAGGAGTCCCTGGGATCCTATGAGGCGTTCTCGATGGCTACATCTGCTTAGACTTTGAGTAAAGGTGGTACAGTGATGCCAGATCACACAACTGTCTTCTATTGGGTTGGCCAAAAAGTTCGTTCGGTTTTTTCCGTAAGATGGCTCTAGTAGCACTTAGTTGTCTTTTTTATTTTTTTTAAAGGAACTCCTTTATTTTTATTATTTATTTATTTATAGCTGTGTTGGGTCTTCGTTTCTGTGCAAGGGCTTTCTCCAGTTGTGGCAAGCGGGGGCCACTCTTCATCACGGTGCGCGGGCCTCTCTCTATCGCAGCCTCTGTTGTTGCGGAGCACAGGCTCCAGACGCGCAGAGCTCAGTAGTTGTGGCTCACGGACCTAGTTGCTCCGCGGCATGTGGGATCTTCCCAGAGCAGGGCTCGAACCCGCGTCCCCTGCATTGGCAAGCTGACGCTCAGCCACTGCGCCACCAGGGAAGCCCCCACTTAGTTGTCTTTAACTTCATTCGAAACAACTTTGTTAGATTGTATGTGACAGCTGTCATAGTAGCATGCATTTAAAAAAACAGACTTATCAAATTTGGTGACTTTTTGTGTAGCCATTTTAATATTGAAGATGGAAGAAAAAAGCAACATTTTCGGCATATTATGCTTTATTATTTCAAGAGGTAAAAACGCAACTCAAATGCAAAAAAGAGGGCTTCCCTGGTGGTGCAGTGGTTGAGAATCCGCCTGCCAATGCAGGGGACACGGGTTCGAGCCCTGGTCTGGGAAGATCCCACATGCCACGGAGCAACTGGGCCCGTGAGCCACAACTACTGAGCCTGCGCGTCTGGAGCCTGTGCTCCGCAACAAGAGAGGCCACGATAGTGAGAGGCCCGCGCACCGCGATGAAGAGTGGCCCCCGCTTGCCGCAACTAGAGAAAGCCCTCGCACAGAAACGAAGACCCAACACAGCCATAAATATATAAATAAATAAATAAATTTATTAAAAAAAAAAAAAAGAATGGGGTTGCTTGATAGCTTCCTTTCTGACTGGAACAGATAATGTGTCTCAGCTGAAAACCCACAGACCTCTTAGGACACATTTGGGCAATTCCATAAAAAAAAAAAAAAAATGCAAAAAAGATTTGTGCAGTGTACGGAGAAGGTGCTGTGACTGACGAACGTGTCAAAAGTGGTTTGCAAAGTTTCGTGCTGGAGATTTCTCACTGGACGATGCTCCACGGTCGGGTAGACCAGTTGAAGTTGATAGCGATCAAATCAAGACATTAATTGAGGGCTTCCCTGGTGGTGCAGTGGTTAAGAATCCGCCTGCCAACGCAGGGGACACGGGTTCGATCCCTGGTCCAGGAATATCCCACATGCCGTGGAGCAACTAAGCCCATGCACCACAACTACTGAGCCTGTGCTCTAGGGCCCATGTGCCACAACTACTGAGCCTGTGTGCTGCAACTATTGAAGCTCGCGTGCCTAGAACCCATGCTCCGCAACAAGAGAAGCCACCACAATGAGGAGCACGTGCACCACGATGAAGAGTAGCTCCTGCTCGCCACAACTAGAGAAAGCCTGCATACAGCAACAAAGACCCAATGCAGCCTAAATTAATTAATTAATTAATTAATTATTTTTTAAAAAGACATTAATTGAGAACAATCAACATTATACCACGCAGGAGATAGCCGACATACTCAAAATATCCAAATCAAGAGTTGAAAATCATTTGCACCAGCTTGGTTATGTTAATCACTTTGATGTTTGGGTTCCACATAATTTAAGGGAAAAAAATCTTCTTGACCGTATTTCCGCATACGATTCTCTACTTATACGTTTTTAAAACGTTCCGTTTTTAAAACAGATTGTGACGGGCAATGAAAAGTGGATACTGTACAATAATGTGGAACAGAAGAGATCATGGGGCAAGTGAAATGAATCACCAGCAACCACACCAAAGGCCGGTCTTCAGCCAAAGAAGGTGATGTTGTGCATATGGTGGGATTGGAAGGGAATCCTCTATTATGAGCTCCTTCTGGAAAACCAAACAATTAATTCCAACAAGTACGGCTCCCAATTAGACCAACTGAAAGCAGCACTCGACAAAAAGCATCCAGAATTAGTCAACAGAAAATGCATAATATTCCATCTGGATAATGCAAGACCACATGTTTCTTTGATGACCAGGCATAAACTGTTACAGCTTGGCTGGGAAGTTCTGATTCATTTGCTGTATTCAACAGACATTGCACCTTTGGATTTCCATTTATTTCGGTCTTTACAAAATTCTCTTAATGGAAAACATTTCAATTCACTGAAAGACTGTAAAAGGCACCTGGAACAGGTCTTTGCTCAAAAAGATAAAAAGTTTTGGGAAGGTGGAATTATGAAGTCGCCTGAAAAAATGGCAGAAGGTAGTGGAACAAAAGGGTGAATACGTTGTTCAATGAAGTTCTTGATGAAAATGAAAAATGTATCTTTTATTTTTACTTAAAAACCAAAGGCACTGGGCTTTCCTGGTGGCGCAGTGGTTGAGAATCTGCCTGTGAATGCAGGGGACACGGGTTCGAGCCCTGGTCTGGGAAGATCCCACATGCCGCGGAGCAACTGGGCCCGTGAGCCACAATTACTGAGCCTGCGTGTCTGGAGCCTGTGCTCCGCAGCGAGAGAGGCCGCGATAGTGAGAGGCCCGTGCACCGCGATGAAGAGTGGCCCCCGCTTGCCACAACTAGAGAAAGCCCTCGCACAGAAACGAAGACCCAACACAGCCATAAATAAATAAATAAATAAAAACATCTGATTGTCTTAAAAAAAAAAAAAAAAATCCTTAACCTCATTTCATTTAAAAAAAACCAAAGGCACTTTTTGACCAACCCAATATTTTACTCATCTTTAAGTGATTGAAAAGTAACTTTTTTAGAAAAAAGCCAAACGTTAACCAGAATCAACCAAATATGGAAAATAGAACAACCTCATAAGACTGAAAATGTGTCAAGAGAAAAGAAACAGAGAATTCCAGAATGGAATGTTAGTTGTCTCTCCCCCTCCACACACCTGGAGCTGAATGAGAAGAGAAGGTTAGAGAATAAGACCTCAAGGAGTGTCATCAGTTCGTCACAATTTGGCAGAGAGAGGGCTGAGAGGTTGAATAGGCAGCCTGGGGAAAGTCGAGGAGAAATCCCAGGGAGAAACCCATCAGGGAGGCCAACAGGGGCTGGAGGAGCAGCTGCACTTGTTTTTTCAGGGCTCTAAGGTGCCTTCCAGGAACAAGCCAAAGCTCCAGGAGGAGGTCACATCCCTGTTAGGTAAAGAGGATCCTGGTGTGGGGCACTGAATGGATTTCAGGAGAGACAGCAGAGCCCAGATCTGTCCTTCGTCTGTCCCTGTAACCCTCAGACCTCAGTGAAGCAGGAAGTACTCCCATCCCCCAAACTCTAGTGTCAAGGGAATGACAGGTAGGTAGAAAGGGTGTCAAGGGGAACTCGCTCTCACACTTTCAGAGCATTAGATCGTCTGGCCAGACTTACCCATGCAAAATTAAAAGAAATGCTAGGGAAGCTAAGCCAACATGCTAGATTTTTAAAAAGAAGAACAAGAAGGAGAAGGCAGAGGAGGGGAACAGAAGGAAAATAAGCAAGAAACAGAATATGAAAAAGATAAACAAAGCCAGTCTAGAAGTAATCACTGTCCCAGTTACAGAAGAAAACTCCTGAGTGCTTCACACTATAGAACCAATATGAATATTTAATTAATTATATTAATTTAATAGTTAATTATATTAATTTAACATTTAGTAAATTATATCCATTTAGTGTATAATTAATTTAAACATATTTAGTATGTTTATGAAACTTAATAAAAAAGAGCCCAAGGATGAGTTGATAAATCAACTAAATAAAATAAAAAGGAAATCTAGAGTGAAGGCAAAAAATTAAGGACAAAAACAAGAGATTTATAGATCTATTAGATAAGTTAGAAACATCAAAGAAGCTAACAAATTTTCTGGCTCGGAGGAAAAGCTTGAGATAATTATAGTGAACATGGAGGAAAATGACAAAACAACTAAAGCAATTAAGAACATGTTGCTCTATGGAAGACAAGCACAAATCACCCAACATAGGGATAACTGGTATTGAATTTCAGGTCGATATGATGAGCGCTAGGTGAACCTCCCCTACTGCCCTAACTTCCTATTGCAAATACATAGAAAAGCTTGATAAAATATGAAAACACATTTTAAAATGTCATCTCCAAGCTCCAAACAAAAAAGGCAAATCTCTAGGGACAGAGTAGGAATATTACCAAACGGAACTTGGGTCTGCTTGCTTGACACACAGCAAAGCCAAACTACTGACACTGGGTTCTGGTGAAAGAAATTATAGCATTTATTATAGGGCACCAAACAAAGAGAACCGGCAGCTCATGCTCAAAAGACCCAAACTCCTCGATGGCTTCCAGGGAAGGGTTTTTAAAGACAGTATGAGGGAGAAGGTTGTGGGGTGTATGATCAGCCCGTGCACAATTCTCTGACTGGTTGATGGTGAGGTAAACGGGTGAATGTTTTGGGAATCTCAATTATCAGTTTTCTGGCTCCAACCGGTCTGGTGGTCCTTGTGCTGGTGGTCAGCATTCAGTTAACTTCTTCCACCTGGTGGGGATTTTAGTACCTACAGAAACACTCAAAGATATGGCTTAGGATATTATCTATAGCCCTTGAGGAGGAACTGAAGGTCCTTGACTTTGTTTTATGGTTAAACTATTACTTCGTCTTGCTTGACTGTTTTTATTTCTTTCTGCATTTTCTTACTTCTTTAATTAAATTTGCTCTTTGGAACTCAGGGAAGGCCTAGGAGGCTAACACTTTTCTACAAACAACAGGCAGGGGACACAGGGGAAGGGGGTGGCCTGTCCCTGGGAAGGCCCCACAGGGTCCTGCTCAGTTTCAGGAACAAAGATTTAAATGAGAACTGAAGCTGCGAGACCCACAGGGGACTCAGACTGGGTGACTGGGGTTGGGGTTTCAGTGAGCCATGAGCCCCCCATGCAGCAGAGAGTCATGAGGTCAGGAGACAGGACCATGCTGCCCCACACTGGAGAGGACCAGGCAAAGATTATACTGAACACAGCCATCTGCCCAGCTATGGATGAAAACAGAGTCAACAGTCCTGGTCCACTAGCCTAAGGTTTGGTCTGGCAGTGCTACATCCTAAAGGACAACACTGAAACCTCCTTTGTGGGAATCCTCCCTCCATAACCCAGAGAACACAGGGGACACATCCTTGGAAAGATGGCTTCTGTGGAAGATGAGCTCATAGACAAGAATTACAAAATCTATAAGGAAGACCAACAACACTAAAGTCTCTAGACCCCCAAAACAAGAAAATTTACACTTAAGGAACTGGAGATGATATGCAATCTTGAAGAGATTTTAAATCAAAATGTATATAAAACTTCAGAGAACTAAATGAATAAATAGCCACCACCATAAATAAGAACAGGTGGTTATGAAATAAAAAGAGGCAAATATTTTATAAAGTTGAAGTATTAGAAACAAATAATGTAGTTATTGAGATAACTGGACGTAGCCTTCTTTGTGTTTTATAGGCACGTGAGTGCCTTTTATACACAAGCATTCGTGTATCCTTACATAGAAGATCTGGAAGAATATACATCAAGTTGTGAATAGTGGTTAAGTCTGAGAATGGAACTGGGGTGTTTTTTATTTTCTTCTTTTTGCCCACCTGTATCTTTTAACTTTTTTTTCAGTGAATGTGTAATGTTTTATCAATAAGGGACATATTTTAATCTTAAAAGGATGGGGTGGGAGGGTTGGCAGGGCTTCTGACTCAGCCCACGTAGAATAATCATGAATTAAACTGTGAGAAGTTAATGAAATTGTATTATCCCATGAAAATAGTTGAATAATTTTTGAGCAAATGTTTAGAGTATATTCAGTATTGCCTAACTTTATATAGACTAAGTGTCATGCCCAAAATAATTCACTTCAAAGAGAGATAGGCAGGCATCCTCCAGAGTGGCTACAACTGAGGTCCAGTGAGAGGCTGGCATGACTACAGAGAAAGGAGACGTAGCCTGTATAATCAGGCCCTGTGGACAAAGAAAGCAAGTAGTAGTTCTGAGTATGAGCCACACATCTAAAGTCACAAGGGCAGGTGCTCGAAATTCCAAGCACTGATTGGGGCTCAACCTGCTTCTCACATGGGAAACTGTGGTATCTTCTGGGTGAGGAAAAACAAAGGTTATTTATTTAATGATGGCTGATGATTCTCCCTACAACACCAGGTAAGGCCACTTATCATAAATTTTAATGATTTAAAGAACGTGGCCTTTAAAACAGTTTTTCCAGCCCCCGTGTAATATGTTCTCCCCAGACAGAGTGTCCTAAGGGAATGGGTCACAACTGCAGTGTGACAGAAATATCTTCAACTCCAGTCCACTGCCCTGTCCTTTCCCAGGTAGGACTTCGGTATCTTATCAACACCACCTCAGCTGATAAAGCCTTCCTGTACTTCTCTTTGGTGCCATTCTCCTCTTTGCTTCAACGGGATTGCTGTGGGTTTTGCCATGAAATCCAACCTAGCCGTCACCAAGGTCGATGTTGTTGACTCCATACGTCACTGCTGGTGTTGGCCATTAACAACACAGCTCCCAGGTTTTTGTTGTCAGTGTCACTGCCCAGTGGGGACATCGTCCTGTTCTCTGACCTTGGCCACCACTACTCCATATTGTGCCCCTGTGCCACTTAGACCAAAGGGTGCCCTTCCTCAAGACACTGGACTCCCTCTATCAGAAGCCATCATGATAGCCTGATTTTGTTGGGATGCAACACTTGGCTGCCACGTGCTGGAAGGATCTGTCTCTAGTGTCTGTTGTGTGAATGCGCTTCCTTCGATGTGGCAGAACACAGTTTGCATGGCCTTCTGACCACCCTTGGGAGAGGTGTCTCTCCTCACCAGTATTCACAACTTCTTTATAAGGCTCCAAAAGGAACACGCCAGCTATTTCCATTTTCTTTTTCTAAAAATTAATTAATTAATTTATTTATTTATTTATTTTTGGCTGTGTTGGGGCCTCATTGCTGCATGCGGGCTTTCTCCAGCTGCGGCGAGTGGGGGACACTCCTCACTGCGGTGCGCAGGCTTCTCACTGTGGTGGCCTCTCCCGTTGCGGAGCACGGGCTCTAGGCACACGGGCTCTGGAGCACAGGCTCAGCAGTTGTGGCGCACGGGCCCAGTTGCTCCGCGGCCTGTGCGATCCTCCCAGACCAGGGCTCGAACCCGTGTCCCCTGCATTGGCAGGCGTATTCCCAACCACTGAGCCACCAGGGAAGTCCTAATTCCATTTTCTTGTGGCCTCCTGGCTTCTTCCACCCACAGCTGGGCCAGAAGTCATCTACCATCAACCACCATCAACCAGCCAGGGGTACAGAGACTCCTCCCCATCAATTTCAAGCCACAGCCTTCTACGTCGGAGTGAACTCTTTGCCCACCCAGGCTTACTCTTCAGAGGTCAAGGTCACCTTTTATTTTTTTTCCCTAGAGATGTCCACCTGCTTTCCTAGGATCCAGCAGTTAATTCTTAAAGTTCTTTTCATTTCTTCCAGCAGTCCTAGCAGGTTCTCATGCAAAGTCGAGACTTGAAATCCCACCTGGGTATGCCAACACATACTCCTTCCCTTACATACAACTGTGGTCCCAGGAGATTCTGCCACATCGATTGTGACGTGTCAGACAAACACTATGCTCGGCAGCCCAATCCTAGCTTGCTCTGAAAGGGTCCACTTTCCAACATGGGTCACGTGCTATCTCTTAGTGTTTATTCTCAACTCGTTAACAACCAAAGCCAACCCAACCTGCATTAAGGTGTTTGAATTAAACTGAGAAGCCTCTCCCCCTAAATTTGCCCTGGGCTAGATTTCTTGGGAAAAGAGCATCTTAAGGAGGCAGACATCGGCCAGTGTTCACTGAGCATCTCTGTGAACAAAGCTCCAGGATGGATACAAAGGGGGCTCTAAGATGGATAGACAAGGCCTCTTCGTGGAGGAAGCTCCAGTTAGTTGCCACAGTCCCAGTTTACACATATTGTCCCAGTGTAATCAGTATTTGCACCCCCTTTCACTCTTAAAAATGTCACAGTTTACTTTGTGACGACCTAGAGGGGTAGGATAGGGAGGGTGGGAGGGAGGCTCAAGAGGGAGGGGATACGGGGATATATGTATACATATAGCTGATTCACTTTGTTGTACAGCAGAAACTAACACACCATTGTAAAGCAATTTTACACCAATAAAGACATAAAAAATAGAAAACAAAAAAAGAAAAAGCTTCCAAAAAAAATGTCACAGTTTAGAGGCTAAAAGTTATAGTCACCTTAGAGATAAGGCATATTCTTATGAAGAGGACTTAGAAATCCAGGGTGGAACACACTATCAAGTGTTAGGTAAAGTGTTGTCATAGTTTCTCAGAGGGGAAACTGAGGCTCCAGGTGTTTAGATGGCTTCACAGGATGATGAGGCCTTTGGGCATTGCTGGAACCAGTATCTAAGGCTCCTTTCTTTACCAGCCCCATCACACACCTCTCCCAGGAGGGGAAAATGAGGCTTCCAGAGAGGGAGACAGATGCCTGGGGGTAGACACAGCACACTCCAAGAAAGTCTGCTTTCATTGCTCATAAAGGCAAAGAAAAGGTTCAAAAAATTTTTAAGGGGGCACTAGAGAGAGTTATGAATTTTAGACCTGTGAAAACTACTTGGCACTTACACACACCACAGATTCTGAATGCTGAGTGGAAGAGTTTAGGGTCTGTGTGTGTGCATTGCGTGAGGAGAGGGGGCAGGAATGTGTCTAGCTGACTGCATTTTAGAGGCCCAAGTAAATCATTTAGGGGTTTTGTCTGGGCCCCTGGCCCTGCGCTGGTCCTAAGTCTCGTGCCGGCTCACTCCCCAGGTTTGCTGAGCTCCTCCTACAGGCCACGTTCCTGATTCTCCTTGCTGCGGAGGAAAAGGTGAAGGCTCTCATCACCAACGTGTTCTGCCTTTGTCTGAAGTAAGGAGCTAATCGGGGGACATCCGGCTTGGGTGTCCACGTTCAGTTTAATTATTTACCCTTCGTGTGGTTAACCCCGCCACACGCACCCCAAGATGTCCCGAAGCACCCTGCTGCTTGAGGGGTTTTCTTCTGTTGAGTTCATTGCATCCTGGGAGCCTTGTAAGGGAGGGCAAGCAGTGGGGCAAGCAGGACAGAGGCACACTCTGAAACCCCAAGGCTTTCCCCGGGCTTGACAGAGGGGTCAGATAGGGAATTCCCTCAGGCTGGGGGGACTGACTGAGACAGGCCAGCAACACCCCAGTCACGGACATCTTTCTGCATTCTGTCAAAGAATGATTTTCAAAACGTCGAAAACATGGTGCAACATGGATGACCCCTGAGGACATTATGCTAAGTGAAATAAGCCAGTCATAAAAGGACAAACACGGTACGATTCCATTTAGGTGATGTATCTGAACTAGTCAAATTCATAGATCTAGAAAGTACAATGGTGGTTGCCAGCGGCTGCAGCAAGGGAACACAGAGGAGTCACCGTCTAATGGGTACAAAGTTTCAGTTCTGCAAGATGATAAGGTTCCGGAAATCTGTTTTACAACAATGTAGTTTTTTTTTTCTTTTTTTTTTTTACCTTCTGGTCGCACCACGTGGCGCATGGGATCTTAGTTCCCCAAGCAGGGATCAAACCTGTGCCCCGTGCAGTGGAAGTGCAGAGTCTTAACCACTGGACCGCCAGGGAAGTCCCACAGCGTAGATATTCTTAATGCTATTGAACTGTATACTTAAAAATGCTTAAATTTTATGATGTGTGGGTCGTTGTTTTTTTTTTACCATACACACAAAACACACACAACATCAAAAACATGATTCTGCAGGGGTGGCACAGGGAGAGTTTCGGGGGGGATGAAACTGTTCTGTATCCTGATTGTGGCAGTGGTTGCACTCTTTAAATGGGTTAAAATTCATAGAACTATGTACGAAAAACGTCCATTTTGCTATATGGTGATTTTTTAATTAACATTTTTAAAACATGGCTTTTGTACAAATGTAGAATGAACATGTAACAAAAATGTATTTCATTAATTAATGAGAGAACCAACAGGATGGTTCAAAAAAGTACAGGAGATACTGAAATATTTATAATAACTGAAAGGAAGAATATTGAAATGATTGCTAAATTACGTTATATAAAATAAAACCTTAGCCGTTTGACTAAAACATTTTTATTTGCATCACTATGTAACAGTCCCGTATTGCTATTAGTTTTCTACGCCTTCCTTAAAAAGTTGTAAAATACCCTAATCAATAGTAAACAGCAAGTTAGACAAAGGTCTACTCCCCTAGAAAACCAGATAATCTGCCCAGGGCAGGCCTGTCAGGGGTCCCCAGCTCCCGGGGCCTCGGACCACATATCGGTCCGTGGCCTGTTAGGAGCCAGGCCGCACAGCAGGAGGTGAGCGGCGGGCAAGTGAAGCTTCATCTGTATTTATAGCCGCTCCCCATCGTTCCCCATCGCCCCCATTACTGTCTGAACCATTCCCCCACTCCACCCCCGGTCCATGGAAAAATTGTTTTCCACGAAACCGGTCCTTGGTGCCAAAAAGTTTGGGGAGGGCTGTGCTGTTTGACTCCCAAGCCCAGAATGACTCCGGGGCTTTTTGGAACTCCTTTGGTCCCATCTGCCAGTCTTGGACAATTTTTCCTAACTGTCCAGATGAAGGGAAGCAGGGGGATATCAGGCCCAAAGCTAGGCCAGGGAGGAAAGAGTGAGTGGTGCTATCAAAGAAGTGAGGGCCCAGAGATGCCCTGCCGCCCCAGCTGGTCCTCGTCTTAGTAGAACATCAATTTTCAGGAATATGGGCATTTAGAGAAAGGACAGCAGGAAAGAAAACCAGGAAGGGGTTGCTGGTTCCAAGAACCGCCAGATCCTCCTTGGGCCCGCCAGGCTCATTCTGGCCCAGGACTCTAGACCCTGACAGAGTGGCATCGGCACGGGCCTGGCCTCTCTCCTTCCAGGCTTCACAGGCACCATCTTATCTCCTTGACTTCAGATGGATCCCTCTGCCTTTCTTCCCCAGGCACTGGAAGTGGGGCTCTTATGGGGGTTCCCTAACCCTAGCTGCTCAGAGGGGAACCCCAAAGCCCAGAGCAGATCTGGGAGGAGGTCCGGCCTCCTCCGTACACCTCCAGCTGAATGGGGGTTGGGGGGGCTCTTGCCAGCCAGCCCCAGGCTGACATCTGAGTGCAGGTGGACCCCTGGGCTTTGGAGACCATGGCCCCTGGGAGGCTGCAGGGCCTTCTTTTGCGGGGAAGGGAAGAAGCCAAGCTGCTTTGGGGGAAGGGGAATGTGGAAGATGTGTGTGGCAGAGGTGAGCTGGAACCTGTAAACAAAAGGCCCTGAGAAACCTGGGGCGTGGGGACAGGAACAGCCTAGGCCAGGGTCCCTCCAAGGCCAGCCAGATGTCCTTTACAGCTCTGGTCACACTGGGGCAGCCAGCGCTGGAAGTAGCTGAATTCTTCACCTCCTGGGCAACTGTGAAGAGAGGGTGATCAGTTCCCCTTGACGCTGGTGCCAGCCGGCCTCTCTCCCAGGGCTTAATAATTCAGGCCTCTCAACCTAGTGGGCCCCAGGCCTGCACCCAGGCTGGGAGCTGAGGCCGTGGTGTCTGTTTCCCTGGCTGCCTCTTGCACAAGATCCCAAAGGCTGCTTCCCCCAACTCTGAGCTTATGGCAGGGCGGGTAGGTCTCAGGCCAACACTGTCACTGATAAGACCCTCCTGATAAGACCCACCCACCAGTCCGAGTTGTCCTGACTGACCTTCAGCCTTTGTCTCAGCTGCTGCCCTGCTGGCCCCTGGGGGCTGTCCCAGAGCTCTGGTTACTGGTCTCAGGCAGCCACTCAACCCCTCCCCTGGGAGGCTGGAATCACACCCCACTGGACACACAGTTCAGAGAAGGGATGTTCTCATTACCCTCCCTCCTCCCTGCCCATCTCCTCAGCTTCCCCCCCACCCCCCACCCCTGCTTACTCCCCTGCGCCAGCCTCAATCCCAGCCCCTCCATTCCCAGAGCCGAACTCACTGCTGTGCGGGGGGACCTGCGTGGCAGACGGCAGGACTCTGGCCCTCCCCTCACTTGAGACCCCAGACTCTGTTCTGCAACTGTCGAGAAAGACCGCAGACCACTGATGTGAGGGTGAGGGGTGATGGTTCTGTGGCCTGAGCCTGTGGGCCAGCAGGGAGGGACCCTGCGGACGTCAATCCCTCCGCAGAGGGCAGAGGCAGGGGTGGGTTCCTGGCATTCCTGTCAGACGCCTGAGGCAGGAAAAGTGGCCACTGAAAGAGCTTCCGCCCCAGACACAGGCTGGGGCAGAGGGTCCATTACTGACCCGGGTTCTGGGCCTCCCACCATGCACTAAGGACAAGCAGGGGTCTGAACAGAGCAGAGGGGGAGGATTCCTGGGGGTGGAACTTTTCACAGGGAGCTGAAATGGGGCTGTTGCTATAGCAGCAACAAAAACAACCAGCTCACGTGGACCGGGTAAGAAGCCTTCTGCCTCGGCCCGGCCCGTGTAGTCGTCAGCAGAGGTCCTGGCAGGGGCAGTTCAGGGCTTGCAGAGAAATCAGGAAAGGCCTAAAGGACAGCCAGGAGGAATGTGGGAATGCAGAGGAGACGGGGGTCCATAGCGGACCCCAGAAAGCCTCCTCTCTCTCTCAGACAGCAGGAGCCGTCTCAGTGGGGCTGAAAGTTTCTGCACCTCTTTGGTGAGGGACAGCAGAGCACTGCTTTGCTGACTTCGGCATCCAGACAGAACCTGCTGGCTGAGAGGCAGGGAAAACACCTCTTGCACAACGTTAGTTCCTGGTTGAACTTTTGGAATGCCACAGCAGGCCACTGATTCTTAATAAGATCACTTTGATCCGAGGCTGCTCCACAGTTGATCTTATCACTAAGCCTCCTTTGCACTGAGCAGTGGGGTGCCAGGCCTGGGCTGGTCCTTCACATCCTCACCATAGCCTTGTGACCTGGGAATTAGCACCCTGAGACAACGGAGACTCCAAGGTCAAGTTACAATTCCCAAAATATCTGTGCCCATCTTGAGTTTCTGCCAAGCATGTTTTGGACCCAAATGTAGGTTGTCACATTTCCATTCCATTCATACGAAAGGTCCAGAAAAGGCAAATCTATAGAGACAGAAAGTAGATTGGTGTTTGCCTAGGGCTGGGGGAGGATTGAAAGGATGGGGACCTAAAAGGTCCAGGATTTCTTTTTTGGATGAAAATGGTCTAAAATTGATTGTGAAGATGGTTGCACAACTCTGTGAATATAATAAAAGCCATGAATTGTATAGTTTAGATGGGTGAGTTGTATGGTATGTGAATGATACCTCCATAAGCTGTCAGAAAAATATAATTTTGGCATATTTTGACTCACAAGATGATCTGTCATTTGGAAAATGGGGTCTGCATCCAGCCTCAGGTCAGCTGTCCCTCTGACCAGCACCCCTCCTCAAATGCATTTCAAAAGCTCCTGGTACAAAGGGCTGTTGTCACTCACCCTCTCCCTTCCTCCCTGTACTCATGGCTGTCACACGAGCCTCAGCTGCAGCAGGGCCCCACTGAGCTCCGTCTGACGCTGCCGCTTTGTTTACTCAGGTGGAGATTACAAAGGCCCGACTGGCATCCGACCTGCCTGCGCTGCCTGTGAGCCTGGAAGGGGAGTGAGCTGTTTGGGTCGTCAAGAACATGACAGGAAGAGAGGAGCAGAGGCTCCAGATGGAGGCAGGACAAAACTGAGGAAGACTCCCTTGCACCCCACCCCAGACTCGACACCCAGAGCTGTGGGCTTGTGCTAGGCTGGTGGCAAAATAAGGCCTTCGTTTCCAAAGAAAATTCAACAGAGGATCTCTCAACACTGCACATGCTCCCATCTCAGGGTTGGTGCCTAGGCCTTTGCGTGGTCTCCCTAGAGGATAGTGTGCCTTAAGATATTGATTCCTTTCACTGGCGGGGGCCCGGGATGGCCGTAGCTCCGGGGCAGGTGACCTCAGGTTGTCAACAATCTGGGCCGGGGCTCCAAAATTCCTCCAGTTCACCAGAGCGAGCCGGGTTGTACCAAGAGGTAAAGATGGTTGGGTGAAACGGTTGCCTAGATGGGGGATTCTCAAAGGCTGGTCGAGGACCAGGCAGTATCAGCATCCCCTGGGAACTTGTTAGGAATGCAAATTCTCAGGCCATCCCAGACCTAGCAAACTGGAAACTCCAGGAATGGGGCCTGGCAATCTGTGTTTTAACAAGCCGTCCAGGGGAGTCTCATGTGCATTAAAGTTTGAGAACCATGGTATAGATTCCAAGGTCCATGAGGCAGAGGTTGTGCCTTATTCTTGTGTGTATCTTCAGCTCCTAGCCAAGTCTGCTGGTATATAGTAAACAATCATGGACATTTTATTGAATGAATGGTTTAGCTCCACTTGTCACTGACTGCTTCTCTCCAACCAGGTGCCAACCAGGACATTTGCAAGCTGATAAAAAGAGAAGGGTGTGGGTATATCTGATAATTTGCTCCAGCTTCTTGTTGGCTCAGTTTGGTCTCTGAATTATTAAGCAGGATTCTCAGCCCATTTCACGTTTTCTTTTTACAGATAAGGCCTTGGCTCTTTGACAATGTTTTTTTCTAATCTCCAGAAACAAAAACACTTTCCATTTGATTTCAGAACCAAGCTCTCCTGCTACATTATCCTGACTCTGAAAGAAAAGGAGGATGCAGCTGGAAGGATGTTTTTACCTTTTCAAGTTAAAATGTACCCATATTATTATACATCTGGTCCCAGGAGAACCAAGAAATAGAGGTCAAGCATTTCTTAGAAATCCTGGAGTGGGCAGGTTACACACAAGAAACAGATCTGCTTCCCTTTAGTGCTCAGTTGGTGGCCACAGGCCGGGTGGGGTTCCATGCCTTCCCTCATCTGATTCTGAATTACCAGCCGACTTTCTGATTCTCTGGTACTGCTACCTCCCTCTAATGCTCCAAAGCCCAGATTTCTCTGGGTGCAGACCTCCTGAAACCACCCATTTTGTCACCCAACCTAGTTCCCTTTCTCCTAAACCACATGTATTTCAACTGGAAAGATGCTGGCCTCAGACAGGTCGGGCACAGTGCCAGGACGCTGAGACACTGTCTGTTTCCAGAGCTGTGGCTACCTGCCATTGGCCCTACCCTTACGAGGCTGCCACACTCAACTGACATGCACTGACCACTGTCTGGGGCCATCTAACCTCCACCGGACATCCAGCACCTTCTCTTCTTTGTAGACAGGACCCCTGCAGCAGTGTGTAACAGAGCAACCAGGTTGAGAAACTAACTTGCCCTTGTTTTCTGTCGGCTAAAGGCTCATAATGAAAAAATAAAGCATCCCCCTTCCTCCTAACGGATAACCAGGGCTGAAGTCCTGGGCCTTGAGTTCCCCTTGCCCAGAGAGGTGAGCCTTTGTTCTTATCAAGTAGTTAAAGAGCTGATGGGAGGACTTGGCAGGTAGCTGGAGAGGGGAACAGCCCGGAGTTCAGGAAGGGAAGAGGGGCCTGAGTCATCCACCCTCAAAGGTCTCCTGACTCATAGAGATCAGCACCCCAGGAGTGGTGGTGCCTTGAGGATGAGAGAGAGTGGCACTGGGGGTGGTGGCCTGAGGCTAAGAGGAAGAGCCATGAGCCTAGAAGAGATGGTGACAGCTGTGGTAAGAGGGCACTAGGAGAAGCCACCAATGCTGGACTGAAGACAGGGACTCTTCCCAAGCCTGTGCAAGCCTACAGTTCCTCTGCATGCCCACAGGCTGTGGGGACTTGAGGGCAGTGGGATGGAGTAGGAGAAGAAGGAGGGAACCCCAACAAAGAAGAGAACCTGTCTTTCCTACCAAGCCTAGTGGGCAGGGGCCGGGTGAGATATATTTGTCTTTCCTCACACTTTGGGGATCTTGAAGAACATTTCACCTCTCCAACAGATAGTAAGCTCCTCGAGACAGGGGGCTGGACTTGTACTTTTATATTCCCACCCCAGCACTTAACAGTGACAGACACACATATGATCCAGCAACCCCACTCCTGGGCATATACCCAGACAAAACTATAATTCAAATAGTTACACGCACCCCTATGTTCACAACAGCACTATTTACAATAGCCAAGACGTGGAAACAACCGAAATGTCCATCGACTGATGAATGGATAAAGATGTGGTGTGTGTGTGTATACACACACACACACACACACACACACACACACACACACACACACAGAGTGGAATATTACTCAGCCATCAAAAAGAATGAAATAATGCCATTTGCAGCAACATGGATGGACCTAGAGATTATCATACAAAGTGAAGTAAGACAGAAAGAGAAAGACAAATACCGTATGATATCACTTATATGTGGAATGTAAAATACTACATGAAAAGAATCTAAAAACAAAAAAAAGAGTGGATATATGTATATGAATAACTGATACTTTGCTGTACACCTGAAACTAACACAACATTGGAAATCAGCTATACTCCAATAAAAATTTTTAAAAAAATACGACACAAATGAACATACCTACAAAACAGAAACAGACTCACAGACATAGAGAACAGACTTGTGGTTGCCAAGGGAGAGGGGTATAGGGGAGGAGAGGATTGGGAGTCTGGGATTAGCAGAGGCAAACTATTATATATAGAATGGATAAACAACAAGGTCCTACTGTATAGCACAGGGAACTATAGTCAATATCCTGTGACAAACCATAATAGAAAAGAATATGAAAAAGAATATATAGGTATAACTGAGTCACTTTGCTGTACAGAAGAAATTAATACAACATTGTAAATCAACTATACTTCCGTAAAATTAAAAAAACAAAACAAAACAATGACAGGCACAAGGTAGGTGATGAGTGAGCTGGGAGTATGATCATTTCTATGTGCTAATTTTCTTCCTCCACCTCCTCCCTCTCCTCTCCATCTTCCTCATCCCCCTTTCCTCTTCCTTTTTTCCTTTTCCTTCTTCTTTTTCCTATTCCTCTTCTTCCTCCTCTTCTTCCACTTCTCTTTAAAGCAACTTGTTCAGGTGTAATTTACACACGTTGGAATGCACCCTTTTTAGTGTACCGTTCTATTCCATTTTATAGACCCACCACGATCAAGTTATAGAACATTTCCATCATCCCTAAACGTTCCCTTGTGCCCCTTCGCAGTCAGTGCCTTCCCAAACATGCAGTATCACTGTTTCTGTGACTGTTTGCTGGAAAACATTCGTGTATTTGGTGTACTTTGGTTTCAGACCTGTTTCTAGCGGAGCCAACAGCCTGGTAGGAGGTTGGTGTGAACTCTGAAGGATCCCAAACGAATCACAAGAACCTGAGGATTGCTGAATGGTCAAATCAGCTTCTCTGGGTTCCCACTGGAAGGAAAAGAAAGGAACCATTCCAGGCAAACTCTACAGAATTATTGTGCGGATGTCTTCAAAATGAGAATTCTAACTGAAGGAAGGATGCCTTCTCTGTTTTGGAGAGTGTGACCCACATCAGGCCCCCAGGCTAGGCAGGAGCTCCGCAGAGTTGGGACGGGGACCCTGAGCCTCAGAACAACTTCTCCTCCATGGCCGTGCCCAGCCCGGCTGCTGAGACGCTCTCAGACCTGACTCTGCTCTACCTACCACCAAGAGCCCTGCCTCAGATTCAAATTTTCTCTCTATGTTCAGGACCCACCTCTGATTATTGTCTTTTCCTCCTGATAATGTGCCCCTTAGCCAGGGCCAGAGGGGTCTCTGCCACTCCAGGAGAATCATACCTGGCCAAGCGGGTGAGTCCTGCCGGGAAGCCAGTGCCCGAGAGAGGGGCTCTGCCTTCAAGGGGCTCTGAAGCAGCTGCTGTGCAGACACATCCAGCCTTTATCTTGATTCTTTCATTCATTATTACACGAGCAACCCTTGTCATTGCAGACAAATCAGAAATGTGGAAAAACAAAAAGAAAACAACCAAAATCCCACCAACTGGCAAAGGATGTGAACAGACGTTTCTCCAAAGAAGATGCATAAATGACCAATAAGTATGTGAAAAGATGTTCAACATCATTAGTCATTCAGGAAATGCAATACAAAGCCACAGTGAGATACCACTTCACACCCATTAGGATGGTTATTATCAATAAAAACCAGAAATTAATGTGTTGGTGAGGATGTGGAGAAACTGGGAAATCTCATATATTGCTGGTAGAAATGTAAAATGGTACAATCGCTACGGAAAACAGTTTTGGCAGTTACTCAAAAAATTAAATATAGAATTACCATATGACCCAGCAATTCCACTCCTAAGTACATAACCAAAAGAGTTGAAAATATATGTTCATTGAAGAATTCTACTCAAGTATTCATAGCATCATTATTCATGATAGCCAAAATGTGGAAACGACCCAAATTTCCATCAACTGTCCAATAAACAAAATGTGGCATATCCACACAACATAATCTTATTTGGCAATAAAAGGGAATGAAGTATTGACACATGTTACAATGTGGCTGAAACTTGAAGACATTACACTAAGAAGCCAGACATAAAAGGTCAGCTATTGTATGATTCCATTTATAGGAAATGTCCAGAATAGGCAAATCCATAGAGACAGAAGAGATGAATTGTTGCCAAGGACTGGGGAGAGGAGTGACTGCTAGTAGATATAGGGTTTCTTTTTCAGGTAATGAAAATGTTCTGGAATTAGACAGTGGTGATGGTTGCACAACTCTGTGAATATACTAAAAACCACTGAATTTTACACTTTAAAATGGTGAAGTTTTAAAGTGAATACTGAAGTTGATGGTATGTGAATTATATCTCAAACGAAAGCACATCCTATCAAACAACCATAAACACTGAATATTTAGATATCTTTCCAGGTCTATATCACATATATATGTACTTTTTGCAGAGAGACTATATAATATTTACATTATTTGTTAACGTGCTTTTGTCACATAACATTTTTGGAATATCTGTATGTCAATAAATTGTCTACTTTATGACAACATATATGTTGTCATCTGATTACAACAATCTCTTATTGTTAGATATTTAGGCTGTTTCCAGTTTTTTACTATTTATCGACAGCATCCTTGAATACACGTCGTGATTTATATTTTTAGTTATTCTCTTAAGATAAATTTCTAGAGGGAGGACCACTGGATATTTAAGATGTTGAGAAAATAACCTGCCACCCAGAATTTTGTGTGATTTACATGCCCATCCAGAAAGTCCCCAAATCTTCAACACTAGGCGCTTTTATTCATTTTCATCTTTGCTTATCTGTGGGTGGGAAAGTGGTACCACGTTCCTATTGGATTTCTAGCCACTTTTGCTGCCTGCTCTTTCCTTTTGCACCAAGACAATTTGCTGCTAAGTTGTCACATTTCATTTTCTAGAGCCCTAACCCTCCTAAGCCATCTTCTCTGTGGTGGGATATCTGTATTTATCAAAAATCTATTTATTGATTGAATACCTTTTTATTGGATACGTATTTGCTTTATTTTCTTATTTACTGAATATTTTGATATTCACTTTAATATTGATTAAATGTCTCTTTTGTTGTGTCCTAGTTTACTCTTCACAACACCCTGGGTGGTAAGTGTACACCTCCTTCACAGATGACTGAATCTCAGAGATCACTGACCCTACAAGTGGCAGAGCCAAGATTCAAACCCACCACTGTCTCATTCATCCACAACTGTCTCATCCACGACTCAGGACATGGGATCATGCCCATCCTTCCCTGAACTTTTTTGAAATCTCTCTTCCTCAGGTCTAGGGTGCATTGACTATGTACATGTCACATGCTCTTCCCGAGATTTCATGCATAAGCTTGCTGCTCCTTTTTGGCCGGAATTCAATTCCCAGCAACAATTCGCTTGATGTCCCTACATCTGAGAGAGCAGGAGACTCACCCTCAGATGCCCAGGCCCTGAAGCGAGGCCTTATACCCCAAGTCCATCTGGATGATCATCATTGGAAATCAGCTTCAGCAAAGTATGAAGCTCAGAGCTAAAGGCCCCACAGAAACCGAGCCCCAGGATACCCAGAAAAACAAGATAGTTTTTGTAAGAGTGAGGTTTCATCTAAATTGTGCCAAAAATGTTGACTCTTCTGGTGCAGTGGGCAGTTTTCCAGAGCAACTCAATTCAAGACCAATGTGTATCTAATGAGAACTTGGCTCCTAAAACACAGAGTTCCTGTAAGTGAAACGAGAGCCGCTGTAGTCAGTTTGCAAAACTCTGCAGAACAGAGGACTGAGCAGGTAGATGAGGAATCCAGCTCAGCGTGAGGAGCGAACCATGTGCCTGATTCCATTTGATCCTCCAACAACATGCTAAGCCAACCATGGTAGGTCATTTTAGTCCCACTTTACAGATTAAGAAATCGAGGCTCCCAAGTTAAAAGTGACTTGGGATGTCAGGTAGAGCCTGGACAATGGCACATCTTCAGCCCCTAGGCCTCATGCCTTTCTGAGACACCAGGAACTGAAGGACACTATTTAACTACAGATTGCTGATCCCTCGCCCTGTTCCTGGGCCTTGGCCACAGTCCCTGGGCTGTTCTCTTCATTGACTAACTTCTGGGCACTGGGGCCTTTGGGTTTGGAACCCTCCTCTAGCCTCTTCTTAGTATATTTCACTCTCTTCTGGTTATCTATTGCTACATAACAAACCACCCCAACTTAGCAACATAAAACAACCTTTTTATTATGCTTCTGGATTCTGTGGGTTAGGATTGTGGATTTGGTTAGAGCATTGTTAGGGTGTCTTTTCTCCATAATACCTGGGGCCTTAGCTAGGAAGACTCGAACAGGTATGGGTGACTTCAAGGGCTGAAATCATCTGGAACTGCAGAGTCCAATAGTAGTCCCATGTGACTACTTAAATGTACATTTAAATTAATTAAAGTCCAATAAAATTTAAAATTCAGTTACTCAGAGGCACGAGCCACATTTTAAGGCTCAAAAGCTACATGTGGCTAGTGGCTACCATATTGGACAGCATAGATATAGAACATTTCCATCATCATAGAAAGTTCTATTGGAAAGCCTGCTCTGGAGGCACCTTCCCTCACATGCTTGGCGCCTGGATTGGGATCTTTGAGTACAGCATCTACCTACGTGAGGCTTAGGCTTCCCATAGCATGGCTGCTGGTTTCCAAGAAGGTGCACCCTGAGGGACAGCATCTGCAGAACAAGCATTCTAAGAGACCAAAGCAGAAGCTGCAAAGCTTCCTTCAACCTAGCCTTGGAAGTCACATGCATCCCTTCTGTCACATTCTATTGGTCACATGAGAGTAGCATTGCCAGATAAAATACAAATATTGCATGGGACATACTTATAAAAAAAAATTCATTGTTTATCTGAAATTCAAATTTAATGGGCATCCTGCACTTTGATGTGCTAAACCTGGCAACCTTACATGGGAGTCACTAAGGCCAGCCAGGTTCAAGGGGAGGAGAGTTAGACCCACTTTTTGATGAGGAAGTGGTAAGGTCACGTTGCAGAGAGCATGTGGGTTGGGAGGTATTGTCGTGGCCTTCAGAAAATGCATTCTGCCACATGCTTCCAGGTGGGTCCTCACAGAGTTCAGTTCAGAGACTTTCATGGCTCTCCATCACCTAAAAGATGACATTCAAGTTTCGTGGCCTGGGTGGCTAGAATTGGGAGAAAGGATCCTCTTTTATCTATTTTCCCTTTTACTCTGAGCTTTGAGGCCAGCTATCTTCAGATGGTAACCCTAAGCCCTATTGACAATAGGCATTCGTCTCTGCTGACACCACGACCAAAGTTATAAATAATAACAGATACTCCATAGCACCACTGTAGATGATGCTTTTGCTTAAAGTGAGGCCACCTGAGGTGACAATGTACTGTGGACACACTGAGTAATCAGGGAACTTTGTTACGGACAAATGGCTTTCCATCTGGAGCTCCCAAAGGTCCAGCTCAGCAGGAGAGAGTCTCCTGCCCTCACTTGCCTACAGCCAACATAATGACACACTTGGTGAAGGTATAAGCAAAGCTCTGTGGAGACGGAGATTACCCACCTCACCAACACCAGCTGTGCTTATTCCTTACACAACAGTTGGTGCTATCAGGTCCTATAGAAATACAAGTGTCCTGTGGAGGCCTGCAAGGGTGAGGCTGGGACTCTCCAGGAGAGGAAGGGCACTCCCAGTGTGAAGCCCTAGTCAGTCTTAAGAATGTATTCTCTCTCTCTCTCTCTCTCTCACCCTAAGTGTCCTGATGTCCTGGGAGTCTGACAGGGAGCCCCATGTGGAGAACAGTTAGGAGCTAGGAAGTCAGGACCTTCCCAAATCAAAAGTGACTTTTATCTCATTAATCAATTCACGGAGACTCATCATGTATTCTGTGCTTCTTTGCCTTTCACTTGCACATGTGTAGGACCAAGAGGGGAACAGCAAGTTCATCATAAAATGGTAAGTGAAGACAGGATTCTAAACTAAATTATATATATTACAGTCTCAATTCTGTGTAATATCTATATATGTAGCCATACATATATATATATATATACACCTATTGATTTTTATTTTCTTCTATGTATCCTATAGTCTCTCCAGTGAGCAATCAGCGTGTATTACTTTTATAATAAGAAATAGATATTATTTTTAAACAAGAAAAAAGAGGAACCGACTATAGACAGAATTCCAATTTTAAAAGAACACCAACAAAAGAACTATGAGTGGCAGTCATAGCTGACTGCTTACTCAGCTGCCATTTCCTCTTCTTTCCTATTAACAAAAACCCCTTTTGATTCAGGGTAGGTATGCCCAATTGAAGAAGATTAATTATAATTTGTCCAAAGCTCTTCCTCTTTGTCAGCAATTGGCCTAAGGGTGGGTACAAGACCCAGTTCTGGCCAATAGAACATAAGTGGAAGTCTGCTGGTGGCTGTTAAGGAAGATTTTACTCTTTGGTTAAAAATAAGAGAGAGAGAGAATCACAAGAGGAAAAAAACCCCTATGTCCTCCTTCTTAACCTTCCTGTTAGGATGCTATCATATGAAGGCAATACTTGGTGCTACAGCAGCTATCTTGTGACCTAGAGGGGAGACACTGACGACATGCTGAGATGGCAGAAAGAAAAGATGAGAAGACTCGAGGTCTTCAATGACATCACTGAGCCACCAAATTCACCCTTAAACTACCTACTACCAGACTTGTTATATAAAATAATTTCTGTATTGTCAAAGCTATTTTAGTTGATATTCTGTTATCTGCTGCTAACTAAATCCTAAATAATATTCACTATCAGGAGATAAGCTTAGAAACCAGGAGTTGAGGGTATATTCAGACAGTTAAAGCTACAAGAAGAGCTAGGGAAAAGCCACGTTGAGTGGGGCAGGTCAGAGATGATATTCAAAATATTTAATAACTGGTCCATTATGGACACAAAACAATCTGAAAGAACACTGGCCCAGTCAGAATGGATGCCAGCCATAAATAATAGATATGGCCATGCCAATGTGTCCCAGCTGAATATCAGCCCCAGCATAGTTACAAAAGGCAAATCAGGGACTCAATCAAATCTATGTTTAGTGTTGAATTTGCTTAGACCGGACTCTGCCCACAATGTGCCTCTTTTGAAAGTCCTAGCTCTACCTTCTGAAGCTACGCCTTCTATCAGCTTAAACTGAGTCAGTGGCTGGTTCAAGTCCAAAGACAGTGCCCGGAGTTGTCAGCTTATACACTGAAGTGCTATTAATGTGGCTGCGGTGGTGGTGGTTTTGAACTGTTGGTTGTTTTTTTTTTTAATTGAAAAAGTAATACATGATCTTGGTATAAAAATACAAACTCTTAATAATTATAAAAAGTGTGTTTCCCTTCCATCCTGGCACCCCCAGTGATACATTATTAACAATTTGTTGCATACATTTGTATAAATTACACAAACACATATCTGTACGTATATATCTATGTCCATATATTTTTTTAACACAGACATGCATTTGCACTTTGTTATTCCCACTATCTCTTAGAGCTTGTTCCATATCTGCATATAAATCTACTTCCTTTTTACAACTGTGTAGCATTCCATTGTATGGATGCTTTGTCACTTATTTAATGAATGCTCAATTGATCAACATTTAGGGTGTTTGCTATTACAAACAATGCAGCAATCCACACTGTATCAGAGTGTTTTAGGATGAAAGTAACCCAATACAGAACTAAAAGTAGTTTAAACCATAAGGATTTATTATTTTACATAGCAAGAGATCTAGAGCTAGGTGGTCCCAGGGTGGGTTAATTCAGAGGCCCAACAATGCCATTAAGGGACCAGATGCCTTCCGTATTTCTCTTGCCATCCTCAGAGTGTGGCATTTTGTGCCCTGGGTTTGGAAGTAAGAGGCCTGCCACAGGTCCAGACATCATATCATCTTCCAACTCTGTTCAAAGAGAAGTCAATTTCTCCTTATACATCTCATTTTCTCCGGGAGGAAAACTTGTCCCAGAAGCCCTTCTGCAGACTCCCCCTCACACGTCATTGGCTGGAACATGCCCATCCATAAAGAATCATTGGCAAAGGGGAATAGAATTACTATTACTGGCTCATATCAATCGAGATTCATCCCCCAGTGCTGGGGAAGGACATGCCTTCCCTGAGTACAGTGCATCCTGGTACCTGAACCAACTCAAGGTCCTATTGGGAAGCTAAAAGGCTGAAATGTTTATTGGGTAGCAAACCAGAGGGTTCTCCACTAACACTCTGGTATATCCATCTATGTGTATATATGCAAGTATATTCACAGGTCAAAGTCCTTGCAATAGACTTGTTGGGTCAAAAAAGTTTGTTCGCTGAAAATGTGGATAGACATCAGTGGATAAGTAGATAAACAAAATGTGGCATATACAGAAAATGGGATATTATTCAGCCTTGAAAGGGAGTGAAATTCCAACACATCATATGACACAGACAGACCTTAAAGACATTATGCTAAGTGAAATAAGCCAGATACAAAAAGACAAATATTGTACAGTTCCACTTACATGAGGCACCTAGAGTGGTCAAATTTATAGAGACAGAAATGAGAACGGTGATTACCAGGAGCTGGGGGGAGGGGGAATAGGAAGTTATTGTTAAAATTCCAGTTTTGGAAGATTAAAAGAATGCTGGAGATGGATAGTGGTAATGGTTGCACAACAATGTGAATGGACTTAATAGCATTGAACTGTACACTTAAAAATGGTTAAAATGGTAAGTTCCATATATTTTATCACAATTTTTAAAAAATGTCGATAGATAGATACTGCCAAATTGTCCTCAAAGAGGCTTTAGCATTTAAATCCCCCACCCCTAGTACATAGGGCAGTGCTTGGGTTACCCATGACGTGTTGAACCCAGTGCTAGGTCAAGGGTTCCCAAGTGGTGGCACAGAGGGTCTTGGTGGATATAAAGACCAGCAGTACCTTTATAGGATCAATAGCAGAAAGGTCCGGTTTTAGAAATAAAAGAAGAATCCCCAGGAGGGGAGGGCTAGATAGTCATTTCCTCATCTTCCTGGAGTTTCAGCCACCTCTGGACTTCCTTTCCTGAATCACTTCAACCCCATCATAAGGGCACCAAGACTCTGCTGCTCCTCTTTAGTCGTCTAAGTGAGGACAATGGTCTAGGGCCCTGCTTCCCCTTAAGAAAAGTTATCCAAAAATCGGAAATTCAGCAGAGTGATTACTGTATGACCTTTCAAAACCACATGACTCTGTGTAACAACCTGCCTGTGAGTCATCTGATTTTCTAAGGGATGTTTGACCCACAACTTACAACTGATTAGGCCAGGCTCTGTGAAGTTGCTTAATGTGTAAAAGAGTGATATGTTTTGCAAATGACTTTTACCCCTGTAAAGATGTAAATGACGTCTGTCTGGTAGAAAAGATAGGCCCAAAGGTGACAGTTTGATTGCCCTATAAGGACATTAACCTGTTTCATATCTAACTCAGCCATCTTATTTTAGCATTCTTCTTTTCACTGGCTGTATATACTTCAGTTTATTCTCCTTTGAACTAGCTTTGTCATCATGCTGGTTCCCTCCTTCGTGAGCTAGATAAATATTTGACAAAGGCTCACTGTATGCTTGTATGAGAGCTATGTTTTTAACTTTTTGAAAATTATACTTTGACATTCTTAGCCCAGCTGTAGCAGGCTTTCATAATGATTTTGCTAAACATGAAAGAAAGAGAATAAACAGAAGAAATTTAAGAAGTATCAAAACATTCTGGCTTCTGATCTTATCACAGTTAAGATTTTATCTACTTCACACCTTGCCTTGTCCCCAAAGATAACAAGTAGTTGCTGCAGAAGGCCACAGTGACCCACCTGGGTTTCCTTCCTAGCCCCTCACCATCCACACAGACAGGACCATGTGACCAGCTGCCAACTCCAGGCTCTCTGGTACTTCCAATGTTAGACCACGAGAGTGTCCAAGTCTACCACTCAGGTTGGGACTCTGCTTTGAGATTTGGGGCTCGACTCTTCCTCAGACGGTGAGCAGGACTGTAAAAACTGGTCCTGGCTGTGTCCTCCCTCCTCTGGACTCTGGCTGGGACTCTTCCAGAGCCCAACAGTAAAACCACATCCTGACTACACCTGACTCCGATGTGGGCTGGGAAGTCCTCCACCTCAGGGAGTGGCCCTGTCCTTAACCTTTGCACCTCAATGGTTCAATCTGTGACTTCCTAGAGTTTTCCCTCTCGTGAACACCTCATTCTAGTTTCCTATTCCCACTGAATGCCTATGTCATGCACTGCGGCTGTCCCCTTCTCTGGGTCCTACCCCTGGAACCCAGCTCCCTGTTGATTTTGCAGAGCCATCACTGGCCCAAGGCAGCTGTGTGTGGCACACCTTTATAAAGGCTGGAGAGGGGGCCGCTTTGCAGCACTGCCAGCCACTATGCGCACATCTGCTATTTGAACCTTTGAGTATTCCTACCCTTTCGAGTGTTTCACTGGCTTCCCCTTCTCAGGCCTCACTCTGTGCTATCTGGACATTAAGTCCTCCATTCCCCTTTCTCTAAACCTCTCCGCCTTCCCTCCCTTCTCTTCCCTGCCCCTCAGCCCCTGCTCCAGGGCTGCCTCTAGGAATTCAAAATTCTTCCCGCCTCCCTGGGGAAGACGTAGCCCCCGTGCATTTGGCCCGGATCTGAGTGCCCACCTTGAACACCGAGACCAGCCAGGGACTCACCCAGACTGAGAACCATTTCCCCTCAGACAAAATAAGACATTTCTCTAGAACGGGAAGGTAGCAGCAGTTGGTTCTTGTTCTAAAAAGCAAAATTTTCATCTCCCACCACACAAATAAATAGCAAAATGGAAGAAGGGAAGAGGAAATTTTTTCTGTCACATGGCTCTCAGGGAAATTACTCTTTAATTTACCATATTTATTATATATTCTCTCTCTCAGAGCCCAAAAAAGAGCTGAGTTAAGAATTGCCTTTAGGGGACTTCCCTAGTGGTCCAGTGGTTAAGACTCCACACTCCCAATGCAGGGGGCCCGGGTTCAATCCCTGGTCAGGGAACTAGATCCCGCATACCGCAACTAAGACTCAGCACAGCCAAATAAATATTTTTAAAACAATAAAAGGAAAAAAAACGAATTGCCTTTAGGGAAGAACCTAGTTGTCCTCAAGGCCGAGGAAATCCTCAGGGCATAGGTCATTTGTGTCCTACCCCAGGCACATGGTCTAAGGGCTCTTAGCTGAACCATAAAATGACAGGGTCCTCAGGAGAAGCTCTGAGCAGCTGCTGAAGTGGTCAGTACCCAAACAGCAGCGTGAAACCTGCTGAGACAGCAGTATATCCTGTGTTGGGTATGAACTCATCATATCCATCCTTTAGCCAGCAAAGAAATCAAGGAACATTTGAGCAGCCTGTTGCAATTTCTTAAAATGAAACTAATTTTGAGTTTTGAGTTTCATCACGGCTTCATTTGCAATACAGGCACACCTCGTTTTATTGTTTTATTGCGCTTCGCAGATAGTGTGTTTTTTACAAACTGAAGGTTTGTGGCAACCCTGTCTGTGCCATTTTTCCAACAGCATTGGCTCACTTCGGGTCTCTATGTCACATTTTGGTAATTCTCTCAATCTTTCAAACTTTTTCATTATTATTATGTTTGTTATGGTGATCTGTGATCAGTCACCTCTGATGTTATTACTACAACTCCCTGAAGGCTCAGATGATAGTCAGCATTTATTAGTAATAAGAATTTCTAAATTAAGGTATGTACTTTTTAAAGATATAACGCTATTGCACGCTTAATAGACCACAATATAGCTTAAACATAATTTTTTTATGCACTGGGAAACAAAAAAAAAATTCATGTGACTCACTTTATTGTGGTGGTTTATAGCCCAACCTGCAATATCTCTGAGATATGCCTGTATTACGTATATGTTCTTTAGTTCTTACATTGTCTCAACTTTCACAAAGAGACTTATTTCCCTTTTCTTGGAGAGACTGGCCTAAGAAATCTCAGCGTTAACCTTTATGCTGACTTTGACTATGGGAGGATACCAGACTGTATTAGTTTACTTGGGCTGCCATAACAGAATATCATAGGCTGGGTGGCTTAAACAAACAGAATTTTTCTCACAGTTCTGGAGGCTGGGAAGGTCAAGATCAAGGTGTTGGCAAGGTAGGGTTCATTCTGAGCTCCTTCTCTTGGCCTGTCAGCAGCCACCACCTCACTATGTGCTCTCTTGTTTTTGTGCACACAGGGAAAGAGAGCTCTCTGGTGTCTCTTACAAGGGCACTAATCCCATGATGAGGGTCCCAACCTCATGACCTCCTCTAACCCTAATCACGTCCCAAAGGCCCCATCTCCAAATACCATCACACTGGGGGTTAGGGCTTTAACCTATGAATTTGGTGGGGGGCACAATTCAGTCTATAGCAGGGTCTCAGCCTTTGAGGCAGTCTCTTCAATTCCCAATCACATTATGTGAAATGACAACCAAGACCACGGGTTGCATTTTAAACTCCATGACTAGAAATAGGAAAACATCTTAAAACTTATTACCCTAGTTTCTGAAGTTTTTTATAGACCTCTTCAGGTACTTCATTAGAATAGTAGGTAGTAGGGACTTCCCTGGTGGAACAGTGGTTAAGACCCTGCGCTCCCAACGCAGAGGCTGGGGTTCGATCCCTGGTCAGGGAACTAGATCCCACATGAATGCCGCAACTGAGAGTTTGCATGCCACAACTAAGGAGCCTGCCTGCCGCAACTAAGGAGCCTGAGAGCCACAAGTAAAGGAGCCCTCGAGCCACAACTAAGACCCAGCATAACCAAATAAATAAATAAGTAAATAAATTTTAAAAAAAGAACAGTAGGTAGTAGTATTCCTTTGAATTTCAAAAGTGTCTGCCAAATGGCCTTCTTCTGAGAAAAAGAAACTCATGCTAGCTACAGGAAGATGACAGTAAGTTCCTCTCTGTGGTGATCTAAAAATATCATAGAATACTACATGTTAAAATGCATTAAAAATGCAAAATGACTTTCTTTCTACCCTATTATATCTCCATGTATAGACTGTGATTCATAAGAATGCTCTGTCACTAGAAAAGCATAAAAGTCAAATTTCAGCATGGCATTTTTATGATCACTATCAGGAAAATACATAATGGTAAGACAATGGGTGATTCCTTACCCTTTGGTCTTTTTTCTTTTGTGTGTGGTTACAATGTTGATTGTACAATCATTTATAGAACAAGAGTAAATAATGATAGCTAACAATGATTAAATTATTAACACATGCCAGCAACTTGCCAAGTGTTTACATTCTCTATCTCTTCTAATCCTCACAAAGTCTCATGAGGTAGATAGTATTATTATATATGAAACCACACACAAAAAATTAAATGTTAAGTATTCATAATTGCCTCCTTGCTCTTCACCTTCCAAGTAGGTAGATTACTGGGAGGACTCTTTCTTTTCCTTGATGAGGTGCTATTGGGGACAGGAAATGGAGAAGCCAAGAGAGAGGGCTAAATTGGAATAAAATGATGGAGACTCTGAGGGACTGTAGGGAGCTGGAGATTAAGGGGGGAAGCAGAGGGTAAGGAGAAAGTAAGGACAGGGATGAGGGGCTAGGAGAAGCCTGGGAGGGGCTGCTCGGTGGGAGAGACGGCTATAGCGATAAAAGAGGAAAGTGTCAGGTCACTACAGAGGGGAGGAGAATTTGGGGGAAAGAATGATATTTGGAGAGGATTTTTTTAAAGTTCTGGTACATGAAGTATAACCTATTCCTTTTTCCAGAGCTCCAGGAAAACCTCAGTACAAAATCTGCTAGGTTTCATCTAATCTAAGACCACTGACTATAAGATGCAATCAATGGCAAGATACATCATTCACGTGCAAGGAAGGAAAGCTATCAATTACAAGTTCCCATGGGTTGAAAATATGTCCTAATTTCAAAGAAACACAGTAGATTATTCTTTAATCCCTTTGTAGTCAGATTTATGGGGGTTTTTCCCCTTCTTTTTCTAATGTGTCATTATTTGGTGAGGCCAGATCTGAGCTGCCCGGGAAGGCTTGGTTATATTTTAGTTAGACCCATTTCTCAGATGAGAAAACTGAGCCTCAGAGAAGCTAAATTACATACCCCTGTGTTCACAACTAATAAATAGACAGCCAAGATTCCAACCCAAGTCAGCTTGATTCTGAAACCTGTGCTCTCTGCTTTTTAAGATACACAGTCAATAGTTGGCCAGTATTTCATTAAATGTGTAGTTGGTAACAAAAATAACTCTTGAATGAAAAAATAATGGCTCTATATAACACTTTTTACATGTTGCTGTGATTCAGAACCTCCTGCCCCACCTGGAGCAAATTGTGAGAAACCATGATTTGGGTTTTGTGGCTCAAGAATTCCTTTCTCTTCTTTTCAACTTATCTTGAAACAAATAAGAGTAGAATGGTCAAATGTCCAAATAGCCATCAGGAGGGTCTAAAATCAAAGCAGATTCTGCACCTCTACTGAGCAAGCATTTTCTTTCCAAGACAATGAAAGGAAAGCCTTTTTGTGATTCACGGAAACAGAAGAACATTAGGCTCTGGGGCCAAGATCTAAGGACAAGTTCTAAATCCAAGACCAAATATATAAAATGTAAACAGATGAGCAGACCATGAACATGGGAAAATCTGTTCAACCACACCAATAATTACAAAAATCCTGGAATCTCCAGTTCCATAGCAGGCATCTACAATGTGGTTTTCCAACGTTAACTGGTGCTTTTAATAAACTGTGGATCAAAAAAATAATCATCATCATCTGTGGATCTTTGCTCCCCCTCATCCTCCATCCAAGCATGCTGTACACCTTGCTTATCAAAATCCTTCAAGGTAGCTGCCTTTTTTGTGAATCCCTCCCAAATCCTCTGACAGGATTAATGGCTCTTTTTAGAATCGGCTGTCATAATTCTGATATTCTTCCTCTTTGTTTTATAGGGATGAACAGACCTATAATGAAAGACCCGTCTCTCAGGTAGATTATTGGCTCTCTGAAGGCAGGTCTGAGGCATCATTTGCTTGTTTGTTGGCTTGTTTTTAATGAAGTCATGTTTGTAAAGTTTGAGCACAGTGACTAGTGTGTAATAGGGGAGCTGACTGAGGTCCAGAACAAGGGCCACTGTGAGAGAGTAGAATATGCCACCCTAAATATGCCTCTTTGGTTTAAGGATTATTTTGAGCTCATTATTTTGAGAAAAAGCAGACAGAGGAGAAGCACTGAAAACAGAGTAGAAGTTACCCTTTCATAAGGGAAATTTACATTTATAAAGGAACTCTCCATTTGTACGGGTGTCTCCCTCTCTGTACCAGGAAAGAGGGTGGACTATAGATCACAGGGGACTCATCAGTGAAGTAGGCACAGACTTAAATCTGCATAATAAATCTTACCCTTATTTACTGTACCTTTCCTGGTCACTTCCCCATAACTTGCTTCTCCCACACTTTTCTTCCTTTGTTTTAGCTGAAAATGGTACTTAAGCTCAAGTTCTAGCCACCTCTTTGAGGTACTCTTCCCTGAGTTACTCTTCCTATACATATGAGATACATGTTAAGAAACTTCTGATATGTTCTATCTTCATGTCCTATCAATTATTGAAGGAAGAGTATTGAAACCTCCAACCATAATTGTGGATTTGTCTGTTTCTCTTTGCTGTTCTACCTGTTTTTGCTTCATGTGTTTTGAAGATCTGTTAAGTACATAAATATTTAGGATTTTTACATCTTCTTGACGAATTGACCCCTTTGTCATTATGAAGTGACTTTATTTCTATGAAATCAACTTTGTCTAATATTAATTTAGCCACCCCAGCTTTCTTTTGACTAGTGCTTGCATGTACATCTTTTTCCATCCATTTTTACTTTTACCCTATTATCTTGATATTTAAGAATGTTTCATGCAGGCAGCATATAGTTCGGTCTTGTTTTGATAATCAATCTGACATTCTTTATCTTTCGATTGGGGGTGTTTAGGCCATTTTCATTTAATGCGATTATTGATGTAATGAGGCTTTGAGTCTATCATTTTGCTATTTGTTTTCTATTGGTCCTATATGTCCTTTGTTTCCTTTTTCTGCCTACCTGTAGATTAATTGAGCATATTTTATGATTCTATTTTATCTCCTTTATTGGCTTATTAGCTATAACTGTTTCTTTACTTTAATGGTTGCTAACTTATGACAATCTACCTTCAAGTGATATTATATCATTTCATGTATCATATAAGTACTTTACAGTAGTATACTCCCATCTCCCCGCTCCCAGCCTTTATGCAATTGTTTTCATGCATTTTACTTTTACATATGTTATAAACCCCACAAATCATTGTTATTGTCTTTGTTTAGTCGATTTTCTTTTGAGATGTTAAGGAATACAGCCCTGCTAAGGGAGGCTTTCTCAACCTGTGATCTGCAATCTATGTTGGGACTGACAGTCAGGAAATGACTGAGGCCCCAAGCCTTTCTCAAGAGCTTCCTTTTGATATTTCTCAGCCAGCTTGAAAAGCCTGAGAGGCAGCATAATGACAAGGAGCAGATTAAGGACATTGTCTTCCTCTTAAATCGATTGTTTCTGATGGTCTCAAGTAGCTGCCTTTATGTTAAGGAAGAGAGAACTGTAGAGTAGATCAACCAGTAAATGAGATTTCAGAATTCTGAGCTATATTTAAACGATGTATTATGAGATATTTCACTGTGGTTA
Organism: Balaenoptera ricei; assembly: GCF_028023285.1. NCBI lineage: Eukaryota > Metazoa > Chordata > Mammalia > Artiodactyla > Balaenopteridae > Balaenoptera > Balaenoptera ricei. Next base: position 49,925,261 of record NC_082651.1, read on the forward strand.
CTCGCTCGTGCAGCTGACAGGAGGCAAAGAGCTGGAAAGACTCTTAAGTGTCAGCAGATACTCCTATTGCCAACAAGACCACAAGTCAGGCCTGTGAGCTGATCTCGAACCAGGGGGTTCCATCTGACTCCCCCAGAGTCTGGCGTTTGATTTTGCTTCCTTCAGTACTATCCCCTCCCCCGGGCTGGCCTTCTGATTTGCCTGGAGCCCCAGGTCTGTCATAGTGACCTGCTCAGCCCTCCCCACATTCCCATACCAGATTCCTGTTCCAAAGCTCCAAACACCCCTCCACCACTCCTAATAAGGTCTCCTTGACACCATTCATGGGTCCAGAGGTCTACCTGCTGGACTAGACTTACAACAGGGCCTGTGCCCCAGGGTGCGCCCTGCCCCAAAGCCAAGTCCAGTCTCCAGGTACCAGCTCCCCTAGTCAGGCCTGAACTGCCACCCTCAGCATCCAGGTATTGAATGAGGAGACTTCAGGTGTCATGGAATCCACCTGCCTGTCCAGGTAGGGTCCTCAATATATGGTCAACTATTAAAAAGGTGTTTCTCACAATTAACTGAAGTGTCTCTGAATATAACTTCCACCTGAGATTCTGATTCTGCCATCTTCTCAGTTTATAGAGAACTTCCCTACTTCCTGCTCCACCCAACCACATTTCGGACAGAAGACCCATTTAATCACGTGTTCCTTTTGCCTGCGCTCCTCAAAACCAAAGCATTTTTAGCTGAATTAAATTTAGAAAAAAAAAAATATTGCTCTTCTAAAGATATGTAAGATACAGCTGGTCTCTGAGGGGGGAAAGTAAGAAGAAGGAATCCCAATCTTTTTTTTTTGCTGCGTTGGGTCTTCATTGCTGTGTGCGGGCTTTCTCTAGTTGTGGTGAGCAGGGGCTACTCTTCGTTGCAGTGTGCAGGCTTCTCATTGTGGTGGCTTCTCTTTGTTGCAGAGCACGGGCTCTAGGCACGCGGGCTTCAGTAGTTGTGGCACGTGGGCTCAGTAGTTGTGGCTCATGGGCTCAGTAGTTGTGGCTCTCAGGCTCTAGAGCACAGGCTCAGTAGTTGTGGCGCATGGGCTTAGTTGCTCCATGGCATGTGGGATCTTCCCAGAGCAGGGCTCAAACCCATGTCCCCTGCATTGGCAGGTGGATTCTTAACCACTGCACTGCCACCGGGGAAGTCCCTCCCAATCTTTGCATCAAGGAATTTTCTCTCCTACTTGATAGGAACAGGAGTAGTTCCAGGCTTTCTGGACCCTGAAGCTGGTGCAATTTTGTGACCCTCTTAAAAGAAAGGACACAAAACACCAAATACACACAAAAAATTTGTCTTGAAATAAGGAAGCAAATTGCAACAAATTAAAAATTTGTGTATAGCTTAGAAATAAAAGAATCATAAACCCCCCAAATTAACATATTTTTATAAACTGCCTGAGACACCTCTATCATACTTTTTCCCCTATATTTTTTGATCTGCACACTCTGATCATACTTCACAGAACAACAATTTTGTGAAACGATTTTTTACAGAGAGAACAGAAGGATCACTCAGTCTTTCCTCTAGCATGTTTGATCAAAACTGGCTTTTCATTGATGGTTTAGAAAAGTCTTTCAGCTTCACAATTCATTATTTGTAATACCATGTATATTGTTAGGATTTTTCCCAAATTTGGGGAAAACTATCAAGTTCCTTTTATATAGGAGCTGTATCTAATTTCAGGGACTTTCAAGTTTTCTTGTTCGGTGACTCATCTTATTCTTGGAATTGACTACACTCATCACCCATTTTGACACCAATATCCTCACAGTGGCTTAATATGAGTTTTATGTTATATCAGTATTTCATATCAAGACAGCAAAAACTTAAGAAGACTCTATATAGGCGTGCTTGGGAGAAGCCATTTCAGGCTGAGGGAGAAGTATGAGCACAGGTAGGCCCAGCAAAAAGAGAAGTTCCATGGATCAAGCAAAGGGCACAGGGATGGTGTCAATGGGTGATAAGACTAGGGTGTTAGACCAGGTGGGAAGGTGGAAAAAGTGTCAAATGTAGCAAATATCTGAAGGCAGAGTCTCATGACTTTAAGTTAAGAAATCAAAGCCACTGATGAATCACTGAGAAGATGAAAATCAACCTAGTCTAGTGTTAAATCCATGAGATGAACCTTGGATTGAATCCTAACTCTGCCAAGTACCAGCATGTAAAACTTTGCTAGCAACATGACTTGACACAGAAGCGACTGCAAGCCACACACATGGACATTCCCAAGTCCCACTAAATGTATCTCAAATCAACTTCCCCTTAGTCAGATCCTCAAAATGTCCTCCCCCATTGCCACACCACCAGACTCAAGAGGAAGGCTGAAGTAGCAAGAAGCACCAACCCTAACTAATTGCAGTTAAAATATTTCCTGTAAACTTTACAAAAACATATGACCATGTGAACACATTGCTAAGGGCTCTCCCAGGGCTGTGCAAAGGGATGATGCAAGTGAGGGGCCCAGAAACTTAAATTTCACTAGCTTCATAGTAAATTTATTCCTTGGTGGAGAGCATAAAACAAAACAGACACAATGTATTAGTTATCTCCAACTGAGTTACAAATTATACCAAATCTTAGTGCTTTCACATACACTTATTATCTCACAGTTTCTGAGGGTGAGGAATCCATGCTGCAACCAAGGTGTGTTGGCCTCAGGTCTGCAGTCTCATCTGGAGGCTCAACTGGGGAATGAGCCAGTTCTAAGCCCATTCATGTGGTTGTTGGCAGGATTCACTTCCTTCAGGGCTGTTAGATTTAAGGTCTCATTTCCCAGTTGGCAGATGGCCAGAGGCCACTCTCAGTTTCTTGCCACATAGGCCTTTCCAACATGACAACTTCCTCCATTAAAGCTACCAAAAGAGAGAGTTTGCTAACAGGAAATCATTTATAACCTAATCATGAAAGTGACACTCAGTATCTTTGCCGTATTCTATTGATTAGAAGCAAGTCACTAAGTTTAGACACTTGGAGTCTCCTCCAAGAAGAAGCTCATCTCCAGATTAATTTTCTATCTCCCTCCACTGGCAGGGACACTGGACAGGATACAACCTGGCTGGTTGGCCTACAGGGTGGGGCAGAAATTAGGAGTGTCTCATCCACTGTGACCATAGGCAGGGCTGGAGATTGAATGCCAGACTCCAGTCAGATGTCTCAGGCTGAGATTCAGGTCTCAAAATGAGTCATTAAATGCAGGACTGGGACAGATATCAAAGCTAAGAGCAGAGGCAAATGGGAGTTGGAGGACTGGACAAGAAGTGATCCAGGTAGTCCTTGAGGTAAGTGACTGCCACTTGTGGCCAGGTATTTACTATCTTCAGGTTATCCTTGTGTAGGCAATCTGAGCCCATGTAAGGGGACAGGATAGGACAGAGAGAAAGGACATAATAAAGAGTTAGCCAGAGGGGAGAGGAGTGAAATAGGTGAGGGAGATCAAGAAGTACAAACTTCCAATTACAAAAAAATGAGTCATGTGGATGAAATGTACAGTATGGGGAATATAGTCAATAATAATGTAATAACTTTATATGGTGAAAGATGGTAACTAGACTTATGTAATGTATAGAAATAGTGAATCACTATGTTGTGCACCAGGAACAAATATAGTGCTGTAGGTCAATTACACTTCAAAAAACAAACACACAAATAAACTCATAGAAAAAGAGATCAGATTTGTAGTTACCAGAGGCAGAGGGTAGGGGAAGACGGAATTGGATGAAGGTGTCAAAAGACATAAACTTCCAGTTATAAGATAAGTATAAGTATAAGTACTAGGGATGTCATGTACAACATGATTTTTATAATTAACACTGCTGTATGTTACATATGAAAATTGCTAAGAGAATAAATCCTAAGAGTTTTCATCACAAGGAACAAATATGTTTTTTCTTTTTCTTTTATTTTGTATATATATGAGATGATGGATGCTCACTAAACTTATTGTGGTCATCATTTCATGATGCATGTAAATCAAATCATTATGCTGTACACCTTAAACTTATACAGTGCTGTACATCAATTATATCTCAACAAAACTGGGGAAAAAAAATCAGGTGACGCCCCCCACCAAAATAAAGTAAAATAAAAAATAGATTTAGCAACTGTGTGGAAAGAGAAAGACAAATACCACCTGATATCACTTACAATGTGGAATCTAAAATATGATACAAATGAACTTATTTACAAAACAGAAACAGACTCACAGACATAGAAAACAAATTTATGGTTACCAAAGGGGAAAGAGGGTGAGGGAGGGATAAATTAGGAGTTTGGGATTAGCAGATACAAACTACTATATATAAAATAGAGAAACAAAAGGTCCTACTTATAGCACAGGGAACTATATTCAGTATCGTGTAATGAAACTAATGGAAAAGAATATATATATATATATATATAACTGAATCATTTTGCTGTACACCAGAAACTAACACAACACTGTAAATCAATTACACTTCAATTAAAAAACTAAAAAAAAAAAAAAAAAAAGTCAGCAACTATGTGGAACAAACACTCCCCTGCTCTTTCCCCCTTTCCTCTCTGGGGACATTTTGCTTGTTATACTACCTTTTCTTCCTTCAACAAATATTACCATGTTCATCTATTCATTCATTCAACAACTCTCTATTAAGCTCCTATTATGGACAAGATACAGAGGTAAACACAACAGATACCTGCCCTCAGAGAACTTTTCACCTACTTTATGTGAAAACTGAGTGGAAGAGAACAAATATTAAACTCAAATTAAATCAATCTGGTTAGTAAAAAAAATCTTAGGAAAAACACTTGGGAAACTTATCTATTCACTCACATACGTCTTCTATGGACAAATATTACTATGTTTCGCATATTCATTCATTCAACACCCAACCCTTGAGCTCCTGTCATGGGCAGGTACAGAGGTGAACAGGAAGACACACCTCTGCCCTGTGGGTGTGGATGGCAGACTACGTGCAAAGAAACCAGTGCTCTGAAGCCAATAAAGTGGAGGAACAGGACAGCAGGCACCAGGGACTCCGGGACGGACAAGACAGAACCGGCCTCATCCTGGGTGCACACCTAGTCTAACAGGGTGACTGATGGGAAAGCAGCAAAGTGACTGAGCCCAGAGATCGACAGCCCTTTGCCCTGACTGCACCCCTGATTCCAAGCAACCAGCTCACGGACAGGCAGGGGTCTCACAGCATCATGGAATCACAATTACAGAATTTCAACATCGGAAGAGGCCTTAGGCCTCTGTCTCCAGAACTGGGAAGGCGTGTATCGACAACTGGGGGGAAACATTAAAAGGACACGTCTAGTGGGCAGTAGCCGTCGTAGAGCCCAATGTGTCCGTTACTGGTACTGGGGGAGCAATGTGACTCAACTGATTTGGTCTGTTTTGTGCAAGACTTGGAATTGAGGCCCTGCCTTACCCTTTTTCCCCCTTAAAATGTGGTGAAATTTAATTTTTTTTAGTAGCAACTTTACTGAGATATAACTCACATACCACACAATTCACCTTTTTGAAGTGTACAATTCAATGGTTTTTAGTATATTCAGAGTTGTACAACCATCACCACAATGAATTTTAGACCATTTTCACCTAAAGAAACCACATACTCCTTAATAGTCACTCCCCATTTCCCTCCTCCATCACCTCTAAGCCCTAGGCAATCACTACCTGCCTTACCTTTTACTGCCTATTTGAAATGAAAAGGTCACATGCTCTGTGAGCCTCAGTTTTTTTCACCGACTAACACATCTTCTCGGGGGCCACACATCTTCATCAACAAACACTGTGGGTCTGTGAGTAGAACCCCAGGCTCTTCACAGTGGGGCACCAGGGTGGGGCTGGGGTCAGACTCTCGGAAGACGAAACCTGAGTTAGGTGGCTGACGGAGGGAAAAAATCTCTGGACAGTGGGGTCAGAGGCCAAAGGGCAAATACAAGCTCAGGGCCGGGGACCTGGGCAGAGATGCCACAGCGCTAGTGGCACTTCCTGGGACGGTGATGGCCTTGCACGTCCTCCTCTGGCAGGCCCAGGGAGACAGTCCCACAGCGAGGTAAAGCCCTTACACTTTGGAGTCAGACGCCCCAAGTATAAGTTCTGGGTCCTGACTTGCTGGTTGTGTGAACTTGAGTTGACATAACTTCTTAAGCCTCGCCTGCCTCATGTGTGAACTGAAGGAGGAAACCGGGATTGGGCTCAATGGATCACATCTCACAGACGCACTGAACTCCCCTCCCAGCAGCCAGAGCGCTTTGCACCCAGCGGCAACGCACTCACTCCCTCCAACAGGCCCAGAGGTCTCGCCTCCCCACGCCTGCCAACACCAAGCACCCTTTCAGGAATGGTCACATCGATTATGAAAGCAGGGCATCGTTCCAACCTCCGCAGCTGTATGCTGCCTGGCCCCAGCTCGCTCAGGCCCCGGAGAGCCCTGTGCAGCTTGGAGCACAGAACCTTCTAATGAGCACCCACCCACCTTCCCCTCACAGCTGGTACCAGCTGCTCGTTACCCCACTGTGGAGCTGCCAGGGTCTCCCTCACCTGACTGTGAGGCCCCTTGGGGGTACCCGCACCCCACGCACTGGCTGTAGACGCAACTAAGCACCTCCCCCTCCCCATTCTTCTCCCAGCCCACCAGCATCTTCTCCCAGGGAACTGGATTTTACACACGCACACACTCACGTGAGCGCACACACGCTTCTTCCTTTTCTTTTTTTGGCTCTTCACATGTCACCAGAGCTAACACTTATAAACTGAGCCTATAAACTTGACCCTGAAAGAGAAGCTGTAAACTCTCTCATCCGGGGATCTCCAGACCGACGCTGAACACACGCTGGGAGAAAGGAGATTACTTCCTACTCCCTGCTGCCTGCTTCCTAGATCTTTCCACCCAGATTCTTTGGCCTAAGACAAGTACCTCAACTCCCATCCCCAGCTGCCTCCTGGGAGAAATCGACCTGAAATTGGGTGCCTTGGTGTAGGAATCTGGAGGCATCCACAGCTGGGCTCAACCTAGAACTCAGGGAAGGAACTAGGCTTCATGGTGTCAGCCAGGACCAAGAAACCCAACCCCGGCGAGCTTGAGAGGAAAGGAACGCATTGACTCACATAGCCGGGAAGGGCCAGCGGTGGACGTGGACCCAGGGCTCAAACGCTCCCATGTGTCACCATCGCCCTCTCCACCCCCTCTTCCTGCTTCCACACGAGTCGCCCTTGTTTGTTTCCTCTGCCGATGGGAAGCTTCCTGCAGAGAGTCAGGGAGCTGGCCGGGCAATTCCATCAGCCCCGAAGAAGAAGAGCACCCCTCTCCCAGCGCAGGGAGGACTCCCGTGGGTCCTGGTTGGCCACGTGCCCAACCCTCCAGTCCCGGGGCTCGGTCTGCTTCCAGAAGGAGGAAGATGGAGGAAAGTGTGCTGCAGGCAAAAACAGGAGCTACAACAGTCCTCTGCATGGCAGCTATTTTCAAACATGCGAAACTTCACCTCTGTGTCAAAATAGAGCCCGAGTGCTCTAACGTACGGGAAGAGTCTGGGAGGCTGAGAAGGCTGCCAAGAAAAGCCATTCTGCAAACAAAACGGTGTGTGCTAGAAGGACAAGGAACCTCCTGGAAAGCAGTTTGTAGCAGGCTTCCTTGAGAGCACTGGCATCTCCTGACCTTGGCTGAGGAGCCCCTGCTCTCATCTAGGCGGAGCCAGGGTTGCTTTACTTGGGCATTGTGCAGGAAGGGAGGGCTCAGGGCTCCCTCCACCCCTGACTCTCCCCCTTAGAGTGACCCCTGAAGGTGGCTCAGAGCAGCAACCCACCGCCTCGCTGGAGAAAACTCCACCGTCTTCTACAGAAGGAGGCCTGCCTCTGGCTCATTCCTGCTTCAAGGCCTCAGCCAGGTGGGCTCTCCTTCATCCTGTCCCTGCAGGTCCACGAGGAGTGTGACCGTGGGTCCTCGGGTTCTGGTCCAGACTTCCACCGTGAATGATATGGGCCAGCCGGCCTCCCCAGCCAAGGCCCCTCTAAAGTAAGCACATCCCACAAAGAGAGATGAGCACTCCTCCTGTTAGCAGGCTTTCCCCTCACCCTGGAGTAACAGTAGGCTCTTGCCCCACCCCGACCCCCACGTGCCGAGACACCTCCAGCTCTTCTGTGCCCTTCCTGAGGCCACAGACAGTTTGAATGAGAAAGCCAACCCCAGCGTGAGGAAGTGCCCAGTGCAGGTTGGATCGGCAGGGTATGCAGCGGATAATGAAGGGAACAGTAAAGGCAGCCAACACCAGAGGAAAACCAGGGACAGAACTGGGACGGAGGCAGCAATAAAAGTGATGATGAAAAAAACAACAGCTATATTCCTTGAGCACTTACTACACGCCAGGCCTTAAGTGCTTTAGATGCATTAACTCAGTTATTTGTTAGTTTTAAATGTACAAATGCCCTCCAAGATATTTCTTAACTACAAAGAGAAAGTACCTTACAGAGGAGAAACCAGGTTAAACAAAGGTTAAAATTGCCAGGAATGGGACATATTGACACCAGGAGTCCCCAACAGGATGCACTGGGGACAAAACACCACCTCTGTGGTATTCTTGCCAAAAATACAAAACCTCATGCAAATCGTGAGAAAACATCAGACAAGCCCAAGTTGAAGGACACTGTACAAATAACGAGTACTCTTCAAAAAGATTAAAGTCAGGAAAGGTTTAGAAACTAATAGATTGCAGAAGGCCAAGGAAAAATAACTACATGTAATGTGGGACCTTGAACAGGAGCCTAATGGACATTAGTGGAAAAAATTAGTAAAATCCCCGTAAGGTCTGTAGTGTAGGTAATAGAATTAGAGCAGTACTGATTTCCTGTCGTTGGTTGGTTAATGTTCATTTTGATCATTGTGATGTGGTTATGTAAGATGTTAACGTTAGGGAAAGTTGGGTTGGACATATACGGGTACTCTCTGCTCTACAACTTTTCTGGAAACAAAAAATTAATTCAAAATTAAAATTTAAAAATTATTTTTGAATTTCAAGTTTTCTAAGTGCAAGATTCCCCAAACAAATCAATCCCATCTCAGAAGAATAACTTACAGGGTTGGTCTACCAGCAACGAAAAACGCCCAGACTTTGAGTAAAGCAGAAAATATTTTGTTTGCCATGTTATTAAAAATCTGCCACAGCCGAGTTTTTTAAATTGTTATAATAGCTCCTATTTCTTGAGCAGGTACTCAGTTGCAGGGACCGTGCCAGCTCATTCCAATAAGCACCTCTGCGATTTCTATAAGTGTGACCAGCAAGACAGGCCATGAAACGCCCCCTCCCCCGCCTCATGGGCCAGCGGGCTCTCCATGGGGTTGTGCTGCATCTTCTGTTCATCTTGTTCTCCAATCCAGCAGGACTCCATGAGTGAGAAGTTTCTCTAGCTTTTCTGACCATGCATCACAGCCCCTCCTTCTTCATTCCTTCCACAGTGACTCACTCTGGGAGGCTTTCGAAATCAAATAAATAAAGGCATTTCCCACCAACTCTAAGCCCGACAACTTTAGCCCTCAATACTCATTTCTTACATCCCACAAGAGGAAAAATACATGTGAGATTACCGCTATTTAAGAGGTTCGGGATTGCCCAGGTTTGATCATTTTCTTGGTTCTTCTCACCTTGTGCCTCTCTGGGGTTCTCCCATCTCACCAGCCAGGAGGGTAAGAGCAGACCAGAGGCCACAGAATCTGCAACTCTGGCTCCTGACTGACTGCCGCTCCGGTGTGCTGGGCCTCAAGGTTCCGACGGGCAGGACAGACAGGACTTGAGCCTTGTTGCCATTCTGGACCGTGGCACCTGTTGTCTGCCCCTGGGTCTCTGCACGGTAAGACTTCCTGCTAGGCCCCTCCAAGCCTGCCCCTTGGCTAACTTTGCTATGTGCCAACAAAATTCTGCGTTTCCATCCTCTTCTCTGCCCACAGACTGGAAATAAATCATCTGATGATTGGTTAACATCTCATGACTGTATCCCATTTTGCAATGAGGTGGTACAAGTGGGAAGAGGCATTCTGAGTCCAGTGCCTTGAACCCTTGAACGAGAGGAGGAAGAGTCCAGAGGGCCACTGATTCAAAGGAGGCGAGCGCCAGGTCTTTGTCCAGGGAGAGCTTGGGTAGGACCAGACCGAGGCGAGGAAGGCCTGGCCACCTCCCACCCACTCTGGAATTTTGGGCACCTGAAGGGGTGCTGCCTGGGCAGGGTCGGGTGTCTGTGAACAAGCCCCAGAGCCCCCTTCCCCGGGCCAGCCCTCACTCCCACCCCACCCGTCAGTAGCTGCAGCACAGGGGACAGCGTGGAGGACAGGGCAGGGGGAGACAGCTCTGGCCCAGGCCCTTTCAGGCCAGTTCCCGTTGTCACCACCAGGATAATAAAGACAAACAAGGGAGGGAAGGAGAGGTCTTGTGCCAAGGCAGTCAGAGGAGGGTTGAGGGTGCTTTGAGGGGGAGCACAGGGCAGATATCGACAAGGACAAGGCAAGGTAGCAAGTGCTCTGACCCCGACAACAAAGGAACTGACCTTGAATACTAATCTTCTTCCTTGATCGGAAGGGCATTCAAACATCCACTACGCTCCTGGGCAACCCAGAGCCACTTGGAGGGGAACTGAAGGTCTGCACCCCACCCCTACCTGCCCTAGAGGTAAAAGCATTCAAAGAGACCAGGAGCCAAGGGACAGTGCTTTTAAGTCAGGGGGAAATTTACCATAGAAACCATAAAATGGAACCTCTCCCATTTCGTAAGGCCTGCCCCAGACCTGGGGCCTCAGGGACCCATTTCCCCAGGATGGGGGGTAGGGGCAGGGGGGACATCTGGGGGGTCTGGCTGTGACCCTAAGTCTATAAAGTAGACAAGTGTGACCCCGAGAGTGTGCTGGGCTTCAAGGCAGATCTGTCCCTACAGGGAGAAGCCAGGTAGGCAGGTCCTGCAGAGGAGGAAATGAGTGAAGGGCAGGAGGGCGGCAGAGGAGGAGAGGTGGGCGAGAAATGAACTCGGAAGGTTTCCCATTGGTTTCTTCACTGGAGGTAGACTGAAGAGTGGGGTTCAGTGGTGGGAACACTGGGGAGCGGCGCAGCAGGAGGACCCTAAGGGAGAGGCCAGGCAGGAGGCTGTGGGAGCAGCGTGGGCAGCTCAGGACCAGGGAGCCGACAGGATTAAGGAGCACAGGATTCTGCAGCGGCGCAGATGGACGAGGAGTGCCTGCCATACAGGGCAGGCAGGAGAGCACGGAGTGAAACGCCGCAGAGGTCAGGGACCAGGAGGGACAGCCTGGGGACCCCAGTTCAGAACAGAACGCGGTCACGAGTGCTGGCCTCCTCCCACTACTAAAATCACCTTGAAATGACAATAAGGGAGACAAAAATGAAGAAACCCAAGGCAGCGCTGGCAACGAACATGGTACCAGCAACAGAAAGATTTCCTCTCGGAAAGATGGAAAACACACGGAATTTTATCAATGGACAAACCAGAAGGAAAGCACAGTCCAGAACATGAACGAGAAAAGGCTGCAGGGGTTACGCGGCTGGCCTTCCCATGGGAGCCCCACAGAAGCTCCCAGGTTCGAGGCGGCAATGGGGGTGATTTGACTGAGGGCCTGGCTGCACACCATCTGGACCAGCACTGCCCCCCACCAAACACACACACACACACACACATACGCACGCACGTGCACACACATATCTACACAAGTTGGGTGAGCATGAGCTCAGATGCTTACATGCTAGGAAATGTTCCCTAAACTGAGCAGAGAGATGCAGTATGTGGGTTGGGAGAAGCTAAGCAGAACACCCCAAACAAGCCCAGAGCAAAAAGAGGAAAGGCAGCTCCAGCTTCTGGGGTCAAATCTACCTGTTCCCCACCTGCTCAGTCCCTGAAAGGACATCAGCCTAAACCAAGACACACACGCATACAAACCCTCACTCCAAATGCAGGGAAGTGGACTTTTGGGTGAATAGCCCTGAAAAAGAAATCCTTCTCAGGAACTTATACAAGTCAGTTCAATCTTTCATTCACAAAAATGGCAAATAATCGCTTAATGTTCTCTTCATAACCAAGCCCTTAGAAAATCCATGGATTATCAAAATAAAAGTCTAATTTGTTTTCTTATAGGAAGTCATTGCATCCATAAAGAACAGGCGGCTATGGAAAGAGGAGTATTCAGAGAACAAGATATTCCTTTCGAAATTTTTTTTTTTTTCACACACACACACTGTATTTTATTTTTACAAGAGATAAATAGCCTGACACCAAGCATTGTACATGGATGACCACAACAAAAGCAACAATGATTGCAATTACCAAACATGAAACACACTCATATTATGCGATAATATTGACATTCAGTCCAGTAATCCTCCACTGTAACAGCTCCTTTACTTTGCAGTGAAAATTGATTTGTATATTCTTTGCCTCTGAGTCCTTGTGGGATTTTTTTTTTTTTAATTCAAACAGAAAGTCACAAAAATTATACTCATCCTCATCAGTTCACTCAGTCCCATGTAATTTTTTAAAAAAGTAAAAGACATAGCCAAAATAAATAATTTCTGTAAAGGGCTAAGTAATAGAACAGTTATGACTGAAAACTAAATTGTTTCTCTTATGGACTGTAGTGATAGTTACAGCACAACCCTAATCTACTCAAAATCATAGCACACTTGAATGTCCAATAGAACTGTTACAAAAAATAGCCCAGCCCCCCACCACCCCCCGCCCCAGGCTGGAGGAGGGATCCTTCTGACACAAGTTTTCTGGACTGTTCTTCAGAGATGTCCCAGGGGCTGAGCTCCAGTTCCATGGTGCCCGTTGGCTTAACACACACTCCTATTGGCTGTCAGCCTTCCCAACATCACTTCACCATGGACCACGCACCTGCACTTCCTAAAACACTAACTTGAGCTGGAATCCTCCTCTTTAAGATCTGTTTCTGGAAGAACCCCAACCAAGGGTAGGATAATATTTTTTTCATTTTGATATAATTATTTTAAAAGAAGAGGTGGTTGAAGTTGGTACCAGGATCAGAGTTACTGATGGCCTTTCAATAGAATGGTTAGGAAAGCCAATTTGGGGAAGGGCTTGGATGATGAGCTGGAAGAAAGTGTTAGTTGAAGACAGGCTAGCGATGGGCTGTATACAGGATGGTAGGATTCCAGAGCAATGAGTGAGCCCATGCTGACACTGAGGATGCAAGTTCTTCACGTGGCCGGCTTACTGCTTGCGTAGGATGAAAGAGCATTTCCCTGATACAGGGCAGCTGTCGGGAAGCTGCAAGCACCATTGTTCAACCGCCTGGCCCCTGACTTCGAAATAAGCCCTTGGATTACAATCAAATTAAAAACTCTACTTCTGCTGCTTCAGCGCAATCAATACATTCCCTTTCACAATGCACACAGACAGGAAGAAAACAACTGCCAAAGCTCAGAAGCCACTACTATGGTTGCTTGGGTGAAAACTCCTAAACACAGATTAAAGTGAGAGAAGCAGGAAATAAACCTAAACAGGGCTCTATCTTTCAAATAAACCTAAATGAAGCTTCATCTTTCAATTTAAGGGCATACACACACACACACACACACACACACACACACACACACACACACATATACACACACACACACATACACATATACACACACTAATGCAGTACTTCAATTATTCTAAGATGTAATATTTCATTTTTTAACACCCCCGCAATTGAGGCATATCGTACAATTGATACAAATCATATTGGGCTTTTTAGTGGTATATAAAAAGTACTGAATCTTACAATTAATAAATATGGAATTTCATATGTGATGTGAACAAACAAGATTTTAGGGCCTCCTTAAAGACAAAAGTGCCTCATTCTTGGCCTCTACCTTTCAAGATATTAAGGGCGGGCTTCCCTGCTGGCGCAGTGGTTAAGAATCCGCCTGTCAATGCAGTGGACACAGGTTCCAGCCCTGGTCCGGGAAGATCCCACATGCCATGGAGCAACTAAGCCCGTGCGTCACAACTACTGAGCCTGCACTCTAGATCCCGCGAGCTGCAACTACGGATCCCGCGCGCCTAGAGCCTGTGCTCCGCAACAAGAGAAGCCACCGCAATGAGAAGCCCACACACCGCAGTGAAGAGCAGCCCCCGCTCACCGCAACCAGAGAAAGCCCGCGCACAGCAATGAAGACCCAACGTAGCCAAAAATAAATACATTTATTAAAAAAAAAAAGATATTAAGGGGGGAAAGAAACTTTCAAGTGTATTGAGACCTAAATAAATTATGATAAATATTTTAATTTTTCAGATTGTTAACCCTAATTAGGTAAAGCTCAGTTTCAAAATTACTTGGCAGATGACCCTAGCATTTAAAAAATAAAACTAATACAGAATTAACATAAAGGAAAAACTAATTTATCCTATAACCTAGACAGCCTAGCACATGAAGTATTTACTTTCCTGTTCTAAACAAGACTTTTTACTTCACCTGACATTTTTCTTAACGCAAATCACAGAAAAGTTAACTTTTGGCCCAAGTAAAGGCTTCTTTCATTTCAGCTTTCCTGGAAGTGAAAATAAGCCATCCTTTACCTTCATAAATGCATTCTCCCTTCCTGCATCTAAGGGAAACAAGATAACCCAGAACATCAGACTTCCAGACCATACCAATCAGGAGTAGAAAAGTAGGAGGTGGTCACACTTTGGGTGCCTTTAATTCTGGATTCAACTTCAAGTGAGACTCAAACTTCCTGCCCTTCTTTTCCACTCTCTCTCAACCAACTCAAGAAAGGAAACCAGGGTCAGGGATGGAAATATGCCATTCTGGTCTCTTTCATCCTTTTCCTCTTAAGGTGTGGTTGGGTTTATGAAAAGTCCAAACTCTGGCAATGCTCATTTAGCCTTTTTGGCCCTCAAACTCAAAAACAACATGACTTGGGAGTAACCATGAAAAAAGGTCCAAAAAGCAGTTTCCACTGAGGCCTCAGTTATTGAACAGTTCTCTAAGAATGAATTAGGCTGTGATGCTTACATCCAAGAGATGGAAGCTCAGGTGAGAATCCAGCTCATGGACACCAAGAGCGCTTGCATGGGATCAGTCAGTACCAACACTGAGCCCAAGCATGTGGAAAGCTGTAACATCTAGTATCCCTTTGCTGAAAAGGGTCATCCCATGAGGTCGATGACCAGTGTTGTGGGCTCAGGTAACGACTGCATGAGAGCTTCTGTCAAATAAAGAAAAGCCAGAGAGCATCTCACCCACCAGACATTGTCAGCACCAAGGAATGATGTTCGAATAATAGCACATGTCAAGAGGAGGCTCACCAAAGGCCCTCCGTGGTCCTCCAAACATGTTTCAAAACCTGCTACATCTCTTCTTTCTCCGTAGACTTGAAATCTCAGTGAAGGAGACTCCCTACAAGAAAAAAATTAAATCTTCCTCAGAGGAGAAATCTATTACTTAAGAGCACATGGTCAAGTTACACGGACACAAGCAATTTGTGAACCAGTTGCCTATGAATGCTCTGAGAGCTTCATTACTCTTCTCTAAACCTGATGTGGTGATGTGGCCACCACCCTCTACTCACAACCACTGGAGGAGAGAGGTCAGATGCAGGCACATGAACCCTTTAGAAGGACCAAGCTTACAAATCTTCAAACCCACATCGAGTATCTGTGCCCTCATACTCGCTCACATGTATGGCCTCAACATTCCCACTAGGAGAGGACAGTGTGCTACATGTTCTCACAACACTAATCCTTCTGTTTTTTGAGTTTCATCCAATGCCTACTTGTTTTTAATTGAGCGTTAGCAGTTTCTTCTCAACAAAAGTCTAGGAAAGAAACTTGAGCGGTCAAAGATGCTCTCTGTTTCATCACCATGGATACAAACCCCAAAATGGACACGGCTTAGGATGATACAATCTTTAAGACGCTGCTCCATTCCACTCACTCCATTTTCAGTGAGTATAAAGAGTTAAATCCTTTATACTCACTGAAAGTGGAAGCATAAATAAGTATTCATACTCCTCTCTACAGACTCTACATGGGAAAGCGCTTTTAAGAATTTTAAATACAAAGACAGATGAAAAGGTATAGTTCAATATTACTGTAATAGTTTCTGGGGGGAAGAAATGGCCTCTTTGGGGAAAATGTAATTAAATGCTGGAAACAGAGATTATAGATTACACATTACACGTGACAATTAAAAATATGGTGACTTTATTTCCATCTTCTTACAGTCCCCAGTATCACATCTGGTAAGAATCTTCATATCTATAACACAAAAATGTCTCAAGAAAGCATGTTACAAGACAGTATATATAAGCAACAGTTTGGCAGAATTCTAGTTCATATCCCCCCCGCCAAAATTTTTAATTCAAAAATAACAATTAACTTTATTTAACATATGTTATACTTACTACTTAAAATACCATGCTCTAGTTAAATAATTCATCAACAACACTGTATACAAATAAAATATTACACAAAATATATTTTAAGAAAATGTTTTGGTATTTGATCTGAACAATAAATAAAAACACAGGCACTTCTACACTGAGACAGGAAAGCAGTCACTACTCAGGATAATAATTTTGTATAAGCAACACATAATCATGTGGCAAGAATAGAATTCTGCAGTTTTAAACTGACAAACCACTGATAAAAAGGTCTGCAACTTCAATCTTTTCACTTAAAGTTCAAAAGTTACACATGCTTTCCTGGTCCACAATGAAAAATCATAAACACAATATGGTTACCAGGGTCAATTCAATCTTCAGTTTGAAGATTATGGAATCATACTCATTATTTTCAAATACTAAAAAAGAGAGAACTATGACGACACCACCCAGCAAACCAAATACAAGATAGTTAAGCTTTCTCCTTATTATGACCAGAAGACATAACAAGATAAACTGGATGAATGTCACAGGGTGATTCCCATTTTGCAAAACTGATTGATTAGATTAACCCAAGGAAATGTTGGGGTGGCAGGAAATTTCAACAGAAGTTAATTTTTCCAGACTATTTAAAAAATTCATCCAAATTTCATGAAAATAAATGTAATCCCATTTCACAAAAAGCACTGAATCATATATCAGTGTCTTTGTAGCCAATAGGTTTATGAATACCTAAATTGCAGATAATCCACTCATTATAATGGGAAATAGGATTACCATCATATGAGGGCAAAACAAAAATAACTTAACACGATCAGATTCCAGAAACATGATTTCAGATGACAAGGGGGACAAGTTAGAAAATAATGACCACTAGCCAGCAGGAAGGGTCAGAACCATTCGTCCTGTCATATCCTACATAAAAATTAGGATCTTCTGCTTTCCCTCTTCAGAAAGCACTACATTGAAAGGTTTAGAGGCCCTCATATGGATACTACTCATAAAGGCAGTTTTGATGGTTTTACATAGAAATTACCTCTAATGTGAGAGAACACAACATGGGAACTATTCGAGATACATCTTTCTATGCAAAATTTAGTTCTGTACATAATTTAGCAACTTAAATGAGCATTTTGCAACCGAGACCAAATATCAATCATCTCTTGAGGTTTTCTACTATGTACCAACATCAAACCTACATAGGAACAAATGTTATTCCTGTTTTTCTCTTCTATATCAAATGTCCTGAAGCCTTTGTGTTTCTCTGGAACGAGGCCAAGTTTCTGAAGGCACATTCCAGTATAAACGTCATCGATGGGGTAGAGAAGGACCTGGTCAGTTACATTGTATAGCCTCAGGGCCAGGTGGCCGGAGTACAGGAATCCACCTCCCCCTGCATAAGGCGGGTAGACGCCCGTGTAAACAACTTCCGGGATGTAGTACTTGAGTTTCTTATCCCGATGAGGTCCAGCATTGTGAATCACATCACCTATAAACAAATCTTTGGCTTTGTTCTTGGATAAGCTATTCAAGTGATTCAGGATGTGATGGGTGTTCACAAAAACATCATCATCGCCCTTGAACACGAACTCAGCATTTGGGCAGGAAGTGCTCACCCACCTGAGAAAGAGTACTTCTTTCAGAGATAAGTTAAAGAAGGTGTCTCTGTAGTTCCACATAAGAATGTCTTGGTGTTTCTCACTCTCAAATTTCAGCATATCTGAAAGGTCAGGATGGTTGTCCTCTGGGGAGGTCTGGCCCAGTAAGAAGACTCGCACCACTGTTTGGTTCCCCACATTTGTTTCTTTCCCCCAAGATTCCCGAATCGCTTGCCTTCTGTCGAAATGTGAAGTAAGGGACTTAATCGCCAGCAATAAGAAGGGCTTCTTTGCACACTTATCGGGTTGATCTATAAGCAGTGAATAATTTCGACATCTCAAATACAACAGAAAGTCTTTAAATCTGTCTGGCAAACTGTCGAAACCTGAAACTACTGACGTGACCCTCAGGTCAGGTTCACAATAATTCAGATGGCTTATGTTGGAAAATCCGTATGCTTCCCCTGTCTGGTTGGCTAACATGTTCAAAATGGGATTGTACTTCCTGTTCAGCTTTTCTTGTTCCCTGTTCCAATATGCCTTGGGAGGGTCAGATATCTTCCAGAACTTTTCTTTGGGTATTATTACTTCCCCTTTTCCATTTTTTTCTTGGCTACTGCTTTTGGAGACTTCCACAATCAAATAAATGAAGACATTTACCATCATCAGGATTCCCAACAACTTTATTCTTCGACGTCCAACACTCATTTCTCATATCTGAAATAAAAGAGAGGAGCATTGTATTGATTAGATTATTATTAATTGCATTTGCTCACATGTCACTTGCCTCTTTTATGTCCCCCGGAATAGCGGTTTAGAGCACAGATTCTAGACTTGCACTGCCTGGGTTCAAATCATGGCCCTATCATCCTATTTCAAGCTCTGTGACCTTGGGCAAGTTGTATAACCAATGTCTCAGCTTCTCCATCTATAAAACGGGGATAATAACCCACTTCATAGGACGGTTGTGAGAGCTATATGCCTTTATATGTAAGCTTTTAAAACAGTGGCTGGCCTATAGCGAGCTGTGTATAAATGACCCTTAACGCTGTGGCCGTTTTGGACACCGGAGGGCAAAGATACGAATTAACTAGATAATTCACAGGTGCTTCAACTTCCTTGCTTACACAAGGACATATACAAATCAGTGTGCTGCACACGGATGTGCTCACAATTCATAAAAACAAATACAGTTTATATTTGTTATTATGTACATACCTGCACACACACAAAACTGTATTTATGTGAGTTGCAACATGTGCAGTTCCATGTCATTCACTCTGATCCCCTATTTTACTCTTATTTTTTTTTAAATGGTGGCCACAACCTTGAATTGTTTCCTGACCTTCCATTTTACAGATGAGGAAACCAAGGCAGAAAGATTAAGACACTTGCCCAGGGCTGCAGGGTTAGGAGGTGGAGGAGACACTAACCACACTGAGTGTTCAGAGAGATGAAACCAGCTTCACACCAGCTTCATCCAAATCGCCCACAACTGAGACCAACCAAAATGTCATCAACAGAAGAATGGATTATGAAACTGTGCTATATTCATACACTGGAACAACCCTTAGCAATAAAGAGGAAAACTACTGCTACGAGCAACAACAGTGTAGTGAGGGAGAGACAGACCTCAAACTCCATTTACGTTAGGTTCAAGAAGGCAAAATTAATCTAGGCCCTAGAAATCTGAGAGTGATAGGGGTAGGGGTTTTGAATGGAGAGAGTCAGGAGGGGCCTTCTTGGGTATAGAAATATACTGCGTATGTCTTGATCTGGATGGGGTTTCATGGGTGTACACATTTGTCAAAACTCAAACTGTATTCTTAAGATCCCTGCTGTTTATAGCAAGAAGAAAAAGAGAAATGAAAATGACATTTTAGTGAAATATCAAAGGCCAAGAATAGATTTCAGGCTGTGGGCAACAGAACAAAGAAAGAGTAATGAGATGGTTTGCTGGGGTTGTAACTGCAGAGTTCTAACACTGGTGAGACAGATGGCCCAAGAACAACCAGTTAGATAAGCTTGACATTAAAAGACAACCCCAGGGGCTTCCCTGGTGGCGCAGTGGTTGAGAGTCTGCCTGCTAATGCAGGGGGCACGGGTTCGAGCCCTGGTCTGGGAGGATCCCACATGCCGCGGAGCAACTAGGTCCGTGAGCCACAACTACTGAGCCTGCGCATCTGGAGCCTGTGCTCCGCAACAAGAGAGGCCACGACAGTGAGGGGCCTGCGCACCGCGATGAGGAGTGGCCCCCACTTGCCACAACTGGAGAAAGCCCTCACGCAGAAATGAAGACCCAACACAGCCATAAATAAATAATTTTTTTAAAAAAAAATAAATAAATAAAATAAAATAAAGGCAGGAAAAAAAAAAAGACAACCCCAAAAAGTGGAATGGCAATACTCGGTAAAGAATTTTCTTATCAGGTTGGGACCTCTCTGGTGGCACAGTTGTTAAGAATCCGCCTGCCAATGCAGGGGACACGGGTTTGAGCCCTGGTCCGGGAAGATCCCACATGCTGCGGAGCAACTACGCCCGTGCGCCACAACTACTGAGCCCATGTGCCACAAGTACTGAAGCCCGCGAGCTCTAGGGCGCGCGTGCCGCAACTACTGAGCCCACATGCTGTAACTACTGAAGCCCGCGTGCTGCAACTACTGAAGCCCAGGCGCCTAGAGCCCGTGCTCCGCAGCAAGAGAAGCCACCGCAAAGAGAAGCCCATGCACTGCAACGAAGAGTAGCCCCCGCTCACCACAACTAGAGAAAAACCTGTGCACAGCAACGAAGACCCAATGCAGCCAAAAATAAATTAAAAAAAAAAAAAAAAAAGGGGCTTCCCTGGTGGCGCAGTGGTTGAGAATCTGCCTGCCAATGCAGGAGATACAGGTTCGAGCCCTGGTCTGGGAATATCCCACATGCCGTGGAGCAACTGGGCCCATGTGCCACAACTACTGAGCCTGCGCATCTGGAGCCTGTGCTCCGCAACAAGAGAGGCTGCGACAGTGAGAGGCCCGCACACCACGATGAAGAGTGGCCCCCGCTCGCCACAACTAGAGAAAGCCCTCGCACAGAAACGAAGACCCAACGCAGCCAAAAATAAATAAATAAATAAATAAAAATTTAAAAAAAAAAAAAAAAAAAAAAAGAATTTTCTTATCAGGTTAATTCTACAGTTGAGAATTCATCCTCAGAAAAGAATCCCAAAGAAGTATTGCTTCTCAGGCACGGTGCATTATCTTGATACAGGGAGCCTCTGAAGTAGGTATTGTTACTTTTATTCCCATTTTATACCTGAGGAAACAGATTTAAAGAAGTAACTGTGTTAAGGGCAGAGCTGGAATCCTAGCCAAGGTGATGGGGGTTCTAAGACCACCATGTCAAATGGTAGCCACTCTTCTCTGACCTCTAGAACAAAGTGGGTTTTTTTATTGGGGGGGGGCTGCAGTTAATAAACATTGATTCTTCTAAAATTTCAATACAAAATGTGAAAGTTCAAAAAGGATGGTGTAAAGGAAACAGTTTGGTATCACTGGAGGAGCATGGGATCTTGTTTATTTGTTTTTTTAAAATTGAAGCATAGTTGACTTACAACATTATATTAGTTTCAGGTATACAACATAGTGATTTGCTACTTTTATAGATTATACTCCATACAAAGTTATGATAAAATATTGACTATATTCCCTGTGCTGTCCATTACATCCTTGTAACTTAATTATGTATTTTAATCAAGGGTAGTGTTTATTTATTTATTTGTTACTATAAGATTTAAAAATTCACTGGATTCTAACAAATACTCTCAAGGCAGAAGTATTTGTCATGCTGAGAATGCTGTGACGTTATCACTATGTTGAACAGCCCAGATTAGATCAATGGGAATTCACAAACTGTTCTGCATCTCTTAAAATCTGTCCAGTAGATCCAAATCTAGTTGCTTGTATTTATCACTGCCAAACACAGTTTTGGTTAAGGGCATATAAGCAAAAGATGTTTTTACAAAACCAGTCCCTCCACCATACCTTCCACGCCCCAAAGCCTCTACACAGCTAGACAACATGGCAGACGATAAAGTTACGTGGGTGCTCTCAGCTCACCCAGGTAAGCAGTCTCCCATCACCACTCCATTCTCCCCTCACTTCTCAACCACTACGCACCCTCCACTCCTCAAGAATCCCACTACTGAGGTACCAAGAAAGGGCCTTCTTAAACTTCCTCCAAAGAAGGCGGTAAGAAAAAAAAGGAAACCCCACAAGATATTCCCTACTCCTTAATTATAGTTATAAAGGGCCCCGAGTCACACACAACCTGAATAATTCATAAGTCTATGGTCCATGCCCTCCTTAGGTCAGCTCCTTTCAAGTGAGCCTCTGAGCACACCTTTTATGCAAACTGAAGGCCAGTACATCTTCGGCACCCTAAACCTCTTTGTTATGGGCCTAACTTGCCAGGACAGGAGAGCTCAAGTGGACACTTGGAATGTATTTGTGTGGGTATCTGATACAATTAAAGAATTAGTCATCTTATTAGCAGATAAATCATGGATAGTTTTAAGTTGGTTTTTTTTTGGCCTCCAGATTCGAGACAAAACACTTTCCAAAAACAAACCATTCTCTCTGAATTAGGATAACTTTCCTAAAGCTGAAGTAGCACTTGACCCAGTATCACTGGTCTTGCCCTTCATGTGAACAGGCTGAAAGGAGGACAAGGAAAAGGGTGAGGGTGAACAGAGAAAGACTACAATGAGCAAGAAGGTCTGGAAGGGAAAACAGCACGCGCTATGAACAGCTAACTACTTGGCAGAAACTTTCAACTCAGAAAAGGAGTATGGATATCAGTAGACTATTCCTGAAATTTCTACAGTAAAACAGCAGAGCTTAAGGGAGAAAAAAAAGAGAAGCACAGTACTTTTACATAGCAGGTCGTGAACCTATAAGTTAATTTTCCTAGGAAAAGATTCAGGGTGAATAATATAATTCCAGATAAATGAGCCAGCTATGCATCCAGACCTATGGATACCAGCAATCCAGCCAGAACCATCTGAAATGATGACGTGAAGTTTCGTATCACGAAAAGCACCAATCCTTTCAGGAATACTTTGAAGAGTGCATTAAGCTTGCTGACCCTGGCCAAGGTTTCCAGCTTCATCACAGCAATTCAGGCTTTTATTTCTGCCATCAAGACCCAGCCAGGACCTCCCATATTCTCGGCCAAGACAGGGCTTTGTGGCTCTCAAAGGGACACCATCCTCCCCTTGTTTCAAGGATTCGAGTCCTTGATTCAAGGATTCCACTTTCAAAGGATTCCAGAACATTTCCTGTCCATTTCTCATCTGTGCCCCCTCAGGGAAGCTGAGAGGATACCACTTCACCAGGGAGAAAAACAGAGGCTCCAAGAGGGTTACAACTGGGCTGCCTAAATGTCACCACAGAGTTAAGAGGTAAGGCCAAGATGACACAGTCTTCTGGCTCCTAATCCAGGGCTTTTTGGATCTCCTCCTTTTTCTACCAGGCATGGCCACATTCTTGTAACCCGGTCCAGGTCAACAGTGAAGTTTCAAGGGCTGGCTCAAGGCTGAAAAGACCCAAGGCACTGGGTCATGGTACATTTGGTTGTTACAAAGACTTTCCAAAGAAAGGGAAATTGGAGCCTAGAAGCTCCCAGCCCCACTTCTGACAAGGGGCCAGCCTTCCTTTTCTAAATTCCCAAACGTGCAGCTTGGGCTAACTCTTACCACTATTTCTAAAGAGCATTTCTTCCAAACCAACCTGAGAAGGAAGGGTGGGAAAACCACCCAGATTCTCAATTATACATTTCCATCGAGTGTAAATGTCAACTTTCATTTGTGACCGAGGCACAGTCCCTCGCATGAGAACTAGACTCCTACAATAAACCAAAGTTCATGGAAAGGAGGATAAAGCAGTGACCTCCATAAAAATATCTGTGGGAAAAAGCTCTCTGAATATTTGACTAAATATTCCCATTACAGACATAAAACCAATTCCGTGTCCTTTTTTGAGCAGGAAGTTACATTGCTCAAAAAGAATTTTGAGTAAGAAAACCTACCCTGAAGCTAGGGAAGATGTTATACAACCCTCACTGTGAAACACAGAATTTTTACTGTGAGTAACAGAAATAGAAAATCCCATATGCAGACAAAGAACAACCTTAGCTTTCACTTTGTACTTGGGAGTTGACTCTCCCCAACAGAGACTGAACAGTCTTAAAATTTCTAAAACACTTCAGTTGATTTTGTTTAACAACTTCCTTCTTTAATTTGCAATTAAAATATTTAGAAAGGTAGAGACACACACACAAAAATTTGTGTTAGCTGAAAATGGATTATAAAATAGTACAGATGCCATGCTTAAACTATGTGAAAATCCAGATAAGATACCACACAAAAACAAAACCGGGTTAATCAGGGTGGTAGGATTATAAGTTATTTTCATATTCTTTAATGCTGCCACACCATCTTCCCCCTTCAGCAGCCTCTACCACTCACATCTAGACTGCCTGGGACGGGGGCTGGGGCACGTCACACACAAATCCTAATGCCAGGTCCCCATTTCTAGACCCCACATCACTAGCCTGGGCCATGGTCCCCCGGTCCCAGACACTCCAGCCCTGTACTGGACCCTGCGGTGTTCAGCACAGGCTCTGTCACAACATCCATCCCTAGATCACTGCACACCTTTCCGTGGGCCCGTGCTCTCTGCCTGAAGCCATCTATTAGAGAGGCCTCCTCAAAATAATAGTAAAATATGAACACTTATGTTTTATTTTAATAAATACTTAGGTACCACTGTCTATGTGCCAGGCACCAGTGATGCTATGAGGCAGATACTCAGAGAGGAGATTTAACTTGTCCAAGGTCACACAGCAGGCAGATGGCAGAGCCAGGATTCAAACCTAAGCGGCTCCTCCTGAAACTCTAGCGTCTGAGTTTTAAACCATGATACAAGTGAACAGTGCAGCACAGGCTTAGGACGTAAGGAACTAAAAGGATGATGGTCTGATTTTCGATGGTTAATCTTCTTAAAAGATTATTTTAAAAATTGTTTTATTTAAAATTTTTAAAGCTTTATATTTATACATCTGAACCCTCAAAACTACCATCAGTCAAAGTCAGATATGAGAGGTAGGGCAGGGTCATAAGTAACATTTACTGAATGACTATTCTGCAGTCATTTCGCTTCCCAATATGCAGTCTAAACAATCCCAGTGTTTCATTCCTGGACACTAGACTGGGAACCACTGAAGAGGATGGTCCTAAAAGGTTCCCTCCAGTTCTGAAAGCGAAGCGCTGGCCAGAAGACATTTGAATGAGGCCATTCTCACAAAGCTCTGAGTCAGAGCCTGACTCCTGCACCCCAAGGGGCTCCGGCTTGTTAGGCAGACAGCCACGAGTAGCTGGTCAGGGACAGAAGAGCAACCACACCCGGACCCAGTCCAAAACCTGTGCCCAGGACTGCCTTTGCTGCCCGCACCCCCAGTACCAAACTGAAAGATAAAAGAAAGGCAGGACCTTCCTGTAATCAGGAAATGAAATGACCAGCCACCCCATCTAGTCAGGCTGAGGCTTGGAGGCGAGAAATCCAAGTTCCTGATTCGGTCACAGGAGTCTGAGCAGGCGGCCTCCGTGTCCAGGGGCGTCCTGCTTCCTGCTCACTCTCCTGTGCAAACGGGACCCACAAATCCTCCAGGAGATAAAGAGCCCAAGCCCGCTGCCGTAGCACGGGGGCAGGGGACGTGTACGTCATTCTGCCTGCCCAACCTCCCCCATCCTCCCTCCAGAAGCCTGGTGAGAGTGGCTAAATCCTTACTTCCCAGGCTTCTAACATCTGTTGCCTGGTCCTTGCCAGACTTTTCCAGATTCTGCTCAGATAAAGAGACAGGGACAGCTTGCAGCTAAGTGGTTCTGGGGGCCACCTCCCAGCACTCAGGGCAGACAGTGGGGTGGTGATAAGGGTGTGAGTGCAGCAGCTCAGTGGGACCAGAAGAGCTGGGCCATACCTAGAGCTCGTTCCTTAATGGGAGCAAGAAGCCTGGCCTCGGTTCTTGCCTGGGCTGGTGCCGGGGAGCCCCAGGATTCCCCCCACAATCTCACCTAGAAGCTGGCATGAAGCGAGAACATGTGTCTGACTGCTTTCTGGTCTGTTAAGTCCTAGAACAACTGTCAGCTAAATTCAAGGAATTTGTTTCATAGTCATTAGCAGTACCCTTCATGTTCAAAATTTAAAGGGAAAAGTACATATGATGAATCTATTTACCTACATGCCCCCACAGGTGACATTGTACATCAAAGTGTCTATAGGACATGTTTTGGTCCCCATTGATTATAGTTCCCCCAAAACCCAATGTGGCTGATTTTCTCAAATGGTATTTATCATTTAAAATAAAATCAATCACTAAGTTCATTCTTTAAATAAACATGCATAGAATTTTCAGAAAAGGAGAAAGAGGAAAATGTAGTAAACAATGACAGGGAATTAACCCTCCCAGAGGCCATCCTGCCCCTGCCTTTAGTAAAACTGGTAAAAATTTTAGATCTTCATCGTATAAGATTATGTCATTATAAAACAAGCCTCGTAGATGTTTTGAGGATGGAAATGTTCCAGAGCCATAGTTAGTCTGGTACCTGAAGTCAGAGAGCCCAGAATTAAATTCTGGTTATGCTACCTACTACTAGCTGTGTGACCTTATGCAAGTTGCTTGACTTCTCTGAGCCCCAGTTTCCTCATTTGTAAAATGGGGATGATATAACCTACCACACCAGGGTGTTGTCTACCGTGCATTGGGCTTTCAATAGTTTTCCTTCACGGGTTCTGATTCCTCCTCCAAACACTAAGCATACTTCTCAAGTTTTGTCATTCATTGCCTCTTTCACAAATATTCTCTCTCTAGAAACCCATCTATCCATCGTCTTAAACATTACCTCCAGAAGAAGTATCACAAGTTGACCCAGCTAACTCCAGATAGTAAATGCCGCGTGGAGTTTCTCTTCCTGGGTCCCCCATCGGCGATGGATCAACTTCCCATGTGCACTCCCCAGCAGGACCTTGAATTGCTTCTCCCCCCTGCTTTCCACATCCAGCACATCTGTGTTCCCACCTCTGTAACATCACTTGCCCCTCCTCCTCGCCTGTCCTGTATCCCATTCAGGCTCTGCCACTGGCTACTGCAGGAGCCCAATGCCTTACTTCCCACAGCTCCCAAACATGCCCTGTTCCCCAGCTACTCAGTCTTCAGCCCCTGTACATACATTCCCTTCTCATGCTGTTCCCTGGTTTGGTCACCACCACCAACATGGCACGGCTCCCTCACAGCCTAACTGTAACTGTGTTGTCTTCTAAAACTCCTCTCTTCTCCATTCCTGGAGCTTAGGGCTTCATGGCTTCTTCCCCTCTTCTGCGAGTTCTCCTGCCCAAGGTTATGCCCCAGCCTAAATACCAGCCTCATTCCTCCAATCTTCTCACTCACATGCCCTTCTGGTCCCTTTATGATGATCTGTGCTTCCTTGCACGCCAGCTCCTGCCAACATCCTCCATCTCCACACCATATACACTTGAACCTCCAACCACAGCAAACACTTTTCTCTTCCAGAAAAATCCCAGCTTCACTCTGCCACCTGAGGAGTGCCCTCTGTCTGCCGTGCCTTCCTGAAGAGCTTCTACTCCTAAATTAGGTCAAGTGTCACTCTTGAAGAGCCCACCTCCCAGGAGTTAGGGCATCCTCTGTGATCAAGGTCTTCACCCTGCACCACCATTACCCCAGCACATGGCATCTGAGAGTCATTCAGCATTTGCTGAATAGAAAGGTATTTGGGTCATCTGGTCAAGTTCACTGAATACAGATGTTCAGTAGAAATTAGATTAATTAAATATACGTGCCCTTTCTCCAAAGAGATGACACAGGAAAAATCACTTATATGTGTGCTTGTCAACGACACATATGTATTTAAAGAAATCTGTCTCACCTGGGCGGGTGCCGGCAAGATTTGAAGAGGTAAACTGTGGTGAAAAGCCCAGCCCAGCCCCTCATTTCCCACAGGCAGTCCAGGCCCTCCAGTGTGGGAATGCAGGAGCGTGGGATTCAGCAGTGCTTCTAGGTGAGGGCTCCATCCCCCCTCTGGCAGCACACCCAAGCCAACTCTCCTTCATCCCATCCCCACAGAGAGAAGCCTCCACATTCCTTCCTGGTGAGGGGAGGACCTCCAGCAAGTGTTACCCCCACCAAGGCCATGCTAGCAGGGTGAACATGCGTAAAGGAAGGCAGGCCCCGGCACAGACTGGAAGCTTGGGGGCATCTATTTACCTAGGTGGGAAACCGTTTTAGAAAAGAAATGCTGCAATGCAGGCAGTCACTTCTTGGGGAGCTTCACGTGTTCTGGAAGCCCTTCTTAAGAGCCTGTACATGGCTATGGTTTGGTAAGTGTTTCCCCTCCAAGCTCCAGGACCTATGTACAAACCAGTATAGTCTGGCAGGCTCTCAACAAGCCCTCAGAGATATCCCTAGAAGATTTCTCTTTGATTCATCCTTCCGTTTGCTTAGTTGGGTTACATGGAATGTATTTCAGTCTGGGTCCCATCAGGAGGCAGAAACCACACAGTAATTCAAGCAGGGGAAGTTTAAAAATATAATAATTGAGTAACTATAAAGATGGAATAGAACTCTAATGCCCTGCACCAGATGAAAAGTACCCAAAAAAGGACAAGCGTGGAAGAAAAGTTCAGAGCTTGTTGAAGTAGGTATAGGTGGCAGTTCCTGGGTGCCCAGGCCAGAGATGGTCCGGTCACCAGGAGAGCAGGAACAACCCTCTGGGATGCAGGCACAAAGCCTGGAACACGCAAGAGTCCCCATCAGGAGGGTTTCAGGAAACAAACCTTGCAGACTGCTGGGACGGTGTGCAGAGAGAACGAGGGTGCGGAAGGAGTCGTGCACACACAGGGAGTCCGGCTGCCGCTGGAACAGGAACTGGAGAGGCCTCCCTCTGCAGTAGCTTAGCACGTCAGTGCATGGCTCGGACAGGAACAGCTCAGGGCCACTGCTCAGGACAAAGATCAGGTGGCCAGCTCACTAGACGGCCAGGATCACGGGGCTCCCAGTGTGTATACATGTCGGGGCTGAAGAGAAGCAGCGACCTGGGCTGGGGCCAGGCTCCCCCTTCTACCACGGCTGCCAGAGCCGGAGAGAGGACACAGCAGCCACATGCTGGAGAAAGCTGTGGCCTGCAGACCCGCAGGAAAAACAGCAGGCTCTACAGGAAGCCTGGTTCTAGACTCTGGGAACCAGGAAGGAAAATCTCTTTCTTCTGCAACATCCTCTTCAGAGCCCTCAACTTAGAGAAGGCAGAGGAAAAATATTTGAAGGCTCTGATCCATTTTCACAGATCAGGCAACAAAGGGTGAATTTGGAGCTGACAGGCAATAGTTAAAAACTGATACAAGTTAGAGATCTCTATATCACCAACCTAAAGTCATATTCCAACCATGAACACCGTTACTCAAGTCCGGAGTTAGGGGAAACGTGTATAAAACATGGGTCCTGTACAGTGAATTGATAGACAAGCAATAAATACTAGACAGTCCATTTGTCAACAGCAGAGGACGAGGCAGGGACCTGAGTGGGGCCTGAAACAGGGTAGATTTCAGAGATGTGAGGAGAAGCAGGGCAGGCAAGAGGTGGGGGGGGGGGCATACACGGTGTCTGTATGCAGAGACCAACACAGCCAGTTTGTGGGCAGATGGATGCTGAGGCCACTGGAGAGAACAGATGAGCGCTGTTGAGCCCAAGGGCTCTCCACGGGATGGGAGTGCACCATGCCTACATCTAACGTAACAAATGCTGCTGCCAGAGGGATTGTAGGAATGTGTTTTCTTTCACAGCCCCTCTATTAAAAAAAAAACAAACAAACAGAAAACTGACTAAATCACACAAGAATATGAAATAGGGAAAAATGAAGAACTTCCAAATTGGATGTCCATGTTGATTACAAATACAGTTGGCTATTGTGTTCAGAGATTTAACTTCTGTAAAGCAGATTAGGTTCACAAGCGGAAGACAGCATGATCTGAGGGGTTCATCTTCTATCATCAGATCTCTAATGCACCTCTGACAGAGTACAGGCATTTGGCCTGGCTTACTAATCACTAACCCACGAGTCGGGGACTTCCCTGGTGGTCCAGTGGGTAAGACTCCGCACTCCCAATGCAGCAGGCCTGGGTGGATCCCTGGTTGGGGAACTAGATTCCGCATGCCGCAACTAACAGTTCGCATGCCACAACTAAGAGTTCATGCGCTGCAACTAAGAGCTCACGTGCCGCAACTAAGACCCCGCGCAGCCTAATACTTAAAAAAAAAAAAAAAAAAAAAAAAAAGCACGAGTTGTTTCTGATTTTCCCTATAATCGAAAAAGAAAAACTGATGAACAGCCTCATATGTGCATCTTTGTCCATTGTCTTATTATTTCCTTTGGAAAAATTACAAAGAGAACATACATTTTTAAAGTCATTTAGAATATAATCAAATTATTCCCCATTCCACCCATCCCCCACCAAAAACAAAAGCCAGACTGATTTATCCTTTCACTGTACACACCCAAGAGCACAGCACTCTCCACGTTGACTGTGGACACTGTCTTTCCTTTTAATCTTCGCAAAAAAAGGACCTCTGCTTGTTTTAACTGACCCATCGTCATTCATGTGCTTCCTTCCTGACTTCCCACTCCTCATGCCCTTTGCCCATTTTCCACACCGGGATATTCTCACCTCATTTAATCTTTTTAAAATTTATTTCTGGCCGCACTGGGTCTTCGTTGCTGCGTGTGGGCTTTCTCTAGTTGTGGCGGCGGGGGGGCTACTCTTTGTTGCAATGCACGGGCTTCTCATTGCAGTGGCTTCTCTTGTTGCGGAGCACGGGCTCTAGGCGCGGCAGCCTTCAGTAGTTGTGGCACGAGGGCTCAGTAGTTGTGGCCTTGCAAGCTCTAGAGCGCAGGCTCAGTAGTTGTGGCGCACGGGCTTAGTTGCTCCGCGGCATGTGGGATCTTCCCAAACCAAGGCTCGAACCCGTGTCCCCTGCATTGGCAGGCGGATTCTTAAGCCACTGCGCCACCAGGGAAGCCCTCATTTAATCTTTACAAACTCAAAAATGTGAAGCAATTACTCTGAGGTCACAAAGCTAATCTGTGTGGAGCCAGCACTTGGACCCTGGACCCTGACCCCAAGTCTGAACTATTTCTACCACACAACCTCGTTGCTCAAAGAAGATTTCAAGAATCCTCAAATAAAGTTGCACTTAAAAAAAATTACTTAGTAAGTGAAATCATTGCATCTGTGGATACCCAGAAGATGTAGGCAGTTTCAAAGAAAGCCAGGCAGTTGCGTTTTGTTTTTAAGCAGCATGAGAAAGGAATAATGTAGACAGAATCTCCAGAAGGGAACCAGTGGGTAGTCTTAAGGTGCCCAGAGGTCCTGGTCTGGTAAGGCGGGCCCCGCCCCTGCTCCGGGTGGAGTCCCTGCAGCTCTGTGGTAGGTGTTAATCCACACTGAGGAATGAGAGATGGCTGCAGCTTCAACCAGCCCAATCTAACAAACCTGTTGGGCAAACCCTTTTGGCAAGAGCTTTTACGCAGAAAAAGCCCTGCCTCTCCTCTCCCCCTCCCTTCCCCGGGGCACCACAGCCTGAGGCTGAAGGGATCCCAGGATGGTCCTCCCACCTGCTAGAGGTTAGATCCGAGTGGGCCTGCAGCCCAGCTCTCCAGGTTCTGAGAGGAAGGGACACTGGCCGTGTCAGAAAAGGTGATGGAAGAGCAAGTGTTGGCCACAAACTGTTTTCTCTCACCCTTTTACTTGTTTTCTCTGGAACATGCACACGCATTCCACACACAGACCATGTCCCGAGTTCATTACCAAAAAGAAGCTACAAGAATTTCTTTTCCAGGGCCTTATAGCTCATCTACTCCAACCACCTCCCGTACATACGGAAGAGGAAACCAAGATGCAGAGAGGCACAGAGGCTTGCCCAGGGTCAGCGTAGGGAGGAGTCCCGCAGTGAGAACCATCATCAGTGACAAAGTCGCATTCTCATAGTCGGAGCTTCAATTCTGAGCCATCAACATAAAAAACAAGGCCAGCAAGGCCGACTGCAGCAGCACCACCCTGAACCCGCCCCACCCCCAGACACTGGTTTTTATTACTTCCTTTTTGCTGTCTTTAACACTTCACACACATTTATCTGACTTACCACACCTCTTCGGTAACAAGTCTTACACACCCCACAGGGCACGTGGCCATCAAGAGCAGGGGCTGGGCCATTTCAATTTCATTTCAGTCTCTCTAGTGTCTGCCACCCTGACAACATATTGACAGTCAATACATTTGAGGACAAGAAGGACATAAACGGGGAGAGGCAGTAAAGGAACGAGGACTAAATAAAGGAAAATTTCTATTCTTTGACCTTTTTCATCTTTTGCTCCACACAAATCATTGTTGAATGATTACACACACAGGCACTACATTTCCGGGCCCCCCAGAGACCCTCCCTGGCCCCTGGCTGTCTATGTGTCAGGCCAGGCCACTCCTCTTCACAACTGTCATAAGCCTTTTCCAATTCCTGCGCTTTCCCCTCCATGCCTCACCCTCACCCATCAGGACAGCATCACTGGGTGTCATCTCAATGCAGGACATCACCTAAAAAAATCCCAGGAAACAGTCTCATATGATTAAACAAATCTGTAAACAAACTAAGGCCCAAGGGATGGGAGGAGAGGAGGAAGAAGGCAATTAAAACTTAATAAAAGTGCTCAAGCATAAATTACAGTACTGGACTAGTAACCAAGTTATCATTATATAATATAAACTATATTACATAAACTAAGTTATCAAACTGACCTTGTTTGTATAAGTGCTTCTGGAAACAAGCAGGCCATCAGCCATGGCTTGGCAATCTTGGTGGACAGAGATGGGGCGGGGAGGAGGTAACTTGGGGCTTGCTATGTGGGCTACTTCTGTCTACAGTCACACATAGAGAAAAGCTGGTGAAACCAATTAAGAAAGACTATTTTCACATAGGTACTGGAAAAGAGATTATTGTCATTTTACACAGTAAAATGCATGAAATACTCAAAGACTAATTTAACGGGACTTCCCTGGTGGCGCAGTGGTTAAGAATCCACCTGCCAATGCAGGGGACATGGGTTCAAGCCCTGGTCTGGGAAGATCCCACGTACCATGGAGAAACGAAGCCCGTGCGCCGCAACAAGAGAAGCCACTGCAACGAGAAGCCTGCGCACGGCAACAAAGAGTAGCCCCAGCTCGCCACAACTAGAGAAAGTCTGTGCACAGCAATGAAGACCCAATGCAGCCAAAAATAAATAAATAAATCTATTTTTAAAAAAAGACTAATTTAACAAAATCAAAAGTTGACTCTCCTCAAAGTTTTAGGATTGACTTTTTGTTTGTTTAAGATTTCAAATTAGTAACTTTTAATTATGAATGGGATAAGAAATAAAGTCATCAGATGATGGCTGGGGCTGTTAATTTCCAACAAGACACTTTGTTGAAATGTTTCTCCTGATACCCCAGGTATAAATAAGAACTTTCAAAAAACAAGGGCAGAACCAAAGTACAATAAAGAAGCCTCTGCAGCTTAAGCCTCCCCAGTCCTAAACCTCTGACAGAAGCTAGGCAAAGCATCTTTCTTGCACATTAAGTGGGTGTCCAGTATTTCCATGTAGTTGAGTTTTCAGAGACAGACACTCAAGCCTATCATTAGGATATACCATCTTGGCTCTGGTTGTATTAATTATGCCTGAAGAGTTTAATACCCATCCAAGTCCAAAGGTGGAAGAACACATAAACGGGTATGGTAATCGGCAAGAGCAGACTGTAAAAGCACGGGCTGGTTGTGCTAGTGCAGCCCTGTGGGAAGTTTTCTTCCACGGAGGCCGAGAATAACAGCCCTGCTAACGAGACCAACGGAATAAGGACAGTCAACGTAGGAAGAGACAGAAACATTCTTCCCCTCCACTTATTACCCGCCACTCTGACTTTTTAAAAGGTGGATGGTATTTAGAAAATTCAGTTGTGTGTTGTCGTTTTTAAGTATGATCTAATGCTGCTCCGTTTCTTCTTGCTTCTTATTTTGATGTGTCATCCTAGCTGCCTGTGGTATCATATTAGGAATCCCATCAATAATTGGATAGGCTATTCCCAACTCTTCGTTAATCAATTCATTTGTCGATGCTTCATATCGGAGCAGCTTCTTGGAGAGCGGGCACACCAGGAACTCCAGCAGCGCTGGGTCGAAGGCGCGGGGTTCCCGCGTCCGCTCGCTCTGGGGACGGCCGCGAC
Organism: Balaenoptera ricei; assembly: GCF_028023285.1. Classification (NCBI taxonomy): domain Eukaryota; kingdom Metazoa; phylum Chordata; class Mammalia; order Artiodactyla; family Balaenopteridae; genus Balaenoptera; species Balaenoptera ricei. The sequence continues at coordinate 49,959,620 of NC_082651.1, forward strand.
ACCGACGCGTGCACACACCTTTGGGCGACCGCGGGCGGCTGTGCGCGTGTCTCCCGCAGCGCTGAGGCGAGCCGGCCGCAAACTCCGCGCAGCATGGCCTGGCAGCCCACGACCGAGCCCCTGCGCGCCCGTGACCGCCCGTGACCACCCGTGCCGCTGCAGGCGCTCAGGATTGACTTTCAAAATCACATCATTCCTCGCCACTTAATTCCATGGCCTATAGTAAATGACCATAAAGAGAAGTAAATTTTTTTAGATTTTAAAACAATCACTTTAATGTTAAGCACTTGGGCAGCCAAATTCAATCTGTCATTTTCCCCGACATAGATTCACCTATGTCACTTCCGAAAGGTACTCTACAAACTCTTTCAAATCACCAATGCCCTTCCCAATTCTATTAAATTTCATAATCCTTGTCCCCACGAAACGTAGGGTTTGAGAGCACCTCCATCAACTCTTGCAAAATAAAAGTTCACGTTTGTTTACATTTATTTCCAAAATAAAAATATATCTCCTAAAATAAACATTGTTTGAACATGCTGTAAGTTGGGATTGCATTAATACCAGTGACATTCATTGTGTTTTTCTTAAATAATTTAATAAATTGCCTTGGGAAGTCTCAATTTCTTGGCTATTTGGATGAAGGTTTCCAGTGACAAATTTCCTTAAAGAGCATTTGCCCTTGGGTACAACAAAGGGTACAACAAAGGGGACACAAGGGGACACCAAGGAGCATAAAGTGCCATGCCTCGGGCGCCAGGACTCCCTGCTTAGCCACTTGAAGTCTCTTAGAGAAGCAGCTTTGAGATAACTGCCTGACTCACTCTTTCAAAAACATGCATGAGGATCACAGAGTTGTACAGAATTGGCATGTGCAGAGATGTAAATAATGTTGTATTCAAATAAAAGGAATCAACAGGTCTGACATCTTGAGAGAGGGGGAAAAAAGAAATGAAATGAAGAAATGGGCTGGAGGTACCAGGGACACTCCTTACAGCAAGAAAAATTAACAACTGCACACCAGCCTCTACCCATTCACCAGTTGCTTTTGTAATAGGGAAGAAGAAATCTGACTCCATATTGAATCTATTTCTTTTACTTTAACCTTTGTGTTCTATTGCTTTTGCTACAAGCTAAGAATGTTGCCTATAGCCTGCAATATACAGGACAGTCCATTCTCAAGGCTCTGACCTTTAAAGGTATAACACTTTCCCATTCATACAAAAAGCTGCAGAACAGAGAATAACGTTTGTCTTGTTGGAGGTTTACAGGAGCATCATGACCTTTAGACACCTACATGGACAGCTGCAAGAACAAAGGATTCTGACACCAAGACGTCTGCAACTACCAGCCACACCCCCTCCCCTTCTAGTATAAAAGCAGCCTGAATCCTAACCCAGGAAAGATGGTTCTTTTGGACGCCAGTCCACCATCTTCTCAGTCTGCTGGCTTTCCGAATATAGCCCCTACTCCTCGCCCCAACAATTCATCTCTCGATTTACTGGCCCGTCATGCAGCGAGCTGTCCAAGCTTGGACTCGGTAACATTTGTCCATGTGCCAGGAATCGTGCCAAAGGCCCAAGGGAATACACACACAGTGGTTACTGAGGTTTCCTCATTTTACAGATAAGTGAACTGCTTCCAGAAACTTGTCTGAGGTTCCCAAGATGGAGAGTGGAGGGAGGGGGCAGGAACTGGGAACCCAAATGGGCAGCTCCCGGCCTGCAAGTCCATCTCAGCTGCTGCCAAACTTGAAGACAGGCAGAGAGAGCTGCATGGATGGCACAGCCGGGATGGAAGAGCGCTTGGCACCCTGTCCTCATTAAGTGCTCTCACAAAGACCCCATCCTAGATCTAAGTATGCCACCCTCAAAACCCCCTCCTGGGGCCCAGGAGCCCTTAAGAACAACTGCTGTCCTCACTCACACCATCGCTCATGCTGGCTCTCCCAGCCTGAGACATCCATTCTCTTGCTTCTCAATCCTGCCCCCACGCTTAAAGGTACAGGTTCAAATCCCACTGCCTTCTCCATAAGGACACCCTCGGTTCCCCTAGTGCACTGTATCTAATCCTCTCCTCCTAGCACCTGGGACTCCCCAGACTGAAGCCCCTCAAAAGGACTGCCAAGAGCTAGTTACCCAGACGCCCCCTACCCCCAGCAATGCTTCCCAGCCCGAACAGTTCCCGGTGAGCTGAGATCCACTCTCCTCACCCTGGAGGGAGGCAGGACCAAGAGGCTCCCCAACCCACAGGCTGTAACTGTGAGGTGAAAGCACCCCAACTGCTGACCACCAGGCTCTGCTCTTCACACACAGAGTATCCGATGAAAATACGCGCCCCTGGGAGACCACCTCTTCTCCAGAGTCAGAGGCCATCCTCCTCCCAGAAGACAACCTCTCTAGTGACAAGTGACCCTGGGGTGGCAACTTCAGGATGGGGTACCAAACAAGCAGAGTGGCTCCCCTCTCTCCCAGCCTCCATCTCCCAGATTCCTTTCCTGCCTCTTCTCCCTTTCTCAAATGTTGTTCAATTTCACCAAGTTACAGATGGGTGCTTGAGGACTGTTCTTAGATTTTTTTTAAATATCAAAATTAATCACATGGATTTAAAATATACATCCTCAAAACAGTGACATTTTGGCTTTTTGTCCAAATGTTCTATTAAAGGGGAAACTGTTCTACGTCTACATATTTAAGGAAGGGATGAAATAGTAACATCGCTTTCTCTGGCCACCTGCCAAGAAAAATTTATGTTGTCAAAATAAAAGAGAACATGTTGTTTGCTCAATATATGAGCACACTGCTGAGCAGCTTAGAAATTGGGCCTCTTTTACCAAGCAGTTTAAATCACCTAATTTTATCTACTTTTAAAAATTTTTATCGGAGTAGAGTTGATTTACAATGTTGTGTTACGTTTCAGGTGTACAGCAAAGAGAATCAGTTATACATATACATATATCCGCTCTTTTTTTAGATTCTTTTCCCATATCAGCCATTACAGAGTATTGAGTAGAGTTCCCTGTGCAATACGGTAGGTCCTTATTTGTTATCTATTTTATATATAGTAGTGTGTATATGTCAATCCCAATCTCCCAATTTATCCCTCCTCCCCCTTAACCCCTGGTAACCCTAAATTTGTTTTCTTAAATCACCTAATTTTAAGTGTCTCTGTGAATGTCACCTTCATATATCATAGATTATCACCTCCTTGGAAACATCGGGGACCACAGCAATCTCTGTGTCTCTCAGTGTCATTTGCACACTGTGCCCACTCCTTCCTCCCTCGGGGGGTCCAATCACTCCCAGAACTTCTGCCACCTCTACACTGATGACTCCCACACACACACCTGGAGGTCCAGCATGAGCTTGTCCTCCCACTCTGGGTGGTGCTCACATAGCATCTTAGTCACGTGTGGGGCAGGGACAAAAAAAAGAGAGGCCATCATGCTGAAACCAGAGATGGCTACCTGAGGCTTCATTATATCACTCTCTGTTATCTGCACTTGATTAAAAATTTCCATTATAAGGAGGCTTTTTTTTTCTAAAGAGGATCCATCAGAACCTTGAGGAAAAAAAATTCAAAGACAGAAATAGTCAGTTAAAAATAGGATTATTCATGAGAGATATTTTAAGTTCATCTGAAGGAAATAATTCCTTTTGTGGTGAAGGGAGAAGAAAAATAAAAGGGTTGCATCTCATTTACTTAAAGAATAAAAGCTACATAAGTTCCTTATAAACAAGCATCAAATTTAGCCATAAAATAATAAATGTAAAATACATGTCATTAGTCCCAAAGGTTAAATATTTATAGAGGATGGTATTTGTAACAAACCCACTTTGACCCTTTCACTGTTAAGACAAATAGATTTGATTCTGAAAACATCACTAGGCTTTTCACTGAACAATCTAGACCCAGACTTGAAGTTGGTTTTTGTTTTTTTTAAACAACTGTGTTACTCCCTGATCAGGACTCAAAAAACAAGAAGCACTTCAAGAAGCACTTGGATGTTAAGTGCTTTTCAAAGAAAATAAACAACAACAGAATTCTAAAGCACAAATTATAAGCCTTAGCAAGTTAATGGTCCATGGACCGTAAATATGGTCCATATTCATGACTGCAGTGGATTCAAACAATCAACATATGAGCTTGTCTGTGCAGGTTTTTGCCTATTATGCAGGGGGTGGGGATAAGGAGGGAACAAGCTAAGTGGGTTGCCATTGTTACAAAGATATTTAATGTCAGCTCAGGGACCAAAATCTACTTCAAGTTCTCCACATGGACCAGTTTCCCTTTTCAGTAAGTCAATCCCCAGCCCCCACAAGATTACTGTCCCCTGGGACAGCCCTTGCTGCTGCTCCCCTGGGGTCCTGAATCAACGGCGATCTCCACTTCATCATCCACCTCAAAGCTCTTCCTCTCCAGTAGCTCCAGGCACAGGCTGCTCTTTCCCTCTCCAACAACTTCTTGAAAAGGTTCCATGTCTTGTCACGCCCCTTTGTTGTGCCTTGACCTTCCCAATCCCCTTCACCCCTCTAGAATCTTCACAGTCCTCTGCCTCTCCTGACTTCCCAGAGCACCTAACACTGCTGGCCACCATCCCTACCCCCACCCCAAGTTCAAGACCATCCATCCCCTAACCCCAATTCTCTACTGGTTCTCTTGCATCTTGGCAGCCTTTGCTCCTGGCCCCATCCCCCAAAATGGGCACTCTCCACGGTTCTGGGTTCAAGCCTATGGTGGGTCTTCCTTCACCCCACACTCCAGTCCTCTGGACCCTCCTTCCACAACACTACAGCCTCCGGGTCCCGAGGTTAAGAAATGTCCCAACGTACCCTTATCTGTAGCTCACTTCCTTCACACCTCCCTGAATTGGTTTCCAAATCTCATCCCATCCACTATCTTTTTCTCTCTCACTCCCTTTCAAATAAATCACACACACAGGCACACATACACTTTATTTTTTTTATGTACCACATCCTCTTTATTTTTTTTAACATCTTTATTGGACTATAATTGCTTTACAATGGTGTTAGTTTCTGATGTATAACAAAGTGAATCAGCTATACATATACATATATCCCCAATCTCCTCCCTCTTGCGTCTCCCTCCCACCCTCCCTATCCCACCCCTCTAGGTGGTCACAAAGCACCAAGCTGGTCTCCTTGTGCTATGCAGCTGCTTCCCACTAGCTAGCTATCTTACATTTGGTAGTGTATATATGTCCATGCCACTCTCTCACTTCGTCCCAGCTTACCCTTCCCCCTCCCCCTGTCCTCAAGTCCATTCTCTACGTCTGCGTCTTTATTCCTGTACTGCCCCTAGGTTCTTCAGAACCATTGTTTTTTTTTTCTTTTTTAAGATTCCATTTTAATCCTGTACCGTCCTTGACCTGGTTTGGGCCCTCAGTTTTCCCCCAGCAAGACTGATGAAGTGACCTAATTCAACAAATATCAAGCACCTACTTAAACTAAGCAATGTTTCAAACAGACCACAAAGAATGAAGTTATATGGTCCATTATCATAAGGTTGCTAAGGGCTTAGAAGAAATATAAAGCACAGTACAGGGGATAAGGATGGGGACAGTCAGAGAAAGCCTCTCTTCTCAGAGGGAAGGTGGATGGAAGGGGGCGAGACAATTCCAGGAAGAGGGAACAGCCAGTGTAAAGGCCAGAGACTGGATAGCTCAAAGGCCAGCGTGGCTGCAGAGACTTGAGCTGGGGGCGAGGTAGGAGAGGCAGTGAACTGAGCCAAGGGCCTGACAGGTGACAGAGAACTTTGGCTTTACCATGAGGGAGACTAGGGGCCAGTGGAGGATTCTGAGTAGAGAAGTAGGTAAAGCAATTTCAGTTTTTAAATATCCCCCCAGCTTCTTTCTGAGAATAGACTGCTGTGGGGCAAATAGGAAGCAGAGAGCCCCGTTAGGAGGCCGTAAAATGACCTGGAGCCATGATCACACTCACCTCACGTCCACCTCTCTGGCTCAAGTCATCCTCCTAAACACAGGCCTGACCATGATATGTCACCACATCCTCTCCACAAGAACTTTCCATGGCTCCCCATCACCTCCATAACTATCAAGTGTCACTTCTTCACATGGTCATCAAGGCTGCACTGTGTCCTATTACCCCTCCCTAAGCACCATGCCCTCCAAACCCACAGGATCACCTGCTGTTCCCCTGACACATCGCTACAAGCCTGCAATCCCCAACTGCCTCTGCCCTCCTTTCTCTGCCCCTAAAAGTTATTTATTCATCCATCAGGGCTAAGCCCAAACACAACTTCCTCAGGAGCCTTTCCTGGCTGACCCCAACACTGCACTTTTCTTGCACCTCTACCAGACCGCTCTTTCATCAGTTCCTGGTTAGAGTTCCCACCAGATTGCTAACTCCTTGACGGCAAGAACTGTGCCTGACCCATCTAGGAATACACAGGGGGCCAAGCACAGTGCAACGCTTCCACTAAGCACTCAATCAACGCATGCTGGCTAAATGAACAAATTGGCCCTTTTGTTATATATCTTCTTGAGGTCTTGTGGGGTGGAGGGGTGGGCGGAGTTGTCCAAGGACAGGTTTTCCCCCTTGGCTACTGTAATCTGGAGGACAGGAGTCCCTCTGATGGAGCCCCTGGGGACTCCATGGTACAGCCACAAGTAGGGATGTGGGGATGGATCTGAACCCAGACCTTCAAAGTCTTCTGTCCTCTCAGCCAGGTATCTCTAGGAAGGCCCATACAATCTGCTTTACATTTGCCTAAAGCGTTGGCAACATGTTTTTCCTAGTCTCATTCTAGAAGTATACAGATGTAGACAAAAGCACCTAGAAGGATCTCAACCCAGTTAACAGTAATTACAGTATTAAGAGATGGAATTAACTTTATTTTCTTTTACTTTATCTTGACTTTTTTCCCTAAATAAACATAAGAAAAAAGTCTCTTAGAAAGAATGCCATAGTACCATCAAGTTACATTTAAAAAATGGTTCCAAAAATAAAAAGTATTAAAAAAAAGAAAACAAAACCCACATACACTGGAGACATGAGACCACTGAATATACAATACCACTTATAGAGGAAGACTGTAAAAACTGAAAACATTTTAAATGGGTTGTATGAAGCATGTAATTAACAACTGACCCTGTGTTTTCACTTCTGAAATAATTATTTTACAAAACATAAAGTAGTAAAACATTGTTCTGGGCATCCTGGGTACTTACTGATGCCTCTTATCTAAATTAAACTCTTTCATGGGTTTCATAAACATGTGTAAACTAGCTGTCATCACTGCACCTTAGCTCACATCACACAGGTGACCAATCAGCTCTAAATGGAACATTTCAATGACTGTCATTTTATGACTTACAGAGGAAATGTCAATTAAAAATAACAGGGGATCAACTATCAACAAATAATATGTCTTATTTAAGCTGATGCTACATCAAAAAAGTGTTGACTCAACAAAGATTTGGCTTCTAACTTTCAATAAAAGACCTACACAACTTTTATAGTGAAATAGCATATTAAAACACAGAAGATACAGTTGCTTTAGTTACCATCTTTTTAAAGAAATAAAAGGGGGGCAAAGGCACAGTGTGTATGTCAGGCACAGTGCTAGGTATTTTAGGTGCAGGATCAAATTAATTTTCTTAGCAAATCTGAGCTAGATTATCTCCCCTATTTCACTAATGAGGAAACTGAGGCTTAGAGTAATTTATCACACAGTAGCCACCGTCACACAGTAAGTGGCAAAAATGGAACTCAAATCCAGGTCTGCCTCACAAAAGACTACACACTCTTGATTCTGGAAATGCCACTTACATGAAGTTCAAGAACAGGAAAAACCAATCTATGACGATATGCAGCACATCTAAGATGATATAACAAGTCAGAATAACGGTTCCCTTTAGGGGCTGGAGACTGACTGGAAAGGGGCACAGGGACCTTCTGGGGTACTGAAAACGTTTTCTTCTTGATCTGGTGGTGGACACACATTCATGAGCTGCACGCTTAATATTAATGCACTTTACACATTTTATTGTATGCTACGCCTCAAGTTTAAAAAAAAAAATCCTCATTTGATTGACTCCAAGTTCATGCTCTTTAACCACTAAACCATCATACCACTATTTGACAGAACCTGACCACACTCTAGAATTGATTCTCTTGGATAATCAGTTTTTAAAAACATTCTGGTTAAGTGAAGTACATCCTAATCACATCAGAGTGAAGGCAACTGAACAATAAACTTATTTTTAAATGCCACAGAATGAAAAGTAGAAAGTATCAATTTCCTTGCTACTGGGAATTTCCTGTCTGTAGCCACATCAGAATAAAAATAATTTTAAACCTTGCTCTAAAGAAATGTTCATAGATGCACAGAAAATAAGTTGTAACAAAATTCTTAAGAGTTATCTATGGAAGTACCTAAATAAAACTACATAAAATATTTCAAGACATACATTATAACTTTATCAACAATGTTGACCCTCAAAAGAAGTTTGAATTTTGTTACAAAAACTAAGACAAGGCAAGAAGACAAAGCTGGTGGGCAAAGTGCATAAATCTCACAGTAGAGGCAACACAGTGAGTGTAAAAATCTCAAAGCAGAGTTGTAACAAACAGAAAACTCAAATAACTTTTCCCAGCAGTAAGGTGATTGTGCCACATACGCCCTAATAACAAATTCTCCATTGAGTAGCAAGTTCTTCCCACCAAAGCTTTGTTCAGACTAGCAAAGCCTCATCATCAGCTGGTGATGATGAAATCATTACATCAATTCGCTCAAAGCCTCACCCCACACTACATATACATCTTAGTCAAGCGGTAATTGCCTCTCCTGAGAGAAGAATTTATTCATCCACAATTTGGAGACAAATTTGGCAAGCACCTAGTTACAGTTTTACCACCTTTGGGGAAGTGGGGAGGGACAGCTGGATCCACACCTGTTGGTTGTATGGTCTTTACTGGGTGCTTTTGAGTATGCAAGCCAAGAAACCCAACCTTCAAATTCAGAGCCCAGTTTACTTCATGTTTTAACATTCTGTACACACCAAAAGTGCCAGGCAATTGACTGAAATGATTTTAGTTTCTCCTGAGCATTTGCATATAAGACCAAAAGGCCTTTATGAGAATTTTTCAGCATTGATAACTTAGGCACCACTATTGGGCATGCGCAAGATTACATAACCAAATATTATCCCAGATGCAAGAATTTCAATGTTTATAAAAGTAACCATTTGTATTTATTAATTTTTAAAGTCCTTAACAAACTGCTCAATAAAACTGTCAAAAAAAAAAAAAAAACACAACCTAAGTAGAGTCAAATATTGTAGCTATTAAGCAAGCTAGAATGAATGAAAAGCACTGACCCAGTATGTTAAGAACAGAGTGTGCTTTAAGTACATTCACAGCCCTGGTTCAGCATTCCTAAATTATGGTTAGAGGGGAAAACAAAACAAAACAAAAACAAAAACAAAAAAACCCAGCATTGTCAGAAAACATTAAAACTTAAAAGTTTTGAAGGGAAGCAGAATATGCCACCCCAAGATATGTCACTTTGACACAATGATTATTTTGAATTAAAGTTACTTGAGAAAACAGCCAGTGTAAGGACATTCTGACCCCCCTTTGTCCCCGTGAAAACAAGAGATAAATCTTCCGTAGGAAGGTACCCTCCCTTGCACCAGGAGGGTAGAAGGCATTCTTATCACCAGAGATAGGGAATTCAGCGCTGAGAAGCCTGCACAAACCTTGTTACTTCTTCACTCATCAGTCACCCTAAACCCAAACCCCTTTGTTTCGTCAATTCTTCACAAATGTATTTATTTCTTTGACTAAAAGGTATGAAAGCTGCCTGCTTTGGTCACTTCTTTGAATCACATATTTTTATCCTTGTACATATGAAATTTGTTTTCCTCCAATTAATCTGTCTTATGTCAATTTAATTATTAGATCAGCCAAAGAACTTGGAGGGGAAAAAGAGAAAAGTTTTCCTCTCCTACAGTTTCAAAATTTGAGAAACAAAGGATTCACTTATCCCTGCATCAGCTGAAAAAGCCCCACACATTTGTATCCAGAACATCTTAGCTTTATACCAGCAATGCACCGGGTAAAGCAAAATGATTAACTTTTCAGGGTTCTCATTCATTTCGTAATGTAACTCTTTTTTTTTTTAAGCCATGCATCTGAGCAAACTGTACAGTGAAAAATCCACCATGAATTATCAGTTCCACTTTCCTATTTTTAGCAAACCTTTAGTATCTTAGAATTAGAGAAATCTAAATTGTGGGTTTTTTTTAAAAACAAGGAAATTTTCAAAATTACAAGCCACCTATATATACTCAACTCTCCATCCAGGAAACCCAGGAAAAAAAAACAATTCATAATTTTTACAAGCATATTATGTTTATTTTCCTCAAAAGATTACCTCATTGCCTGGATTTTAAAAACTATCTGCCATCTGCCAAATTTGGCTGATTTCCGTCTCCAACAAATCTAAATGGTTACTGTTTTTGGTAAGGGGAAGTTGGTGCCTGGAGGAACTTCTATATTGATTACACAATGACCATCACTTATTAAGCACTTCTTAACCCCCGCCCCCCCCACCCCCGCCATGATGCAGAGCTAGGAGTTTGGCAAACATTATCCTATTTGTCCTCAAAAACAATCCTGTAGAGAAGACACTACCATCCCAAAACCAGACATGGAAAATGAGGCAGGGATGATAAACAACTTGTCCAAGGTCACAGAACAGTATGTGGCGGAATCAAGACCAGTGAACAGTGAAGGTGGGAACTCAGAACTCTTATGGAGAATTAGGCCTGCCATCATACACATGCCATCTGCACAAAAACTAAATGAAGAGCAGTGAGCCCCTACTGCAGGAAGATTCCCAAGGGAAAAAGCAGTATCCCAAACTGAAAAAGTACTTCCGAATGGCAGATCTAAAGGGAAAGACATTTGTAAAGGCTTGGCAGTAGGAAAAGGTTTACTCAAGTAGAGTGCTATAGGGCTCCCGAACTTCCCTGGTCTTAAAATCCAATCTGGTTTAAGAGCACAGGGACTCTGTAACATTCTCCCAAATTCCACCAGTCTTAATAACCTCTATTCAAAAAAAACAAAAAGGACTTCCCTCGTGGCGCAGTGGTTGGGAGTCCGCCTGCCAGTGCGGGGAACTTCGGTTCGAGCCCTGGTCCGGAAGGATCCCACATGCCGCGGAGCAACTAAGCCCGTGCGCCACAACTACTGAGCCTGCGCTCTAGAGTCCACGAGCCACAACTACTGAGCCCACGTGCCACAACAACTGAGCCCGCGAGCCTAGAGCTCGTGCTCCGAAACAAGAGAAGTCATCTCAATGTGAAGCCGGCGCACCCCAACAAAGACCCAACGCAGCCAAAAATATAAATAAATAAATAAAATTTTAAAATATATAAATGAAAAGAAACAGAAGAGGGAACTAGGGCAATGGGAAGAAGTGACCGCCCAGCCCTATCCTCCCTCTGGGGCAGCTGTCAGATAACACATGGGGGAGACCACGCAATGGCTCGGGTTGAGAGCCCTAGGACTGGGCTGGGTCTCCGCCTTCCTAGTCCCATTCTTGGCCCTGTCGGCCACCTCTTTAACCATCCTATTACCTCCCGGGAGCAAAATTACACTGGAAGGATCTGTTATGACAAGTAGAAGCCCATATTCACCAACTGGCTTTGCAATCTGAAATCTACAGCAAGGCTCCAACAAGGGAGCGGCAAGAGAATATGGTATAATTGTTCCAAACTACCGTTCTACGAAGTTGGGGAAGTTCAGGAGACCATGGGGGGCAGGGGAGCAAAGACAAACATACCACCCCTACCTTTTAAGAAGGAGAGGGAGCCTCCTCGACAACCCAGGTTTAAAACGTATATATTATTTTCAGAGATGAGCTTTCACGCTGTGACACTTGTGGGGAGTATCTCGGCTGCTCCTCCCCACTTGATGGGGAGCCAGTGGGTTCTGGGGCTCCCCAGCCCTAAGTGGAAAGCACTGTGGCCTAGAAATTAAGGTGACTCAGTTTTATTGCCTCCAGAAGGGTCCGCCTGCCGTCCCGGGGCAGCCGTCAGGACCCGCGCCCGCAGCCCTCGAGTAGTCCGCCCCGAGCAGCCCCACGTCCACGCTCCACTCCAGGTGTTTCGCAGAGGCCGGCTAGACACGCTCCCGCAGCACCCACCCCTCCCCCTCCCCAGGTTTCGGTCAAGTAGCCGGGTTAATCATTCAACGCGGGCGGTGTGGAATATTTTTGTAGAGGTCAAAGCAAAAGGTTCTTCCTAAGTTTCACAGAAACCAGCCTTTTGGGACCCTGAGGTGGCAGTGGCCGGCGGATGGGGCTGGGGAGCGACTGCTGGCGGCCCTGTAGCTCACAGAACACCTGATCTCCCCATGCGGCACGGGAGGCAGCGCAGTGCGAGGGTGGGGTGCGGGGGTGTAGCGCGAAATCCAGCAGGGCCCCCTCCCCAAAACGCCTGTGCAACCCAGATGAGGACGCCAGGCCTCAGACGCCCCTTCCCAACGCCTGCATCACCCCGTCGCGCGCTCCCCCGGAAGTTGGGGTGCAGCGGAGAGGCGGAGATGTTCCCGGGTCCCGGGGTTGGGGGTGGAGTGGGGCAGGAAGCTCAAAAGACAGGCTGCCGCGGGTTGCGTTATCCTCTTCCTCTAGGGTAAGGAAGGTGGCGGGGGGCCGAGGGGGAGGACCGGGACGCCTAAACGCCGCAGGAGCCACCTAGAGACTGTTTCCTGCTCTGGGGCGCCAGTACGAAGCCGGAACCGGCGAGGAACTGGGCTGTGGAGGGAGAGAGGATGGGCCAGAGGAGGGGGAGCCAGGGACCAGAGAGCTAGGAGGGCGCAGAGCTGGCCTGGGGAGGAGGGAGGCGGCGGGAGTGCACACCCGCCCGGCCCTACCTTGTCCGGGAGCAGCTCCTGCTCAGCGGGGCGGGGGCGGGAGATCGCGGCTGCATCCACGTCCCGGCCGCTCCGCGCGGCTCAGCCCGGCGACCGCCGCCGCTCTCGCTCCATGCGTTGCGCCCGCGATGGGCGGCCGGGTGGTGTCCGCGGCGGGACGGCTCCGCCTCGGCTTGGCCCCGGCTCGGCTCAGCTCCGGCACTTGTTGCCGCCGCGGCCGCTGCGCCTCACTCCCGGCTTCGGCTCCGGCTCCCGGCGCCGCCGTCGCCGCCTCGGGGCTCCCCGGCCCGGTCCTGGTCCCGCCCCCGCCCCACGGGCCAATCAGGCCCGGCACCGCCCCTCACGTCACCGCCCCGCCCGGCCCGCCGCCCCGCGCCCCAAGTTTGGGGAAGGCACAGCTCCAGTTGGTCGGGCGGTGGGCGCGCGAGACCCGCCCAGGCTGGTATTCCTCCTGGCATCCGGGGACCCTCCGGGCCCTCACCTGGAAAGCAAAGGCTTAAACTGGGGGAAGGGGACCCCAAGAACTAGACCCTCGGGGAAAAAGGGCGGCTCGAAGTCCAAAAGAACTATTTTCCAACTCCAGTCTAACCTGAATCCCTCTTATTGTCGCCCCTCTTGCAGTACATCTGACGTTGGGAAACTAAGCACATGGCCTGGTGAGGACTCCAGTGGCGTCTTCTGGCCGGAGTCAGTTTGTACGGGTCCTAGACCGAACCCCGGCCGCCAAATGCTTGGGCAGATGTGCCCCCGCAAAACCCAGGGTTCCACCATGGAAGATGGGGGTAGCTAGGGGGAACCAAAATGGGACTTGACCATTGCTCTCTGCCCATCCAGTAGCTGCCGCCACCTCTTAGGTGCCCAAATGACACCTACTTGACACTGCCACGCCATCTTCGGTTTTATGAAGCCGCCCAGAACATGGCGAGAGAGGAGTTTTAGTTCTCTTTGTGGTGTCCTGCAGAGGGTTTCCTCGAGGTTCCAGGCGAGTCTCGGGAAGTCAGAAACGCAAGGTGCCCAGATGCTGGGCCTCGAACCCGCGCCACGGCCCAAGGGACAGGGCGGATACCTAGGTGCAGCCTTAATGGCTGAACTGTGACATACATTCCCCCCGCTGGACGGGGACTTGGCGCTAACCACACCCACCCGCTGGAATTCCGGGGACCACGACGCACCCTGCTATCCCAGCGCCCCCGCCGGCTCGCCAGAGCACTGCATTCTTAGGTGAGTCCGAGTTGCTGTTGACACAACTTTGAGGGCCCCAGGTAAGCCCCGCGCAACCGGATGGAGAGGTTGCCCTGGCTTGAAAGGCCCAGTGCAGTGCGGTCAGCTCGTTTCCCTTGCGCTCCGCCGGGAGGTAAGCCTGGCCAGAGGCGCACTTGAAAGCTCCTCGTCTCTTGGTATTTATCTCTCCAAGAAGAAAGCAATCCCCTTTAGATAATCAGACTAAGGAATTAAGAACACCACACCCTGAATTATTTGCATTTTTCAGAAGGCTTTCTGAGGCGGAATTAGTTGAAAGAGAAGGAATTGCTAAAGTAGTAATTTCAGGCACCTTTGAGCTCAGCCTACTCAACTATGGGCCCTTACTCTTAATCCAAACTCAGAGCGAAAAAGAAAAGCAGGTGTGGATGCACTGCTGGACGCACTGAGCCACGTGGGTGCGGTCCTCTAGAAACAGGAATTCGGAGTCAGATCTGGGAAAGTTTCGATTTGCAGCCTTCAGTCGTTTTTGCTTTTATTTTGATCACATGATTCTCCTAAGACTGGGATGTAAAGTCCAGTCAGATTTTTGTGTACTCATAGAAAAACATCTGGAAGGATACAGACAGGCTGTTAACCACCATTACCCCAGATGTGGGATTGGGGTTTCAGAAGGAGGGGAGATGAGTTTTATACCCTTATTGACTTTGAGTTTTGTTTTTTTCCAGTTATATTAACTCTCATAATTTAGAAAACTAATGAAACATTTTTAAAGAAATAAAGATATTAGAAATTCTTTTAAGAACTCTTCAGAGTGTATAAATTAATAAACAAATGAAGCCTGAGTCTTTCATTCTGTGTCAAAATAATTAATCCTGAGTCCGTGTTCCTTGGTTTAAATAAAAATATCTCTGGCAGTTCTTCTAATCTTTAAACGCTGTGATGGGACAAGACTGACATCTGAAGATTTTTTTCTGCCATCAGATCAGTATATTGTTTCTACACATATGCCTTCCCTTTAAATGCACTCCCACTAGACACAGACATACTTTCAGGGACTGCCAGCCAAGGGGTTTTAGTAAAGGAACTGCTACAATGTCAGCTGGCAACCAACAAGGAAATTAAGCTGTATTCTCTGCAGCTGCCAAAAGCTGCCCAGGCCCTGAAATTAAAAAATAAGGGCATTCTCTTCATAGTGCCGTTAATTAATGCAGCTGGGAGTGTAGCTGTAACTGTTACACTGTGTCTTTGGGGGAATTACTCAATGCTGAATTCCACTATTCCGCTAAATTACTCCATGCTAAATGTACATTTGGCTGCAGTCTCTGCTCTTTGTCCATCATGAGTAGGTAAAGATGTATTGTTCATTTATTTAACAAATATGTATCGACCACCTACTAGGTGCATGGCACAGGGCTAGGCACTGAAGTGGTGAACGTAGCAGACACACTCTTCCCTCTTGGAGCTCACAGTCTAGCTGGAGAGAAAGGAGCTTAGCAATTAAATGCACTTATCAATTGTATAATTACAGTTGTGATATTGGCCAAAGGGAGTGCAAGGTAGAGGGACCATTTGTCTGGGGAGTCCAACGGGAGGTGACATTGAGCTCTGAAGGGTGAGCAGGATTTACTCAGGCAAAGAGGAGAGGTGAGTGGAAAAGAGTTCCTGGCAGGTTCATACTACAAAGGGGGGTGTGGTTGAGGAGGAGGTTGGAAAGGTAGGCAGAGACTAGATCATCCAGGGTGTACTATACCATTTTCAGTAAGATCACCCTGATTGCACTGTGAAGAATGAATAGGGAAGGGGGAGGAGGGGGTGGAGGGACAGTTAGGAAGCTGCTGCTGTAATATAAGGGAAAGGGCTGTTTGTCTAAGCAGCTGAGCAAATGGAGAGAAATAGATACCAACAAGACCTGGTGATTGCTTAGCTAGGGAGGAATCAAGGAGAAGCCCCAGGTCTCTGCTTCTTCAACCAGATGGATGGTGGTGCCGTTTTCTGAGTTGGGGAACCCTCAGGGAAAGAGGATTGAGAAAACCTTGCCAAGGTTCACATTTGGTCAAGGTGGGTTTGAGGTGCCTGTAAGATGTCCAAGTGGAGATGTTGAGTAGATGCTTGGCTGTAGGGTCTGGTTCTCTGTGGAGAGGCTGGGGATGAAGTAGCTGGTGTAGAGGCAGCAATAAAGTCCCAAGAGTGAGATGGTGTCCTAGGAGAGTATAGAGTTCTATCAGAAGAGGGCCCAGGACTGAGCCTGATGAACCCTTATCTAAAGGCTGGCCAGAGGCAAACTATCTGGCAGAGGTGGAGGAGCAGCCAGAGAGGCAGGAAAAAAACAAAAACTAGGGGTTTGGGAAGTGGGGTCATGGAGCCAGGGAAAGGATGTGTCGTAAAGAGGCAGTAGCCAACAACACTCAAAATGGCTGAGAGACCCAAGGAAAATGAGGCCTGAATACACCCACCAGACTGGGTGACCTTGGTGTCATTGGGACTTTTATAGAGCAGTGACTGGTGGAGTGAAGGGATGAGAGATAAACTGGAGTGGATTGAAAAGTGCGTGAGAAGTGGAGAAATGAAGAAAGGTACTGACTACAGGCAAATCTTGAAAGGGTTGACTGTGAAGGGTCAGAGATAGAAATAGGTGGAAAAGAATGTTATGTCAGCAGTGGGTTTATCTTAGTTTATATTTATTTATTTTAGGGTGGAATAAATTGAATGTGTTTAAATGCCGATGGGGAAGACCTTATAGAGAAGAGGAAGAGAAAGGTACAGCAGGGGAAGGATAATGGACAATAAAGGTGGTTCCTGTGACCATGAGAGAGGATGGAACCAGAATCTGGGTGGAATGGCTGACCTCATGCAGGAGGCCACCTCCTCTATTATAACAGCCAGGGCACGGTTGGAGGTCAACTGAACCAGGGGAGGAGACTGGCAGTAGGGCAAGAGAGATGAGGGATTTGAAGAGAATGGAGAACACTTGACACAGTCATTGCAGAAGGTGAGAGGGTTGAGATGACCAGAGATACGGCAGGATGGCAAGGCATCATGGCAACCCTCCTAAGGTGGGTGGCTTGAACTTGTAAGGTGCCCTTTGGTCCTCCTCTGTGATTTCCTCCAGCAGAGCTCAGCTGTCTGCTCTGGTGCAGGCTCAGATGAAGGAATTGCTAGGGCAGAGGAGCAAATTCCTTTTGCCAAGGAATTGAGAACCTCGACAAAAGTGGGGTTGACATGATGCGTGATCAGAGAGAAAGGACAGAAGTCAATGGGCTGGAAGGGTCAAAGGGGTCAAAGCTCAGTCATGCTGGAAGGAGAGGGGGTTGAGTCAGAGATTTTGGATGCTTAAGTTTGTGGTTCAGGAGGTGGAGAAATTTAGGACAATGACAAAGCCAGGATGTGATGGGGGAGAGTAGAGGAGAAAGTCACTGGAGAATATAAGGTCAAGAGATTGAGAGGCAGGGTATTGGGTGGGTCATCTGTGTGGATAGTGAAGCCATCCAGGAGCATGTGGGCAAGAATTGGGGTCAGGGTCATGGTGTGAAGGCCATGGCGCCAGGAGCTAAAGTCTTAAGAGAGTGAGGAAGAGGGAGTGACCAGGAGTTCAGAAGACAGGAACTCCCAGGAAGGGGAGGGCACTGTGGGCTGATGGCAGGATAGAGGATGAGTGAAGGAATGACACTGAAAGCAGGAACAAGTGGCCCAGTCGGTTTTGCCCCAGTTGTCTCTATGAAGCCTGACCCAGGAGCTCTGCGAGCCAGGGCCACATCCCCCTGACTAACTTCTCCTCCCCAAGATTCCCATCAGGGAGAAAGGCATGTGAAGGCCTCCCTTCCTCCTCCCCCTCTTTTCCACTGGGGGCTTTTTTGTCCACCAAATGAACCCCTACGGGGCACTGGCTGATTGGCTGTCAATCAGGAATCTCAGGCTTATCTCACCTCTGCTACACACCTTCTGTCTTCTTCAGGTGGGTTGTTGACCCCTTCTGTCTCAGCTTCATTGTCTGTAAAATGAGGATGCTAAAATACACACCCCTCTCAGGGCAATTGTAAGGAATAGAGGAGATAACTTAAGTAAAAACACTTTCTAATCTGTAAAGCACTGCAGGAATGTGAGTGATTTCCCTTGTTCAGAAGCCCCTCACATACACCCACATCTCTCCCAGGAGCCCTTCCCTAAAGATTGTGAGTCCCTGCTCCAGAGGAAGCTGTAATCTTGCTCTGGAGACAGGACAAACACACACAAAACAATTAGAGAGGAATGCACAGCTGTGTCTGATTAAGTGCTAAATTGTAAGGTGCAGACAATAAGAGCTCTGAGCTCAGACAAGGGAACAATTAGCCAGAGTTGGGAAAGTCTGGGAGGCTTCCTGGAGAAGGTGGGGTGGAAGGGGCCCAGACTGCTCACTTATCCTGAGGAGAATATTTGCAAATATGCCCATTCCTTTGTGGCTGCAAAGTTGTCAGTCTGACATGGGTCTACGAAAAGTTTCCAGGTCAAGCGTTTTGTCTTGGTGCCCCTGCTTCTGTTGTCACTCCTATAGCCCTGCCCCGCTCTCAATCACAGACCTGTGCTCCCCCTAGCTGGTTGGGCAGCCTGGGCTACACAATGGATCCCATGTGCTTTGCCCTGGGCCTTTCATGTTTGGGTCTCTCATGTCACCCATTTCCTGGTGAAACAGAGGTTGATCTTCAGCAAGTTTCCTGTGCCCTCTTTGGTGCCAGCACACACCTGGTATTTTTGCCCAGCCAGACTGCAGGCTTTTGAGCAAGGAGTCCTGGATACCCCTCCTTCTGCCATCTGCCTCATGGCACCTGGTCAGCCTAGGGCACCTGCATGTCCATAGAACAAAAGCCCTGAGCCAGTTCCCACACCTGCCTCCTTTGCTTTTTTTTTTTTTTTTTAATTTTTTAATTTATTATTTATTTATTATTTTTATTTTTGGCTGTGTTGGGTCTTCGTTTCTGTGTGAGGGCTTTCTCCAGTTGCGGCGAGTGGGGGCCACTCTTCATCGCGGTGCGCGGGCCTCTCACTATCACGGCCTCTCTTGTTGCGGAGCACAGGCTCCAGACGCTCAGGCTCAGTAGTTGTGGCTCACGGGCCCAGTTGCTCTGCGGCATGTGGGATCTTCCCAGACCAGGGCTCGAACCCGTGTCCCCTGCATTGGCAGGCAGATTCTCAACCACTGCGCCACCAGGGAAGCCCGCCTCCTTTGCTTTTTACTGCCTTCACCTCATTGTCCAGAAGCACCCAGCAACCTGCCATTCAGATACAGGTCCCAGAGAGCTGCCCCCCGAGAGCCCAAGACCTGCAACGCCAGAGCTGGCTTCCACCTCCTTTGTTATATTGAAGCCAACTCCTGCAGCCCTCTGGACACTGTTCAGAATGAGGGCCTTGCTCCTCAGTGGCTAGCCCCCATGGCCTGGTTGGTGCCTCTGCCCTGGACCTCCCTCCTCCCTTTACCACAGGCCTGGAAAAGATCCCAGCATGCCACAGAGCCAAGCGCACATGGGTAGCATCAGAAGCAAAAATCCCCAAATCTTATATATGCTGTGGGCGAAGGTTTCTTCAAAAGGACAGCAGTGATTGGCTAGTCTGTTAATCAGTTCCAGTTGGGGCCATGAAAACAATAGCCACCTTCTGTCAATAGCTAAAATATTAATTTCTGATGGAAAGGGTGAAATTCTTAGAATTCTAGTCCAAATCCCTTGGAACTTACAACTGAGAAAAAGAAGGCCCCAAAAGTAGTTTTCTGGAGGCCAAACACCTGATACTAGAGATAATATCTTAAATGTTGACAATTAAGTCACATGTTAAAAATCACCTGACTCCTAAAGCAGACCCTTTCTCCCAAGGTGACTTTGACTTTGCAACAGCAGAAAAACATAAAACCTCATTATCAGATGCAGATGCTAGACACCAATGTCATGATTCCCAGGGGATTTGTTCCATAGCCCACAGAGTCCTGATGCAGGAAAAACTTAGAATTCCCAGGTGAGTAAAGTCTAGCTTGTTCATGACATTGTGGTGATGTATAAGGTCAGCAATTTGAAGGGGCACAAAGTGTCATCTCTACTAAGGGCATCATGTTGTTTAGGGAATGGAACTCTTGTTAAAGAGAAATGCAAAATCATATTCTCAATTATTATCAAACTCCAAAATTACATTCAAGAGGAGAGGCCCATAATTGCAGCATCAAGCATGAGACAGTGCCATTAATACGATTATCAGGGCATAAGCCTATTAGAGAACGTAATGCCTCTTTGCTGGCATCATCCTTTGTAAAGCTTCCCCGGGTCTGGAAACTATCTCAGTTGTAAACACAATTGTTACACAACAGTGATTTCCAAGGGGCATAACAAAGATCTGCTGGCCTTTACCAAAAGTCAGAGTTGCCTGGCTAAGAAGAACAGAGAACATTTCCGAAAATGAAAACTCACCTGCCAACTCTAGTGGGCGTTATTGAGAAAGGAAGTACATCTAGCCCTGAGTCCTCTCCAGCCCTGCAGCAATTCAGTCATGGGTGTACCTGTCACCTGGAGATATACATGTGCCACCTTAAATGGACATAGGAGCTTAAGTTTTGGCTGCTGCTGGTAAAAAATTATGGTATGGAAGCCTACAAACCCAGGTTCAAATCCTACTTTCAGATCAAGCCCTGTGTGTCCTCATGGGTATAGTAACACCTATCTCAAAGAGTTTCCAGGAAGGGAAATTAAATCACTTGTGACCAAGTGCCTGCAGACACTTGGTGCTTAATAAATGTTTGTTTCTCCCTTGGCCTTGGCAGTGAGACCAAGTCCTCACCAGGACGAAGTTCAGGTAGTATCTTGGCATAGAATCCTGGGGATTATCAATCTTTGTCCTGGGAGCCCATAGGAGAAATTACTGTCTGTCTTCACTCCAGAAAGTTCAGACATCATCAATCATTATCACCATGTAGAATGGAAAGATCAATTGGCTGTCCCTGAAAGGAGCCACCTGATTTGTCTTTAGGAATCAGTGACTTAGGAAGCTCACGTGGCAAATTGTCTCACAGTAAAACCACCACCAGGAGGGGCAGGGCCTCCTCCTTAAACATGACAGAGAAATCTGAGAGCAATGGACCCCATGGATAGTCTTAAAAGGGAGGTAGGCTACATGTAACAATGTGGGTGAATCTCAAAACCACATCTTTCATGTTGAATGAAAGAATTCATACACCAAAGAATATACATGACGTTCAAGAAGACATGAAAACTAATCTATGGTGGTAGAAATCAGAACACTAGTTGCCTTGGGGATAAGGAGAGAATTAACTGGAAAGAGGCTTGAAGGAACTTTCTGAGATGAGAGAAATGTTCCACCTGTTGACTGGAATGATGATTTCATGGGAGCATACCACTGTCAAAACTCACCACACTGAACACTTTGCATTTGTGAATTTTACTGGTTATAAATTAGACCTCAACTAGCAAAACAAAACAAAAAGGGAAGCAGCAGTGTTTAGGCAGAGGGGAGTACAGGCAAGTGGGAGAAAGAAGAGGGCTCCCCACCATCAGTCCCACTACTGTGCTGGGCAATTTCTCCAGCACCAAACTCTGGGACAGCTATGAACTGACGTGTCAAAATAAACTACAGATAGGAGAGGATGCACTTTTCTGAAAATGAATACCCTATTCTGGGCCAAACATTAGGTTCAAGCCCTTATTCCTCTACAATTTGAAAACCTTTCCGTCACCATTTCCTTCTTTTCTCATCTAAAGCCATCCCAGAACATGGTTTTCTAGAATCAGCCTCCTTTAGAAGTCAGCCTCCCTCCACCCCCAGCTGCACATACACATTATTGCATAACATTAACTCTATAAACTCCATGCCCATAATGCCATAGAAGAAGGAAACAGAGTTTAATTGATCAACAAAAGTCAAATTAATGATCATCAGAAGTCAGAAAAAAGAGAGTTTGGGTCATCAAGAGAAAGAATCCTGACAAACAAACATTTCAAAAAGCAGAGGCCCCCAAAGGGTGGGAAAATGGAATGGGCAGTTGGAACTGGAACAAAACTCACAGATTGTAGAGCCAACTCCATCATCAAGTCCTTGTGTGACAAATCCCTCCTGTGCTGTCAAAGGGGATTTATCGCAGATGACAAAAAGATCATAAGCAGGGTAACCTCTGCTTCAGTTTGATGTCTCTGCTGTTCTCTTGGCTCCACCTTCTTCCCAGCTCTGTTCCTTTCTACAAGCATCTCATTCAGATAGAAAAGGGTCTCTTCTTCCCCTTGTCTCTTTTTATGATTCAGGAAAACTTTCCTATGAGATTTCCCTTTGCAACTCATTTGCTGGGATGGAGTCACATGACCCTTCCTAAGCCAATCACTGGCTAAGTGAATGGAACCACCTTGACTAGTTTAGACTAATTAAGGTTTACTCCTGAATCTTCCCATGAAGAAGGTATGGACCCCAAAACACAGTGCTACCAACCAGGACAAAGGGGGTGTTACAGGTAGGGTTTCCCTGGCCCTGCATGTAGGAAGTTTATTGGGGCGTACTCTCAGCATCAACACCTGAAGGAAGTGAAGTAAGCAGGAATGGACAAAGGGAGAAGTTGAGCTGCAATGAAATCACAATAAAAACCTTAGCTGATCTTTCAGGGAGCTCTGGTGCTGGGCTGGCTCAGAGTTGTCCCAAATTGAGGTGAGAGAGCTAGGTCTTTTTACTCCTGTATCAGTCAGACATTAGATGTGGGCTGCCCCTGGGAAGGGAGCATTACCTGGGGCAAGGTGGCTCTTTTCGGCCGAGGAAAAATCTCAGAGAGGGACTCAGCTGATGACTGCTGCTGTCAACCCTCCCAGGAGATGGGGAAATGAGTGCTTCAGTCTTGGAGGGGGGATCTAGGTGGCTCAACATGTCATGCACTGTAGGAGTGATGGATGTTGCATGGGCAATCCCTCAGATCTCCTAGAAACCAACTGGGAGTCCACACTCATGTCTAGAGAAAGCATTATATGTCAGCCTTTACCAGAACCATCTCTGGAACCCAATTACCTCATTACCCTTCCACTTCCTTAGGAAGAGATGACAGGAGAGCCTCCAAGTGTCAGCTACCATCCTGGCTTTTAAAAGTGGGACAGCTGGGAGATGGCTATGTGGACTGAGTTTGGGTGGGACCCAAGCCCTCAGACTTAAGGAACGTGGTGCCCACGAGAATGAAAATCCACAGGAACGGTCTTGAACAAGCCGGGAGCCTGCTAAGCCCTGGCATCTGCTGAACTTCCCAAATTACACACATTAAGCTGTTCAGTTCCACATTTCTATAGTGTGCTTCCTGCCAAGCTTCCTAGCACAGTCTACACAATGGGAAAATCAAAACGAGCAGTTAGACCAATTACGGATACGACAGGTCAAACAAATAAGCCTTTATCTAGGACTTAAGCAGACACAGTCAACAAGGGTCTAATCCAAAATTTGAAATTTGGACAAAGAAAGACTTTATAAAACAAAAAGGGGGGTGGGGTGGGAGTAGAGATATTTGCATGAATTTTTTCTCTGTCTCACTGAAAATACTAAAATAACATTTTATCCAGCCTCTCCATGCTGCCCTGTCCCCCCACCCCTAGCCTCTTGAACATTCTCTAGGTCTGTTACTAATCTGGCTGTAGGGCCAACTCACAGAGAAGTGTTAAGCTAGGGTATGAAAACAGTTGTCATTGAAAGGAGCTGGGTAATTTACTTTGTTAATTGTTATGTATCTAGTCAAATGCCCAAGAATTAAAGCCATACACAGGAGTGTTTTTGTGTATATTCAGGAAGTACAGAGACTATGTGTTACAGAAACCCCAAGCATTTCAGCTAAGTGAGAAATTCTAGGTAGAGTAAGGGACTTGAATCTAATAATGCCACTATTGTAGTCAGGAGCCAGATATGATAGGACTTTATTATCTTATTATTACTTTTAACAAGAAAAACTGTTTACAAGTTTCTGGTCACTCTCATTCCAG
Organism: Balaenoptera ricei; assembly: GCF_028023285.1. Taxonomy (NCBI): domain Eukaryota; kingdom Metazoa; phylum Chordata; class Mammalia; order Artiodactyla; family Balaenopteridae; genus Balaenoptera; species Balaenoptera ricei. The sequence goes on from NC_082651.1 coordinate 49,983,711, forward strand.
CAGGAGAGACCTCAAGTCTTGTGGATACTCATTGTTCTGTGGAAAGGGAAATGCAGAGCAGTTTTTGTTATCCTTTTTCCCCCTCTGGACTAACAAAGGCCACCCCTCTTCATACAGGTCCATAATCTTCTCTGCAATTCTGAAGTCCATAAATATCTGGAAAATGAAAATTTTTTTCATAGTGGCACTATAACTAACTTGGTTATTTTGGCAGTAAAACCTGATTGGAATTTATGGGGGGGTAGTTATAGTTTTCATTTATCCCATATTTCACTACAAATATGTTAATGTGTTTGATCACAGGTGTTGCTCCAGGCATATTAATATATCTGAATGAAGATATATATTTCAGGGAATTATCAGCCTATAGATGGTATCTGAAGTCGTGGGAATGGTTGAAATGGTCCAGGGAATGAAAAGAGACTGAGAAGAGAAGAGGGCCAAGAACCAAATTTAGTGAATGGGCCTGAGGGAGGATCAGGAAGCCAGGAAGAAGTGAGAGAGGAAGTGTAATCAGCTCTTTTGCCCCTTTTTTAATCCATTTCTGTTTCCCTCAAACTTTAAAAACTTAATTACAGATGTGAGATTACTAGGCAATATTTAACCTAACCCCTGTGGCTTGTGCCCCATGCTTCACTAATCGGATAGCTTTTGCAAGTCCCTGATCACACACTGCCTTGCTTAACATGTAGATTCTTTTCTTAAATTAAAGAAGTAGAAATGAAGAATAAGTAATTAATGGATGACTAGATCTTTTCCCCAGCTTCCCCTTTGGTAATCCTGCGAGCAAAGTGTGTGAACAAGATAGCATCTAAAGAAAGATCACAAGGAGTCAGCAAGTCTGCACCCGGTGAAAGATGACGAAGACAGTGACCCCCTCCTGAAATGATTAAGTGAGACTAGCTTTCCTTTTTTCCCTTTAAAAACTTTCGTGGCCAAGCAGAATCTTGAGAGTTGGTTCTGGGTCATGAGTCTGCCTTCTCCGTAGGTTGCCAGCCTCCTGAATTAAACCATCTTTCCTTTTCCAACCAACACTCGTCTCTTGAGTATTGGCTTTTGAGCAGCCAGCAGCCGAACCTGAGTTCAGTAACAGAAGGTGGAAAACAGGGTGTGGAGATGCAGCAGCCCAGGGAAGAGAAGGTTTCAGCATGACAGATGGTTATCAGTGTTGGCCGCATGGAAGTCAGTGGAGGACCAGAAGGTAGCAAGGGGGTTTGCAGCCTTAGAGGTCTTGTCTCCTAGGAGGCTGAGAACACATCTTAAACGTATTTTATGTTTTTAAGAGCGCTGAACTCTGCTTTGTTTATTGTAGGTGCACACTAAAGACTTGTTAATTAATTGAATGTGTCAATTAAAGCCCTTGATCAGAGGGGCAAACCTGCTTTTGTGAGGTCTCATTTGGGATAAAAGGCTGGGAACACAACAGAAAGAGCATAGAGAAAGAGCATGGAAATGACTAAGAAGTGAGGTGAGTTTGCTCACTGACATGAAGAGTTGGAAAGGAGAACATTTCACTCCTTACTACATGGAAGAGTGGTGGGGCTGGGTAACAAGAAACAGTAAAATTGGTAGGTCTTTGAAATGAAAAGAGTAAGAACCATGGTGGAAAGAGAAAGTAGATTAACCAAATAAACATTTATTCTTAAACTATGGGTCAGGGCAATTTATAGAACCTTAGAGATAACCAAATCAACTATTATTTCACAAATGATAAACACTCAGAGAGGCTGAGAAACTCTCTTAAGGAAATAGCTAGTTACCGAAAACTGAGGGCTCAGCCCCAGTCTGGTGCTAATTCCACTATAAACATAAAATCTCACCTCTGGGCCCCTCTTTCCATTTCCTGCCTGTCTTCCCACACTTTTACTAGTAAAAATCTGGGTAAAATGAACATCTGGGCAGCTATGATCATCCGCATAAAATCACAGGCACTGGGGCTAAAGCACTCTCAATGGGCAACAGGTACCATGATGGATTCAAGGGTCAGAGATGGAGGGATTTACTCATCTGCCTCTTCCAGAAAATCCTGGGAGGGAAGAGCCAAGCATGGCTTCAGAAATTCACCCTGGAAAATCATTTTTTAAATGTATTGGGTGTGGAGAAGAGTTTATTCTCTTTTCCAAATGGTATTTATTACTTTCATAATCAGAAAACATTCATTTAAAAAAAAAAACTTATTTTTAATGAGAGAGTAGGCAGTTGTGGAGAGTTAGGGTGAAACAGGCTTTTTGCCAGTGTGACCAGCAACCTCTTAGAATCAGGTTGTGCCAGATGAAAACCAGGCAGGGCTCAAGGGAAACCAATTTTACTTTCCTTTCCCTCTTATTCTCTTCTGGTTTGGTTTGTAAACTGAACTATTGTGCAAGTCAGCAACTTGCATAGGGAAGACTATGAATGTATTTTCTTGACTTGGTGAGATAGGAGATCAGTTAAAGTGGGGAAAGGGAAAGAAAATGGACACTGGAGAATGGGAGAAGCTGTGACTTTGGGGGAACCATTTCAGTGAAATACTATGTGAATGTCTGTTATAAGCAAGACCAAGGAGGATGAAACATGGTCCTTGCCCTTGAAACGTGTGACTGTTTACTGCTCTATCCTTCAACCACCAGCACTGACGGTACCTGATGGGCAAAAGGGGCTCAATCAACACCCCCTGAATGAAAGAATCAGATGTCCACTCATGAAAAGATGCAGCACATCCTTTTAGGTAGAAAAAAAAATCCCATACCATTTTCCTTGACTCTTTTGGATCCACTAGTCCCAACAGGTACCCTCTGCTTCAAGACGTCAGGAAAACCAGGCCTCAGGGTACTGAAGGGCCAACATTTCTCTTCTCTTGGAATTCAACACTGCCTGGCTGGCCATTAATTTTGCCAGCTGCCCCTCAGAGTCGTAGATATTGGGAGAAGACCCAGACCTTAGCAGAGTCTGCTCCAATACTGCCAAGTCCTCATGTCTAAGGTCAAACATGCCATTCTGTCCCTAAGGAGATCCCAGAGACAGTTTCTCCCCCTTTAGTGGCAAGATCCAGGCTTGGCTGATGTGCTGTGATATTGGGGTCTAAAAGCTATTCTTATTTTGCTTCCAAAAGTCACTTTTGGATGCCAGAAAAGGGAAGTTTTAACCTCTGAAGCCTGGAACACAACATTCCAAAACAGCTGGAAAGGCCTTGGAAACTTCTCAGATGAAGTTAATGAAAACCTTCCTCTGCCCCAAGGGTCAAATCCTGCTGTTCATGGATAACCCTCAAGTTGTTGTCTAGCTTAGTCTCCGGAGGAGCAGGTCTCCCAAGGACTTGAGAGTTTGGTCTGGAAAGCTGTGTCCTGCAGAATGGTCCAGCTGTTCCTGCAAGGAAAACAGTAGTTTTCTGCCTCAGAGGTTCTAGGCCAGAAATGTAAGAAGAGCCCAAAGACGTTTCTGCTAGCAGCTTTTACTATGGTTCATGCCCCCATTTTTCAGCCAAAGGAATTCTACCCCTCGAATCCACCCAGGAAGAAAACATCTCCATGATACACAGCTTTGAGTCCTATGCTTATCATCAGAAAGGCCAGCTTCGCTCTGGGAAGAATCGATGGTGTCAGTCTCTCTGCACAATGTCAATAACTTGTATCACTGAAACAAAATAAGAGGGTTACCACAGCAGGAAGGCAGTGCCTCACTTGCTCTCCTGCTACTGTGAGACACTCCTTACTGCAAGGATCTGAGCCTAGCCCTAGCTTGGCCACGCACAGCTGGGAGGCATTTCAGGAAAAAGGGAGCCATTGTTCCCAACAGGATGCATGCTTTGCCAGCATGTCTCTTCATCAGCCTAACACAGGTCAGCTTCTCTGCCTGTGGATCAGCAAAGTCCTTCTCAACAAATGTCAAATGTCTTTGTGTGTTAAAAGATCCCCAGGAACGGATGTGGTTGAGGTATCCAATTGTAACTTAAGGGTTATTTGCCCAATCTGATTCAGTAAATATTGACTAAGTGGCTGACTTAAAAGGAACAATGTCTTTGCTACTGGAAAACCAATGTAAGACCAGGTCCCTGACCTCTGACCTCCAGGAGCTTATCGTGTGGTATTAAGGGGCCCTGAGCATGTCAGCTGTGGGCTCTGCCACACCCAATGTCTCCTACAAAGGGGGAGCCTCCCTTACCCAGAGCCCCCTGCTCAGAGAAATAGCACCAAGCTGTTCTATGTCCAGGAATGGCCACTGATTGTCCAGGACCAGGGGCCTACCCCAAATGCCACCCCCAATAGGCAATGTAGTGGCCTTGAGTGGACTGGCATGGAAAAATGGCAAAACCTAAGGGAGCTGGGTATATGTGGAGGAAGCAGAGTGCATATGCGTAGGTAGAAGCTGGGTCCTTAAAGGCCACGCCCTGGAGTGAAGGGCCTTTGACTTGGCTTTACCACTGTTCCTGCCTTTCCTAATGTCCAACTGTTTTCTTTTTTCTGGGCTCCTCTGTGTAGGTAGCTTTCAAAAGCCATGCCTTAGCACACACACCTACACATACACACCCCCATTACCAACACTACTTATAGTAACAAGAGAATTTCTATTCCTGACCAAGAGGGAAGAGGAGTAAGAGAAGTCATGCGATCACCATGCTAGGAGGTGGAGGGCTTGTGTGATCTTAAACCTTCAGTCGAGCTGTAGTTTGAGCCTCGCCCAGCTGACACAGCCACACGGATTGTAAGCTCCAGGCGGGTTGCCTTGTTTGCTGCTGTATCTCCTGGCGCAGTGCCTGCACAAAGTTGGTAATCAGTAATGCTGGCTGAATGAATGATTGAATAGACTGGGAACCAGAGAGATTAACGGAGGTTTAGCATTGGCTGTCTTTTGTGTGTCACAATCTCTCTCCCTGATGCTCCATGCCTGGGAGGCTTACCTACACTGACTACATTCAAAGGCTTCCTTATCCCCTGACTTCCAGTGGGGTTCAGCCAAATGGGGAACCCTAGCCAGAGATCAGAGACAAGGAGGCAAGTGATACCAGGGTATACATGCCCCCACGAAGGCCACATTCTTACAAGGAGGCCCCTTCCATACTACCCCTCTGCCTCCCAATTCTCTCACTTCTTCAGGCCTTAGACGTATAACAACTCCCAATCCAATGTTACCTGCCCAAGAAAACACCAGTCCTTTATGGTTCCCCCACCAACCCTTGTAAATAATGCCTTTATTAAATGCTCCTCAAAGCACCCAGTTTGAATGTAGCATCTGTTTCCTGTTAAGACCGCAAATGACAGAGGTTCCAAAAATCAAGTGTACGCTTTTTGCTATCTGGTTTTCTCCATGTTCTAGTACATTCTGCTCAGCTCTATCAGCAAACACTCATTGCTTCACAGAGGCAAGCTGGTTGGGAGGGTATTTGCCCAAACTGGACCAGTTTGAGGTGAGGGGGTGGGTGGCAGAAGGGAAGCAAGAGAGTGTCCTGCCTCAACGCTAGTAATAAATATACTGCATAAACACTTAGTGAGGAAGACACCTAATTTGGTTCCTACCTTCCCAGCATGAAGTTAGGGTCAGACCTCCCATTCAGGAAGAAAGTTTTCCTTCTCTGATAAAATTAGTTTCTTTAGCTAAAAATGTTTTTTTTGAGTTATGTTTTATTGTACAACCACAAAATAATAATCAAAAAGGTTCTTTTGGTAAGAAGACCATTGCTCTGCTCTAACCACACATTTAATTTACCCAAATTAATGCAGCAGAAGTTGAGTGGGGGTGGAATCTTCTTTTCTGTGTCATTTATGCCTTTTTAATATTGATAAGCTCTCAAAAAGCAAGGGTTACTAAGCATATCAAGCTGTGCTCTTCCTTCAGCCTTTAGTGTGGAGTTAGGGAGAGTGGGTGGAAGCAGTAGGGATATTTTATTTTTATGGTAATTTATCCTCTCTGAACATGCTAATAGGGAAAAGTACATTTTAAATTTTCTGAAAAGGAGATTAAAAGGGTCTCAAGTGATCTGAAGCTTTCTCTCGCCTCTAAAAAAAAATGTTTCCACAGCTCTCTGGTGCATATTATCTTGTCAACTCGGGATCTACTATTAATGCAGGTTTCCCACCAGGCAGATTCAACAGCAGTCTAAGATAGAAATGCCTGATTTCCTACCTAAGACTCAAATGGAAAAACACAGCATCTGAATTTACTTGTTCTGGTTTTTTTTCCCTCCCCCTCACCCCTTTTAAAAAAGGACTGGTTTCTTCAGTTCTCAGCCTTTTGGCAGCTGCCATTTAAAAGAAAGAATCACACGGTAATTATTAATTTTGCATGGGATCAACTCTGGCCTCAGCTTTCATCTGAGATGCAGTTACATGAAAAACAGACTGCGTTAATTTCATCCCCTCTGGGGTTGCTTGGCAACAAGGCCTTGTTCCAGATCATCTTTTATTCTTGGCCCAGAGTGATCTCTTTGGGGCGTTGCTCATGCTAAGGCAATCATCATCCTGTTGCTGTCCCTTCTGAATGTGTCCCTATGGTCCTGATGGCACAGGGGGTTGGTGGCTTTGCTCCAGTCATACTGGCTGGGGTCTGTAAAAGCGCTGAGCTTCTCAGCACAGAGAATGAACTATGCTTGGGGAATTGGGGATTTAAACAATAGAGGTTAGACAGGAAAGAGAGTGAGGAAGCATGAGCTATGTCTAAAGTGATGCTGGAGGATGGTGGGGCAGAGATGGGGTAAATACTAATGGGATAAATACCGAAGTCTTTTTTTTTTTAATATTTATTTATTTATTTTTGGCTGTGTTGGGTCTTCGTTGCTGTGCGCGGGCTTTCTCTAGTCGTGGCGAGTGGGGGCTACTCTTCGCTGCGGTGAGCGGGCTTCTCATTGTGGTGGCTTCTCTTGTTGCAGAGCACTGACTCTAGACGCGTGGGCTTCAGTAGTTGTGGCACGTGGGCTCAGTAGTTGTGGCACATGGGCTTGGTTGCTCCGCAGCATGTGGGATCTTCCCGGACCAGGGCTCGAACCCATGTCCCCTGCATTGGCAGGCGGATTCTTAACCACTGCACCACCAGGGAAGTCCCTCAAGTCTTTTTTAAATTAAAAAAAAAAAAAGCATTACTATGTTCTGGTTTGGAAATCTTTCTAAGCTCTGTTGTTAAATGATAAATGTGAGTTCCAGAACAGTTTTTTGGGTGGGAAAGAGAAGAAGGGGAGGTATAAAAATATTTTGTTTATTTTCGCATAAAGAAAAATATATGGATGGGCATTCCCTGGTGGTCGAGTGGTTAGAACTCCACGCTTTCACTGCTGAGGGCCCAGGTTCAATCCCTGATCGGGGAACTAAGATCCAACAAGCTGCACGGTGCAGCCAAAAAAAAAAAAAAATACAGACGATTATGAGTGTTTGTGAGGGGTGAGAATGATGAGGTAGAAGGGTGGAGGCAAAAACAAGATTTTTCACCTGTGTACCTCTTTATATTGTTTTGCTTTATAAACTAAAAGAATGTGTTACTTCGTCCAAAAACATTTTTTTTAATAAATATTAAAAAGTGTTAGCAATTCAGTGCAAGTTGTTAACGTTTGGAAGAGTTGGGAAAGTTGGGTGAAGGGTATTTGGAGTTCTTTGTACTACTTTTGCAACTTTTTGGTGAGTCTGGAATTATTTCAAAATTAAATTTAAAAGAAATTTTAAAAAATATTAGCAACTCCAACAAATTTTCCAGCCTTTCCTTCCTGTTCAAACACCATTCTTGCTATCCTTCAGAGGCAGTCAATCTGCATATATTGAACATTCTGAGTGACTTGGTAGGAGATGGGGATATCTTTGAGCATTTGAGCTGCAGAGAAAAGACCTCAGCTAGGAACATTAGCCTTAATCAGAGTGTGGTTCCATCCCTGACCCAAATGGCTTTAGCTGTGGTCCCTAAAAATCTCAGAAGTAAGTGACAACCTCCTTAGGGACTGGTCTCTCTGAGTATGGAACTCCCACGATGAAAGCATCACTCTTCAATTCATGTAAGCCCTCAATTGTGCCTTCATGGCTTCCCTGGACATCCTTCAGTGTTTTTTCCTGTCTGCAGCCATCTCCTCGTCTTTCAAATCACTCTGTATCTATCTTTCTCCACGAGACTAAGCTCCTTGAGGGTATGTGCAATGACTGAGCCATCACTACACAAAGCTCCCCTGGCATAGCATAAGTACATACTCTTTTTCTTATGTTTTTATTTAAAATAAAAACTTGAAATAATTCTAGATTCACATGAAGTTGCAAAAGAATATAAAGAGAAGCTATAAATGCCTATATTTAAAAAGAAAGAAAAATCTTAACTCAATAACCTAACTTTTCACCTGAAGTAACTAGAAAAAGAAGAGCAAACTAGATCCAAAGCAAGTAAAGGAAGGGAGGAAAAAAAGGTTAGAAAGGAAATAAATGAAAAAGAGACTAGAAAAACAATAGAGAAAATCAATAAAACCAAAAGTTGGTTCTTTGTAAAGATCAACAAAATTGACAAACTTTTAGCTAGACTGAAAAAGATAAAAGGAGAAAAGACTCAAATGACTAAAATCAGCAATGAAAGAGAGAACATGACTATCAACCTTACAAAAATAAAAAGGACTATAGGGAAAACTATGAATAATTATATGCCAACAAATTAGATAACAGAGATGAAATAGACAAATTCCTGGAAAGACAAAAGCTACTAAAACTGAGTCAATAAGGAATAGAAAATCAAAACCACGATAAGATATCACTTTACACCCACTTCCAAAAAGACAGACAGGGCTCCCCTGGTGGCGCAGTGGTTGAGAATCCACCTGCCAGTGCAGGGGACACGGGTTCGGGCCCTAGTCCGGGAAGATCCCACGTGCTGCGGAGTAGCTGGGCCCATGCACCACAGCTACTGGGGCTGCGCTCTGGAGCCCACGAGCCATGACTGCCGAGCCTGTGTGCCACAACTGCTGAGGCCCATATGCCTGGAGCCTGTGCTCCACAACAGGAGAGGCCACTGCAGTGAGAGGCCTGCGCACTGTGGAGAGGGGTGGCCCCTGCTAGCCACAACCAGAGAAGAGCCCGTGCGCAGAAGCAAAGACCCAACGCAGCCAAAAATAAAATAAAATAAAATAAAATAAAGAAATTAAAAAAAAAAAGACAGACAATAACATGTGTTAGTGAGGATGTGGAGAAATTGGAACTTTCATACACTGATGGTGGGAATGTAAAATGGCACAGCATCTTGGAAAACTGTTTCAATCCTTCAAAAAATTAAACATAGAGTTACCACATGGCCCCAAAATTCCACTTGTAGGTATGTCCCCAAGAAAATTGAAAAACTACTTTCAAACCCTTGCACATAAATATTCTTAGCAGCATTATTCATAACAGTCAAAAAGTAGAAACAATCTAGATGTCTATCAATTACGAATGAATAAACAAAATGTGGCATATCTATATCATGGAATATTATTCAACCACAGAAAGGAATAAAGTACTGATACATGCTACAAGATGGGTGAATCTTGAAAACATGCTAGATGAAAGAAGCCAGACACAAAAGAACACATATTGTATGATTCCACTTATATGAAATATCAAGAATAGGCAAATCCACAGATACAGAAAGTAGGTTAACAGTTTCTAGAGGATGGGGGAGGGGAGAATGGGGAGCGACCACTAATGCATACAGGGTTTCTTCTGGAGGGATGAAAGTGTTCTGGAATTAATGGTGATAGCTGCATAACTGTGAATATACTAAAAACGACAGAATTGTAAGCTTTAAAGGGTGAATTTTATGGCATAAAAATTATATGTCAATTTTTTAAAAAGAATGAGTAAAAGCAATAGCTAATGCCTTTAAAAATGTAATGAGAGATTCCATTTACCCTTTACTCATTTACTCTTTACTCATTTATCCCAATGGTAACATCTTGCATAACCATAGTACCATATTACAACCAGGCAGATGACTTTAGTACAATCCACAAATCTTATTCCAATTTCACCAGCTTTATATGCCCTCGTGTGTATGTGTGTGCACGTGTGTGCATGTAGTTCTATGCAATTTTATCACGTGTATATTCATGTAACCACCACCACGGTCAAGACACAGAATTGTTTCATCATCACAAGGATCCTTCCTGCTCCCTGTTTGTACTCATGCCCTCCTTCTCTCTCTATCTCTAACCCCTAGCAAACACTAATCTATTCTTCATCTCTATAATTTTGTTATTTAAAATTTTTAATATAAATTGCTATATGTCAAAGTGTTATATAAGTGTAATATTTTGTGTTTGACTTTTTTCACTCAACATAATTTGAGATCCATCCAAGTTGTTGTGTGTATCAATAGTTCGTTCCTTTTATTTATTTTTAAATATTTTGGTAATGCAGTATTTTACTTATTCTATTCATAATAACTAATATTTAAGAACATTTACAGTATTAATAGAACTTAATCTAAAAGAAGTTCAACTTACTTTTTTTTTTACATCTGAATACTGGGTATTAATAAGAGAAGAGTGAAGATAACTGTGGTCAAAATTACTATTTCAAAAACATAAATGCTTTGTGTTAATATGTCTACATATAACTCAGTTTGGGGTATAAAGTTCTTTGGCTGCAAGAAAGAACACTTGATTTACTTCACCAAGAGGACTATCTCTTAATGCTGGGGTGACTTCTCTTGGTATTTCTTCTCCTGTTGATTTTTAGCATAGTTATCTGTGACTGTATGAACTCCAAATAAGAGTACATAGCTGGTTATTGTAGCCACTTACTATAGGAATAGGAGATAGAAAAAAAAAGAAATAGGAGGTGGACAGATAATGTAACTGTCCAATATTTTTGAGGGGTGGACAGATAATGTAACTGTCCAATATTTTTGAGGCCAAAAGATTAAGCCTGAGGAGTTAAGCCAAGATTCAGGAATAAAAACCCACAGGAGATGGAGTGTGAAGCCAAATTGGGAGCTTAAGAACAAAGGCATAAATCGCTTTTTCTGGCAATGATGATGGTGAATTTTCCACCATTTTCCCAGTGGCTTTAGACAGTCTCAGAACTGAGCCCTCTGCACAAACAAGCACAGCAGAGGGAGACGGGTAGAGAGGAAAAATTGAAGGAAAGACCAAGGGGCGATGGTGCCCCCAGCCTGGGCACAGGTGCAGTGGGACCCCCTTCAGGCGGCACAGGAACCACACCCATTCCTTTTATTTCAAAATAAATTCTTTTTTTAGAACAGTTTTATTTTTCTTTTTTATCTTATTTTTTTAACATCTTTATTGGAGTATAATTGCTTTACAATGTTGTGTTAGTTTCTGCTGTATAACAAAGTGAATCAGCTATATGTATACATATCCCCATATCCCCTCCCTCTTGCGTCTCCCTCCCACCCTCCCTATCCCACCCCTCTAGGTGGTCACAAAGCACCGAACTGATCTCCTTGTGCTATGTGGCTGCTTCCCACAAGCTATTTTACATTTGGTAGTGTATATATGTCCATGCCACTCTCTCACTTCATCCCAGCTTACCCTTCCCCCTCCCCGTGTCCTCAAGTCCATTCTCTATGTCTGCGTCTTTATTCCTGTCCTGCCCCTAGGTTCTTAGAACAGTTTTAGATTTACAGAATTATTGTGAAGATAGTACAGAGAGTTCTCATATACTCCACATCCTGTTTCCCCTATCATTAGCATTTCACAATTAATGGGTCAATCTTGATACATTCTTGTTAACTAAAGCTCATACATGAGATTTCCTCAGTTTTCCCTTAATGTCCTTTTTCTGCATCAAGATCCCATCCAGGATACAATACTACATTCGCAGTTATATCTCCTTAGGTTCCTCTTGGCTGTGACTGTTTCTTGGACTTTTCTTGGTGTTTTTTTTGTTTTTGTTTTTAAATGACCCTTAAGAGTTTTGAGGGGTCCTGGTCTAACATTTTGTAGAATATCTGTCAGTTGTGATTTGTCTGACGTTTTTCTCATGGTTAGACTGGGGTAATGTGTTTTGGGGAGGAAGACCACAGAGGTAAAGTGCCATCCTCATCACATCATATCAAGGGAACATATTAACAATATGACTTATCACTGCTGATGTTACCCTTGATCACCGGGCTGATAGTGTTTGTCAGGCTTCTCTACTGTAAACTTACTCTTTTTTTCCTCTCTCTTTCCATACTGTACTCTTTGGAAGAAAGTCACCACATACAACCCACATTTAAGGAGTGGAAAATTATGTTCCATCCTCTTAAGGGCAGAATATCTACATCAATTATTTGCATGAGAGATATATCTAGTCTCCCCAGTTTACTTATTTATTCGGTCATTTATTTATACCAGTATGGAATCATGAATTTTATACTTAGAGTTATAATACAATACTACTTTATTAATTTTGTTGCTCAAATTGTTCCAGCTTTGGCCATTAAGAGCTCTATTCCATTGGCTCTGATATCCCTTTGACATATGACCATCACTGTAGGGGTTTTTGATTTTTGTTTTTTGTGAGCTTTTTTTTTTTTTTTTTAACTTCCTGTCACTACAAAATGTTCTAGGCTCAAACTGTAGCTAGCCTGCCCCATTCCTAGAATCAGCTTTTTCTCCAAGGAGCCTTGGTTCCTTTTGTTGGAGAATGGTATTAGAAACCAAGATCTGGGCTCTAGGTGTGTTCATTGTTACCGGGGTGTCATACCTTTTAGGTGCTCTCAGTTGATAGAACAAATAAACATAGATGTGTATACTAACCCATATATATACACATGTCTTAAATATTTCTATTTGTAACCACTTGTACCTATATTAAGCTAAACATGAGTTCATACTGATATTTCCAACTCTAACCCATGAGGACATGTATTATTCTAGCTTCTTCCGCTTGCTTATCTATAACCTCCCACTCTAACAACCTTGCTCCCGTCACCCATCATTCATTTATTTAATTCTTCAATTCCAATATACATGTATAGTAGTTTCAGAATTCCTAACCCACACCCCCATGGAAAATGGTACTTATATACAATTCCTCTTGCTTTTAGTCATATAGACTCCTCTCATTTCCAAAGTACTTAGGTCAGCATGTTATTTCCCTTCCTATTTCAGTGAGGTTGTTTCACACATTTGGAATATATTTATATTCTTTAGTCACATCTTGTATTCCATCATGGGATCTCTGACCCTTTAAATTACTTCTTTTAATTTGCGTACATCAAGATTTATTCTTTGTAATGCAAAGCTCAATGGCTTTGAAAAATGTTTAATGCTGTATTCACCATTACAGTATCATACAGAATAGTTTCATTGCCCTAAAAAAATCCCGTGTTTCACCTTTTCAAGCCTCTCCAACCCTGAACCCCTGGCAGCCACTGATCTGCTCACCATCTCTATAGTTTTGTCTTTTCCAGAATGTCATGTAATTGGACTCATACATTTGTTGGTTTTTTTCAGACTGGCTTCTTTCACTTAGTGGTATGCATTTAAGATTCATCCATGTCTTGAATAGCTTCTTTTTATTGCTGTATAACAGTCCACTGTATGGATGTATACTTTGTTTAGTCGTTCACCTATTGATGGAGATTATGAATCAAGCTGTTATACACATTGACATGCAGGTTTTTGTGTTGCCAGTTGGGACATCAGTTTTCAAATCAGGAGCATGATTGCTGGATCATATGGTAAGATTACATTTAGTTTTGTGAGAAGCTACTAAACTGCTTCCAAAGTGGCTCTACCACTTTGGATTTCCAAAAGCAATGAATGAGAGTCCTTGTTGCTCCTTGTCCTCTCCAGCAGTTTTTTTTTAAGCCATTCTCATAGGTATATAGTGGTATCACATTGTTGTAATCTGCGATTCCCTAATGACAAATGATACTGAGCATCTCTACATATGCTTATTAACCATTTATAGATCTTCTTTGGTGAGGTATCTGTTCAGCTCTAACATCATACTTAGTTGTGAGAAACTGGATGCTTTCCCCTATTGTTAGGAGCAAAGCAACGATGTCCTCTCACACCACTCTTATTCAACATTGTACTGGAATTCTTAGCTAGTGCTTTAAGGCAAAAAAAGGAAATAAAAGCTATATAGATTAGAAAGGAAGAAACACAACTCTATTCACAGATGACATGAAAATCCCAAAGAACTGACAAGAAACCCTCCTGGAACTAAAAAGTGAGTATAGCAAAGTCTCAGGATACAATGTTAATACACAAAAGTCAATTACTTTCCTATATAATAACAATGAACTATTAGAATCTGAAATTTCAAAAAGCAATTCCACTTAAAATAGCACTCAATAGGGACTTCCCTGGTGGCACAGTGGTTAAGAATCCACCTGCCAATGCAGGGGACACAGGTTTGATCCCTGGTCCGGGAAGATCCCACATGCCGTGGAGCAACTAAGCCCGTGCGCCACAGCTACTGAGCCCACGTGCCACAACTACTGAAGCCCGAGCGCCTAGAGCCCGTGCTCCGCAACAAGAGAAACCACCGCAATGAGAAGCCCCCGCTCGCAGCAACTAGAGAAAGTCCGCTCGCAGCAAAGAGGACCCAACACAGCCAAAAATAAAAAAATAAAATAATAAAATAAAATTAAATTAAATTTAAAAAATAGCACTCAATAAATGAAAAATTTAGGAATAAGGCTAATTAAATATGTGCAGGACTATATGGGGAAAATTAGAAAACATTGATGCAAAGAAGGTTTAAATAAATAAAACTATTTCATCTTCATGGATTGGAAGACTCAATATTGTTAAGATGTCAATTCTTCCCAACTTAATCTGTAGATTCAATATAATCAAAATCAAAATCTCAGCAAGCTATTTTGTAGATAATAACAAGCTGATTCTAAAGTTTATATGTAAAGGCAAAGGACCTAGAATAGCCAACACAATACTGAAGAAAAAGAACAAAGTTTCCAGACTCACACTACCTAATTTCAAGACTTACTACAGTATGTCTTCAATAATCAAGACAACATGGTACTTGTGAAGAAACAGACATGTAGATCAATGAAACAGAAGAGAGAGTCCAAAAATAGACCCACACAAGTATAACCAACTGATCTTTGGCAAAGGGGCAGAAGTGACTCAATGGAGAAAGGGTTGTCTTGTCAATAAATGGTGATTGAACAAATGGTGATGGATGTCCACATGCAAAAAAATGAACCTAGACACGGACCTTAGACCTTATATATTGATGAAAAATAACTCAAAATGGACCATAGACCTAAATGTAAAACGCAAAACTACAAAACTTCTTGAAGAAAACAAAGGAGAAAATCTGCAAGACCTTGGGTCTGGTAGCGAGTTTTTAAATATAACTCCAATAGCATGATCCAGGAAAGAAACATTAATACGTTTGACCTTATTAAAATTAAATTTCTTTGCAGGAGACACCATTAAAATAATAAAAAGACAAGCGAAAGACTTAGAGAAAATATTTGCAAAACACATATCTGATACAAGACTTGTATATAAATTATACAAACGCTTAGAACTCAACGATAAGATAACAAACAACCCAATTAAAAAGGGAACAAAAGATCTGAACAGATACCTCACCAAAGAAGATCCACAAATGATTATTAAGCATATGAAAAGATGCTCTGTATTATTTGTCATTAGGGAATTGCAAATTACAACAACATGATACCACTATATACCTATGAGAATGGCTTAAAAAAAACCCCAAAACTAAATACCAGCTGCTGGGGAGGACAAGGATTTTTGTGGGTGCTCTTTGTCATACTGAGGAAGTTCCCCTCTATTCCCAGTTTGCTGAGTTGTTTTTTTTTTTAATCATGAACGGCTGTTGAAATTTTATTAAGTGTGGATTCACATGCAGTTGTAAGAAAGAATACAGAGAGATCTGTATACTGTTTACCCAGTTTCCCCCCAATGCTAATAGCTCTCAAAACACTATTACAACCAGAATACTGGCATTAGTATAATCCACCAATCTTATTTAGATTTCTTTAATTTAACTTGTACTCATGCATGTGTTTATACAATTTAATCACATGATTAGGTTTGTATATCCACTATCCCAGTCAAAATACAGGACAATTACACAACCACAGGAGCTCTCTTGTTGCCTTTCATAACTACACCTATCTTCATCCTGCTCCTTCTCCTTACAACCCTAATCCCAGGCAACCACTAATCCGTTCTCCATTTCTAAAATTTTGTTATTTTATGAATGTTCTATAAATGGAATCATATAGTATCTTTTTCGATGGGCTTTTTAATCAATAGTTCATTCCTTTTTATTGCTGTACCGTATTCTATGGTATAAAAGTAGCAAAGTTTAGGGAATTCCCTAGTGGTCCAGTGGTAGTACTCTGGGCTTCCACTGCAGGGGGCATGGGTTCGATCCCTGGTCAAGGAACTAAGATCCCGCATGCCGCGAGGCGCGGCCAATAAATAAATAAGTAAATAAATAGAAGTACCAAAGTTTGTTTAATCATTCACCTGCTGTTGAAGGACATCTGGTTATTTCTGCTTTTTGGCTATTATGAATAAAACTGCTATAAACATTCGTGAATAGGTTTTTGTGTGAGCACAGGATTTTATTACTCTAGGATAAATATCCAAGGAATGAAATTGCTGGGTCATATGGTAAGTGTGTGTTAGGTTTGTAAGTAACTGCCAAACTGTTTTCCAGACTGGCCGTACCATTTTACATTATTATCAGCAATGTATGAGTAATTCAGTTTTTCTGCATCCTTGCTAGCATTTGGTGTTATTTCTAATTTTGCTTCAGCCATTCTGATAGATGTGTACATACTTTCTTTTAGAGAGCCATAAACATCTTGAAACAATTGAGCCAATACTAACTAGCCAAGTCTGTATGCCTGGCTCCAAGTTAGGCTCTTTGAGGGTGGAGGAGACTCAGCTCCTGCATGTGAGGAACTGTAGAGGCAAGATCAGAGCAGCAGAGGAAGCCAGTTCCTCCGAAGTCATCCCTATGAGCCATCAGTAATGGGCTCACTAGTAATTATGTGTGAACAAAGGAACCTGTGTCAGGGAAATCTCTGTGGTGCTCAGAGGCAAAAAAAACAACTCCACAACTCTGTGGAAGGGTTAAAGAAGGAAATCACTGCCTGGATCCAGCAAAGCCTCAAAGTTGGCTGTTTGAAACTCCAGGTAAAAGAAATGGCATTTACTCTCTGGATCTCCGAAAAGTGGTTCAGATTCTGCCTGTGCTTTGCAAAGAAATAGGACAAAGCTAACAAAGTTCACCTGTGACAAAATGGGACTGATTTTCAACCTGAGAGAGCACCCTATCCTGTTCTAGTGGATTCTGTTAAGGAAGATTCCCAGATTATCATCCAAGTTCAAGTCTCTCATTTTCTTCAACTTCTGTTCATTGTTATCAAGCTTGCGAACATGGCTAAAACCATGTTACTGTACAGTTATTGGATCTCAGTTATCTCAGGAGTAGAGGACCTTGATGTACCAAAAATATTTGGCTTTAAAAAAATAACTCTTTAGACAAAGGTCAGTTTTGTCTGGAATGACACAGAACTAGGCTCAGGACCTCATAGAGGCATAATGCTATCAGGGGACTTTCCATCCTTCCTAGTATACCTGTTTCCACCCCTGCCTTTCCTGACCTTCAACCCAGGGGACATCTATTGTCCACATTCCGGTCTGATTTTTCAAAAAAGTATTTATTTATATCCCACCTCATGACAAAAAAGCTTTGAAGAAATTTTAAAATTAAAATATTTTATGTAAAACAGAATAACAAAAAGGAAAACAGAACTAAGATTAGTTAAAAGGAAAAATAGATGTGGCCAAATTAGTATTTATCATCCACAATGATTATATTTTGTTTTAAAGAATGCTCTTAACTTTTAATACTCAAATGCAGTAACATTTTTTAAAAAAGCCATCATTCAGCTTTTCCCATATGATGTCTTCAAAGTTTTAGGTTCACTTTATACGCCTGTATTTTCCATTTCACTATTTTGCTCTTCAATTACTGAGCTTTTAGTAGCTTATCCACTTAAATAAATATCTTAAGAAGGATTTTCCAGTAGTCTCATACTCCAGCTGATGGTTATTAACCCTTCTAGAAAACTCAACAGATGGCCCTTATGTTGCTCTCATGGACAAGCATTATTCATCTTGAAAACTTTCTGATGATAACTAGCAAAGATGTGATAAAGCCAGCTTCTCAACAGAGAAAAATCAACTGATGAATATATATTACTTTTAATATATGCTGTCTGAGGTTAGGGGTCTAGTCTCTCTGGTCTACTAGTGTGCCTCATACAGTGCCTGAGACACAGGAGAGACTCAAATATTTACTGAAAAATTTTGAGTGCCCTCTCTGAGCAGGATACTCTCTTCAGACATTCTGGGAATATGCAGAAATAAAGGATTCAGGGGTTCATGACCGGCACCCTCCCACATACCCACCCTAGGCCCATCATGGCGTATATATGTAATGGTGGATGGAAGCTTCAACTTCCTATGCAAAGGCCTTTCAGAAGGCCCAAGATTCCCTTTGTGGTTCCCATCTTCTCTAGAGGCCATGGAAACCCCGCAGAGGCCCATCATGTGGCACTGGGAGGGGCATATCCACTGAAAAGACTTGGGTAGCTGAATGTAGAGATATCCTAGCATATAGTCACCCCCACGGCAATCAACCTCTGGGAATGGCCACAGTGACACCATTTCATGAGGGAAACACAGTAGCACAAAGTCATGTGTGAAATGACCTCTTGGATCCTTGAAGTTCTATGGCTGTGGTTTATCCCAGTGCCATGACAAGGCTGCCTCAAACTAGGACCAGACCTCCCAATCCACAGGCTTCACTGTCCCCCTGGGCCCTGTTAATGCTGCCACCTGACTTCCCAGTTGCTGCCCTATCATCTTTTCCAAATACTTAAGTGCCTATTAGTTTATAGTGTTGCTCAGATGCTGTAGCACTTTCTGTCTGGCTCCTACCCTCTTAGGCAACAGGCAAATGTTTAGGGTGAGAGAACCAACTGAAAGACCTACTGATAAATCATATGAGATACACACATTCTACACTCCAAAGCTCTCATCTGAGAATAAAATCCCCACTCTGTTTAACCAGACCATAATATTTCTCTTTTTGATAAATACACTCAGTACCACAGGATTCTCAGTCTTGGCACTATTAGCATTTTGGTCCAGATAGGTTTTTGTTGGGAGAGCTGCCCTGTGCTGTCGGATGTTTAGCAGCCTCCCTGGCCTCTGTGCACTAGATGCCAGTAGCAGCTGCCTCCAAAATGTCTCCAAACATCGCCAAATGGCCCTACTGCAAACCACTGGAGTAGAGTAAGCAACACAATCTGAAACCCAGGCCTACAGAAAAAACTAACGAATACATCAGCCCAAAGCCAATGAAATTTGACCTTAAAAACAGGCAAAATGTCAGTGATTGGTAAATCTTGCAACTTTTTGTGACTTCAAATTTTTTCCAAATAAAAAGTTTTAAAAAGAGTGTGAAAGAGACACCTTGAGGGACTTCCCTGGTGGCGCAGTGGTTAAGAATTCGTCTGCCAATGCAGGGGACACGGGTTTGATCCCTGGTCCGGGAAGATCCCACATGACATGGAGCAACTAAGCCCGTGTGCCACAACTACTGAGCCTGCGCTCTACAACCCTCGAGCCACAACTACTGAGCTCAAGTGCCACAGCTACTAAAGCCCACGTGCCTAGAGCCCGTGCTCCTCAACAAGAGAAGCCACCGCAATAAGAAGCCCGCACACTGCAACGAAGAGTAGCCCCTGCTTGCCGCAACTAGAGAAAGCCCACGCACAGCACCAAAGACCCAACACAGCCAAAATAAATAAATTTATATATTAAAAGAAAAAAGAAGATAGCTTGAATTCAAGCTTTTTTTTTGTTTTCAGCTTTATTGAGATATAATTCACATACCATACTACTGGGTTGGCCAAAAATTTCATTCCGGTTTTTCCGTAAGCGCCTATGGAAAACCCGAATGAACTTTTTGGCCAACCCAGTATTTGCCCATTTAGAGGGTAAAAGGCAATGTTCTTACCGGTGAGTAAGTTCACAGGTTTGAGCAACCATCACCACAATCTAATTTTAGACATTTTCATTCTCCCCCAAGGAAATCCTATACCCATTAGCAGTCACACAGGTTGCCCCCAGGCAACCATTAATCTACTTTGTCTCTAGAGATTTGCCTATTCTGGACATTTGATATAAATATAATTGTAAATATAATAAGTTTAAATGTAAATGTAATATGTGGTCTTTGTGATTGACTTCTTTCACTTAAAATGTTTTCACGGATCATCCATGTGGTACAAAAGTGTTTTCAAAAGTGACTGCACCATTTTACATTCCCACTAGCAATGTATAAGGGTTTTAATTTCTCTACATCTTCCCCAACTTGTTATTGTCTGGCTTTTGGTTATAGCTATACTATCTCATTGTGATTTCGATTTGCATTTCTCTAATGACTCATAATGTTGAGCATCTTTGCATGTACTTATTAGCCATCTGTACACCTTTGGACAAATGTCTATTCAAATCCTTTCCAATTTTTTAAAAAAATTAAGCTTTTTATTTTGATTTAATTGTAGATTTACATATACCTGTAAGAAATAATATAGAGATATACAAAAATCCTTTACTCGGTTTTTCCCATGTAACATCTTGCGAAACTATAGTACAACATCACAATCAGGATATTGACACTGATACCGTCAAGATACAGAACATTTCTATCACCACTAAGATCCCTTATGTTACCCTTTTATAGCCACACCCAATTTCCTCCTGCCCCCACCCCTCCTTATCCCTGGCAACCACTAATCTCTTCCTCATTTCTATAATTTTTCCATTTAGAGAATGTTATGTAAATAAAATAATATGGTATATAACCTTTTGGGATTTTTTTTCCACTCAGCATAATTCTCTGGAGATTCATGCAGGTTATTTCATGATCAATAGTTTCTTTTTATTGCTGAGGAGTATTCCATTGTATGGATGTATCAGTTTGTTTAACCATTCACCTGTTGAAGGACATTTGGGTAGTTTCCAGTTCTGAGCTATTATAAATAAAGCTGCTATAAACATATGTGTACAGGTTTTGGTTTGAACATATGTCTTCATTTCTCTGGGATAAATGCCCAGGATTCCAATTGCTGTGTTGTATAGTAGTTGTATGTTTAGGTTTTTAAGAAACTGCCAAACTGATTTCCAGAGTGGCTGTACCATTTGACATTCCTTCCAGCAATGTATGAGTGATCCAGTTTCTATGAGTGAAGCCTGGGTGGGGGAAAGGAGATCCGGTCCTCTCTGCTGTGCTTGCCTGCTATAGAGCTTTTGCAACAAGGGGCTATGGTAGAGGCATGAGAAAACTAGCAGCCTGTCCCTCCTGGGTTTAAACTGTAATCCCAGATTGGGGGATTCTGGGGAAGAGCCCCTGTCTTCTTGGCTGTACTTGTATAATATGCCTGGGGTAGAACTTCCAGAACATGAAGCAGGGAGCAGGGGTAAAGGAGCTTGTCCATGTCTCAAATGCCATATCCCCTCCCTGTTCTTACTGAATGAATGTTTCTTCATTTGCAGTAGCCCGTAGGACAATTCTCAGAGACTAATTTTTCACCAAATTGTTGTTTGCCAGAGAGAAGGTCTGCCAAGCTCTTTACTCTGCCTTTCTGGAAGTCACAACCCCTCAAACTTGATTCTCGATATGTCTAAGAATCTAACAGAAGGAAAAATCCCCCATCTTGTCCTCAAATTCTGAATTACCAGACAGTGGATCATCCCAAATCCTCCCCTGGCTGATGACACTGGAAGTGCTGTCATCTCCCTGTAGTCTCAGACACCTAATAGGCTGGCTGAGATGCACTGCCCAGATAACAGGTCTGGCCTGCCTTGACAAGGAAAGTAGAGCTTTCTTTTTTTTCCTAAAGGAGATTGGGTATGTCTCCACACATTACATTAATGTAATGTAAAATGGATTCATGCTGGAAGACTGAAGCTAGTACATGAATTTTACACCAAAAATACTGCCAATTCCAGGAGCATGATGTCTTGATGCATTCAGCTCAGTGGTTTTTAAGCTGGTCACCGATAGAGGAATCAGCAGATCAGGCCAAAGAAGTTAGGCAGGGACAAGCTTTTTTTCTTTTTTTTTTTAAATGGATAATACGGTAACATGCTTCACAGAACGGTATATATAGTGGGAAACCTTCCTGCCATTCCTGTCCCTCTGCCACCCAGTTCTCTTTTTCCAACAGGTCATCCATGAAAATAGTTTCTTATATATCTTTCCAAGGATATTTTATAAAAGCAACTACAGACATATATTTTATTTTTTCTCAGAAGACCTGGGTTTGAATCCCAGTTTTGTCCCTCTCAAAACAAGCTGTGTAACCATGGATAAGTGACTTTATCTCTTTGAGCCTCAGATTCCTCTCCTGAAAAATGGGAGTAAGAGTCCCTACTTCACAAGGTTGTGGTAAGCATGAAGTAAGACTGTGTTTAACTGTGCTTTCTAAATAGAAAAGTGCTGTACTAACATCAGCTGTTGTTCTATTGGGAGCAGCAACCACGTACTAATAGTGCCGTGGAAATTGGCTGTACTTAGCAGGTGTTCTGGGGTCAGGAGTTGGTGGTGTTAGGGAAGCACCTGAAGCTGACTGGGGGAGAGAGAACATGGCCACAGGGAAAGTCCAATACAGCTGAATCAGGCATGAAATAGGGTCTGGCTGGTTTGCAAGGTATGAACTTTGGGAAGTCAGTGACACACAAAACTCACCATATCACCCATGTACTGAAGGCAGCCAGCAGGGTTCAAAGTTAGCTGTGGTCCTGATAAAGAGAGGTGCCTTCTCC
Source organism: Balaenoptera ricei (assembly GCF_028023285.1). Classification (NCBI taxonomy): domain Eukaryota; kingdom Metazoa; phylum Chordata; class Mammalia; order Artiodactyla; family Balaenopteridae; genus Balaenoptera; species Balaenoptera ricei. Next base: position 50,006,491 of record NC_082651.1, read on the forward strand.
TGGGAAGAAGCCTATTTTTGAAAAAGTGACAGTGCTGGGTTTAACCCAAAACAGAATTGGGCAGGTTAGGGTATTCCAAAGACCATCCAGAAGGACCTGTTCCAAAGATCATCCGGAATATAATTTATGACAAGGCTAACTCAGGACACCTGACACAGGCTCAGGCCAGGAATCAGAAAATTAGGACCCAAATTGAGTTAAGCTTCCATCTGTTTCCAACTTTTTCCTTTTTGGCAGAATGAGTGCAACAGCAGGGAAAGCAAGGGAAACCAGAGGGTCATGACCAGGAGTTCAGAAAATGTCTTAGGTCTTCCTCTATCTGGGTTACCACCTTGAAACATCCTACAGGGAGTCTGTCCTAGGTTCTTATTGTCCCTTCAAACCAACTTCAAAGCATCATAGAGGGGGTGGTGTGAGGGAGATACCAACAGTCTCTGAATAGGATGGGATGGACAAAACTCTGCCCAGGAGAGATGACAGAGGTGTGTACAGCAGGAAGACAGCTGGGAGGCAGGAGGAGAGGAAGCCAGTTCAGAGGCTGGAATTCCCTTTGCTCATCTTCTGGTTTTGGAGGACTTCTACATGCAACAAGATGTTACCTGCCATGCTGAGGACTACCTACCAGGCCCAGACTGCAGCTTCAGCAAGCCTCTTCACCAGGTCTGGCTGAGGCACACAGGCCTGCCAACTGCCTGAGGTTCGTCAGTGACTGAGGCTGCACCAAGTCAGACCCCAGAGACCAGTAGAATTGTCTATCCCTCTGCAGTCTCAGAGTCTGCTTTTAGTAAGAGCTGGTTGTTCATTTCACAGCCAAAATCAACTCCAGTTGCTGAGGCTGAGGAGTCTGGATCACTACCACTCTAGTCCAAAACTCCCCATCATGAACTCTGGAATGTTCCAGAATCACATTTCCCTCTGTATCTCTCACTCCTGCTCTCTCTTGTTCTCTGAGATTGATTAAACAAAGAATTGAAGAAGAAACAGAAGGTTTGAAGGAGACTGCATCTGCAGAATACTAAAGGGTGAAAAGGAGCCAGAATGGAGTTTTTAAAAAAGGACTTTATCTTTTATTGTTTGCCTTTTAATAATTGCTTGCTTTTTAAAAAAATAGCTGTCTCTGCCTTCTTTTTCCTCCCAACTTTTTACTATGAAAAGTTTCATTTCTTCTGCAGCACCCCCCCAAAAAAAAGCAGAAAAAAATAAAATTTCAAACTCACAGAAGGGTTGAAAAACATGTACAATGACATCAAAAGAGCAACCCATAAAAATAAACTGGACTTCATCAAAATTAAAAGCTTCTGCTCTTTGAAAGACACTATTAAGAAAAAGAAAAGACAAGCCACAGATTGGGAGAAAATATTTAAAAAACACACATCTGATAAAGGACTTGTATTCAGAATATACAGAGAGCTCACACAACAAATAACCTAATAAAAATGGGCAAAATATTTGAACAGATACTTCACCAAAGGTATACAAATGGCAAATAAGCATGTGAAAAGATGCTTAATATCATAAGTCATTAGGGAAATGCAAACTAAAACCACAATGAAATGCCACTACATATGCATTAAAATGGCTGTAATCGGCCATTTGACTAACAATGTCAAGTGTTGATGAAAATGTGGAGGACTATATTGTTGATGGGAATGGAAAATGGTACCACCACTTTGGAAAAGTTTGGCAGTTTCTCATAGAATTAAACATCCCACTCCTCAATATTTACCCAAGTGAAATTTCTGTTCACCCAAAAATCCATATGCAAATGTCTATAGTAGCAGTATTTATTCATAATTATAGTGTTATATTTAGTGTTATGTTCATAATTATAGTGTTGTATAAATATAAATTATATTCAGTGTTTATTCATAATTGCCTAACACTAAACAATCCAAATGTCCTTCGGCTGATAAATGGACAAACAAAATGTGGTATATCCTTTTTTTACTCGGGTTGTTTGTTTTTCTGATATTGAGTTGTATGAGCTGTTTATATATTTTGATATTAACCCCTTATCAATCATATCATTTGCAAATATTTTCTCCCATTCAGCATGTTTTCATTTTGTCAATGGTTTCCTTTGCTGTGCAAAAGCTTTTAAGTTTAATTAGGTTCCATTTGTTTATTTTTGCTTTTATTTCCTTTGTCTTAGAAGACAGATCCAAAATAATATTGCTACGATTTATGTCAAAGAGTGTTCTGCCTATGCTCTCTTCTAGGAGTTTTATGGTTTCAGGTCTTACATTTAGGTCTTTAATCCATTTGAATTTATTTTTGTACATGGTGAGGAAATGTTCTAATCTAATTCTTTTACATGTAGCTGTCCAGTTTTCCTAGCACCACTTGTTGAAGAGATTGTCTTTTCTCCATTGTATATTCTTGCCTCCTTTGTCATAGATTAATTGGCCATAGGTACATGGGTTTATTTCTGGGCTCTCTATTCTATTCCGTTGACCAGTGTGTCTGTTTTGGGACCAGTACCATGCTGTTTTGATTACTGTAGCTTTGTAATATAGTCTGAAGTCAGGGAGCATTGATATCTCCAGCTTTGTTCTTTTTTTCTCAAGATTGCTTTGGCAATTTGTGATCTTTTATCGTTCCACATAAATTTTAACATTATTTCTTCTAGTTCTGTGAAAAAATGTCATGGGCATTTTGATAGGGATTGCATTAAATCTATAGATTGCTTTGGGTAGTATGGACGTTTTAACAATATTAATTCTTCCAATCCAAGAGCATGGGATATCTTTCCATTTCTTTGTATCATCTTCAATTTCTTTCAAAATGTTTTATAGTTTTCAGAGTATATGTCGTTCACCAATATACAAACAGCTCATACAACTCAATATCAAAAAAAAAAAACCCAACCTGATCAAAAATGGGCAGAAGACCTGAATAGGTCTTCTTTTCCAAAGAAGACATACAGATGGCTAACAGGCACATGAAAAGATGTTCAACATTGCTAATCATTAGAGAAATGCAAATCAAAACCATAATAAGCTATCACTTCACATCTGTCAGAATGGCTATCATCAAAAAGCCTACAAATAACAAATGTTGGTGAGGATGTGGATAAAGGGGAACTCTTGTGCACTGTTGGTGGGACTGTAAATTGGTGCAGCCACTATGGTAAACAGTATGAAGGTTCCTCAAAAAACTAAAAATAGAACTACCATATGATACAGCAATTCCATTCTTGGGTATATATTTTTAAAACATTAATTCAAAAAGATATATGCACACCAATGTTCATAGCAGCATTATTTACAGTAGCCAAGATACAGAGGCAACCCAAGTAAGTGTCCATCAACAGATGAATGGACAAAGAATATGTGGTATATATATACAATGAAATATTAGAGCTGTAAAAAATGAAATTCTGCCACTTGCAACAACATGGATGGACCTAGAGAGTATTATGCTTAGTGAAATAAGTCAGAGGAAGACAAATACTGTATCTTATTACTTACATGTGGAATCTAAAAAAATAAAACAAATGAATGTACATAACAAAACAGAAACAAACTCACAGATATAGAAAACTAACTAGTGGTTACCAGTTGGGAGAGAGAAGGGAGGAGGGGCAAGAGAAGGGTAGGGGATTAAGAGATACAAACTACTTACTATGTATAAAACAGATAAGGAACAAGGATATATTGTACAGCACAGGGAAATATAGCAATTATTCTGTAATAACTTTAAATGGAGTATACTCTATAAAAATATTGAATCACTATGCTGTATACCTGAAACTAATATAATATTGTAAATCAACTGTACTTCAATAAAAAGAAGTGTGGTACATTCATACAATGGGATACTATATATCGATAACTCCTGAAACATGTAAAAACATGGATGAATCTCAAATGCATTATACTAAGTATCATGGGTTCAACTGTATCTCCCCTCCAAAAAATATGAATTCCTAACCCCCAAAATCTCAAAACGTGACTTTATTTAGAAATAGGGTCTTTGCAGATGTAATTAGTTAAGATGAGGTCATGCTTGAATAGGGTGGGCCCTTATTCGAATATGACTGGTGTCCTTATAAAAGACAGAGAGGGAGAACTAATGCAATGACAGGCAACACACAGGGAGAACACCATGCAATGTCATAGGCAGAGATTGGAGTTATACAGGTGCAAGATATAGAATGCCAAGGATTGCTGGTGACACCAGAAACTAAGAGAAAGTCATGAACAGATTCTCCCCAAGAGCCATCCAGAGAGCATGGACCTTCTGACAAATTGATTTTGGAATTCTAGCATCCAGAACTGTGAGATGATAAATTTCTGTTGTTTTAAGCCACCTAGTTTGTGGTACTCTGTTACAGCAACCCTAGGAAACTATTACACTAAATTAAAGAAGCAAGACTTAAAAGGCATTTATATCATATTCTGGAAAAGACAAAACTACAGGGATGGAGGACAGATCAGTGTTGTCAAGTGTTGGGGGTAGGATGAGGGGATGACTACAAAGAGTCAAGGGAGAGTTTTGAAGGCAATAGAAATATTCTAGATCTTGATCATGATGGTAGTTACACAAGTACATGTGTTTGTCAAAATTAATAAAACTACATGATGTAAATTTTAAATTTTTGAATTTTACTCTATACCAATATAAATTAAACCTGACTCCCTCAATCCAAAAACCATAAACAAAAAACCTTCTACAGTGACCATCTGTATACCTTTCACCCAAATTCAATGATTGTGAATATTTGCTCATATTTGCTTTATCTATACATGTATTTTATTCTTGCTGAATCATTTGAATCATTTGTCTAAATTGTAGACCTCATGACACTTCACCCTAAATATTTTATCATATATCTTTGAAGAATAAGGACATTTTTCTACATAAGATATTTAAGAAAAGTAACAACAATTCCAAAGTATCATCTAATATAGAGTCCATATTCCAACTTCTCAAATTGTAGTTAAAATGTCTTTTGTAATTGCCTTTTACCAATGAGGAGCCAATCAAGGATCATATAATGCATTTGTATATTATGCCTGTTTAATCTTTTAATTTAGAATCATCTTCCCATCTTTTTCTTTTCATGAACTTTTTTTGTCTAGGCCAGTTGTCTTGCAGAATGTTTTAAAATTTCTGGATTTGTTTGATTGCTTCCTCATGGTGTTATCAAATATTCTATCTCTTTATTTCTTGTGAAATAGGAGTTAGACCTAAAGGTTTGATTAGGTTCAGGTTTAACTTTTGATAAGACTAGTTCACAGGTGATAGAGACCTATTTTTCCACCTTGTTTGCCTCAATGCAGACCTATTTTCCTGCCTTTCTCTCTCATACCATAAAGAGCTTGTATACTCGTGGCCTGTGGAGGCCACAAATATCAATAAGATAGTTTGTCCTAAAGGAGATGAATGAATGAAATAGCATCCTTTATTAGCCAATAAATATTTAGTAACTGCTACAGGGAGCAAGGTACGATGCTAGGTGATGGGGACACAGCAGTAAGCAAATGCAAACATGGTCCCGCCTCCAAGGAGTTTATAGTCTAAGTGAGACAGACATTCATGAAAAAGAACATTTAAAAAATGACTTGTGATAAATGCTATGAAAGAAAAAGCACAGGAGAATATGGCTCTGTATAATGGGGAAAGCTTCCATAGGGGTATACCATTTGATCTGAGGATTGAAGGATGGGCAGGTACTAAGGAGGTGAAAGTCAGGGGGAGACAGGGCAGTGGGAGGTGGGCTATAAGAAGTTCACTGATTGGTGTGGCATCCATGTACAATCCTCTCCAGTGAAGCCAGAAAAGGGGTCCATGTGCTTGACTTGGAGGCTCAGAGGCAGCTTTCCTGAGAGAGTGTTGTCTGAGCTTAGGCCTGAAGGGTGAACAAGTCAGTGGAGATAAACAGAAGAAAGATGGAGAAGCAAACAGCTAATTAGTTGCTAGAATTAAATCTCTGTAGGAATTTAGGCTCAAGAAAACGGTAGATAAAATAGGTAACTAATGAGAACCTACTGTATAGCACAGGGAATTCTACTCAGTGCTCTGTGCTGACCTAAATGGGAAGGAAATCCAAAAAAAGAGGGGATACACGTATACGTATGGCTGATTCACTTTGCTGTACAGCAGAAACTGACACAGAGTGTAAAGCAACAATATTCCAATTAAAAAAAAAAGAAAGAAAATGGAAGTATTCTTGATACAATTTTTAATCTGAGCTAATCAAGATTCTAGACTTCTGGTTTATAGGAAGTAACTTTTAAATCACAGAGGAATTTTTTTAAAACTAATTTCACCTGTTTCTTTTTACATTTATTTATTTATTTTATTATTATGATTATTTTTTGGGCTGCGTGGCATGCGGGATCTTAGTTCCCCGACCAGGGATCGAACATGCGGCCCCTGCAGTGGAAGCGTGGAGTCTTAACCACTGGACCACCAGGGAAGTCCCAATCACAAAGGAATTTTAAATCACATTACTTAAATTTAAAAACCCTAACCAGAGAAGTTCAGAATTATAGTCAGACCAAACCAGTGATCTGTGCTGTCATCCAAAAGAACTGTGGAATCCTGGAAGAAAAGATGGCCTGTTAAAGCCTTTTACTACATTTCACTTTCTTGAATGTTCAAGTTAGGCTAGGGCTCAAACTCATTCTCCACTAAAATAAATAGCCCTGATATTATTGCTTCTAATATTAATTACAATAATTTTTAAAAATTATGTTTTCCCTAAGCCACACAGCTAACAAGGAGCAGAGTCAGAATTCAGTCCAAAGTTCCTGGCTCCAAAGTACCTATATTTAACCATCACACAGCACTGCCCCCAGAAATAATGATACTGATACCTACCAAGGTGAGAGAAAGGGGCTTTTTGTAATACGTCAAAAGAAGGAACAGATACTCTTTTAGCACAATAAGGACATAGCAGCAATGCCAGCAGGAGGTTAATTGGCCCAGTATGAATGGTCTTGTTATTTTTAGATGCTTGAACAGGAGGCCAGACCACAGTGGCCAGAAATTTCTACCCCCCACGCTCCTTCAGGAACAGAAAATGACTGTACTTTTTAAGAAATAAAAGCAGTTGGGATCTTTGGGGGAAGAAACAGAGAAAAGGACTATGGGGAAGGGGAATATGAGAGGAGACAGGAAGGAGACTGGGGGAAGATCTGCTAGCCAGGGGTTGGCCTATAAGTGCCATGGCCACTAAGCCCCCTTAGTCACGGTTGAACAGTTTATAGAGGCACTCAAATCTCTGCCATGCCATGTACTCTAGGTTGGTTAGAATATGATGCATGAGCCTGAATAAAAAGATTCACTCACAACACTATATGATTCTGGGTTCTTCGACAGCCAACTGGAAGATAGTTTTGTTAGGAACTGTTCCGTGAAGGAATCCCATTAACTTCTATCAATGTCGGGCACTGTGCTAAATGCTTTAGATACATTTATTACCGCTAATCCTCTCAACGACCTACCAGAAGGGGTCACTGAGACTTACTAACCTAAGATCAGAAAACTGCCAAACCAGAGAATTTAAAAAATTTCCAATCTATCACAGCCTGATAATTTTGTAAGATACATAATTCTGTAAAACACCAAATGAAATTAAAGATATGCACAATACAGGCATACCTCATTTTATTGCACTTCACAGATACTGCTACTTTTACAAATTGAAGGTTTGTGGAAACGCTGTGCTGTCAGACAATGGTTAGCATTTTTTTTATCAATAAAGTATCTTTTTTAACCTCTTTATTGGAGTATAATTGCTTTACAATGGTGTGTTAATTTCTGCTTTATAACAAAGTGAATCAGCTATACATATGCATATATCCCTGTATCTCCTCCCTCTTGCGACTCCCTCCCACCCTCCCTATCCCACCCCTCTAGGTGGTCACAAAGCACCGAGATGATCTCCCTGTGCTGTGCAGCTGCTTCCCACTAGCTATCTATTTCACATTTGGTAGTATATATAAGTCCATGCCACTCTCACTTCGTCCCAGCTTACCCTTCCCCCTTCCTGTGTCCTACTTTTACATACGTTTCTTTAGGCATAATGCTATTGCACACTTAGCCTACAGTATAATGCAAACACAACCTTTATATGCACAGGGCAACAAAAAAATTTGTGATTCGCTTTAATGTGGTATTTGCTTTATTGTGGTATTCACTTTATTGTGGTGGTCTGGAACAAAACCTGTAGAATCTACCAGGTATGCCTGTATAAGCTCAACCTTCTTATTACATTCAACAGACATTGCTATAAATGTTTCTAACACTCTGAATGTCTGTACCAATCTTGCCACAGAATGGCACTAGTATAGAATAGTTGTTCCTAGTCATGAGGGCACATCAGAATTATTCCAAGGGATTAATTTCCAAAATATACAAACAGCTCATACAGCTCAATATCAAAAAAACAAACAACCCAATCAGAAAATGGGTAGAAGATCTAAATAGACATTTCTCCAGGGAAAACATACAAATGGCCAAAAAACACATGAAAAGATGCTCAACATTGCTAATTATTAGAGAAATGCAAATCAAAACTATAATGAGGTATCACGTCACTCTGGTCAGAATGGCCATCATCAAAAAGTCTACAAATAATAAATGCTGGAGAGGGTATGGAGAAAAAGGAACCCTCCTATATTGCTGGTGGTAATGTAAATTGGTACAGTCACTGTGGAGAACACTATGGAGGTTCCTTAAAAACTAGAGTTACCATATGATCCTGCAATCCCTCTCCTGGGCATATATCCAGAGAAAACTATAATTCACAAAGCTACATGGACCCCAATGTTCATAGCAGCACTATTTACAATAGCCAAGACATGGAAGCAATCTAAATGTCCATCAACAGATGAATGGATAAAGATGTGGTATATATACACGATGGAATACTGCTCAGCCATAAAAAAGAATGAAATCATGCCATCTGTAGCAACAAGGATGGAACTAGAGATTATTTTACTAAGTGAAGTAAGCCAGACAGAGAAAGACAAATATCATATGATATCACTTACATGTGGAATCTGAAAAAAAAAAAAAAAAAAGATACAAACGAACTCATTTACAAAACAGAAATAGACTCACAGACATAGAAAACAAACTTATGGTTACCAAAGAAGAAGAGGGGGTGGATAAATTAGGAGGATGGGATTAACATATACACATTACTATATATAAAATACATAACTAACAAGGATCTACTGTATAGCATGGTGAACTATACTCAATATTTTGTAATAACCTATAAGGGAAAAGAATCTGAAAAGTCATATATATATGTATGTCTGTCTGTATATGTGTGTGTGTGTGTGTGTGTATATATATACACACACACACACACACATAAAGCTGAATCACTGTGCTCACTGTGCTGTGCACCTGATATTTACAATATCTGCGTACGATATTGTAAATCAACTACACTTCAATTAAAAAAAATTATTCCAGAACTTTCACCAAATACATATGCTTGCCCTCCACCCAGACTCTGATTCAGCAGACTTGGCATGTTTAATAGATATTCCCCAGGGGATTCTGATGTCCATCCCTGGTTAAGAACTACTTGCTGCTCTAACATATTACCAAAGCTACCATTTCCAGTTAAGTGCGAATTCAGAGAATCAAGATCCTCGTTCAGAATTCACTAAAACCAGTACTGGGCATGGTAGTGGGGGAAGGAGGAAGGGCAAGAATGTCAGGAAACCTGGGGATTCAAGAGTTTCCCTCCCTAACATCTGCATTACCACCTGGTACCATTTCAATATCTTTTCAACTTAAAACTTTTGATATATGGTTCAAGTATGAAATCTCTCTGAGCAGCAAATTACAAGCAGTCATAATTGCATTTGGCAGATAACCACTCCCATCTCAGATGACACCTCTATTGTTTTCTTCTCCACAGCCCTGCCTTTGTAAAAACAGGCCATCTCCTGCATCCTGCATTTGAGGGCTTATGGGAACAGTCCACCCCAGAGAAAAACTGTAGTTCTGTTTTTTTTCTTTTTTTTGGTTGGGGTGATTGAATTTTTTTTAATTTTTTTTGACATAAAACTGAAAAAATGTTTCAATGCATATAATAAAGCATAAAATAGTATACAAAATTCACCCTTATAAGTTTATATAAGACATATTGTATATTGTTCAGAAAGCTTTACTATTTGTGCACACAGTTAATTTGATCAGCTTATGCTACCCTTCAAGGTAAATTATTTATTTTCTGTAATTTTTGAATTTTATTTATTTTTTTATACAGCAGGTTCTTATTAGCCATCAATTTTGTACACATCAGTGTATACATGTCAATTCCAATCGCCCAATTCATCACACCACCATCCCCACCCCACTGCGGCTTTCCCCCCTTGGTGTCCATAAGTTTGTTCTCTACATCTGTGTCTCAACTTCTGCCCTGCAAAAAGGTTCATCTGTACCATTTTTCTAGGTTCCACATACATGTGTTAATATACGATATTTGTTTTTCTCTGACTTACTTCACTCTGTATGACAGTCTCTAGATCCATCCACGTCTCTACAAATGACCCAATTTCGTCCCTTTTTATGGCTGAGTAATATTCCATTGTATATATGTACCACCACTTCTTTATCCATTCGTCTGTCGATGGGCATTTAGGTTGCTTCCATGACCTGGCTGTTGTAAATAGTGCTGCAGTGAACATTGGGGTGCATGTGTCTTTTTGAATTATGGTTTTCTCTGGGTATATGCCCAGTAGTGGGATTGCTGGATCATATGGTAATTCTATTTTTAGTTTTTTAAGGACCCTCCATACTGTTCTCCATAGTGGCTGTATCAATTTACATTCCCACCAACACTGCAGGAGAGTTCCATTTTCTCCACACCCTCTCCAGCATTTGTTGTTTGTAGATTTTCTGATGATGCCCATTCTAACTGGTGTGAGGTGATACCTCATTGTAGTTTTGATTTGTATTTCTCTAATAATTAGTGATGTTGAGCAGCTTTTCATGTGCTTCTTGGCCATCGATATGTCTTATTTGGAGAGATGTCTATTTAGGTCTTCTGCCCATTTTTGGATTGGGTTGTTTGTTTCTTTAACATTGAGCTGCATGAGCTGTTAATATATTTTGGAGATTAATCTTTTGTCTGTTAATTCGTTTGCAAATATTTTCTCCCATTCTGAGGGTTGTCTTTTCGTCTTGTTTGTAGTTTCCTTTGCTGTGCAAAAGCTTTTAAGTTTCATTAGGTCCCATTTGTTTATTTTTGTTTTTATTTCCATTACTCTAGGAGGTGGATCAAAAAAGATCTTCCTGTGATTTATGTCAAAGAGTGTTCTTCCTATGTTTTCCTCTAAGAGTTTTATAGTGTCCAATCTTACATTTAGGTCTCTAATCCATTTTGAGTTTATTTTTGTGTATGGTGTTAGGGAGTGTTTTAATTTCATTCTTTTACATGTGGCTGTCCAGTTTTCCCAGCACCACTTATTGAAGAGACTGTCTTTTCTCCATCGTATATCCTTGCCTCCTTTGTCATAGATTGGTTGACCATAGGTGTGTGGGTTTATATCTGGGCTTTCTGTCTTGTTCCACTGATCTATGTTTCTGTTTTTGTGCCAGTACCATATTGTCTTGATTACTGTAGCTTTGAGGTATAGTCTGAAGTCAGGGAGTCTGATTCCTCCAGCTCCGTTTTTTTCCCTCAAGACTACTTTGGCTATTCGGGGTCTTTTGTGTCTCCATACAAATTTTAAGATTTTTTGTTCTAGTTCCTTAAAAAATGCCATTGGTAATTTGATAGGGATTGCATTGAATCAGTAGATTGCTTTGGGTAGTATAGTCATTTCCACAATATTGATTTTTCCAATCCAAGAACATGGTGTATCTCTCCATCTGTTTGTATCATCTTTAATTTCTTTCATCAGTGTCTTACAGTTTTCTGCATACATGTCTTTTGTCTCCCTAGGTAGGTTTATTCCTAGGTATTTTATTCTTTTTGTTGCAGTGGTAAATGGGAGTGTTTCCTTAATTTCTCTTTCTGATTTTTCATCATTAGTGTGTAGGAATGCAAGAGATTTCTGTGCATTAATTTTGTACCCTGCAAGTTTACCAAATTCATTGATTAGCTCTAGTAGTTTTCTGGTGGCATCTTTAGGATACTCTATGTATAGTATCATGTCATCTGCAAACAGTGACAGTTTTACTTCTTCTTTTCCAATTTGTATTCCTTTTATTTCTTTTTCTTCTCTGATCGCCGTGGCTATGACTTCCAAAACTATGTTGAATAATAGTGGTGAGAGTGGACATCCTTGTCTTGTTCCTGATCTTAGAGGAAATGATTTCAGTTTTTCACCATTGAGAATGTTTGCTGTGGGTTTGTCGTATATGGCCTTTATTAATGTTGAGGTATGTTCCCTCTATGCCCACTTTCTGGAGAGCTTTATGATAAAAGGGTGTAGAATTTTGTCAAAAGCTTTTTCTGCATCTATTGAGATGATCATATGGTTTTTATTCTTCAATTTGTTAATATGGTGTATCACATTGATTGATTTGCATATATTAAAGAATTCTTGCATCCCTGGGATAAATCCCACTTGATCATGGTGTATGATGCTTTTAATGTGTTGGATTCTGTTTGCTAGTATTTTGTTGAGGATTTTTGCATCTATATTCATCAGTGATATTGGTCTGTAATTTTCTTTTTTTGTAGTATCTTTGTCTGGTTTTGGTATCAGCATGATGGTGGCCTCATAGAATGAGTTTGGGAGTCTTCCTTCCTCTGAAATTTTTTGGAAAAGTTTGAGAAGGATGGGTGTTAGCTCTTCTCTAAATGTTTGATAGAATTCACCTGTGAAGCCATCTGGTCCTGGACTTTTATTTGTTGGAAGATTTTTAATCACAGTTTCAATTTCATTACTTGTGATTGGTCTGTTCATATTTTCTATTTCTTCCTGGTTCAGTCTTGGAAGGTTATACCTAAGAATTTGTCCATTTCTTCCAGGTTGTCCATTTTATTGGCATAGAGTTACTTGTAGTAGTCTCTTAGGATGCTTTGTATTTCTGCGGTGTCTGTTGTAACTTCTCCTTTTTCATTTCTAACTTTATTGATTTGAGTCCTCTCCCTCTTTTTCTTGATGAGTCTGGCTAATGGTTTATCAATTTTATTTATCTTCTCAAAGAACCAGCTTTTAGTTTTATTGATCTTTGCTATTGTTTTCTTTGTTTCTATTTCATTTATTTCTGCTCTGATCTTTATGATTTCTTTCCTTCTGCTGACTTTGGGTTTTGTTTGTTCTTCTTTCTCTAGTCCCTTTAGGTGTAAGGTTAGATTGTTTATTTGAGATTTTTCTTATTTCTTGAGGTAGGCTTGTATAGCTATAAACTTCCCTCTTAGAACTGCTTTTGCTGCATCCCATAGTTTTTGGATCGTCATGTTTTCATTGTCATTTGTCTCTAGGTATTTTTTGATTTCCTCTTTGATTTCTTCAGTGATCTCTTGGTTATTTAGTAATGTATTGTTTAGCCTCCATGTGTTTGTGTTTTTTACTTTTCCCTGTAATTCATTTCTAATCTCAAAGCACTGTGGTCAGAAAAGATGCTGGATATGATTTCAATTTTCTTAAATTTACTGAGGCTTGATTTGTGACCCAAGATGCTATCTATACTGGAGAATGTTCCATGCGCACTTGAGAAGAAAGTGTAATCTGCTGTTTTTGGATGGAATGTCCTATAAATATCAATTAAATCTATCTGGTCTATTGTGTCATTTAAAGCTTCTGTTTCCTTATTTATCTTCATTTTGGATGATCTGTCCATTGGTGTAAGTGAGGTGTTAAAGTCCCCCACTATTATTGTGTTACTGTCGATTTCCTGTTTTATAGCTCTTAGCAGTTGCCTTATGTATTGAGGTGCTTGTATGTTGGGTGCATATATATTTGTAATTGTTATATCTCCTTCTTGGATTGATCCGTTGATCATTATGTAGTGTCCTTCCTTGTCTCTTGTAACATTCTTTATTTTAAAGTCTATTTTATCAGATATGAGTATTGCTACTCCAGCTTTCTTTTGATTTCCATTTGCATGGAGTATCTTTTTCCATCCCCTCACTTTCAGTCTGTATGTGTCCCTAGCTCTGAAGTGGGTCTCTTGTAGACAGCATATATATGGGTCTTGTTTTTGTATCCATTCAGTGAGCCTGTGTCTTTAGGTTGGAGCATTTAATCCATTCACGTTTAAGGTAATTATTGGTATGTATGTTCTTATGACCATTTTCTTAATTGTTTTGGGTTTGTTTTTGTAGGTCCTTTTCTTCTCTCGTGTTTCCCACTTAGAGAAGTTCCTTTAGCATTTGTCGTAGAGCTGGTTTGGTGGTGCTGAATTCTCTTAGCTTTTGCTTGTCTGTAAAGCTTTCGATTCCTCCATCGAATCTGAATGAGATCCTTGCCGGGTAGAGTAATCTTCGTTGTAGGTTCTTCTGTTTCATCACTTTAAGTATATCATGCCATTCCCTTCTGGCTTGCAGAGTTTCTGCTGAGAAATCAGCTGTTAACCTTATGGGAGTTCCCTTGTATGTTATTTGTCGTTTTTCCCTTGCTGCTTTCAATAATTTTTCTTTGTCTTTAATTTTTGCCAATTTGATTACTATGTGTCTCGGCATGTTTCTCCTTGGGTTTATCCTGTATGGGACTCTCTGCACTTCCTGGACTTGGGTGGCTATTTCCTTTCCCATGTTAGGGAAGTTTTTGACTATAATCTCTTCAAATATTTTCTCTGGTCCTTTCTCTCTCTCTTCTCCTTCTGGGACCCCTATAATGCGAATGTTGTTGCGTTTAATGTTGTCCCAGAGGTCTCTTAGGCTGTCTTCATTTCTTTTCATTCTTTTTTCTTTATTCTGTTCCGCAGCAGTGAATTCCACCATTCTGTCTTCCAGGTCACTTATCCGTTCTTCTGCCTCAGTTATTCTGCTATTGATTCCTTCTAGTGTAGTTTTCATTTCAGTTATTTATTGTTCATCTCTGTTTGTTTGTTCTTTAATTCTTCTAGGTCTTTGTTAAACATTTCTTGCATCTTCTCGATCTTTGCCTCCATTCTTTTTCCAAGGTCCTGGATCATCTTCACTGTCATTATTTCTGAATTCTTTTTCTGGAAAGTTGCCTATCTCCACTTCATCTAGTTGTTTTTCTGGAGTTTTATCTTGTTCCTTCTTCATCTGGTCTCTGCCTTTTCATCTTGTCTATCATTCTGTGAATGTGGTTTTTGTTCCACAGGCTGCAGGATTGTAGTTCTTCTTGATTCTGCTGTCTGCCCTCTGGTGGATGAGGCTATCTAAGAGGCTTGTGTAAGCTTCCTGATGGGAGGGACTGGTGGTGGGTAGAGCTGACTGTTGCTCTGGTGGGCAGAGCTCAGTAAAACTTTAATCCGCTTGACTGCTGATGGGTGGGGCTGGGTTCCCTCCCTGTTGGTCGTTTGGCCTGAGGCAACCCAACACTGGAGCCTACCTGGGCTCTTTGGTGGGGCTAATGACAGACTCTGGGAGGGCTCAAGGCAAGGAGTACTTCCCAGAACTTCTGCTGCCAGTGTCCTTGTCCCCACGGTGAGCCACAGCCACCCCCTGCCTCTGCAGGAGACCCTCCAACACTAGCAGGTAGGTCTGGTTCAGTCTCCCCTGGGGTCACTGCTCCTTCCCCTGGGTCCTGATGCGCACACTTTGTGTGTGCCCTCCAAGAGTGGAGTCTCTGTTTCCCCCAGTCCTGTCGAAGTCCTGCAATCAAATCTCACTAGGCTTCAAAGTCTGATTCTCTAGGAATTCCTCCTCCCGTTGCCGGACCCCCAGGTTGGGAAGCCTGATGTGGGGCTCAGAACCTTCACTCCAGTGGGTGGACTTCTGTGGTATAAGTGTTCTCCAGTCTGTGAGTCACCCACCCAGCAGTTATGGGATTTGATTTTACTGTGTTTGCGCCCCTCCTACCATCTCATTGTGGCTTCTCCTTTGTCTTTGGATGTGGGGTATCTTTTTTAGTGAGTTCCAGTGTCTTCCTGTCGATGACTGTCCAGAAGCTAGTTGTGATTCTGGTGTTCTCACAAGAGGGAGTGAGAGCACATCCTTCTACTCCGCCATCTTGGTTCCTCCCGGGCAAAACTGTAGTTCTTAATTCATCCCAGAAGATAGCAAGCTGCTGGGGCAGCCAGTCATTTTCAGGGAAGAACAGCCTGGAGAGAAAAGCACTCCACCTTTTCAGACCAGGGCCAGCAGTGGAAAGATGAGGATGAGACCTCACAGGAAGACTCACAAGAGACTTCAGTGTGAATAAGAAGTGCTGGTATATATATTCCTTCAGGAAAAAAGTCCAGTGACCTAAGTGACCCCAAGAGAAGTGATCGATAATATGCTTATGAAAAATATGACAAATAGCCTGACTGAGCCAAAATACAATTTATCTATTTTTCACAGTAATTACTTGTTTTTAGTACTAGTGGTATGCACGTGTGTTCAACTGACCCTACCACAATGGTACACAAGTACACATAGAATTTGATGTACACCATGCGTACTTTTCTCTCTCAGTCCCAGTCCTTGATGGGTATGTTCATATAGCAGGTACTCAATAGAATTTGGGAATGTTCCTCCAATTTTATTATCGAAAATAGATTGAAAACTACTTGAAGGACAGTATATTTTCAGACTACATCAAGGGCTCCAACAAATCAGTAAGAAAAAGACGAATAAGTAAAACAACAAGAAAAAACAAACAGGCAAAGGATATGGACCATTTCACAGAACAGGAAATACCGATAAAATGTGAAAAGATGCTCAACCTCATTGATGACTCGGAAAATGCAAGGCAAAATGAGGTATCGTTTTTTGACTCATATTTGCAAAAAAGTATAATATTATCAAGACACATTCATACACTGCTTGCGGAAGTACAAGTTGGTTGGGCTACTTCGGAGGGCTATTTGCCATTATCTATCTGCATCCTGAGTTTGAGGAATTCTTGAACTGTGCTGGAGCCAGTTCATACCAGCTTGCAAGAGCTGATGGTGTATAACTCGTCCCAAATCCAAGTTCAGTAATGAATATTAGTAGTTTGAAATTGGCCATGGTGGGAGAACTCACACAATGGAAATAGGACAAATGCTACAAATTAGCCCCTACCCCCTTTTATGGAAGACTGGTTGTTAAACATTTATCATACTCCAGTCTATTTGCCAGTGTCTAGAATCTAAAAAGCGTATAACCCATGATATAGCAATTCCTGTTTTCTAAGATATATTTGCACACGTATATAGGAAGGCATGTGCAAGTATATTCACTGCAGTATTGTTTGCCATGGGGAAAAACTGGAAACAACCTAAAAATCCACTGATAGGGAATTAAAAAAAAACAAAACCCAAACCTATTGTGTCTCTGTAATACTATGCAGCAGTTGAAATTAATGAGGTAAATTTATATAAACTTTTGGGAGGAAAAACTTCTCTACCAACTTAGGTCTGACTGAGGGGAGTGCGACGCACATGAAGTGACAATACACAAATTAACAGGAGAAAAATGTATTAATATTATGAATGCAGGACCACCCCATAGTACTCCCTGTACTACTCTAGAGTAGCTCCCAGAATAGCTAGGAGTAAAGGTTTATATACCAGGTTAATAGAAGGGGAGGGGCTTTGGGCTTCAAAGGATGGACGGTTCTGGTGAGATGTGTTTACACAATTTTGGGGTGATGTGCCGGTGCCCAAGGTCAGCCTCCCCAATTTGAGCCGTAAGGGTGATGGGGGGAGAGTGCTGGCAGCTGGCTCTAGTAGAGCTCTGTTCTGATCAGATAAGGGAAGTTCTAATGAGATTTCTTTCGGCATCTTCTGTAGTTCAGATGCTTCCACTTTGAAATATTCTCTATATCAGTTCGGTGGGTTGTTGGTCTCTGTAGTACTAATTTAGAAAAGTTCCAAAACATGCTGTTGAGGGAAAAAAGCAATTTGCAGGATAGTACATACAGTGTGATTGCACTTGTGTTACAGGAATACATAAAACAGTACTGTAAATATGGCCATATATGCAGGTAGGTAAAAAAAAAACCATGGAAGGAGATATACTCAAAGTTACCACAGAGATATTGCTGGGGAAGAGGAGGAAGAAACCAGATGGTAAATGGACGGTATTGGTCACAGGGGACTTTAGCCTTAATTATAAGGTTTAAATGCTTCTCAAGGACAATGTATCCATGTATTATTTGCATAAAGTTAAAACCAAACCAAAACAGCTCCTTGAAGACAGGAATGTCCATACACTTCCACCCAAAAGGCCAAGGTCCATGTTCTGAGCTCCTGGAATGCGAGGTACCCTCTTAACCCTGAAATATAATCAATCCCTCTTCCAGTGGCCTGGGCCTCTTGGGCAGCCCTATACTCCCACAGGGCACCCTGGAAACTCTGTGGAATATCAGGCCTGATTAAGACCCTTAACAGTCCCTGGAAAAAGATTATGAGTCTCCTCCCTTCTTTGTACTTATAATTAAAAAAAACTGAAAAAAACAAAAAATCTATGAAAGCACAGAAATCCTACAAAAGTCCTGATTTTTCCTAAGACTATGGTGATACTTTTGACAGTTGAAACATTTTAAATCTCTCAAAATCTTAGCTGGAAGCATGTGCTTAATTCTGACTGACTCTGTGATTTAGCACCTGGCAAAATAAGGGTGAGAAATGGAACAAGTCACCAGCAATCTTCAGTCCTTTTCCAGGACAAGGATAAGACAAAATGGAAGGAAAAGATAAGAGTTTAATCCCTCGTTGTCTCTCCAAACCAGCTCCTTAACAAACCACAGTTAAGAGGTTTATTAATTGGCTAAGCTTCCAGGTACAAAACTAGGTGTGGTGTTCCATCTACAAAGAATGGCCCTGCTGTTATGCAGCAACCACTTCTCCCCGGAGGCTCATGCAGGGCAACAGGGACTAGCTGGGTCTCGCCCCTCCAGCAGTGATTCTCCGGCTGCTTGCCCCCAGGGGCTGCAAGTTGATTCTCCCAGGGTCAGGTCCCCCGTGAGGAGATTTCTCCAGCTCTTCAGGGAACTTTAGAATCAAATTCCCTTCTTTTTATTCAACAGCTCCCTATGTGTACAGGGAGAGGAAAGGGGACTGTTTGTTAAACTTTTGCCTTACTCTTCCCCATTTACTAAAATTACATACATAAGCATAGATGCAAAGAAAGATCAGCTTTTTTCCACCTGTCTCAGCAAGGGAATTGGGTGGGTCTGATAACTTGCCCACTGGATACTCCTCTACTCCAATTATCTGGTTAGTTATTATTTACTTATTTATTATTTATTTTACTTACTTCCTGATACTGGGGGAAAAGATTTTTCTCTAAATTCCCTATAGACCATATTTAAAGTGGTGGTACACTAATCAGCAAATGGTTACATCTATGGTTTAATGGACCATACAGTAAGTAATTTATGAAGTGATTTGCTTTCTTCCACCTCAGAGGGGATCTGGGGAAAGGCACCTCCTTGGTCTATGAGGTCCAAAGCCAGGTGGACCTTCAGTGCCCAGAGGATTTGGCACCTCACCTCTAGCCCCTACCTGGGCCGGCCACTCCAGGTTAGGCTGGGGCTCCAGGGAACAGTGAATGTTACCTGGCCCGTCTGCCTTCCTGGGCCATTCTTTGGCTGTTGGTTGACAGCAAATACAAACTCTCTGGGCAAAGTTCAGTTTTGCAGAGTAACAACCTTCACCCCTGTTAAGTCGCCACAACTGTACTCTGCTCTGTGGGAAAGAGCAGGTAGGAATTTATTTTTTTTAAAGAACACTCATTCCGGGCTTCCTTGGTGGCTCAGTGGTTAAGAATCCGCTTGCCAATGCAGGGGACATGGGTTCGAGCCCTGGTCTGGGAAGATCCCACATGCCGCAGAGCAACTAAGCCCATGCACCACAACTACTGAGCCTGCGCTCTAGAGCCCGTGAGCCACAACTTCTGAGCCCACGTACCACAACTACCGAAGCCCACGTGCCTAGAGCCCATGCTCCGCAACAAGAGAAGCCACCACAATGAGAAGCCTGCGCACCGCAACGAAGAGTAGCTCCTGCTCACCACAACTAGAGAAAGCCCGCGTGCAGCAACGAAGACCCAACGCAGCCAAAAAAACACACACTCATTCCTTCCTGCAAAGTGCTTGCGGGGCATGAACGTGAATCTCATGGGCTAAGACAAAGGTTGTTTTTTATGTTCTCCTTGCTTTCCCTTCCCTTTCCAGAATCTAGGCCCTGGGGATTCTCTGCAGGAGGCAGGTAAGTGACCCTTGAAAGAACAACAGACTTCACCTTCCTTCTCAATCGAGCCAGAATGGGCCCAGAGTTCCACCAGGGATGCTACAGAAACTGCTTGTGGCCTCACCTCCTCAGGGAGGGAGTAAGCCTTGGGGTTTGTTTAGTTGCACAGTCCTACATCTGTTAGCAGTCACAGATTCTCTGACTCCAGCTATGTTTAGCTTTGTTCGTCTTCCACGGGAACACAACTGCATTAGTCTCCCTTTTCTCAGCTCTCCATTTACGACAACTCATCACCTAGAACCTGAGCCCCAGATTGTGAGCCGGATAAGATTCGGAATTGTAAACGTCCACCAAGAGAAAAGGCAGGCCCCTTCCATGAAGAGGAGTGACCCTACCCATTCCTGGAAACGTGTTCCCTTTCCACCTCCAGATCCAAAAACATACCCCTCTATCTTCACAAGTTCACCTGATTTTAAAAAGCTTTGGCTTACAAACCTTTCCGGATGACTCCAGCCCCCTCTGACCTTTTTCTTTGCTGAAACTCTCATAGCAATTGTGTTTGTACCATTCAATTTAGCACTTAATTGGCCACTGACCTGAAATGCTTGTAAACTGCTTCATGGTTACTGGTTTTAGCTTCCTAAGAAGACAGTTCCTAACAGTAGTAATAATGATAATAAAAATAGCAACAGCAAACATTTATATGTGCCAACTCTGTGCAGATATTATCCCAGGTGCTTTCTACATATTAACTCATTTTATTCTCCCAGTATGCCAACTGAGGTAGGTATTATTGTATTATCATCCTATTTTTACAAATGAAGAAACTGAGGCAAAGAGATGTTAAATAAGTTGCCCTAGTTTGCACAACTTGTAAATAAAAGAGCCAGGATTTGACCCTGGCAAAGAGCCCTTAGGTCTCTAAAAGATGTCTTTTCGACTATCTCCTAAATCTTATTTATCCTATAGTATCTAATCCTGTGAATTCGATTTATCATCCGTTAAAAAAAAAAAAATCAGCCCTATTTTTCAGATGAACTAAACTCACCTGAGGTCCCACAGTCAGGCCTATGCAGAGCTGTGATTGAAACCTACATCTCTCTGACTCCAATGCTTTCTTTTTCCCTACTAAATGGAACCACTGGATTTGATTAATACTCAACTCAATTATCACACCTCTGATGCTCATTCATCTCATGCACAATTGTGGAGACTTTTGTAGGCAGGGGGAAGGGGAAGCATACAAAGATGATGAGATAAGGTCCCTCTCCTTAAGGAGCTCACAGCCATGGGGTGGGTAGGGGTGGGGGGAGACAGATATGCAGACAAAGAGATGTACTAAAATGCTTAGGCGCTGTGATGGCAGTTGTGAAAGTTCAGCAGGCACAAAGGGATGAGAATGGAGTATTGAGGGATGCTTGTCTGTCACAGAGGGGAGTGAACTGAGACTTTTTATAACGTTTTTAATTCAAAGTTTTGTAATTAAAAAAAATTTTGTGATAAACTCTGTTGACCAGAAAATTCAACTAAGAGCACCCTTGAGTATACGGATTCATTAGGTTTCTACTGTAAATAATAATCCTCTCCAAATCCACTACAAATTGTTGCTATTTTCTTGGTTGCCCCTGGCTCCATAAACCTTAGGGGATTGGTAGAGGTGGTGGCAGATTGCTTTCTGGGAATTCATGAAACTCCTGACACTGAATGAAAAATTCAGTGAATATGTGCATGTCTTTTTTCTGGGAAAGAGAAACCATAGCTTTCATTGGATTCTTTAAGACATAAAGTATCATCTAAAAGTTAAGAACCACTAAAATGATGCTTTGAAGGTATACTTGAACATATAACTATATCAACATATATATGGATATATAGTGTATGTGTGTGTATGTATGTATGTATATACCCCCTGACTTTGATGTGCCTAGAAAGTGTCTGGAAGGAAACACACCTTCCAGACTGTTAACAGCAACTACTTCAGGGGAGAGAGACTTTTTTTTTAAAAGCAAAAGGCAAGGAAGACTGATTCTATACAATTCTATACTGATTTAAAAATTAAATAATCTTTAATAATTTTTAATGAGCACGTGTTTTACTTTTTTTTTGGCTGCACCATGAGGCTTATGGGATCTTAGTTTCCTGACCAGGGATTGAACCTGTGCCCCTTGCAGTGGAAGCGTGGAGTCCTAACCACAGGACAGCCAGGGAATTCCCAACATGTGTTACTTTTATAATTAAAATGTAAAAAAAAAAAAAATCTGACTTCTGTTCTACTGCACTGTGGGTAGACCATGTTGAGAAAACCGTAACAGTGAGGAAGTGACTGCTACAGAATTCACTATAGACATTGTTATAATGAATTAATGAACAAGAGTTATGCTGTATTTAGTAAGCTTGGGTCATGGTTGTCCAGCAAGGATAAGGATAATCTGCTGCCTGTCTGGGTACTGTGGACAGCCAGGAAGCCCCATGTGACAGCAGACTCATCTTGCACATTGTCCTAGAGATGGGTGGCACTGAGTGAGGCCAAGGTAATAAGAAACAGCATCAGGCTCTACAAAGGACATTAGCAGCCTCAGCACAGAGACAGGTCTAATGTGGATGCAGGTTGCAAGTGACACAGGACCTCACAGCCCTCAAGGTCATATCTCCATACAAAAATCATCACTGGAAAAATTATCATCATCTAAACACAATGAGCTAGGACATAGGTATTTTTTACAAGCACATTTTATTCTTTTGGTGAGTCTGGCAGGTAGAACATAGAGATGGAAGACAGTACCCTAAGGTCTCTTCCTGATGACGGCCTTGTACAAGTCCTCTGCCCTGTCTGTCCAGATGTTTCCCCATTTTGACAAGATGATAAAATAGCTTCTACAAAAGCCTCCAAATCAGTCATTCTGAGATCAGTGCCAAATTTTAGCCATGGTTCTAAAAATAGCCAGAATATGAATCATATAAAATTCCCAAATTTATTTTTATTTCTTTAATGTAAAAACAGTATAATAGCAGCATTAAGGATTTTAACTATTTTCATTATTCAGCCTAAATTCCTTTTAAACTAGTAGTTTAATCTCTTATTCCACTTGTGCAATCAAACCCATATTTCCCCCCTTCCCATTTCTCCCCCACCTCCATCCTGTAAATCAACAGAACTTGAAACCCTAACACTAGCAGGAAACAGAAAACTAGCCAAGAGCAGGTAAGAGAGAAACAAAAGGCCTACTTACAGTGCTTGGTGAGTAAAAGATGTAAATACCCATATTTTACTATCTTCTCATGTACAGGCTTAGTATTTTATTCTGAAAATATATGTACTAAACTTGTAAGTTATGTCAGTTGGCACCATTTATCTGACAGGAAGCAGGCCGAGGCAGGTTCCTCTGCAACAAAAGCTAGTGAGCACGGCATGTAGTTGTGATGTGGTAAGAGACGTTTATGGCTGTCCCCAGATAAGGGAGAACTGACTGCACTTAGATAAAAATTGCTATTTCTCAATTTTGAGGTAAAAAACTGTACACTTTGCAACTAGAGTTAAATGCAAACTAATTATGTTCTATTTACGTTTTCCCTTCTGCTGGCTAAATTACCATCTAAAATATTTGAAAACCGTGGCTGGGAAGTTGGACAGTTAAGAATTATAAGGTGGCAACTGTCTCACAAAGGCCCATCTTTTCCAGCATCCTGTTCTTTTTAGAAAAATATCAAATCATTTCTGAGCTGACTCCAGAAGGCCTCCTTCTATATCCTTGTCCCTTCACTGGTCTGGATATTTATTGTGTACTTCAGAAAACAATATTTTCTAACATCTGTTTAACATTTATTTTCCTTTAATTTCTATTATATTCTGTTTTCCACATTTTCACTCAGGTCTAAAAAAAGAACTTCAGTAACTACTAGCTTGACATAATGTCAGCTATTTAAGATTTCAGATACTCAATGTGATCGTTTGCTTTTCACCACCTGCTTGCATTTGGGAAAGACTAAGTTAAACTAAACTTTAAAATGCTGTAATTCCTTTTGAATCATGGTTAAAGTAAGACTGGGGGAAGAGAGGTTATACAAAGGAAAGAGGAGGCTATAATAGTCGAATTTAAGCCTCCACTGATGAAGCTGATAGGAACCAGAGCTTCCAAGAAAAGGCAGTCCTGAGAATAAGGCCAAATCCTTTGCTCCCTATCAGCATGAAACTGCTAAAGTCTGGAGATTCTTTCTGACTTTATTTTGAAAGCAACGTTTGGCTTGTCTGTCCTGTTTCTAAACAGACTGAAGTTACAGTGCTTATGGTTGAAGCAGGGATAATTTCTACAAGGCCCAATTCAGGCTGAGGATTATTTTTATTTTGCTCCACATTTCCTGAACTCAAAATAATGTGGTTTCAACCTAGGATTATAGAGGTAGGAAACCTAGTGGGGTCTGCTGGGACCCTTATGCCAGTTTTCTCCTTTCCTGGTCCTTTCTCCATGCTTGCACTATCCCCAGGAAGATGTCCTAGTAGTAAGTCCCCCTTGCAAAAATTTACAAAAACAGGTCAGTACAAGAAAATACAAAAACCAGATAATATCCAATAGGCACGAAAGGGAATGATTTAGTCACATACTTTCTTAGAGGTAATACAAACTGATATTAACCTTTTTGGAGAGCAATTTGTAATGTTTATCAAAGTCTTAAAAACTGTGTGCTCTGTACATCAACTATACCTCAATAAAAAAAAAAAATAAAACCCCAAAAAACCCATGTGCTCTACTTCCAGGAATTTATGCAGGGAAAGTCAACTCTTCTTCTAGTCCTAGCCTTCTTTTTGTTATCTCTGTATATTAGGTTGATGGGTCATTTAACTCTTCTTAGTGAGTGCTATATTTTCACAATAGACTATAATAAACATAATACTCCTTTGGCAATCAGAAAGTAAAAAATCACCAGTAAACATAAAACACACGCAAACATACCTTGTCTGAAACCACTTGCATTCAAAAGTGTTTAGTGTTAAATGTGGGGCCCACCTTCAGCAACCATTTCATTATTATTATTATTATTCTGAAAAATTCAGTATACATTAACAGTTTTACTAATGACCTAGGGTTTGGGGATATAATAAAAAAGCCCATGTCCACTTTTGTGGCTATTACTTTCACAGAATGATCTAAATAAAGCTTCAAACCACAACGATGGCCTCGCCCTGTGGGCCCATGGACTGTTCCTTAAGGCTTCCATAGACTTTCATTGGAAATGTGACTCAATACTAACATGGTAGCTACAGTTCTTACTTTCAGTGACATCTGGAATCCCATTATCTGATGAGATATTCTTTTCCTCCATTTTACAGCAGGAGACATTATCTAAATTCTCCTGGATCACGTGACAGTAGCCCTGAGAACAGAAAGCAAGTTTTAATAGTTCTTTCGCCAAACCACGCGCCTTTTCTGAATCTATTTACCATACTGTTTCAAGATGTTTTCTGAAGGGTCCACAGGGGCTACATTTAAAACTTTCTGGTCATTGTCTGCTAACTGCTGGGATGGTTTTAATCAGGGAGGAAGCCAAATTTTCTGCTTGGGTTTTGGAAAAACTCCTAAAATGTCTTTAAACTGATTTAGGAGAAAATGCTTAACAGAAGAGGAATTATTACTGCCCTGAATAAACTCATTAGAACTGACATATGCTGTAACCACAGACCAAGAGCACTACATTTTTGGGACACATTACATCCCAAAGGCAACTGAAGTTTCTAAATGTTATCAGTGTCAGATGACAAAACCTGTTCAACAAGGACCATAGCCTCAATGTACTTAGTTGACAGTTCCTCCTCTTAGAATATTCTTGGTGTTTGGTATAACTTCTCTACCAGGACCTAGTTTGTTTGTTTGTTTGTCTGTTTATTTATTTATTGGCTATGTTGGGTCTTCGTTGCTGCACGCGGGCTTTCTCTAGTTACGGCAAGCGGGGGCTACTCTTTGTTCCGGTGCGCAGGCTGCTCATTGCGGTGGCTTCTCTTTGTTGCAGAACAAGGGCTCTAGGGGCGCGGGCTTCAGTAGTTGTGGCTCGAGGGCTCTAGAGCACAGGCTCAGTAGTTGTGGCGCACAGGCTTAGTTGCTCTGCGGCATGTGGGATCTTCCTGGACCAGGGCTTGTACCCGTGTTCCCTGCGTTGGCAGGTGGATCCTTAACCACCGCGCCACCAGGGAAGTCCCAGGACCTAGTTTTTATGTTAGTTTTCTTGAAGAAATTGTCTTGAAGAAGGTTTATTTGATGACTTCAGTAAAATTTTCTGAGGTAAAGAACTCCCATCACTTCAAGAGACATTTTCCCTTCCCACAATCCTGACTTGAGATAAGTGAAGGGAGACCCTTTATGATGAGGCCAATTTAGTTCTAGGTTCCAGAAAAGCCCAAGTTTCTCAGTAGCTCAGATCAAACCAGCCCCCCCCCCCGCCCAGATTTAGGCAGAACTAATACAAATACCTCAATCAGTTCTAGAAGCATCTCATATCTTACTAAGGTCAGTAAACCTCTTCTAGGTTAGGCAGGCTCCTCTAGGCCTCAGCTCAGGCCATATTTGGTCAGCCTTGTATTTGCATGAGTAAAATGTTTTCTCCCCCTTTTCTAATTCTTGCATGATTTATCATGTATAAAGTCCTATAATCCTACCCAGGAATAAGCCACCATAGCAAGGGTTTCTAAAGCTGATCCCACCCCAGTCCTACTGAATCCAAGTCTCTGCGGATAGGGTCCTTAAGGTCTTTTTTTAAAAAAAATGCTTTTATGAGTGCCTTTGTAAGCTGAAGTATAAGAACGTCTGCAGTAGATCAACTATAAGAGTAAATGAAAGGAAGAGAGAAAGAAATCGCCGCAAGCTGAGGCAGGCAAGATTTGAACTTGAGGATTTAATACTATTGGGGGAATAAGATTTTTTTTAAAAAAAGCAGATCCCTGGGGAGGGATCATGAACACCTTTGTCTCAACAGCTCCATCTTCAGCTAGGCTGGCTGCATCAGTGTGCTGATACTTTCTTCTACCTCCGAGAGCTTCTTCAGGACTTGGGTGACCTTGACCTCATCAAACTCCAAACACAGAAATTCAGATTCCTGGAAAATATAAAAGGATATTTTAGACAAGACCCTCAAGATAGCCAAGGCTCTGGATCTGGTGTGATCTAGCTCCAAAGCCCAGGGCCCCTACCCAGCAAGCCTGACTCAGGCCTCAATACCTAAATGATATTTTTACCCACACAACGCCCTAAATGAAACTACTTCTATGAGGTGTTTCATAAATGCTAAAGAGGTATACAAATGTCTGCTGTTCTCTTTAAGAGGCACATGAGAAGCTTTTCTTGTCTGTCATCACATTTAATCCCATAATAATTTTTAAGGTAAGTACTTAAGTATTGCTGTTTTATAGATGATGACTCTGAGACACAGGGAGGTTAACCTGTATCACAAAATCAGAAAAAGGCAGAGTCAGATTGTGAACTGCCAGCTCTGGCTGACTCCAAAGTCCATGCTGTCTCCATAGCACCCTGTAATAAAAACAATGGAAGGAGGATTTAGATTGGCTCTGTGTTTGCCTGGGAATTGGGCTACCTTGGATTTAGTGGTTATACTAGAAACTGTGACAAGCTGTGAACAAGTTGCTTGGGAAACATCAACCAGATAATTGAAAGATAACCAGATCTTGAAACAGCCTTAAACATTTCTGAGGCCCTTCCACTTGCTACAAGCCAACTCTCCCAAGATTTCCCTCAAATACATTCCTCTCAATAACTGTTAGGATCAATCAACCCCAAATTAGGTAGAAATCAAAGAAAAAGGCCTTTGAAGTGTGGTGACAGAAATTTCATGTACACTGGACAAATCCTAGGTCCACACTGTCTTGAGACAAGGGAAAAGTATACGATTTTAAGAGTGACCATATTCAAGATCCCAAAGAACAATAACCATGTAATTTTAGAGCAGTATGAATTCTTAGAGACCATATAACCCAACTACCTTGTTTTTCAGGTTATGAAATTGAGGTCCCAGGCATGTTAAATGACATGCCTATTATCCCTGTTTGTCGATGGCACAGCCACCAGATCAATGTTCTTTTCTCTATATTTTCCTTTCTAAATACATGGCATTTCCCACCCCCATTCAAAGTGGCAGGCAAAGGAAGACCAATAAGCCTCTTCAGAGGGAGGGAGTCACTCTGTCATCAGCTAGAAGAACCTTCAGGATCTGATTTTGTAAAAGTACCTTTGCTGTTGGTGAGCTGCTGTGCTGTGTCTGAACATCACCCAGGAGAAACAAGTACAGAGGGGAAGAAGGGGCCTCTCAGATGAGAGTCTTTCAAAGGGAGGAAAGGCAGCTTTCCCTGGCTACAAGGAACTTTTTCCTCAAACATGTATTTAAATAGGAAAATAGGAATAAATAGGAAATAGGAAATAGTCTCATATGTGAGCTTAGAAACTGCCAGGTTTTCATTTAGTCGAAAGCAAGAACCAATTTAAAAAAAAGAAAGCTGCTCCTGTGTTTGAGCTACAGGCAGGGTTATCTCCTTTTGGAAATAAGAGCAAATGTATGGCAAATTAGGTACTTCACTTGGCTAAATTAAGAACAGGTCTCAGATTTGAAAGCCTCTTATTCTTCATTCAGTTTTATTGAGCTCTTTAGCCTGACTTTAAAACATTTAAAAATATTTGGCCTTTGGAACAATGGTCTAGAAACTAAGAATTACCAGAGTCTAACATATATATTTAGGAAACTGGCAGAAAAGATGATGTAATCCATGTTTCACCTCAGTGAGATAAAGTCAGTTACAATAATAAATCACCTCATTTTCCATTTATATGGGAAGAGCCTATTAAGGACAATGTTCATAGAGATAGGAAAATCTGAGCAAAGTTTATTAATAAATAGCCAGGATCTTTTTTGACTGAAAGTCATTAATTTGTTATAAGTTTCAGTATTCAAATTATCTTTGATTGGACCTCTAAGTATTAATGAAGCTTGGTTTACTTTTAAGGGTAATCGAATACTAGAGAGAAAAAGCAGGCTAAACAGAGTCCAAAGTTAAACAAATATTTTCCACACACTCCCAACCTTCAACTCCCTCCCCTGGAAACAATGCACACTAACAGCCTTAGAAAGACACATGTAACCATACATGACTCTTGAAGAAACAGTTTACCTCAAACTGTATTATCAAGGCCTAGCTTCATCTAGTTATGTCATCAAAATATTTTATCAGGAATTCAGGGGCCTTTAAACTGGGGTTTAACACATGGAGCTTTGTTCAAATTTTGCATTTGGTTGGGGCACCCTACAGAAAATACATCTAAAACACTTGAAAATATCTTTAGAAATGCAGGTGATGCTTTTCAAGCCAGATGCAGAAGGTACAAGAGCAATCTGAAACACTTGATTTTTTTCTCAAAGTCATCCATCTTGATCTGGTCATAATGAGCGACGATAAGACTAAATTTCTGTATTTAAATATCTGAGTCAAGAGTTAGAACCTGCTTCTTAGCAGAGTGTAGATACATCATGGGATAGAGCCAGAAAATGGTTAGCAGGTGAATAAGCAGGTGCATCATTATTAAGAATATGTACTTTGTGATCACAGTGAGTATGGCAGTGTACTAAATTCAAGAGTTTAAGTAACTATTCCAAATTAGAAAAGAAAGCAAAGGTAAAATATTCAAATATTCTTTCCAAGTACAAAAGCTAAAAATTCATAAAATACTAAGAAGAGATCTTTGAGAGGCCACCCTCTCCAAACTAACAACAAAAAAACCAAGCTAGCTTTTAATGACTTCTAGAGAAGGACATCTTACATGTTTCTAAGGAACTCCTTTCCCAGGTAACCACTCTGACATTCTTCAGGAAACTCTTACTTGTCAAACCTAAATCTTTAATGTTTTAGCTTAAACTCGTTTCCCAACAGGGTCAGAGAGTATAACTGATTATTTTATATAAAAATTGAAGGCAGTTATTAAGCAAGTGTTTGGTTTCTCCATCTACATACTATTAAATAACCTCTCTGTGTGTACTGTCCATTTAAATGACTTCCTTATCTAGGTCCAGAAGCATACCCTGACCAATTCTTTGGCAAAACAATACTACAGTGACAAAATGCTAAAAATAGAAAATAAAAAGGACTATGACTTAATAAATACCTAAATAGAACCATTTAGAATAACTTGAACATAAGAAAAAATAGAAATCTTATAGCCTATCTTCTGTATTATTTCCCATGCAAAGTTTCCACAAAGCTTTATCCCCAAATTATTGGTCATATTTAGCATTAGAATACAACTTTGGCAAATTCTAACATGTTGTGGTCTCTTAAAAATTCTAAAGTTGTGGGATGGAGGATGAGAGTGGGAAAGGATGCCTTAGGATCCTGCTAACCAATACTGATTCAGAAGGCCACATACAGGTGACCAGCTTTCATAAGGCTATTCCAATTTTTCTTTTGGCTTCATTTATTGACACAAAGGGACTCTTGGCTGAGCACAAACTTTTAGCCACGAAGCCTATCCCTCTGTTTGGGCTGTCCTTTCCTAAACTTAAATTAACCCTCTGAGCTGCAGCTCTGCCACTTTGTGTCTTCTGGAGAGAGAAAGAGAACATATGGCAAAGGTCAAAATTGGCAATAGTGTCCTGAAGAGCAATTACATAATAAATAAGATACCCAAAGGCTTTGAATATTGCCCACCAGAAAAGTTTAAAACAGCTTCATAAGTAAATCTATGTTCGCCACTCAATCCCATACTTTCTGCAGCTTTCTCAGAATTATACCAATACTGCTCCCTACCTCTTTCAGGAGACCTCAAAATAGCTTCTCTGTGGCAAAGAATCCTCCAAGTTACTTCATAAGGGACCACTTATCCAAAATTAAAATTTTATAGTTCCCTGAAAACTGTGCTGATTATTCTCCACTTGTCTTTTCATAGCCATTCTCCACCTTTCTCTGCCTTGTTCCAGGTCCTATAAGATTGTGTCATTCCTTTGTTCTCTGGCTTACAGTTGGGTTCTGACAAGAGAAGAGAGAGGTCAGGATATTTATTCTCTTACCCCCAACTCCTTCTCCTCTGCCATTTCCAGTATTTTCTATGTGAGGGTATCATTTCTTTATTTCCTACTTTACTTCTGGCCTCAATCACTACTTCAGTATAAACATGAGTTTCTTCAGACTGTGAAAGTACATAATCACCAAATACAAACTCCAAAGATGAGCACAGCAAGAATTTTTATCATGCCTAAGTTGGCAGAAAGGCTGCCCTCTAAGTGATAAACATGATAGTATGAACCAGAACCAGTATTTAATTTTTTCTATTATCATTTGACATTAAAATTATAACAGCATTTTGATATTAAAAAAGAAGAAAAAGAACAACAGTAACAACAACCGTGCGAGATGACATTTCATAAAGAATTTGCATCAAGGGTCTTGATACCAGACACATGGCCTCATCTCTACAACCTGTTCTTATACCCTATATCTAAAGCAATGGATAGCTTATGCTGTAGCTTAAAACAATACTTTCCAAAAGAAAACTTGTGATTTATAATGTTTTTTTTAATCTTTCGACAAACATTTTTAGCAATACATAATTACAACCAATGGTCCTTACTCAGGCCATTTTTGATCCTGAGGAAATCCTCATTTCAAATATAATAGCTGACAAGTCCTACATCTACTGTGTAAAAAGCATGATAAAGCAATTTTCCAAAAGGAAAAAAAAATTATACTGTAAATCACAAAGCAAATTATGCTACTGAAGATCAGAAAATACTAAAATCAGACTCTTTTGGAAGCTATGACTGAAACTTAATGACCAAGCAACTAAATTAAAATGATTCACCCCAAAACTCAACAGATGTCCATAATGTACTAAGACCATATGTGGGACTAAGACATGGTACTTCCAGAGCTGCAGCAACTTCTAGAGGAAGTATTTATCCATATTCCTGCAATCTCCTAGAAGAAGAGAGAGTATTACCAGTGTAGTATAAAAGCATTAACCATAACTGGATAACAAATACTGAGTTTTCTGGTGATGTCATTCAGGCATTTCAAAACACTTTTGTGAGGACAACCTGACAATAGGAGTTTAAAGTGCTTAAAAAAATTAAAAAGTCCCCACTCTCACAAATTCTTATTACATTAAAAGATAAACTTTATGAGAAAACATGAATTTTTAATCAGTTAACTAGAAACTCAAGGGAGAAAACAGACATTAGGTATCCAGGGAATTTCAGATCTACCACAGATATAAGTTACTGCTAAACAAATCTAAGGCACCTAACTTCAACTTTCCAAGTGGCACACACAGGGTTTATATAAAGTGGCAAAATTTTTAAATAAAATAACATCAGATCTTCATTATTCAGAAACCTATTATCTGGGTCTCTGCTGCTTGACTTCCTCCTCCCTTTTGGTCCATCTTTTAAGTATTTCTACAAGATGGGAAAAGGAAGTGAAATTTAAACTGGTTAGTATGACTAAATCACAGCAGCTCTGCAAAAAGTTTTATAGAAAAGGAACTTAGAGGAACTTTAACTGTGACTTCACATAACTACTTTCGGAAATCATACCCATATGGTGGCAATTTAAGCCAGAAAGGTCTTCTTATTCCAAATATTTCCCTTCCTCTAGTAACCAGGACTACTGTTCTCAGCCTAGATAATGTCTTTAAAACAGAAATACTCCCAGGAGAGGTAATACAAAAAAGTCATTAACAGCTTTCTACAACTTAAATCAAGAGATTTATTTTCCTCCAGAAAGGATGAACCCAAGTAGCCTGCCCTAAAACATAGGGTACCTACTATTAAGAGGGACTGGGGGAAGTGGGATGAATAGGTAGGGCACAAAACATAAAAGCAGGAAAGTACCAAAGGCAATCCTTCTCCTTATCACATAAACCATATCAGATGCACAGATCCACAGATGAAGTATCTGAAGCTAGTCAGATCCCAGATCCATACTCACCCGTACCTTTCTAATCACCTGATCACCAAGGTCACTAGGCACCAGGAAAACCTAGTGAACCTTATAAAGGGGCATTGGCAAGATAATCTCAATGAAATCCAAAGGCTGAATTTACACACACACAAACACACACACATCCTTCTGCTGGGGTGCTTTCATTTTCATCTGCAGGCTCAGGGCCTGTGACCCAACAAGGCAATGAGATCCTAAGAACACTGTCCACTCAAAGCTGTTTGAATTTCTAAGAAGAGAGAAAGTGGGAATAGGCCAAGAACAGGACCCTGAGATTCTTTTGGTTGAATATTTCTTAGCTGGAAAAAATCTAGAGCTATGACCTAGAAGAAAACTGGACATGCCTGTCCTGCCAATGTGTGATCAAAAGGAAAACGTATTTTGGCCCAGGCAACCTGACTTGTTTCTGAAAGGCAGAAAATAGTTTTGACCTTGCAAGAAGGAGTGGTTCTTTCATTGGCCAAATTCTGTACTGCTAAACCAAGACTATCACTATTCTTCTTCCCCCAAAGATTTCAAAGCAGCCTGACACATATCTGCTCCTCCTCAGTGTAGAGTGAAAGGTAAAGGTACTATCAATCTTCATTTTACCACTCAAACCAAAAGAAACCCAGAGACTAGCCCCACTTACATGAAGCCCAGAATTCCCAGCTCTTTGATTCAATCCATTGCCCACTAACACCTACATCCGACCCTCAGTATGGACACTTTCAAACCTGATTAGTGTAGATTTAACAGAGTAGAATGGGAACTAATTAGAAATACCCGATTTTGTACTGATTTACATAAGCATCAAGACTTAGACGCATTTAGTATTTTAGAAATACCCAAAAAGGAAGATAAAATGGAGCCAAGTTATGTAAACACTAAAAGCTCAATACAATTAGATCATTGGCTGATTCCTACAAAATATTGTGCTCTACTTCATTTTACAACTTTTCATTTTCAGCAGGATTTAATATTTAGCTGTTAAGATTTTCTGTATTTTGAAAAACTGTGGCTGAAAAATATTTGGGTAAAAAACTAGTTTTAGGTGCTCTGGTTTGATCTTTAGGAAATAATACAGAATTTTGGCTAAGTAGAACTAGTTTCCATGTGACAACGGACAAAGAACCAGAGCAACAACTGCTAAACAGCTGAAAAGGCAAATCACGCTGAAGGAAGGAGAAATTTTCACTTAAATTTTAGAGAAACCAAATGACAAAACTCTTTAGCACATGAGAAAGAGAGTGTTGCTAATTTTAGTTTGAAGTTCACATTGGGGCCCTTCATCATTCCTGATGAGGTGCATTCCAGAGCAAACTCATTTGCAAACAACTCTGACAAACAAACTAAAATATATTTACATGAAAGGAATAGAGAAGATTAAAAAACAAAAACAAACAAAAAACCCCACCTCATCCAGAGTAGTTCATTTAGGCAATACCATTAGTTAGGCAGGAACAAAGTATGCAATGGCACTTGCTTTCTAAGGGGTTCTTGATAACCTAGAGATTAAGATGGGGGAAACACCTTAATACGTCCAATAAAAAGACAAGAGTGTGGCAATGAATGACAAACTCCTTGGCAGGGGAAGAAGACAACTAGAGGACAACTAGAGGACGTCTAATTAGAGGCCAATGCCATTGCTCTGCCAATAGCACCATCTATCTATTCCCAGCTTTCTCAATGTGGTTTCTTTTAAGTCATTCATGATAGCACAATTAAGCAGCAATAGGCATAGTTATAAAGCAGCATTTCCCTTGGCCCTTCTTTATGTAAGGAGGGCAAAGGCTGAAATGACTAAGGATAAGAAGACTTTTGAATTCAGAAAACGCTGATTTGGGGAGAAGAAGTTTTGGATGAATATATATATATATATATATATATATATATATATATATATATATATATATATTTGGCAATGTTGTGGAGAATGGGGATTAATTTTGTCAGATTTCCAACTAACTCCAAATACAGTAACACTCTGAGGCACTGGAGGTTGGAACCTTCATTTTAACATTTGAATTTGTGGGGGACACAATTCAGTCCATAATAATGCCCAGTGCTTGTAGTGTACTGTGTTATCAGGCATCCCCTAAGTGCTGTTATGATGATCTCACACGAGTCTAGGCTTGCTGTTCATATTGTACAGAAAAGAATTTCTAATAGTCCAGAAACAAGAAACACACACACACACACACAAAAGCTATCTGCTGACTGCTCAGATCTGCCAGCCCAGTTTGGCAGAAGCCATATCTGGCCTCATCCTTACTGAACTCGACTTTGAAATGTCATTTAATCAATAGGGGCTGCCAGGAAGGGGGCTGGAAAACGGCACAAAAGAAATCTTTCCTAATCCTCACTCCCAGATCCTATTAAGTACCTTGCTTGCCACGCTGTATCCCAAAGTCCAGCTCTGAAGACTGACTCAGAATCTGGCATAACATTCTGTAAGAGAATATGGGGATGAGGGAAGAAGAAAGGATTTGTAGTCACTGCATGAAGTTAGTCACTAGCCTCTCTAGCTCAAATAGTTTACTGCAAACTTCTGAAGGTGGCAGAAAGAGAGGAGATTGCATCTTTATTGTCCAGGGTTGAATTCTGGCATCACTTAGGTTGCTGGGGCCTTTGTTTATACACAATAATCATCCCTCATATTAACATGGTGTTTTACAGTTTAAGAAAGCCCTTTCACATGCATGACCTACCTCATCTGATCCTTAGAACAACCCTGTAACTAAGTAGAGACCAAGCCAGAGGTAAGGTACTTTGAACAACTGTAGAAGTGACAGACCTTGTCCATCTGACACCAAATCACATCTTTTTAGCTATATTCAGCAGGAAGACTTCATCAGATAATGCAATGGATTTTATGGGTTTTGATATACTTCTGATCCAATTTATGGAGGAAAAGAAAGTAAGGCCTCATTTGCTTAATATTGCCCACAGTTCTAGAAACTAGGATTAAAAGTTCAGCCCTTTGCAAAAGACAGAACAGGTAGTCAGGTCCTAACTGGCGAAGAAAGAGAATTTTCTTACTTTGTCACCATTCATTCAGCAGGCTTTGGAAGCAGTGGAGGGAATAGAAGAGATTGAGGGGGATACAAGGATCATCTCTGAACCCTGGGGGAAAATGAAACGCCTAAAAAATGAAACGCCTCAATTAACAGGAAGTCAGCCTGGAAGGCAGGAGTAGGAGAGATTATGGGAAAAGTGTGATAAATCTGAAGACATCAGCAAATGTAAGCAGATACTGATATTACACTAATGATAATAATATTGATAGCAATGATAACTAACAATGGCTAACATTTATCAAAGATATAAAAATGCCAGGCATAACACTAAGTGCTTTACATGTATTATTTCACATTGGTGAGGAGAATTTTATCCCATTTTACAGATAAGGAAAGATGAGCAACTTGTTTAAGGCCACACAGGTAATAAGTGACAGAGCCAGTTTTAAACCCAGGTCTGTCTGGCTTCAGAGTCCAAGCACTTACCCATTTCACAATCCTGACTCACATTCATATATAATAACATAAACACCATTATTTATAGTCACTAAGTACCCACATGTGAAAGTTAGTCTATGATTAAGTTAACTTTAACAGACTCAAAGGAAAGCTGAGTGTTGATAGTACGATAACCCAAAGTTACTATGTAGAGACATATTATAAAGAGACTGAGTTCTTATTCTGAAGCAAGATGGCCTTTTAGTCCCTCTCTCTTTCTGCGTGCGTGTGGCGGCAGGGGGAGGGAGGGAGGATTCAACAGTATATACAGCTACTTGTCCCCATCACCAGCAGTGGGAGGTGACATTTGCTTTTGTTGTTCTATTGACTAACGTGTGGACCTCCTTGACTGAGACTCCTTCTCCCAGATCACAGTCAGTAGAACCAAAATACCTGCTTAACCCTGGGGTTCTTTCCATCTATAATCAGAAGGAATTCCCAGTTCTGCCTTGTTATCTAATCCAGGAACACCAAATTATTCATCTTGAAAAAAATCACATCAGCATTTAAAAGCACTTTCGGAATACAAAAAGATAAATATGATCATTTTGCAACATATACAAATAACAAATCATTATGTTGTACATCTGAAACTGATATAATGTTATATGTCATATCTCAATTTTTTTAAAAAGGAAAGAGAATGAAAAGGTATTGGGAAAAAGAGAAAAATATATTGAATTATGAGCTTAAACCTTTAACATCCTTCATATTTGGCCCACATCTGTTCTCTGGCCAAGGCACGGGTAAACAGGGCTCGGTGGACTGAAGGAAAAGAGTGCCCTTGATAATGCCCGAAAAAGCACAGTTCATTCATATGTAATCAAGGCTGACTGAAAACCACCTAAAACTGAGAGAATGTAGGCGGCATATACACTGTTAAAAATAAAAATAAACAAACATAAATAATTAGTAAAAATAGTGTTTACTCTACTTTATAGTTTATTCTTTTGTTAAAAAGAACATATTTAGCACTCTATCCAAGATTATGTCAGTAAGTCAGAAATATGAACTATCTAAGAGGGGCCAAAGAAATGGGACAAAAATATCAGCGAAAACAATGAACTATTTTGAAGAAAAGAGAGGTATGTCCCCAAAGGAGATATAAGAAAAACATCTTGACAGTATGACTTATGTTTCCTCTTCAGAATAACAGTCTATGTTTACCTCCTCAACTTGGTCTGGCAAGTTCTTTGCCAATGGAGGAAGCATGAATAGAATATGGTCCTCATCTCCTGGCCCCAGTTGTGTTTTGAAGGTTTCTGAAGAATTTTAGCCATATTTATAGAATATAAGGCATTTAAAAATTTTCATTACATCATTTCAAGTATACAAAAAAATGACAAAAGTATGACTCTCCTATACTCTTTCCCCAGATTCACCATTTATTCAATTATTTATACTTTGCCACATTTGCTTTGTCATTCTCTCTCTCTCACAACCACGTGAGAGTAAATAGGGAATGTCATGCTCTTTATCCTAAAAATTTTAGTGTATATTTCCTAAAGACAAGAAATTTTCGTATATAGTCACGGTTATATAATATTGATAAACACTACTATCTAACCCAGTCTACATTCAAATTTTATCAAATACCTCAGTGATGTCCTTTATGAAGTTTTTTTTTTCCTGCTTCCAAATCAAACCCACAATCAATCACACATTGATTGCATTTAGATGTCATGCATCTTTAGTCTCCTTTAATCTAGAATAGTTTCTCAGTCAACCTGTCTTGTGTTTCTTGATCTTCACATTTTTGAAGAATATGTTAGTTATTTTATAGAATGTTAGTTTGGGTTTGTCTGCTGTTTCCTCATAATGAGATTCTACGTACGTGCAAATGCCTATCTATTCCCTCGTTCCTACCCCCAGTGATTAGTGAACATGGGTTCTGAAGTCATACAAGCCTAAATCCAAACCTAAATTAAAACCTCACTACTTTCTAGCTGTGTGGCTGGCTAAGTTTTAAACTCCTAATCTGTAAAATGATGATTGGATAGGGTTGCTGTGAAGAATTAATGAGATAATGCATCCAAGGCAACTTAACACAGATGGGGTGGGGTAAACTGTATCTTACATTCTCTGATTTTACCACAGTATCTCATACCCCAGCAACATTAAAATAATATTGGTTGATTAAGCAGCATCTCTACTGACTCCAGGTTAGAGCTGCCAAGAACATGAACTTGTTTAGGGGAGTGCTGATGAATACCATGACTAAAAGCAGGGTCAGGAGCTCAGGTGCAAAGCCTATCTCTTCCTGTCAACTCATCACTGTCAGTTCTAAGAAAAAAGAGAACAGCCAAATCAAGCAATTTTCTTACAGTCAAATTTTAATCTTCAACAATAACACTGAAAAATCAGGAAGCCCACAGTTAAGATGCCATCCTTACTTCATTTCCATAATTCCCTTGCCCATAGCAAGAGGGCAAGGGAGCTTGTGTGCAGAGCATTTCCAATCTATTGTTTTAGTACGATAATCTCATTCTCCCCACCTTCTCTTAGAAGACACCAATAAAACTATTCTATTTATGTTAAATCACCCTATGTCAGAGATTAAAACAAAACAACAAAAAAAGGATTATAGTAGCTGAACCAATTCTTCAAAGTACAGAAATACAAATCCACTTTTGAGATTTGGAATCGAATTTAATTGGTATTTTTCTATGTTACTATCTCAAATATTTCATCATTTTTCTGTTTTTTCCCCCTCTGTCAATTAGAACTTCAAATGAAAGTCAAATGATCCCTAGGGGGAAGAAAAATAAAATGAAACAAACAAGTAAATTTCTGTGTCCCACATTTCAACCTGTGAGGAGGGGCCTCTAGCAAAGCAAACGGAAAATTAGGTTCTCATCACTGTGCCAAAATTAGGGTTTACATCTGTAGTCTGAAAAGATAAAAGAAAATTTTATTTTATTTATTTATTTTCTTTTGACGGTACCGCATGGCATGCGGGATCTTAGCTCCCCTACCAGGGATCAAATCCACGGCCCCTGCAGTGGAAGCATGAAGTCTAACCGCTGGACCGCCAGGGAAGTCTCAAAAGAAAATTTTAATGCGAAGTCTTTATTTTCATCAGTGAAGAGTAAAAATATATAGTATGAACATTAAGACAGAACTTCCAGTAATTCTGTCATTTATAGGACAGAGGCCCTAAGTCTGAGTCTGCCTTCAAGAAATACTTAGATTAAAATGAACTGTTTTAGAAATGGGAATTCTCAACCGGAGGTTAAGTCTAAACATATGACAATGATGATGTTATACCCTGAAGGTCACTATTAACCTCTGTTCTTTAGGACATAATGGCTCATAATTGGAAATTTCCAGAAAGTAATATATACTTTTGCAAACATTTTTAAATTTAGGGAGAAAAGTACTTCTCAGCCACTCCACTGCATCACCCATTAAGATCTTACTCAGTATTATGTTTAAAAGTTCAGTATATTTAAAACATTTTGAAAGTTAAGTTTAGAAAGGAGTATGTAAATGCATGTAAACTCCGCCATTTTATACTGTTTCCCTCTCCCTCTATAGGAGGATCAAGAAATGAGACTCCTCCATCATTACACATGGAATCCAAAGCAATATCATGAAGGGAAAAAAATCATTGGTTTGAGAGTTAAGACAATTTAGATTTAGATATGGCTCCACTATTAAAAGCTGTGTAACGTTGGGAAAGTCATCTAATTTTCTTAAGTTTTGGTTTCCAAATCTAGAAAATGGAAAAATTGTATTTATCTTATCGGACTGTTACGAAGATTAAAAAAGATAGCACATATGCAAGTACCCAGCACTGTCTTGTGTGAAACAGACTCTCAATAAATGTTAGTCTCTCTTCCTACCCTGTTACACACATCCTGTCCCCTGACACTTCAAAAGGAGTTCTCCTGAACACTTTAACTACAGCTCTGTTTCCTTCAGAACAGGCACTTGGCTCTTATTAGTGACAAACAGTCACGTGAAAGACTCCTGGGACCTAACATTGTCCTGGTGAAACAAAAAAGAGCTCACATGGGGAAACAGCACCAACTGCTTCAGGCTATGACAAGCCCCAAACAGTAAATCAACTCCTGCATGTTTTTACAGTGTTACTTAACATCCTGAGAGCTCTGTGCTCTTTCAACACACTTTTTTTCTCCCTGCAAGGATCAGGCACACTATTTGCCCTCTCTTCCCTTCTTAATAGAAGTCTTTATTCAACAAGACCACCCAATGGATTCAAATATTAGGAATTAGAAAAGGCTACGCTCAACCATGAAGAAACTGGCAAAGTCTCAGGACTAAACAGTAATCCCTTCTTAACCTTTCAGAATCTGGATTTTTGTGCTTTCTGTTCTTGGAAATAGCAGACTTGCTGATACACTGGTACAAACATGTCTGTTTATTTCCCTCGCCTGCATTATCACAAAACTCTTACCATGTAGAAGACCTCTTGCTGAAGTCCAGAACCTTAGACTCTGCCTGTAATCCAATAAAGCAATGCTTCCCAACCTCTCCCACTTCATGGTATAGACAGACAACACAGGACACTTCTGAACTGAAGGGGCTTGAAAGTATTGATGGCTACAAAGGATCAAATACAAGCAGCATTGAGAGAAAAGGTATACAAAGATAAACCTATTTGCCATGTGACTCAGAGACTTTTATCACATAAACATAATTGTTTCAGCTCCAAGCTGCTCTAGGCCAATGTCCACACTCCTTCACAGGGCTGACCACCCATGTCAGACCTAAAGGAAAAAGTGGATTTCAGAAAAACAATCAACATTTTTTTTTTTCACACACACACACACACACTGTATTTTATTTTTACAAGAGATAAATAGACTGACACCAAGCATTGTACATGGATGACCACAACAAAAGCAACAATGAAACAATCAACATTTGACTGGAGGCAGCAGGTTCTCAATGTAAAGACATTAAAACACTAAGTCAGTGAATTAGGCATGAGATACTTATTGACTGTCTTATATCTGCTAGGTATAGTTCTAAACACTGAGGATTCAGTGGTAAGCAAGATGGAGTCTCTGCCCTTGAGGAGCTAACATTCTAACAGGAAAAAAAGGCAATAAATTAAAACAATTTAAAAGGCAATTTCACTAGATCATGTAGATCAATATTTTTGATCTACAGTAGACATGTAGATCAAGACTTCTGACATTCAGGAATTCCCTGGAGGTCTAGTGGTTAGGACTCTGTGCTTTCACTAACGAGGGCCCGGGTTCAATCCCTGGTCAGGGAACTAAGATCCTATGAGCCGCGCGGTATGGTAAAAAAAAAAAAAAAAAAAAAAAAAAAGACTTTTGACGTTCTGAGAAAACCGTTAGCCACTTTCCAGGTAGTTTACTCAAGGAGGTAAAGAAGACTGAATAAATTATAAGAGGCTGTCTCAGTTCTAAAATTCATTTCTCACATCATTGTCTCCTTGCTATGGACTTAGCGTCATTGCCCCGTCCTTTGGTAACACATACAAAAGCAGGATGAGATCATTCATAGGAAGACAATGAAGACCCAGACAGTATAAAATTACAGAGCACAAGACCAGAAATCTCAAGATCTAGGATCTACTTCCAATTCTATCACTTAATACTCGTGTGAACTTAGGTAATTCAGTTAAACTCCCGGAGCCTGACTTCTTCATCCATTGTATCCCACTTTGTAGGGGTTTTAGGAAATATAAATGAGGCAACATAATAAAAGAACTTATTTAAAACATTGGACAAATACCAACTATTATTGCCTAATCAAAATGTTTATAGGAAGGCAGATGAGAAAAGGGGCAGTAACTACATTTAAGGCCAAAATGAATCCCTACTCCTGTATATTAGCTGTTTTGAAAGCTTTGCTTCCATTCTATTGTCCCAAAGGGCTCACCCTTTGGAGCAAATGGATCCTAAAAGTGATGTCAAGTCTCAGACAGCCTTCTTAGTGATTACTCCCTATTCTGAGCTAAGGTCAGAACATTACTTTCTGAAAGGTATTTCATTTCTTGGTAACTTTCCCATGATTAAATATCCTTACTTTCTGAGTTATTTTCGCTGATTATTGTCAATTAGGAGGTAGGAAGTAAATATGAAGTGACCTTCCTAGCTGTTAAGACAGAGACGATCAAAGACCTTGATAATCTCTCCTTTCTTCTTGGAAGACTATCCTTTCATTTTCCTTGGGTATCTCCATAGCCATCATCTTAAATTCAATTGCCTATGGGGCAGAAGGCCAAGTAGAGACCCAAAGCAGGCTGGGGCAATAAGGCGAGAGAGTGAGGGGTGGTGGGATTAAAGTGGTGAATACAAGTATCATTTAAAGGGATAATAATTTCTCAGCTCCAACCTCTTATTTGTAGAAAAGTGGACCCGGTGTTAACCAATATTTGTTATTTCAAAAAATTCTAGAAACTTCATTTTTGTGTGACACTCCTGAAATTTTTATTTGCAAAATGCTCAGTCACCTAGGATAACTATAAATTCACAGTGCATATGCCTTCTGTCAGTGAAAAGAGGAGTCATTTATTTTTAAAGCATTTATTGATGCTGATATATAATTTACATTATTTTGATTTGAGGAAGTAACTATTATGCTGGGCCTTGCAAGCTAGAGACAGGAGAGAGGATATTTAAGGCTAGGCAAACGTTATGCGCAAAGACATTGAGGGAGAAATATGCCTGGCATGTTGCAGGGAGGAAGGAGAATGGATAGACTTGCTTAGCTAAAAAAGAGAATTCCTTTAGAGAAGGAATGGGATGCAGATGGGAAAAAATTGTGAAAGACCTTGAATTCTAGAGTAAAGGTTAAGATTTTAATAGATAACCTTTAAAAGATAAAGGCCATGATAAGGAGGGGAAATCATTGCATTTCGTATCTTGCCAAGGGTTATATGTTGCTATTCTTCACATCTTTTTCAAAATACAGGATAAGGCTGAATGTTGACCCATAAAACCTGGAGTTCTGAAAAATTCCCAAATGAATGCCAGTTTAACCAACCACACTATAAGTCAATTCTGTTGGCACTGTGGTGGTCAAGGCTTTCAAAGCAAAAATTAAATGATCTCTAAAGGGCTATTTCTTTCTGATCAATAAAAACATTTAGAATTTAAAACTCAAAGAAGGGGTTACTGGACAGTTTGGCAACATTGTCAGGTTAAGCATCAGACAGACTGCCTGTCAGTTGGCAAGAAGCTGGATAGGGAAGGCTGGACTCATAAAATTCTTCCACCAGGGGCATTAGCCCCTGAATGCACCACTATTCACCTACATTCAAAACGTAGAGACACGCCTCTGGCAGCTCATGTTTCAACCCGAGAGCCATTTCTCTTTTCTTCTGCAACAAATGACGATGGGGCTCCCAGTCCAACTGATATTCTCAGTAAAGTTCCTAGAGACAAATGACCAAAAGAATAGAGCTATGGACTTTCACCATGACCTGTTATACTAAAATACCAAACTAAATGGGCTTTGTTCTTTTAGACAAAACATCTTAGAAAGCAGAGTTAAAAAGATCATATATACATTACTAAGGAACTTAAACTTTCTCACAAAGGTAATGCAGAAACCATTAATGATTTTTGGCCCGATAAATATCATTATCAGGAGATTTTAAGGAACACTAACCTGGTAGTACTATTCAAGGTGGCCTTAAGTAGGGAGAAAGACCAAAAATAGGGAGACTAACTCAGGCAAATGCACAGAGTTGGGAATGAGCATGGTAGGTCTGTCGGACAGTGAGGAGGCCAGGTTGGGCCTTTCAGGGCTTATGAAACCATCAGGAACTGTTATTATTCTCGCTCACATACATGCAAACTCACACACAGACACATGTGCACCCCCCCAACCCCCCCCCACCAACACCTTAGTTCTAGTCTCTTCTTCCCAGAAAACCAATTCTGCAATATACACGATACACATAATTACTACTCTAATGCAAGCTCTATGTGACCTCTCAGCTACAATGCTCATCACCATCTGGCAGCTTCCCTACATCAATAAGTTGAAAATCCTGAAAAGAATCTATCTCAACCCTAAACCATAGGCTCTGCCTGAGCAGAGC
Source organism: Balaenoptera ricei (assembly GCF_028023285.1). Taxonomy (NCBI): domain Eukaryota; kingdom Metazoa; phylum Chordata; class Mammalia; order Artiodactyla; family Balaenopteridae; genus Balaenoptera; species Balaenoptera ricei. The sequence goes on from NC_082651.1 coordinate 50,051,246, forward strand.
CTGTTACACCAAACCATGTCACAAATACCTGTTTAGCCTATGGATGGGCAATCATTGTTCAGGGTTCCCTCTGATCTAATTAACTGGGGATCAGTGGGTAGGGATAAAAAGCTGGCATGGTTTACTACTCACGTAGCAAGGACTATAGGGAAAGGAGTTTCTCTTAGGTCAGTTGGCAGGGTAGCACAGGCAATGATAGACATTTTTTGCTATAGCTTGGGAAGAGCAGAAAATAAGCTACTCTAGGGAGAGCACAGAGAACTTTTAAAGCCAAGTGGATGTGATAGTCATTTAAGATTAGCAAACATGTAAGATTAATTGGTACCCGATGGAAACAAATCATTCATTTGACTAAATATGATGCCTGTGTATGTGTGCACCCTGATTTAAGCAAACTACCATATATGTAAAAAAAACCTTAGTTTCACACAAGTGAAAAATGATGGTTCATTTTCTAAAGTTTTTTAAATTAGCATTTAAATATAATCCCCTAATGCTGAAAAATTATTAAAATTTAAAAAATTTGATGTTTATGATTTCCTAAGAACTTATATATTATTTAGCATGAGTAACATTTACTTCAAAAATTATATCTAAGTTTAATAAGTTCTATTTAGGTTTAATATTTATATATTACTATGTAATTTGGAACCTAATATGTTCAATACAAACCCTAAACAAAATTAGCATAGGCAAGGAATGTGATAGACAAGCAAGGATTTAAATAGATATTTAAACTCAAAGCAAGCAATTTAGCCCAGACTCCAACAATCATATAGAATAGATTTTCTGTATTTCTTAGTATTTTGTACAATTCTTAATCTGCTATACTGTATATATTTGCTTTCTTAACATGACTGTTTCCTGAAACTAGAAAACAAACTACGTTTGTTTACAGTTGTATCTCTAGCACCTAGAATTGTGCCTGACACAGAGCAGGCACTTTTAAATTACGAAGAGCAGCTGGTGGGAAGGCTAGAAGAATGGAACAAACTAAGGGAAGTTTTGAATTCTGTCAGCCTTTATTAATGTCCTACAACAGTTTCATAGGAAATAATACAGGTAGAACACATACTTTAAAATTTTAAATGTTTAGAATAGTTTACTATGGACAATAGAAGAATCCATTTCTAACTACATTGCTGATGTCAGGAAACACGTCCAAAGATAGCAACTTTTTCCTGAGTTTTTACCACCTGTGAAACAAAATTATTCTTTCTAGTCATTTTTTTAGTTGTAGTAGGAAGATGAATCAATTTATGAAACTGACTTGCTCAATGAATTATAAAATTCCAGTAAAAGTTGAAAGCTAAGACTACTACATGCAAAGTTATTAAGGTGTGACTGTGTTCTATATACAGTCTCCACTGACAACAAGTCATGATCGTATGAAAGAAATGTATATACACAATGAACTACAATTCAAAATAAAATGTCAAGGATGTAAAAGAAAAAGGTTTAGCCCAGGTATCATGAATGTATATACAAGAGGGATATTAAGTCTGACTGGAAGAATTAAAGAGATTCATGAAGAAAATGGCATGTGTATTAGGATTTCTACAGGAAGAAACAGGGATATTTTGAAGTAGAGGGAACAGCAAAAGTACAAAAATAGTGCAGAGTTTCTGTATAAAGTTTTAAAGTCTAGTCTGATGGAAGAAGAGTCAGGATGGGATACAACCATGATGAGATTTCATCGTAAGGCACTAGGAGTTAATGCCTAATTCATTAGGAATGAAAGCCATTCAAGAGGAGTTAAATGGTCAGGTGTATATTTCAGGAAGCAGTGTGAAAGACTAGAGATGCAAAAGATTAGAGATCAGGTGAAGAGGGCCTGATCTCAGGCAGTGCCCATGGGAATAAATGGATAGATGGGTACACAAAAAACTGCAGACATACAGGACTAGGTAACCAAATGGATTGGAGGTAAGGGAGAGAAAAGTAATGAAAATCACTAACACTTCCAGCCTGGTTTGTAAGGAGGATGGTGATGCCATTAACTGAAACAGGAAATGAGTGACAGAAATATGTTTAAAGTAAGAATAACACACATTCATATGTAGAAATTTCTTTATTCAAAAGTTAATAATATTAATAATCACCCCAAATAGGTTTTGGATGCTAGATATACTATCTAGCCCTGGAGAACATTTAAGAACAAAATGTTATTCACACTGAAAACATTTAGGTGATAAATAATAAATGATAGTGTGTCCATTGTTCTTTGTAATGTCTTAAATATTTTTGATAAGAGGGACCATCCTTAACTATTTATTAAGCATCCCAGAAATGTTTGGTTGAGTATGAAGTGCACTAACCAGACCAGACTAAAATTTTCATTTCAGCCTTTTATTTTTTGACTAGAAAAAATTTCAAACTACATTATAATAATCTTTATACCTCTGAAAAGAACAATTGTGGACTCAGAGTGGTCTAGAAAGATTAAGAAACAGTTTTTACAATTCATCCTTACTTTTGCCTTTAGCTCCACGTGGAACAGCTCTCTAACCTTTTAAAGACCACAAACTACATCTGTAAATTAGGGTAATAGTAATTGCCTTCCTACTTCAGAGAACATTTGAGAATTATGAGATAATGTTCTTGTAGTTCTCTGAACTGCACAGATCAAAGGCCTTAATTATCAATGATCAGTGGGATTATTCTGATGTCATTTTTCCTACTTCAGGTTTGCCTAAAGTCTGTGCTTGGATAAGGCTATAAAATTTTAAAAAATACTTTAGATATAAGTCTTGGCTTATCTGATCTATTACAGATTTAGGCCAGTTACAACAATTATAGAGCCTATGTAGAACAATTAAAAGAATACTAGTCAGACAAGATATGCATATAAAAATAATGGCTGCCATCTAAAGAAAAGAAAACCATTTAGAAAACAACTGATAGTGGTATATTTTCAACTAGTTACAAAAAAGATAAAATGAGCCTTTTTGAGATGTCATAAAACTGAATATTTTAATAATGAATTAGGAAGTCACTGCATAAGCTACCTGCTCTCCTGACTTATGACAATGGAAGCTGTGTTTAGATCTGATCCTATAAAGAAAAACAAAACAAAACCAACCCAGAAACCATTCAAAGTTTTAAATTTTCCTTTATTTAGGAAAGAATAAAGAGATATTTAATTAAATTTTAAAAGTCAGAATTTCAGTAGCCAATCAAACTGAATACTTTGAGGGCAATGTGTCCGCTAATGAATGATCAACAGATAGGAATGGCTTCATGAAAACTAAAAACCTCTTTGCCTCCAGTACCTGGGACTATTCTGTCACTCCCTCCTTTCTGGCCGTATCTTTCCCTCCACAACACTCTACACCCTAAAAATCATCTCTCATTCCTCCCTATAAGAAAAATTTCTGTTTAAAAACTCACCTATGAACTTGACAAAAATGTCCAGTCTAAATCTAATCAAATCTCTAGACTTAATTATCATTTTACAGCAACACAGGAACAAAAAGAACAAGGTAAATGACACATGAGGAAGTATCAACAGTAAGATATCTAGAAAGTGAGACATTCTACAAGAGCACTGGCTTAGGAAGGAAAAGGAAAGCGAAGGGAAGGGAAGGGAAGGGAAAGGAAGGGAAGGGAAGGGAAGGGGAGAGGAGAGGAAATAGAAAACAATACTGTATTATAATCATCAAGCTTACTAAGAGACTAAATCTCAATTATTCCAACTACTGAAAAGAAATGATAATTATGTGATGTGATAGAGGTGTTAATTAGCACTACAATGGTAATCATATTACAATATATAAACGTAACAAATCAACATGTTATACCTGTAAATTTACATGTTATATGTCAATTATATGTCAATTTTTAAAATTCACTATTTCTTTTATAATATTAACTCTAACAAGTATACCTAACAAAGTTAAAAAATTTTGTAATTTTATTACAAAATTGGAACAATGGATATTTTTCCCATCTTAAACCAAATTAAATATGTATGGCTAGCTAGTGTTTAAACAACATGAAACTGAACCTGCCTCATAAGAATTATTCTTAGCAAACAGTACACGCAAAATTATTTTTATTCTCCAAAGGTAAAAAAGATCTTAACTCTTCTTCTCACCCAGTAAACAGATGTTTCTCTATTTTCTGGCTTTTGATTTCTTATCTCCTTACTCCCTCTCTGGGTAAATGTGAACCAACTCATCGCCATGACAATCAACTCTCTGCAGATTACTTTCAGATTAATAATTTTGCCCTGAAACATCTCCTGAGCACAGTTCCTATATTTCCAACTACATGCTAGGCATTGCCACAAAGCCTTCGTGCTAGTGCCTTAAATCTAGTATGTGCCCCAAAATGAATTCTGATGTCACAGAATCCTGGTTTGAAATCCTAATTCTACCACTTACTAGCTATGAGACCATGGGTAAATTACTTAAATTCTCCAAGCCTGTTTTCTCCCCTGTAATATGCAGATATGAGTAGTTCCTTCAGCAAAGGCTTGTTACTATGTCTAAATAAGATAATGCATGTAAAGACATAAACACAATGCCTGACACACAGAAATTACTCAAAATACACTAGTCATTTTCTCTCTCAAATTTGCTCTTCACCCTGTTTTCTTTTATTTCTCCAAATAGCATCATTACCCTTCCAGTCCCAACCTCAAATTCCCATGGTCTCCTTTGACAACTTCCTTTTTCTTGTGGCTAACATCCAATTAGTTGTCAAATATTTCAATTCTGCCCAAAAAAATCCAATTGAAATCAACAAACATTTATGGAATGCCCACTATGTTTACAGGCAAATGTGTATGAGGTAAGAGTAAGACATAGAACCTGGGCTTCCCTGGTGGCGCAGTGGTTAAGAATCCGCCTGCCAATGCAGGAGACATGGGTTCGAGTCCTGGTCCGGGAAGATCCCACATGCCACAGAGCAACTAAGCCCGTGTGCCACAGCTACTGAGCCTGCACTCTAGAGCCCGTGAGCCACAACTACTGAGCCCACGTGCCACAACTACTGAAGCCCGTGCACCTAGAGCCCATGCTCCACAACAAGAGAAGCCACCACAATGAAAAGCCTGTGCACTACAAGGAAGAGTAGCCCCCGCTCGCCGCAACTAGAGAAAAGTCTGCATGCAGCAACGAAAACCCAATGCAGCCATAAATAAATAAATAAATTTAAAAAGAAGACATAGAACCTGCCTTTAAGAATGGGCTAGGAGTCACAAGAATGAGGCCAGGTGAGCAGAACTATAACCAATAAAGAATGGGATATGAATTCTAGCTCTTCCATGTATTATGAAGCCTTGGGAAATTTATGTGGAAAATTCATTTAGCCAGTTTCATTTTGTTCAACTACAAAATGGGAGTTACAATGCTTACCTCACCTGATTATATCCAGAATTAACTGAGATGGCATAAACAAAGGGCTCTGGACTTTTTTTTCTTTTTAACTCAGAGATCCCTTAAAGATCAAGTTGCACAATGGAGGTAAGGGGATTGGGGAAGGGGGTAAGGATTGTGTTAAATTGTTGAGATTTCTAAACTGCTTTTTAAAGGGGACTGTAGCCAAATATTGCTATGTAGGAACACAGGCCAGTGATATGTACTTTTTAATTTTAAGGTGAGTCAGAAAGTTCACATTAATGTGAACTCTCCAGTTTTTTTTAAAAAAAACATTGGCATGTAATTAAAAAAAAATTTAAAGGGTGCACCAATATAATATCTGCTAAAAACTGTAAGTCACCAATTTGCAATCTGTGCCTTAATGGCTCAGAGGGAAGGGAGAAGCTGCATATTAGTTCCTTTGCTAGAAGATTCAAAGACTTGGTGAGAGTGGAATGTAATGCTTTTGGTTTCATTACTTGGTTCTTAGTTTTCCCTGTGCTGAGAAAATGATGAGACAAAACAGAGAAGACAAATTAGATACTATTGTTGATAGAAAATACCAGAAATAGACAGCAAAGGCCTTGAATACCATTTAACTCTCTGGATCAAGAGTGTTGTATAATACAGATTTGCCTGGTCTTTGTGCCTGGTTCCTGAGAGAGCATCTAGACCCTTGGGATTTCCCCACTGATAGGAATGTCTTGTTATTCAGGGTGGGCTCTGATAGTTTACACTGAAGAGGTGACTCATTGTGGGCCCCTAGATAGCTTATACTAAAAAGATGACTCAGGATGGGGTCAGACCAAGCAGGAAAGACCAACCATGTGATCAGAGGGTTGACTCTGAGCCACTTAATATCAACCCAACATCTGGTGAGGGCAGGAGGGCTGGAGATTGAGTTCAATTATGTGACCAGTGATACAATCAATCATGGCTCAGTAATGTCACCCCAACAAAAACTCTGGACACAGAAGCTCAGTTGAGATTCTTGGTTGATGAACGTATCAGTGTGCTAGGAGGGAGATGAATTCAGATTCCAAGGGGAGAGGGCATGAAAGTTTTGTGTTTGGAACCCTCTTAGAGTTTATCCTATGTATCTCTTCATTTGGCTGGTCCTGATTTGTATCCTTTATAATTAAATTGAGATCATAACTTTCCTGAGTTCTGTGAGTTGTTCTAGCTAATTATCAAACCTGAGGGGGGGTTGCAGGAAGCTTCTATATTTGCATCCAGTTGGTCAAAAGTGTGGGTGTTCTGGGACACCCAAACTTGCAACCAGAGTCTGAAGTGAGGGCAGTCTGTTGGAGGACTGTGCCTTTAACTCGGAGATCTGCACTAACTTTGGGTGGTTAACATCAGAATTGAATACTTCAGTATTGTAAGAATATATCCTTTAATTGTAAGATTTAACACTATTAACACATTTTGATAGATCTAAATTGTTGGTGCCAGAGAGAATTCTAGTCTCAGGAATAATCAGGAGCCTAAACTCAATTATAGCCTAAATTCAAGAGTTTATATTTCAGCCACAAGTGATAATGTTAGCAAAGCAAGTACCAAATGTTACGTTAAGAAGACAAACTCAAATTGGAAATTATCCCTTTCTTAAAACAAAATAGAAAACTGCCATTTATTCCCCCTTGAAAACTTGTCACAAGTCTGCCAGAAAGAAATACAACCAGTGAGAGTTCGTCTTTCAGGCCCCAGCAATATGTATGATTATTTATTTTCATTCAACTTTAAATCTCTGCCTTTCCCACCTCTCTGACCAGCCTCCTTCCCCTTCACAGGCAGGCCTCCCACCTGAGTTTCTACTCCTAACAAACACAACCTGAGCTCTAATTATTTTCTAAAGCCAAATAAGCTCCTTGGCCTTAATTGATGAAGGCTCACCTTCTATCGTATATCATTTACTATCAGATTGTTAAATTATTTTGCCTGTCTTGCTGAAAACCTTCCAATCTCCCATATCTGCCTCTGTTCTTGTTCTGCAGAGTCCAAAAATACACAGAGTTAATATCATGTTAATACCAGAAAAAGTAAAAATAAAGCCAGAATATAAAATATCTGTCCTGTGTTATGCAAAGCCATTTTTTCCCTAAATCCCAAGTATTACAGCTCTAAACAAAAACTGTTTAATGAAGTGGGACTGACTGATTTTGACAGTGGTTGTCCTATTTTCCAAAAAGGTCTTTAGTATCCTTTCAAAGTTAATTAAATTTCATTTCTTAATGATTTAGTCATGTACTAAAGAATTTATATAACATGTATGTAGGGCTCTAAGAATAATAAAAACACATGGTACCCAATGATGCAGCTGAAAAATTAACACAATGTCAACATCTTTGAAACCGCTGTATCCCCCCTTCCCTATTGCATTCTCTAATCTTCCCCTTGGAGCTAACCACTATACTTGCACTAACTTCTGGGAGTCACTTTTAATTCCAAATGTTTCTTTGCTTCTATTTCTTAAAAAGACTACCCTTTCCCCATTAAATACCTTTGCATTTTTGCTGAAATCAATTGACCATGTATATGGGAGTCTACTTCTGGTCTTTCTAATTGAGGACCACAAACCAAATGACTTCAATTTGATGTCTACATTATGATCAGTGTGTTTCTTCATTAACTGGGACTTGAGACAGTAAGCAGCAAACTATAAATAGAATACGGGACTAAGAATCAATAGAAATTAATTCTAGTACAAGTCCTATCAACAATGAACTGAAGACTCCATGTGGCTTGGGGATAATGATGCCTATTACATGGGATCAGTGAAGGTCAAGTGAGAAAACATACAGAAAAATGCCTTAAGTGGGCCACACAACTAAAATATTTTTTTCTGATTTTTCATTTAGGAGTCTAATTTTAAGTACTCATGAATTTCCATCCTTTTCTCCACAACTGAATATTAAAACTTGAACCTAGGACTTTAGCAATAACAAACAGCCTATCAAAACTGTATAAATTTAGTCTTGATTTGCATCCCTGATCAGTCACTATAGGAGTGAAGCAGCTGTAGTCAGAATTTCCCCTCATTGTCCTCTGGGAATTTAGGCATTTTCATAATCACTTTCATATAGATATTTTGCCCTCTTCTCCTCCCTCAAACTATAGTATAAGTATTGAAACGCTAAACAAAGATCATCTTAAGAGTTTTAGAGCACAACAGTAAAGAAAAAAGAGAGGGTGGGGTGGTGAGTTTTTTTCTACTCGTAGTTTCAGGAAGTAATTGTGAGATTAGAAATAATAATTCAATGAATCCAGTTGTCCTCCCTCCAACTTTATCTTTCAAAAAAAAATAGGGACAAGCCTTAGTAAATTCAAATTAAGTCTGAATAATATCAGTTTCACTGCCTATAACCAGATAAAATTGAGTGGGAAATATCCCTGTTAATTCTTTTTTTTTTTTAATTAATTAATTAATTTATTTTGGCTGTGTTGGGTCTTCGTTTCTGTGCGAGGGCTTTCTCTAGTTGTGGCAAGCGGGGGCCACTCTTCATCGCGGTGCGCGGGCCTCTCACTATCGCGGCCTCTCTTGTTGCGGAGCACAGGCTCCAGACGCGCAGGCTCAGTAGTTGTGGCTCACGGGCCTAGTTGCTCCGCGGCATGTGGGATCTTCCCAGACCAGGGCTCGAACCCGTGTCCCCTGCATTAGCAGGCAGATTCTCAACCACTGTGCCACCAGGGAAGCCCTATCCCTGTTAATTCTGCTGTACTTCTAGAGTGGTAACTGGGAAGACCCAACCTCCACACCACCACAGGGTTTGTCACATACTCCCTCCATGGTGACTAGCTACTTCCCATTCTTACTTCTCTTAGTTTCTTTCACAACTTTTCTAATTCTAATTTAATAATCAAACTGCATTACAGAATTTAAATCATCACAAAGAATTTTCCAGTTAAATAGTTTCTCCTTCTCAATTATACAGAAACATCCAGATTAATTCTTTCCTTGAGCTATAATCTATCAAAAGTTTTACTCAGAGGACTTTTATTAAAAACAAATTAACAGTTATAATAAACATATCCTCATTACCTGAAAAATACTATTCTTTTTTTTTTAATGGTTGGTTGCATTATTTATTTATTTTATATTTATTTTTGGCTTACATGCAAACTCACACACAGACACATGTGCACCCCCCCCAAACCTAATCTCCCAATTCATCCCACTCTGTTTGGTCTTCGTTTCTGTGCGAGGGCTTCCTCTAGTTGCGGCAAGCGGGGGCCACTCTTCATCGCGGTGCACGGGCCTCTTCACTATCGCGGCCTCTCTTGCTGCGGAGCACAGGCTCCAGACGCGCAGGCTCAGTAGTTGTGGCTCACGGGCCTAGTTGCTCCGCGGCATGTGGGATCTTCCCAGACCAGGGCTCGAACCCGAGTCCCCTGCATTAGCAGGCAGATTCTCAACCACTGCGCCACCAGGGAAGCCCCTGAAAAATACTATTCTTGAATACTATTTATTTGAAATAAAAATAACAATTAAATTCCAGGTTCCCCTTAAAGTAAGTGCATACAAAATGTCACTATTGTAAATTTCTGGGTCATGGTAGCCTGGAGTTACATAATCAGTTTTGACTCATATATATATATACATATATATATATTTTTTTAATTTTAAAAAAATTTATTTATTTTATTTTTGGCTGCATTGGGTCTTTGCTGCTGCACGGGGGCTTTCTCTAGTTGCTGTGAGTAGGGGTTACTCTTCGTTGCAGTGTGTGGGCTTCTAATCGCGGTGGTTTCTCTTGTTGCGGAGCACGGGCTCTAGGCCCACGGGCTTCAGTAGTTGTGGCTCGAGGGCTCTAGAGCACAGGCTCAGTAGTTGTGGCGCACGGGTTTAGTTGCTCCGCGGCATGTGGGATCTTCCTGGACCAGGGCTTGAACCCATGTCCCCTGCATTGGCAGGTGGATTCTCAACCACTGCACCACCAGGGAAGCCCCAAAAATGATTTTTAAAGTACTTTGAAACATCTGAAAAGTGCTCCATGAGTAGGGAATGTACCTTTTCGCTTGTGTTAGAATTATTTCTAAAACATCTGCAATTTAATAAAGGACACAAAAATTCTTGGTTTTACAGGCCTCATTTTATTTTATTTTATTTTTTATTTTTTAAAATTACTTAATTTATTTATTTTTGGTTGTGTTGGGTCTTCGTTGCTGCACGCGGGCCTTCTCTAGCTGCAGTGAGTGGGGGCCACTCTTCCCTGTGGTGCGCAGGCCTCTCACTGCGGTGGCCTCTCCTGCCGCAGAGCATGGGCTCTAGGCGCGTGGGCCTCACCAGCCGCGGCCCGTGGGCTCAGTAGTTGTGGCGCACGGGCCCAACTGCTCTGCAGCATGTGGGATCCTCCCGGACCAGGGCTCCAACCTGTGTCCCCTGCACCAGCAGGCGGACTCCCAACCACTGCGCCACCAGGGAAGCCCAGGCCTCATTTTAAATGGACAAATTTAAATATAACAAAAAATATGACAACTACAATACCTCATTCACAAAAAGCTCTTTTCTCTGGGGTAAAGGGTGTGACACCAATGTGATAGCCATGGACATTCTCACTGTTCCTCGGAATTTGGTCAAATGTGTTTCCAGGTGTCCTGCTGGACTACATTATGGCCAAGCCAACCATTTCAGTCATCCCTGAAATCCAATTGCTGAGATCAGTCGAACCCAGGAATTCACTGGGTTCATTCAGACAACTGAAAAGAAGGAACAGGACCTGTTTATTCTTTTCTCTTAGAGTCCCAACGTTAGACTCAGTTCATTAGTCTCAAAAATGCATTTGGGGCTTCCCTGGTGGCACAGTGGTTGAGAATCTGCCTGCCAATGCAGGGGACGCGGGTTCGAGCCCTGGTCTGGGAAGATCCCACATGCCGCGGAGCAACTAGGCCCGTGAGACACAACTACTGAGCCTGCGCATCTGGAGCCTGTGCTCCGCAACAAGAGAGGCTGCGACAGTGAGAGGCCCGCGCACAGCGATGAAGAGTGGCCCCCGCTCGCCACAACTAGAGAAAGCCCTCGCACAGAAACGAAGACCCAACACAGCCAAAATTAAATAAATAAATAAATAAATGGGGGTGGGGGAAGAGATCACTTAAAAAAAAAATGCATTTGTTTTTTTTTTTTTTTATAATACATTTTTTTAAATTGGAGTATAATTGCTTTACAATGTTGTGTTAGTTGCTGCTGTACAATGAAGTGACTCAGGTATATGTATACCTGTATCCCCTCCCTCTTGGATCTCCCTCCCTTCACCCCCCATCCCACCCATCTAGGTCATCACAGAGCACTGAGCTGAGCTCCCTGTGCTATAACTCAGGTTCCCACTAGCTATCTATTTTAAACATGGTAGTGTATTTATGTCAAACCTAATCTCCCAATTCATCCCACTCTCCCCTTCCCTCCCTGTGTCCACATGTCTATTTTTTACATCTGTGTCTCTATTCCTGCCCTGGAAATAGGTTCATCTGTACTATTTTTCTAGATTCCACATATATGCGTTAATATATGATATTTGTTTTCCTCTTTCTGACTTACTTCACTCTGTTCAAAAATGCATTTGAATCATTAAGAATTGAGAATACTGTTTCTCTCATCCACTGGAAAAGCAAGGTGGAAGCATCTCCCATTTCTTTCCATTATATAAAACCCTATTAATAAAAATTTGACACTTAAAAAGCAAGACAAGTACCTCCCCCAATATAGGAACAAATTATTTCCCATTAGCTGATCTTGGCCCTCATTTCTTTTCTAGAGATCCCAACTTCTCAGGGTTCCATGTTCTGTTGCTATGGACAGTATCCTGCCCTAAATGCCCTGCATTACTAGGAAAACTTTTCTATTAACACTGTTTGTGTCATTTTTTCCCTTGTAACGGCTCCCACACTCATCTTCCTCTCATTATTTTGTGACTCATATTTTAATCCTCTGATGCAGTCAGGAGCTCACCTTTATAAGAAGGTGATGTAGGCATCAGAATTATAAAAGATATTGAGAATGATACTTTTTAATCAATCTAGGTTTCATGCTCAGGACTCTTTGAAGACTACATGCTGTCCCTTTGGACCAAATGATAAAGAAACTGCAGTAATTAGTGAGAAAATAAATTGTAACAATATATGGAAATTCAAAAAGAGAAGAGCTGTGTGACTACACTGACGCATGCTCATGACAGTTCTATTTCTCCTCCTCATCTTATTTTTTTTTTAAAGTCCTTATTGAATTTGTTACAAGATTGCTTCTTTTTTTTTTTATGTTTTGGTTTTTTGGCCCCAAGGTATGTGGGATCTTAGCTCCCCAACCAGGGATTGAACCTGCACCCCCTGCATTGGAAGGCTAAGTCTTAACCACTGGACTGCCAGGGAATTCCCTTTCCTTCTCATCTTAGTCTATTAAGTTCTTATCAATAATATCCCAAAGACACTATGCTAAAATTGGGATGAAACCATGTTGAAATTTATTCTATTCAATGACAGTGGAGGAAACAGAAATAATGGTGAGTGTGACAGACTGCCATCTGTTCCTCAATATCTATCGTCCCTTCTTCCACGGTACTAAATTGGACACGTAGCTACCTAGAATAAAAACATGTCTTTCCCTTCCTTGCAGCTAAGTACGACCATGTGACTTAGCTCTAATCAACGGGATATAAATATAAGAACAGTTGTGGCAGCTTCAAGGAATCTTCCTTAAAAGATAGGCGATACGTAACTTTTGCTCCTCTCTTCTTTCACTCTTTCCTGCATCCTGTTGCCTGAGATGTAGATACAGTGGCCTCTTGGGATTCACAGAAATATAGACAAGATGAAAAGGCAGAGGGCTATGTACCACATGAAGGAACAAGATAAAACCCCAGAAAAACAACTAAATGAAGTGGAGATAGGCAACCTTCCAGAAAAAGAATTCGGAATAATAACAGTGAAGATGATACAGGACCCTGGAAAAAGAACAGAGGCAAAGATCAAGAAGATGCAAGAAATGTTTAACAAAGACCTAGAAGAATTAAAGAACAAACACCTAGAAGAATTAAAGAACAAACAAACAGAGATGAACAATACAATAACTGAAATGAAAAAATACACTAGAAGGAATCAATAGCAGAATAACTGAGGCAGAAGAACGGATAAGTGACCTGGAAAACAGAATGGTGGAATTCACTTATGTGGAACAGAATAAAGAAAAAAGAATGAAAAGAAATGAAGTCAGCCTAAGAGACCTCTGGGACAACAGTAAATGCAACAACATTCTCATTATAGGGGTCCCAGAAGGAGAAGAAAGAGAGAAAGGACCCGAAAAAATACTTGAAAAGATTATAGTTGAAAACTTCCCTAACATGGGAAAGGAAATAGCCACCCAAGTCCAGGAAGTGCAGAGAGTACCAGGCAGGATAAACCCAAGGAGAAACACGCTGAGACACATAGTAATCAAATTGACAAAAATTAAAGACAAAGAAAAAATACTGAAAGCAACAAGGGAAAAATGACAACATACAAGGGAACTCCCATAAGGTTAACAGCTGATTTCTCAGCAGAAACTCTACAAGACAGAAGGGAGTGGCATGACATACTTAAAATGATGAAAGGGAAGAACCTACAACCAAGATTACTCTACCCGGCAAGGATCTCATTCAGATTTGACGGAGAAATCAAAAGCTTTACAGACAAGCAAAAGCTAAGAGAATTCAGCACCACCAAACCAGCTCTACAACAAATGCTAAAGGAACTTCTCTAAGTGGGACATACAAGAGAAGTAAAGGACCTGCAAAGACAAACCCATAACAATTAAGAAAATGGTAATAGTAACATACATATTGATAATTACCTTAAACGTGAAAGGATTAAATGCTGCAACCTAAAGACACAGGCTCACTGAATGGATCCAAAAACAAGACACATATATATGCTGTCTACAAGAGACCTGCTACCAAAACCAGAAAACGATATCACAAAAAAAGAAAATTATAGACCAATATCACTGATGAACATAGATGCAAAAATCCTCAACAAAATACTAGCAAACAGAATCCAACAACACATTAAAAGGATCATACACCACGATCAAGTGGGATTTATCCCAGGGCTGCAAGGATTCTTCAATATACACAAATCAATCAATGTGATACACCATATTAACAAATTGAAGAATAAAAACCGTATGATCATCTCAATAGATGCAGAAAAAGCCTTTGACAAAATTCAACACCCATTTATGATAAAAACTCTCCAGAAAGTGGGCATAGAGGGAACCTACCTCAACATAATAAAGGCCATATACAACAAACCCACAGCAAACATCATACTCAATGGTGAAAAGCATTTCCTCTAAGATCAGGAACAAGACAAGGATGTCCACTCTCACCACTATGATTCAACATAGTTTTGGAAGTCCTAGCCATGGCAATCAGAGAAGAAAAAGAAATAAAAGGAATACAAATTGGAAAAGAAGAAGTAAAACTGTCACTGTTTGCAGATGACATGATACTATACATAGAGAATCCTAAAGATGCCACCAGAAAACTACTAGAGCTAATCAATGAATTTGGTAAGGTTGCAGGATACAAAATTAATGCACAGAAATCTCTTGCATTGCTATACACTAATGATGAAAAATCAGAAAGAGAAATTAAGGAAACACTCCCATTTACCACTGCAACAAAAAGAATAAAATACCTAGGAATAAACCTACCTAGGGAGACAAAAGACCTGCATACAGAAAACTATAAGACACTGATGAACGATATTAAAGATGATACAAACAGATGGAGAGATATACCATGTTCTTGGATTGGAAGAATCAATATTGTGAAAATGACTATATTACCCAAAGCAATCTACAGATTCGGTGCCATCCCTATCAAATTACCAGTGGCATTTTTTACAGAACTAGAACAAACAATCTTAAAATTTGTATGGAGACACAAAAGACCCTGAATAGCCAAAGCAGTCTTGAGGGAAAAAAATGGACCAGGAGGAATCAGACTCCCTGACTTCATACTATAATACAAAGCTACAGTAATCAAGACAATAGGGTACTGACACAAAAACAGAAATATAGATCAATGGAACAGAATAGAAAGCCCAGAGATAAACCCACACACCTATGGTCAACTAATCTATGACAAAGGAGGCAAGGATATACAATGGAGAAGAGACAGTCTCTTCAATAAGTGGTGCTGGGAAAACTGGACAGCTACATGTAAAAGAATGAAATTAGAACACACCATAACACCATACACAAAAATAAACTCAAAATAGATTAGAGACCTAAATGTAAGACTGGACACTATAAAACTCTTAGAGGAAAACATAGGAAGAACACTCTTTGACATAAATCACAGCAAGATCTTTTTTGATCCACCTCCTAGAGTAATGGAAATAAAAGCAAAAATAAACAAATGGGACCTAATGAAACTTAAAAGCTTTTGCACAGCAAAGGAAACCACCAACAAGACAAAAAGACAACCTTCAGAATGGGAGAAATATTTGCAAACGAATCAATGGACAAAGGATTAATCTCCAAAATATATAAACAGCTCATGCAGCTCAATATTAAAAAAACAAACAACCCAATCCAAAAATGGGCAGAAGACCTAAATAGACATTTCTCCAAAGGAGACATACAGATGGCCAAGAAGCACATGAAAAGCTGTTCAACATTACTGATTATTAGAGAAATGCAAATCAAAACTACAATGAGGTATCACCTCACACCAGTTAGAATGGGCATCATCAGAAAATCTACAAACAACAAATGCTGGAGAGGGTGTGGAGAAAAGGGACCCCTCTTGCACTGTTGGTGGGAATGTAAATTGATACAGCCACTATGGAGAACAGTATGGAGGTTCCTTAAAAAACTAAAAATAGAATTACCATATGATCCAGCAATCCCACTACTGGGCATATACCCAGAGAAAACCACAATTCAAAAAGACACATGCACCCCAATGTTCATTGCAGCACTATTTACAATAGCCAGGTCATGGAAGCAACCTAAATGCCCATCAACAGATGAATGGATATAGAAGATGTGCTACATATATACAATGGAATATTACTCAGCCATAAAAAGGAACGAAATTGGATCATTTGTAGAGACGGGGATGGATCTAGAAACTGTCATACAGAGTGAAATAAGTCAGAAAGAGAAAAACAAATATCATATATTAACGCATGTATGTGGAATCTAGAAAAATGGTACAGATGAACCGGTTTGCAGGGCAGAAATAGAGACACAGATGTAGAGAACAAACGTATGGACACCAAGGGGGAAAAGTGGTGGTGGGGGGTGGTGGTGGTGGGATGAATTGGAAGATTGGGATTGACATATATATACTAATATGTATAACATGGATAACTAATAAGAACCTGCTGTATAAAAAAATAAATTAAATTAAATTGAAAAAAAAATGGCCTCTTCAGACACAAGGACAAGGATTATGCCCAAGGAACAATAGAGCGATCTGATGGAAAAGTCTGGAACTCTGAAGGCTGTGTGGAACAGAAACAACTCTGGGCTTTCACGTAAAAGAGAAATAAATTCCTATCTTTTTAAAGTCTTTGTTAATTTGGATCTTTGTGACTGACAGCTGAACTTAATCCTAACTAATTCAATAAGTAAAGCAAAATAGGATGGTGAAGAGATTCCTTTTGATTCAGTCGGAGAGTCATCCCTCTAAAGCAGACTGGAAGAGGATGATACATTCTTTGAGAAAGGAGATGAGGAACTTTTAATTACTATTCCTCCAATATAGTGAGGCAGGTCTGAAGGGTTGTTTGTATGGCATAAATAAGAGTCTTTTAAAGAGTGAACTCAGCTGAGTGGATCAGCTAAGTCTTTGGCATATTCACAGGATGCTGATAGTTGCTATGAAGCCTAATCATGTTGATGACTTGACAGAGTACATGAGCTTACTGAACCATTAACATGCTTTACTGAACATACGGCTTTAAAAACCTGTGGACTATTTAAAGCGTTGCTTTCAACCAATTCTGGGAGGCCCAAGTGGAACCAATTATGATATAACTATAGAAGACTGAAAAATCCATTCCTAAAAGAGTCACTCTCAGAAATCTGTTAACTTAAAGTATCGGGAATTCCCAGGCAGTCCAATGGTTGGGACTCATTGCTTTCACTGCCGGGAGCCCAGGTTCAAGCCCTGGTTGGGGAACTAAGATCCCACAGGATCCCACAAATGGCCCACAAATGGCCACAAAAAACAAAACAAAACAAAAAAGTATCAAGAGGCTTGAAAGATCAAAGAGAGCAGAAGAAAGTTTGTTATAAATCACTTAGATTGACAATTATGATGCAATATGAAAAAATGGTAAACTTTTTAGCACAGCAATAAAAGTTCTCAATCAACTATAAAATGACTACAATTTTTTTAAAATTGATGCTTTCTACAAATTATGGGTTGAGTTAGAGAAGTGCACATGGTTCACTAAAACTTCAGAGGCCTCAGGTGGCTTAAAAGTTAAATGGACTTTTAAGATAACCAAAAAGTCCAGAGTATATGTTAATTGCTTGTCAATCTAGAAGCCTTTCATGAGACATACTGAGCCTAACTAAGGTGAGTAGGTGATAAGACAAATAAGCTGCATCAAAAGCATAGAGCAAAGGGTAATTTTCTCTAACAACCTGTAAATTTCATTACAATTTCTCATTAGAGGGCACTAATATAAGTAAAGACGGTCCCAGACTTAACAATGGTTCGACTCATGATTTTTCAGCCTTAAAATGGTGCAAAGAGATCCGCATTCAATAGCAACTGTACTTCGAATTTTGAATTTTGATCTTTTCTTGGACCAGGCAGAGAGCCACAGCTTCCAGTCAGCCACACAATCACAAGGGTAAACAATCAATACATTCACAACCATTCTGTACCCAGACAACCATTGTTTTTCACTTTCAGTATAGTATTCAATAAATTACTGAGATATTCAACACTTACTATAAAACAGGTTTTGTATTAGATGATTTTGCCCAACTGTAGGCTAATGTAAGTGTTCTGAAGCACTTCTAAGGTAGGCTAGGCTAAGCTATGATGTCAGGTAGGTTAGGTGCATTAAATGATTTTTGATTTATGATATTTTCAACTTAACGATGGATGGGTTGTAAGTTACTGGGACATAACCCCATCGTAAGTCGAGGAAGATCTGTAAGTGGAAAATAGGATTCACAATCACAAATATTCAACTCACTCACAGACTTTCAGTACCTGCATATATCAACGTATGCCTGTACTTTAATCTGACATTTATCACTGAGCTTCCAATTATGAGCAATAAATGTTAGTTCCGTAAGAAAAAAAACTGTTCAATTTCAAATAGCAATGACATGTTCCTTGCCTAGGTCAAGTTCCAGAATATCAGTTATGCATTCTCCAAGGAGAAAGAAAATCAAATTTAAAGGAACAGAATTTTCTCAGCTTTGTTTTTCCCAATGATGAGAAATATATTTTCAACTGCCACATGACATAAGTCAGCTTACAAAATGAAGTCTTTACAGCAAGGCATGTGATCCTTTATCCCTCTCAGCAGGCCTCTTCCTAAGTGATAAATTCTTTCCTAAACTAAATTATTCAAAGCTGAACAATAAAATGCAGTAGTAGAGAGGACAAAGAAAATGAGAAAAAAATAAAGGGGAATTTTTTTCTTCTTTTTTTCAACAAAAGCAGATACAGAATTGTATAATGCATATATTGTATTTAAGGATATATATTTTAAAGTCCTTAAGATAAAATAACAGAAAGAAAATATACAAAATACAGTAACTTTATTGGGGTGGTAGAGATTAGTACTAGAGATTTCCCTTTTTTTGTTGTTTTTCAAATGTTCTCCAACATTAATTTTATCACTATTAAAACCAGAAAGTGAAAATTAAAAATAAGTTAAAAGCAGAAAAAGCCTTTTAATCTTCTTCTCTTTGGTTGGAGTATAGTGATACTTCAAGCATACTTATTTTGTGCTATGATCTAATGCTTCACCTAGCCTTCCCACCCAGAAGCTTGACAGAAATGCAGAATCTCAGGCCTCACCTCAGATGTACTGAGGCTACATCTTAGTAAGATTTCTAGGGACACATTAAGCTAGTGAAGCACTGTTCTAGAGTATTCACCTAGAAATAAACACCTATGTTGATTCCTTTCTAAGTCCTTCCTATCTGTTAATCTATAATGATCATGTTCTGGGATTTACCTATTAGATATAGACATGTAATTCAGTAAATACGACAACAAGAGATAATAATAGGAATATATTAATCATACCACTACAGTTTGGGTAATTTTTTAAAAGAAAGCATAGTTCCAAACTTCAAACCCAAGCCACCATCCCCTACTTCTTTAACCATACCCACTGAAATGAACCAAAAGCAGAATATGAGTACATCAAGGAGTCTTTAAATAAAGCCTGAAACTCATTAATGAGGAAACACTAGAACCTTAGGGCGGCATGACATTGCAGTATTGAAATGCCTGAGTAAGTCCTGACTCTACCTTATGAAGGCAATTTCATTCAGTTACTTTGAAACGTCCATCTAGGGCAGGGTTTCTCAATCTTGGCACTGTTGACAGTTTGGGCTGAATAATTCTTTGTTGTGGAGACTGTCCTGTGCATTGTAGGAGATTTAACAGCAACCCTGGCTTCTATGTACTAAATATCAGTAGTATCTCCCCAGCTGGAACAACCAAAAATGTTTCCTGACATTGCCAAACGTACTCTGGGGGCAACCCTTTCCCTGCAAGCCCTGATGAGAACCACTGATCTAGGAAGAGAACAGCCATGAGAAAGGGGTCCTCTCAATATCATTGATCTTATTTGGGATTTTCCCAAAAAGACAAATCTAAGAGTATAACTGAGTTCATAAGTTATAGACACATTTGCGAAATTTGTTTTGAAAGCTCTATAAGAACAAGGGCATGGTCTGTTTTTTTCTGGCTATTGTATTCACAGCAGTTTCTGGCCCATATCGTGTGTAACAATGTCTGTTAAATGAGCTAAAATATATGGATATTCTACCCTTCGTATTGGGCAGTCAATTATTATTCAATTTTCAGAATAAACTATCATGATTTCTACTACGTGTATTGTCATTGCTTAGATGTATTTCTCTCACCCATTTTACCTAAAAAAAAAAAACTTCTACTAGTTAAATCATATCTAAAATTAATTATTAAGACCTATGATGTAACCACTATATCCAAACCAATTACCTGTACACTCTTGGAACATGGGGGATAGCAAAGGGAAGTAGGAAAATTAGCACAAGAAAGAAAGTAAACCTCATCAGGAATCTATGCTGAAGATCTAGCAGCTCAGGGCACTATTTGGAGAAAATAGAAGAAATTTTAGGTGCTGTCACTTTTCTGTTCAGATTGCTCTCTCTTCACTTGGCTTATTGTTCAAAACTCATCTAAGGCCTCACTCTCTAAGTGTTTGCCAAATACTCTAGACAAGTAGTTTTTAAACTTTTTTTTGAAGCCACAGACTCGCTTTCAAAACCTGATGAAATAAATGGCAATTATACATCAATTGAAAAAAAGGGGGAAAAAATCTGATGAAAACTATGAACCCTCTTCCTAGAAAAATGCACTTGCATACAAACTTTACCACAAAATGTGAGGGAGTTTGTGAACTGCCTAAAATCTACTGATGGACAATGGTTTCTCTCATTCCTCCATGACCTTTAGTATTTATTGTCCATACCATACATCTTAGCAGTTCAAGTAAGTGGTGAAATTTAGTTTCTCATCCAAGTAACTTAAATCATATAGCTTCTAGTCTGTCAACTGGGCAGCTGGTATGGTGATTCTGAGCATCTCTTAAAACAGAATATTTGAGAAAAGTGCTTATGAACTGTAAAGTACTAACAATACATAGGCTTAGGTTATGTTCTTCATTTCTGTCTCTCCAACCAGATTATAAAGAACTTGAGAGTAGGGACTGTATATTTTAACCCTCTTGAATACTTTTTGGTGTCCAGTAAAACTGAATGAATGTTTCTTAATGTCTATCTCAAGCAAGAAACTCTGGCTTATTTCCAGAGTTGAGGGTGGTGGTGGCAGTAACTACCTCTAACCTGCATCCAAAGATAATACAGAGAGACCAAACACTTTATTTGCTTCACAAGAATGTCACTTGCCTAGTCCTATCTTTGTAAGTCATGTTATTAGTTCACCTACTCACCTACTCCAGTGCTATAGCTATGGTAGAGAGGTAAACATTTGAAAAAATGAAGGCTTTGTAAATCATGAATTGGAGAGAAAGAGAAAAAAGAAATCAATCAAGTTTCTTTCCTTAAAACTGTCATCTGCTAAATTCTTTGAATCATGTTGTCAAGATTCATTGCAAAGAAAATGAACTGTTTTGAGGATCAAGCCAAGAGGTAGTACGTCTAAGCTCTTCTCTTTGCTTAACTTCTTCAAGGAATGTTTCATGGTGAGTTCTACACTAATTTTAATTTTCAGGCAAAAAGTTATGGCATGTAATGAATACCATAATGGATAACAAACCCCAGCTCTGTTAAAAGCCAAGCGACTCTGGATAAATCCTACCTTTTTTTGGAATCCAACTCGTATCACCTTTTCATGAACTCTTTTCCCTTGACTTTGAGTTGCCTAGCATTTTTGTCCACAGTCCTTCAGATCACATTATCATAAACTTTATTGGTCAGAATTGCATACATAAGTGCCTGTCTTATCGCCTTATCCAGATCAAATTCTGTGTAACATATTTGTGCAGCACAGATTTAGCTATATATTTAGCACTTGCTAAAGGATAGCTGAAATAGAATGAAGTTATATGACTTATCCAGGACTCATTTTCTTCTTCTATAAAAACAATACTAATAATCCCAGTTCCCCAAATGTCTGTATCACTGATCAAATTAACGTGAATGTGGTGACAGAAGGCCCCTAATAGTTTATACAGGGAGAAAATAGGCCATTCTTCTCATGGTCAGAAGCCTGTTCTTTGCAGATTCTACATATAAATGAGCAGAAGCCAATTCTCACCAGACTGTTTCTTTGATAGTTGATAGGAGAAGGAATCGAACCCTGGTCCCTAAAGTCCTGTTCTGTTACTTCTTTTCGCTTTTCCTTGACACTGGCTGTTAGCCCACAGTACTTGGTTCACCCTTTGAGAAAAAGAATATAAAAAAAAAAAAAAACAACAGAATAATTCCAGTCCTTTTAAATCTATTTTGTAAAGATGCCAAGAAGACAAATAAGACACTTATAGAACCAGGGAAGGCACTATGCAAACAAACTATATTAAAGAGCTACTTTCACATTTCTAAATTCTGTGCCTAATTTCCAATTTAAATTGGTAGTTTTAAAAAGAGGCCAACATAGAAATCAGTTAAAAGGATCAAAGTAGGATGAAATCAACAAAAGTAATAGATGAACCAGGAGGTAGATTAGAAGGCTATCAGAAATAAGATAAATACCTCTCCCTTCAAAATGACATCTCTCTTCAACCTAATGTTACAAAGATTAATTGGAGAGAGTGAAAGTTTGTTACATAAGCCACAAATTCAAGTAAATCTACAAATTAAAATCTAGTCTTGGTTAATCACAATGCAGGAAAAGAATAAACAAATGGATTACAAATTTGCTGCCAAAATTTGCAAAAATTTTGGAATTTAATTATTGGTATATTTAATACAAACAAGGGGGAAGCCAAAGAGCAAAAAGAACACCTGCAGGTTAGCAGCAGGAAGGCCATAAAACAGCAAAGAACAAAACTTTACTCCTTAAGGATCATGGTTTTTCTGTGGAAGATGTTTTGATGCCCCCTTCCCCCTAGAGACACAAAAACATTCTACAAATGATAAAACAAATATTCCTAAATGACACAGTGAGTGATACAGAGCTATTATTCCTAAATGACACAGTGAGTGATACAGAACAATAAGGCTTATTATTTAAGACACAGTTTAAAGGGTCATTCAAATAATTATTTTATTCCCCATCTTTCAGGCTCTACCCCCACACAAATGTACCCTCCGGTAGTTACTATGGTAAAAACCTATGTATCTGTAATCCCTTTTATAAATCAAACCAATGAACGCTTGGACAAAAATCATAAGCTGACATGAATATCCAAGTAAAAATTTATATAGAGCCTAACCAGGAAGAAGTAGAAAAATAAAATACACATACCCCAAAAGCCCAGAACAATAAATTTAGAAACAAATGGCTAAGTGCACCTGCGGTTATTAAAAAATAAGTTACTACCCACCTGGTAAAATTATATAGGACCTCCCTTAAAACAACTAACTTACTCCATATTCATCCTTAATGTTCTTCTCTCTATCTCTACTTAGACAAGGTAGTTCAAAGATTTTAGAGGGGAGTTCTTACTTTAGAGAACTAAAACCCTGGGGAGAATGAGTCAGGCAAGTCCTCACCCAGAACTATTAGTCTCTCATAACATTTGAACATTCACTTGCTCATTAATGCAACAAGTTTATATTTGGCATCACTATGCCTCGTATTATCATAAGCACCTGTGACTCAACAAGCAATAAGAATAGCTAATTCCTACTTTCATGGCCTTTACAATCTCGTGAGATGGATAGTTAAACAAGCAACTACAACTGGGATAAGGTATTGTAACAAGGGAAAAGGAAAAGCTATGGAAGGTATGTAATAGGGGGGACTAAGACAGGGAAGTCAAGGAAATCTCCACAATCAAGGAACATTTGAGACATGAAGGATGAAGAGGAATTGGTTAGGTTAAATTTCCCAGGGTAAGCACCTAAGTTTCCTCCTTGCTATTCACATGAAGAAGAATAGTACTCCTTCACCTTCTCTTATACCAGTTTGCCATCTTTGTTTCAGGTTCATCCTGAATAGCTTTGTATACAAGCAGGAAGTAGAACACTACAGAAAAGTCTATTCTGCCACTGTTCCCAATCATGTGGCGGGCAGACTTAGTTGGACCTAACTTCCAGAAGTAAAGTTCAAGTTAACTCAAATTTACACATAAGGACAGAGCAAATAGGGACATACTTTCTGCATATGAGATACCACTAAATGACAACAAAAAAAAATTTTTAAACCTTTCCTTGTGGGATTGAAAACCGATTCTAAAGAGATTTGGTTCTTAAAATATATATATATATATTTTTTTTTTCTATGTATAGATATATACATATATATGTATAGATATATATATGGAAAGAGAGAGAGAGAGGAAACTGAAGAGAAGGCATCTAATAAAGAAATAAGAAATAAGGCAGTGAACTCAAGTCTGAGAATTTAAAGAGATACCTTAGACCACCTAGCCATTATTAAGTAGAGACATCCTTAGTGAACATGACTGCTATTCTTATTTAATCTCCAACCAGCCAAGGGCCAAGGTATAAGCTATTCCCTTTGCCTAAAGCCATACCCAGAATCACCGGCTTAGCTGGTTATTTCCAAAGGCTCTAACTCATTGACAAATCTCAAGATGATGATAGGGCTTAACCTCTTTGAATAAAACAATGTGTGTTTAGTGGGTGAAAGACTGTACACTCAGTGTTCCTTACTCCAAAGTTAGAAGATACTTGACAATCTTCTCAAGTGTCTAAATCTGCACAGAAAAATAGGTTTGAAGTATTGTTTGGCCTTAAAAATAAAACGAGGTATTTCAATTTCTCGTAAACACCTTTGGAAGGTAAAAGCATGAACTAGCCTGATATCTCATCTTCATCAAAGGGTTGTTTTTACCAGTGGCACCATCACCTCAGTGTCAGCATATAAAATATGTAAAAACAGTGCAGTTATTACTCAATTTCTTTTATTAATAAAACAGACAGCAGAAAATACAAATCAACTTTACAAATGTAATTTATCAAGCAAAGAAAACTAGAAGTATTTTTCATTATAAACAAAACAGAGATCCAAAATTGTTGATCCAGAAAGTAGAAATGGATTCATTTAAAATAAACTAAAGCCATGAATGAAAGAAGTTTCAGGCTGAAGCACATGATGTTAGATGATGGCACCTACTGACTAAATGTAATATTGCATCCCTATATTAGTCATGAATATCTGAAGGAAGAACAAAGTTTCTGGTAGTGTGGACCTAAAAGATCCCCACAATCTCTTAGGAGTAGGGAGTACAGCAGTGTGAAGAGGAAAATGGTGATCAATGGTCAAGGAAAAATTCTGTACTAAAGAACATAACACAAACAAAAAGCAAGCTGATAGAGGTGTACTAAAAGCCCCAGCAAGGCAAATCAATGTTGGTAATATATAATCCCAAGGAGTCCAAACTTAACTTTCATTTAGTCTTTTGGATTTTAATTTTTAGGTATATTATATCTAATTTCACCATGAAAAATAAAAGTAAAGTAGGATTCACTTGACATAAATTGTCGTAAAGGGAAAGTATACTCTGAAAACTAAGAGAGAGAGATTTCATGAATGATTCTTCACTGAGAAAGAGCATGGTTAGGGAAAGAGAATGAGTTTTACAGCCAGGGAAAATTGTGCTCAACCCTCTAACCCTCCTACTTGAGTTGTATGACCTTGAGTACATTGTTCAACATCGCTAAACCTTTTTCCTCATTTATGTACCTTAAAATAATATTTTAAGAACTGGCACATAAGAGGCACTCAACAAGTGACTATTATTAGAATTATTATGGAATTGCTATATTTTTCCCAGGAAGACTTTTGATCAATAAAACTGCATGTTACTATGCCAGAAAATACCCGACCAGTTAAAAATTCCTTAATTCCTTTGGAATTCCTGGTTCTAAGGACTTCTTTTTTGTTCAGTAGAAAGAGTTTTAAATAAGGAAAAAGAACATATCTTTTCAGATATTTTATTCTGTTAACTTCCAGAAGATAGGACATACTACCCTTCTGGCATATCTCACATTTAATACCCCATAGGCAGATACATTCCTTTGTCAGATAGGACTGTGCTTTCCCATACATCCATAACAACCAGCAGAAACTGGCCAGCTTGCTCAAAATTGTAACCTGGGCTATCCCATTCTGGTGGTATGATGCAACGAACAGGTTAATCCCTCCGATATTTAAAATGCATATGCTGTGCAAGAGCTAGAAAATCAGTCAGCACCACCTAACCCTACAATGTTATTCTCACTTCTTTCTGAATCAAATTAGCTAATCAACTCCTTTAACAAGAGGCCATTTTAATACTCCATCAGGTAAAAGAGAAGAGCATAGACTTGTAATCTCTTTAAGGCTGCAACACAACTACTGAGCCTTTTCTGAATAAGATCTGTTCTTTATGCATGTCCCTGTGATTTCACAAGCTGTGGCATTTAAATAAATTTACAGGCTTGGGATGGTTTCCTAAAGAAAACATGAAGCTTGTATTTGCTGCTTCAAGGAAAGAAGAAAGGAAATGGCACCCAACCCAACTAAGCAGAGTAACGTAACAGTAGTTTCAGAAATGTGCTAACCCAATTTCAGGCACAGTTTTCTGGCCCTTCAAAGACTGGAAATTAATGCAAGCATCCCAGACTTGATTTCTCTTGGGAATGCAGAGACAGTTAAAATTTTCTCCAAGCTAAGCTTCATTTATCTACTTATGTTGTTAGAAACAGTGGAATAAAATTAATATAAAAATTTAAAAATAAATATACATACCTTTGTTTGTGTTTATAGTCACTGGCTTCCGTGAGAAATCAAGTTTTAAGGAAGGCTATCAACAAAACTTATTTTTAAAAGAAGAAGAAGAAATAACAATGCCCTAGATCACAGAAAATTAGGGGGAAAAAACCATAGCTATTATTATGATAAATTCTACAGCAAAATTCAAAACCATTTTGGATTTCTCAGTTATTGGGAATTACACCTATTAATAACAATATCTTTATTATACTTTTTGATTCATCAGTTTTAAAAACCACTATCTGAAAACAACTCTATCAGTTAGACAGAATTAGTTCTATTTTACATATGAAAAACTGAGAAAGATATGTTAAGTGACTTTCCTAACACTACAAAACTAGTTAATGGATAGCCAGAACTGGTACCTAGGTTTCCTAACTCCTAGGTCTTTCTACTAATCTGGTAGTTTCAAAGTTTAGCCCCAGAATCCTCTTTCAAACTAAATATTTTGTGGAACCCCATTAATTCAATAGGTAAAATTGCACCTGCTCTGACTGAAGTGGATACTGGGGCCAGAGCCCGGTACACCTATGCTCCACCTTTCCTCCCCCATGATGGACTTTGAGGCACTTCTGGGGATCATCATGACTCAAAAAAAACAACAACAACAAAACACAGCATAAAACACCACCATCAAAGTTCATATTTCTGACTCATTCCCTATGGGAAATCTATAAAGTAAATCTAATCTGAATATGAACAAGACTAATAAAATAACACTTTTCACAGTTACCACAAACATATATTGATGGGAGTAAAAGTAAAAGTTACATCTGATATGTACCATTCCAAAGATAATGAATACATAGAGTTTACTAATTACTGAACTACTCCCATGATATTGTGTGATATAACAGGAAGGAAGGAGGAGCATTTCATTCTTTGGCAATACTGTCACCTCATTTACAATGCTGACATAAAGACACTAGTTAAGTCATTTGTTTCCAACGTTAAGTATAGCCACCTTTCTTCAAATAAAATTTAACTGAAATCTTAAATGGAAATTATAAGCTATTCTAGTTAAATGGGGTGGAACGGGGTGGGGCAGTGCCAAAAAGTCAGCCAAGGCTCTCCAAAACTGCTGCAGGCTCTAGGAACACTAAAATGGAAGAACAGCTGGCCAAAGTAAAGGATTATTTCAAGATTTCCGAGCAGTTTCTGAAATATAAATGGTGAACAGCGTACACTGTTGATGGACTGACACCTGAAGTAGAAGCAGAGGCAACAGGGCTTGATTTTTCGGCATAAATAAATGGACTTGAGTGCAAAGTACGGCATAAACTTCTAGTCCACACTCACGTGAGTAACCATTATATAATAACTCTGTATGCTCTGCAAAAGGACTATTGCCAGAGGCACACACAAGGCTCATAAATCAAAGAAGTATTATTTCTTAAAATACCAGCACAAACTTTCCAGGGTTAGAGCAGTTATCAACTAGCAGGCCAAGTTTATTAATCCCAAGTGCCAAAGAGAGAGCAAATCTCAAACTTAACTTACCTTTGAAAATAAACCTTAAATTTGGAAGAGAACCAGGATGAAGATGATTGATAGAGTAAATACAAAACCATCAAACAATGAGACTGCAGCTACAAAAAGCATCAGGAAAGTCAGAGCTGATCTCAAAGTTTAAATCATACAAGGTCAGAAAAAAAAACAAAAAACCAATAATCCTTGTATCAGCTCCAGAGAAGCCAATATCAGCTCCACTACTTTCTCACCACCGAACACATTATATCAAATAAACTAGCTGTTGTACCTAAAAATATATCCTGAAATTGTAACACATGATAATTTAAAGACTCTGTGGTCTTCTGAAAAGGACAGCATACTGGGAGGTGACTTTGTTTTCTTCTTGCCTGTGCTACAGATTACCCATGTGAGCTAAAGCAAATAATTTTTCTCTCAGCCTTTTCATTTGTTAAAAAGGGATTCTAACAGCTACACTACTTACCTCACAATAGTGTTGTAATTATCTGATAAAATAATATACAGCAAAGCATGATTTAAAGTACTAAATACCATGTAACTAGTACACTATGAGATATATCTATTTACCAATCAGCCATAGTAAATAGAAGGTTAATTTATCTTTGTTAACTAAACTTGAAAAGAATCTATATTAATTTACCACTGTTGACTGAAGAAGAAAAATCCCGAGACCTATATGCTGGAAAACTATCCTATCTTGACAGCCACAGATTATACACAAGCTCTGGTTCTCTCTCAACATTACAGATACAGAACTGAGAATCTTCACCAATCAGAGGTCACAGTCAATAAAAACTTATTTCAATGGCCTGAGCAATTTTTCACTTGAGCTTTGAATTTCATCATAAAAGTTATGTATTAAAATAAGTGTGGAGAGATATTTTGTGTAAACGTTTAGAGAAAGCATTAAGTGAGAGGTGCCAATTTTTTGAAAGAAAATATATCAATATACAAAAATGATACGATTCACTTAAACATGTAGTGAACCCCTACTCTACTCTATCCAAGGCCCTTTGCTGCATAAGTTTGTGCTGTAGAGGCCTGGACCTATAGGCACTTTAACAAAATTTTTATCTAAATCAAATACTGAAATCTTGTTCTAAGCTTGCTGCTTGCTGGAAGAACTGAAAGAATTAAACATGTGAAATAACTCAGTGACAGTTTCTGGCTGTTTCATCATCAAGGATGCTGATGATAAAGCATGTGATTTGGGCCTCATATGCTAACTGTGTCAGGTATCACTTGGTTTTCCTATTTCGTATATAACTAAACTGAAGCTCTAACAGTCTAGCATTCAAACACACAGGCTGAGGCTTCTTCTTCTTTTTTTTTTTTTAAACTATTTCTCAAAGGTCAAAGATACTTCTGATATTATGTACATTGAGAAACTTACCAGTAACCCATTAAACATGTATCTGGTGACTGGCCATTATACTGCAACTGCTGTGTATTTTATACTATAACAACTTCCTGGTCAAGGTAGATATGGCCCAATTATAAAATGATGAGCTGAGCCCTGAACATCTGGAAACATTTAGGAAATATTAAAGAAGAGTTTGTTAGCTACGAATGAAAGGTTAAACTAAAAGGTTGTGAAGGAGAGAAGGGCTAGAAAAGACATGAGAATTACACATACAGCAGCTATGATGAAGCAACCAAAAGCAGCCAGTCCAAAGGGAGAAGAGAATGGATTAAGTATACAGAGAAAGGCTGAAAGTGACCATGCAGAAAGGGGAGTTAAGGAGGGGAAAGAGACAGAGAGAGAAAAAAACAGAGGGTCAGAGAGAGACTGAGTCCTGGAACATGCACCCTTATAATACATCCTCCTTTCTTTGACATAATTTGAGTGTGATAGTTAATGGAAACCAAAAGGACCCAACTAAATCACAGTCTCCTACCTGGCATTTCCACTCCAACAGGCTGAATTTCTAAATTCATGGTCTCTTTCGATACGTTTTCTAACTTCAGCTTTCATCATAAATTGTAGAGGTAGGCCATCACACCCTTTTATGGGTATCCCTCCTATAAGGTGGTATCTACTAGCTGACCATCTATGATTCAAATTTAACAACTAAATGTAGTCACTTGAGAGCAGGGCAATTCAAACAATCAAATATTTGAATTCTTACTATGCAAGGCATTTCTTTTTCCTTTTTTTTCTTTTTTTTCTTGAAGTATAGTTGGTTTACAACATTGTGTTAGTTTCAGGTATAGAGCAAAGTCATTCAGTTATATACATTTTTTTTTCAGATTATTTTCCATTATAGGTTATTTCAAGATACTGAATATAGTTCCCTGTGCTATACAATAAATCCTTGTTGCTTACCTATTTTATGACTAGTAGTTTGTATCTGTTAATCCCATAAAGGCATTTCTTTTTAAGAAGTAACTTTTAAAGAAGATATTTTTCTGATTTTCCCTCCCAAAGCTCTCAATTCAACATTTTCACTCCAAAAAATATGACACACTTGCCTTTGTTCAGTAACTGAGGAGAAAGGTGAGTAGAAGTGTAATTAAAGCAAATCCTATCAGCAGAAATCATCTAAGAACTATAGTTTCTTCACTCAACTCTGGTAAATTACTCCTTATACCAGATATTCTTGCTTTCAAAGAATCAGGGAAGTAAATCAGGTCCTGTAATATTCATGTAATTTACTAACTTAAAGTTCATAAAAAATAGTAACTAAATACAGAGTAGTCATAAATGGCCCAGGAATCCAAAAATGAAATTTAAGGTAATATACTTTTATCTCCGCCCTGTTTTAAAGAGGTTAAACCAGTAGAAAAAGAGCAGCAAGGGGAAGTCTATATAAGTGGATTAGGTTCCACTAAAGTAAACAATTCTCAATTTCAAAGAACATAGTTTGGGCTTCGAAAAACAGATATATGGCTTTTAACTCCTATGAGTCAGTGGTTTCTAGCACAATCAAATTTGAAGTAATTCTTCCTAAGAACAATTCACAAAATCTGCACATTCTGGGCAGTTTATAATCATTTGACAATCAATCACAGGCATATTCTGAGTATTTTCTATATGTTCAGTGTAAAATATATATCAGACAGTTCCTGTACTCAAAAAAAATTAAATTCAACTAGAAATATAAGAAACCATATGGTAGAAGAACTTGCAAAGTATAAAGGGACATGTATTGATAATTGTTAGACTGTGTTACACAAACTAAAGTGCCAGAAGACTATAAAGGAAAGGTTGACCATGTAGTAGAAAAGGCCGTTTCACAGAAACAATAATCAACTAAGTGTTGCTGTCAATGTGATAGCAGATGTTCTCAAAAGCAAATTAAAAAAAAAATATATATATATATATATTTATTTATTTGGCTGCGCTGGGTCTTAGTTGCGGCATGCGGGATCTAGTTCCCTGACCAGGGATCAAACCCTGGCCCCGTGCATTGGGAGCGTGGAGTCTTAACCGCTGGACCACCAGAGAAGTCCCTCAAAAGCAAATGTAAAGGAAGCTAAAACAACTCAGTTTCTATCTATTTCAAACACAGAAAATCTAAGTAAAGATCACCAGAATCCCACCATACAAGCCTTTTCTTCATGATTCAATTAGAGATCAAATTCTAACTCTTTCTCAGAATGCAAAACCATTTTTAATTCACCAAGAATCACAGAGTGAAGGTCTTCGAAAATAAAATTCAATGCAAGTGTGGCATCACTAAAGTAAGTAACCAAACAAAATTTAGTTTAACATAAATGGCAATAGGTTCCCAGAGAAAAGATGAACCCAGTGAAAGATGATACCCTGGCTCTTCAGTTTGAAGTAAAATGGAAAAACAGATATGTTAATACATTTTAATTACCAACAACTTTCACTGGTGAAGCACATTTAGGGACAAGTAGTATGCTTTGGTTTGTATCCTACCAATGAGAACTATGCTTCTTTATTACCAAGATTTCTTTTTCAATTAATTAATTAATTAATTTTATTTTTGGCTGCGTTCAGTCTTTGCTGCTGTGCGCCGGCTTTCTCTAGTTGCGGCAGCGCGAGGGCTTCTCATTGTGGTGGCTTCTCTTGTTGCGGAGCACGGGCTCTAGGCGTGCGGGCTTCAGTAGTTGTGGCACGTGGGCTCAGTAGTTGTGGCTCACAGGCTCTAGAGCGCAGGCTCAGTAGTTGTGGCGCACAGGCGTAGCTGCTCCGCGGCATGTGGGATCTTCCCAGACAAGGGCTCGAACCCGTGTCCCCTGCACTGGCAGGCGGATTCTAAACCACTGCACCACCAGGGAAGTCCCAAGGATTATGCTTCTTAACATGCTATAAGTCATGCCAATATTGGGATGGAAAAAATATCTATGATCTTCAGTAATAGAGGTGAGTGCTTAAAGGATCAAATATGAAACAGTATCTACTGAATGCATTTGAGTTTCCAGGTAAACTTGATTGAAAAAGAAAAAGTATTCATTAAACACAGTAGCATTTATTTAGGACTTAATTATATTTTGTTTTATATCATATACAGGCCTGGTTCACTAGAATCAGGGATATTATGTCTAATGACTGTGAAGATTTACAGAGGCGGGTAAAGAAAGAAGCCTAAAAGTGAAGGCAACCCAATCTGAGCTGGGGCTGGCAGGTATAAGGTCAGAGTAAGTGGAGCTCCTGAGAGGAAAATAAAGGCAAAAAGAAGGCAGATAAATTAGTGAGGGGATGTGATGCTTTTATACTGGAGCAAGCAAGTTCTCACACTACAAAAGATGAAAAGGAGAAGTCAATTAAGAGGTCAAGAGACCAAGGTCAATTGCCAAGAAAGTGAAAAGAGTAGTGAGGCACTGACCAATGTGGCCAGGAGCTGAAGAATTGAGAAAATGTTTCACAAAACCTCAAAGGTATACTTAGCCTGTGTACATGCTTTTATTAATCATTTGGAAATCTAACTAATGATAGTAAGTATTATCCCTTTTTAAATAACTGGTACTTTGTTAAGATAATATTAAAATAAGGAGAATCAGCTGCATATATAACTGTAAACCTATATTCAAAACCTGGGGACCATAAAAGAAAAAATTTTAAGAGGATACATAGTCACCTTGTATATTGTAACTGTGTATTTTTATCAACTTGTAGAATATATTGGTTCTTTCTAAAGCTCAAAATAAATGGCAAAATAATATATTTTGGATGTCAGCATATAATATGCTCAAATAAATGTTAAAAGTCAAAACTAAGGCTACTAAAGCATCAGGAAATATTTTAAGTATATAGTATGTTAAGAGAATATGTATGTGACAAAGGAGATTAAAAGTGGTGCTCAGAAAAGGGAGAAAACACCACCACCACATATAAAGGATTTTTGCTAAGAATATCATAGATAGTGGTTCTCCACAAGCGGTGATTTTTGCCCCTGGGGCATTTGTCAATGTCCAGAGCCATTTTGGTTGTCACACTGGGGAAGCAAGGGAGGTATAATTGGCATCTAGAGGCTAGAGACCAACAAGGAGGCTAAACAACATGCAATGCACAGGACAACGTCCCACAACAAAAAATTATCCAGCACAAAACAGCAGTAGTGGGAAACTGAGAAACCCTACTCTAGGTCTAATAGGAAATATAGGGGTCAGAGAAACAGGCTAAATTAAGAACTTCATGGTAATACAATCAGCAAAATCCAGAACTTGGGAAACTCTACAGGACAAATGACCTAATTTCATAAACTAGTAAAACTGCAAGGGAGAAAACCATGACGGGGATATACAGAGTAAATGAGACTTAAGAATCATATGGGGGCTTCCCTGGTGGCGCAGTGGTTGAGAGTCTGCCTGCCAATGCAGGGGACACGGGTTCGAGCCCTGGTCTGGGAAGATCCCACATGCCGCGGAGCAACTGGGCCCGTGAGCCACAATTACTGAGCCTGCGCGTCTGGAGCCTGTGCTCCGCAACAAGAGAGGCTGCGATAGTGAGAGGCCCGTGCACCGCGATGAAGAGTGGCTCCCGCTTGCCGCAACTAGAGAAAGCCCTCGCACAGAAACGAAGACCCAACGCAGCCATAAATAAATAAATAAATAAATAAAATTTAAAAAACAAAACAAAAAAAATATTAAAAAAAAAAAAGAATCATATGAATCATAGACAGTGTGTGGACTAGAACAAAAAACTTTTAAAAAGTTATACAGTTGGGGAAGTTTTAACATCAGACCGTTGATGATGTTAAGATACAACTGTTAATTTTTTTCAGATGTGATAATAGTATTGTGGTTATACATGTAAAGAGACATATGGTTTTTACAGATGATTTTTGGAATTTGCTTCAACAATAATCCAATTGAAGATTTTGATGAAAACTAAATAGCTTTATCAGTCAACTGAAAAAAAATCAATCAAAATAATGGTGCTAATAAAACTACTGGATTCTTGAATTTAAAAGATACACATTTACAGTTTACGTAAAGCGTTGAAAGCTAATTTTTTAAATATCTGCTAAATTATTACCAAACATTAAAGTGTGTCAAAATTGGAGGTTAAGCCCCTGTAAATTTCAGAGAAAGCTATCGTCTCTCTTCTTTCTGAAAACGACTTCCCTTCGCTTTCCACTGGAAAAATAAGACCTTAGAGCAGACCGAGGTAGGAGTGATCATACTGGAAACCTCGTCTCTGCAAAGATTCTTATATAAAACCATAAGTGGAGTCATCTGGGCAGCAGAACTCTCCCTGGTGACTATTAGTTCCTACTCCATTCCTTCTGAATACGCTGGCATTGTCACTAGGTCTCTAAAGTATTCTAAGGTGAAGATTTTCCAAACTGCTGTCTGCTTTCATGTCCAAAACAGGCTAACATGAACTATCAAAATTAGGAACCCAAATTAGTTGCTACTACTACTCATTTTTAAATTGCACAGGACTTGAAGACATTACTGTTCTTTTCTGTCACAAAATTATGCTAAAAATTTAAATGCCTCCAAAATATGCACAGCAATGCCCATATTCCAACATGATTCTATAGGAGGTGTCTCCATGTTGCCAGTAACTTTTACCTGACATGACACACATGACAAAAAAAAAAAAAAAGAGTAAAAACAATCCTGTACAGGGTATGTTACTAAGAATAAAACAACCATTCTTAGTAGAATTATTACCTATGCTCTTCTAAAGAATTAGCAATAACATAGTCAATTCACTAGACCAAATTACTATAGAGATGGCAAATATTAGAACCATGGCTTTATAAAATCTTATAGCTCTTCATTTTGTACCAGCCAGAAGAGAAACATGAGCTGGAAATGTAGGATGCTGCACCTATAGTCCACATAATTCAGAATTTATCCATGATATAATTAGACATATTAAGGAAGAAACCACCAGACTACACTCTATCAATGATGGGGATTTAAGGTTTTAGGCTAGTGACTTTTGAGAAAACTACAAATTAATGGCACATGATATCATAATAGTACTAAGATAGTGGTTTATCATTAAAGAAATAAAAAAGGATTAGAGTATACACAAAACCAGGTGGTACCAAAATAAGTAGCAAAAGAGATCATTAGAATCCCCAAAAAAGAATTTTGACTAAAATTAAAGGAATTATAGGTGACAATGATAGTATATAAGTTGTGGAAAGAATTAATCTTTTTCTTTAACCATTTAGTTTTTTTTTTGTTTTTTTGTTTTTTTTTAAATGTAGATTTGTCAGATTCTTCCGGCAGGTCTAACAATTTTTTTTTTTTTAAAGACTTCATTTTATTTTTTTCTTTATTAACCCATTAACTTTAATTAATTAATTAATTTATTTATTTTTTATTTTTGGCTGTGTTGGGTCTTCGTTTTTTCTGTGCGAGGGCTTTCTCTAGTTGTGGCAAGCGGGGGCCACTCTTCATCGCGGTGCGTGGGCCTCTCACTGTCGCGGCCTCTCCCGTTGCGGAGCACAGGCTCCAGACGCGCAGGCTCAGCAATTGTGGCTCACGGGGCCAGTTGCTCCGCGGCATGTGGGATCTTCCCAGACCAGGGCTCGAACCCGTGTCCCCTGCATTAGCAGGCAGATTCTCAACCACTGCGCCACCAGCGAAGCCCTAGTTTTTTTTTTTAATTTATTTTACTTATTTATTTTTGGCTGTGTTGGGTCTTAGTTGCTGCGCGCGGGCTTTCTCTAGCTGCGGCAAGTGGGGGCTACTCTTCATTGCGGTATGCAGGCTCTCACTGCGGTGGTTTCTCTTGTTGCGGAGCATGGGCTCTAGGCGCACAGGCTTCACTAGTTGTGGTACGCGGGCTCAGTAGTTGTGGCTCGCGGGTTCTAGAACACAGGCTCAGTAGTTGTGGCGCACGGGCTTAGTTGCTCCGCGGCATGTGGGATCTTCCCGGACCAGGGCTCGAACCTGTGTCTCCTGCATTGGCAGGCGGATTCTCAACCACTGTGCCACCAGGGAAGCCCCATTTAGTTATTTTTTAAGTGTGACAGGCACCACGAAACATATACATATTATATACCTTATATATTCATACACATAATATACATTATCTTTAACCTTCAAAATAACATTTAAAAGAATATGTTACTGTGCCCATTTTATGAATGAGAAAGCTGAGGACCATAATGGTTAAGTGACTTGGCCAATAAGTATCAGAGGTGGAATTTAAGTCCAGGAATGGTAGGACCCAGAATCTACCATCCTTCCCCTATACCTTTCATGACAACATCACCTCCTTAGGAAACACAGGGGCCTTGGCATCAAAGGGTGAGGTATACCCCCAAGAGAGACTAGCCCTAAGTGGCTAACAGTGAGGGAGAGCACCGATCACACAGCAACAGGTAACTAGATGGGTTGCTGAGTTATGACATAAGGTCTGACTGAACTCAAACAGGCCTGTGTCTGAATTCTAGTTCTATCTTCTACTAGTTAGTTCTGTGATCCTGGGCAAGTTACATCACCTCTCCATACCCAAGTTTTCCTATGTGCAAAGTAGGGATAAGAACAGTACATCGCCACTGGGCTTTTGCTTACCTGTCAGAAAGCAAATGATATCTTTTTTATTATTATTGGCCTAGCACCCTTTTCTACTGTCAACTAAAAAATGTCGCTTGCCATCTGGTTCTTCAAGAATTAAGTCACTAGCCACTGCGGACGCCAACCTTTTACACACCGTGAAAGGAGCTCAAGGTGGAGATGAGGAATGAGGCACTCTGTGCTGTGGGAAAAACTGGCAGAACAGGTCTTCAGATAGATATTTTCAGGAGAAAATTTTATGAATCCAATTTTTTGCATCGTATACCTAGAAAAGCACTAAAATCATTAACAGAGACATCTGCTCCTCGTAACTAGCAGCAAACTTCTATCGAGATGTGTGCTTGATTGCTTGCACCCCCTTCACCAAAATCATATATCTACTGACCTCCCCTGCTACCTCTTCAGAGCAGTTCCTCAGAGCTATATGAGAGGCTGTCTCCCAGGCTACAGTCCTCAGTAAGTTCCCAAATAAAACTGAACTCACAGCTCTCATGTTGTATGTTTTTTTTCAGTCTACACTTGGTTGAGAGGAAAAGAAATTACAGGTCAGAATGGTATTAGATAAGTTTGGGTAGAAAATAATATTATGGTGAATATTCTGAATTTTCAAAATACCATGCTGATAAGGTAACTCACATTAGTTAGATAAGGTAACATCACATTACATACTTACAGGAGCCTATAAACAAAGAACACTCTTAAGAGACTAGACAGGTAGGGAAAGGTCTTGTTTAAATTTGAATTTATATAAGTCCTGAAAAAGCAAGATTCTCTGAGATATTCATAGATAACTTTAAAGTTCTTCCCGACAGGTTCAATACAAAATTCCTATTTAACCTCCCCGGAATGTAACCATCAACAGAAAAGATACAGGTATAATTTACTTATCTATAGAGCACAATCACATATACTATAAAGAAATTCACTAGGCTTATAATTAACACCAAAAATCTTTTACATATTTCCTTTAGTTGAAAAAGATCCTACCTAGGTCTAGCTTCTTCTTGTGCAGACTGCAAGTAAAATAAAATACTGTCTCTAGCAGATTTAAATCCAAACACAGTGCAAAGATTTCTTCTACAACTTCATTACCCAAATACTGCTAATAATGGTTTAAAATATATATGGAGAGCATTTTTGACCAGAAAATATTAACACAAATATTTATTAATAAATTTTAAATCCTCAATGAAATGATGATCTTAATTTTCTAGAATGGTGTCCAATAATAAGAAAGAACCTAAAACGTTATCAAAGAGTTTAATTTTAAACCTCATTCAATTTCTTAATTAACCTTTTTCCTTATTATTAACCTGATGCAGTATAGCATTTTCTTGGACATATGCCAAAAATGAATCATTCAAGCCCTTCAGCCTTTTGTATGACATTTCAAAGTAAACAAAGAGAAAATAAACATTTTATTTAAGTGAGTAAAAATAAAAGAAATAAACATTACTACTTTCAAGCTTAGAATGACTCTTTAGGAATAGGAAAACAAACAAACAAAGCATGTGAAAATGTGGAAAATACTAAAACCGATGAAGAATAAGAAATACAGATATCTCCAACACATAAAAATAATCTCTGTGAACACTTCTTGCATATTTTGGTGGGGGGGGTATTTTTTCCTATGCGAGTAAATATATATTTCTAAAATTTGGATTATGATGGTTGCACACTGTGAATGTATTAAATGTCATTAAAAGTGGATTTTATGGACTTCCCTGGTGGCACTGTGGTTAAGAATCCACCTGCCAATGCAGGGGACACGGGTTTAAGCCCTGGTCTGGGAAGATCCCACATGCCATGGAGCAACTAACCCTGTGTGCCACAATTACTGAGCCCACATGTTGCAACTACTGAAGCCCGCACACCTAGAGCCCGTGCTCCGCAACAAGAGAAGCCACTGCAATGAGAAGCCCACGCACCGCAATGAAGAGTAGCCCCCACTCGCCACAACTAGAGAAAGCCCACTTGCAGCAATGAAGACCCAACATAGCGAAAAAAAAATTTTTTTAATAAAATAAAATAAATAAATTTTTTAAAAAGTGGATTTTATGTTATATATATTTTATAAGAATAAAAAAATTTTTTAAATTTGGATTATACTACATATACTATCTATATATACAGTTCTGTATTTTGCTTTTTTCCCCCCACACTGAACATTATCTCATTTTCTAATATCATTAAATAATCTGTAAAAACATTGATTTTTTAAAAAATAGTGATTGTAGAGTATTTCATAGAGTGGATCTAAACATTTGTATGGTTATTCACTTATTCTCCCTCACTGGCCCCCATTCATTCACCTATTATTGGACATTCAGTTGTTTCTAATTTTCCATCACATAAATACCATAATAAATATTTACATAAATAAATATTTGTAGAATCTCAGGTTGTTTCCTTAGGCTAAATTCTTATGAGTACCCCTTCTTCCCCACAACACACACACACTCAAATTTTCTTTTTGTTTTTGGATATTTTTTAAGTAATTAAGTTTACGCTGTGCCACTGTTTTCTTCCCTTATCTCATTTTCCTCTCTGCACTCCTCAGAGGTGCCTACTATTTACCACCCCATGCATATCTTTTAAGTGATCTGGATATTTTTTAAAACTTTTTATAAATGGTATATGTGAAATGCATTTCCTTCTTTTGACTGCACAGGAATCAAACTCAGCTACTAACACTTACTGTGGAGACCGAAGACCCACGGTTTTAAACTCATTCATCACTTTGCTCTTTGATTCCATTTCAGGTTCACAGACAAGTTTATCATTTATTAATGTGGCTAAGCCTTCTGAGTTTCTATTTTTTATTACTATTATCATTTCCACTAGAGCAGAGAGGGTGCAAAGTATGAATTCACAAGAATCATGTTATTCAGAAGTACCCACATACTCAATTGTTAAAAGCAAATAAAAATGTGAAACTAGAATTAAAACACATTCTAAAAAAATATTTAAACAGACTGCTAAAAATACTTTACCCTCATAATTTGTTCACCAAGTAACTCAACTTACACTGGTCCCCACTTCATGTAAAGGAAAAGGAAGCACTTGGTATAAATAACATTAGAAGACTGATCTTAGAATATCTAACTTACAGTTTCTACAGCTATCCTCCTTCATTATCAATATTCAAAAGGTTAAAAAAAGAAAAGCAAAAAAAATTTCAAAAACTATGAGTTAGCAACTTGCTTAGAGTCTCATAGAAGAATTAAAAACTACATTATAGGATGGGGTTCTTTCACTCTAAAATATAATGTCTAAAAGAAAAATTCATTCAACCCCTACCTCACTCCATATATAAAAATTAACTCAAGATGGATCAATGACCTAAATACTTACACTGACCTATTTCTCTTAAGCTAAATAGGGTAAATCTTTATGACTCAGATTTGGCAATGGATTCTTAGACTTCACATTAAAAGCATGAACAACAAAAGAAAAAACAGATAAATTGGACTTCATAAAAATTTAAAACTTCTGTGCATCAAAGGACATTACCAAGTACATGAAAAGACATCATATAGAAAAAGAGAAAATATTTGAATCATATATCTGATAAGAGTTTAATATCAAGAATATATAGGGACTTCCCTGGTGGCACAGTGGTTAAGAATCCGCCTGCCAATGCAGGGGACATGGGTTTCAGCCCTGGTCTGGGAAGATCCCACATGCCGCAGAGCAACTAAGCCCGTGTGCCACAACTACTGAGCCTGCGCTCTAGAGCCTGCAAGCCACAACTACTGAGCCTGTGTGCTGCAACTACTGAAGCCCACGCACCTAGAGCCCATGCTCTGCGACAAGAGAAG
The DNA here is from genome assembly GCF_028023285.1 of Balaenoptera ricei. Taxonomy (NCBI): domain Eukaryota; kingdom Metazoa; phylum Chordata; class Mammalia; order Artiodactyla; family Balaenopteridae; genus Balaenoptera; species Balaenoptera ricei. The sequence goes on from NC_082651.1 coordinate 50,092,517, forward strand.
CCACCGCAATAAGAAGCCTGTGCACCGCAACAAAGCGTAGCCCCTGCTCACTGCAACTAGAGAAAGCCTGCGTGCAGCAACGAAGACCCAATGCAGCCAAAAATAAATAAATTAAACAAATTAAAAAAAAAAAGAATATATAAGAACTCTTAAAACTCAACAACAAAAAAGACAACCTATAGTTTTTTAAAGTATGAATGACTTGAAGCATATAGCATTCTTTTCTTTTCTTTTTTTCTTTTTTTGCTGCACTGGGTCTTTGGTGCGGCATGCAAGCTCTTCACTGCAGGCTTCTCCCTAGTTGCAGAGCATGGGCTTCTCTAGTTGTGGCATGTGTGCTCCAGAGCACACAGGCTCTGTAGTTGCAGTGTGCGGGCTTAGTTGCCCCACAGCATGTGGAATCTTAGTTCCCCGACCAGGTTTTGAACCTGCATCCCCTGCATTGGAAGGCAGATTCTTAACAACTGGACCACCAGGGAAGTCCCTAGCATTCTTTTCTACAGGAGTTATTTCTACACTCACACTTTATGGCCACAGAAGGCAAGCTATATAGATATGTTCTTCAACTTTGCTTCCATGGTGGTGTTTTCATCCTTCAGCTTAATAGAAGGGCTAATGTCATAAACTTTATGATATAAAGGTACTGACCTCCTTGACTCAAAGAGTTTATATGAAGAGGAAACTGGAAACTTTCCACTGAATTCAGCATGTAAGGTAAGTGAGGCAGTGCTATCGTCAATACTTCTCCAATCTTGTACTCTTCATTTCTCCAATCTATCGCTGACTCCCTCCCAGCCTGCCTCCCTCACACTCTTTATTCACTTGCCCACTAAAGGTCCACAATTCTCAAAGTTCTACTCTTGGCCTTCATTCTGCTCCTCAATAACTTCTTAAATTCAATGGCTGCTGAATAAATGCTCATGACTCCTAGACCTTTCTTTTTGCCAAGCCTACACCACTGAAACCCAGACCCAAATTTCCAAATTCCTAATAAACATCGCAAGAATGGTTTAACAAAAGGAGCCAGAACTTGTTGGTTTTGAAGATTCTCAGTCTTTCCAGATGCAAACAATATTAAAGTAAGAAATGGCTTCCAAGAAAAGTTCAAATCCAAGGCATTGCCAAGAATACATGGTCTAAAAGACAAGGTTGAGAGCATAGCTATACAATTCTTTGTTACAGCCTCAGAAAGCTCTAAGATGGTGACTCTGAGTACTATTCAGTCAGACAAAAGATCTAAAGATTTAAAAAGTATGACTCACAGAGTCTTTTAATCAAACACTAGAGTTTCTAATATGTTAAAAGCCATTGTCCCTTAGCAGAATCCTAAAACAGAAAATGGCTTATCTCACATAGAGAGTTTTAGGTGTGGCTTTTACCTAATGGAGTGAGCTCAAATAAGATTTACAGGAGTGCCATAAAGTTGTTAAGAGAATTATACAGGCAGAAAAATCACCCATTTGGACTGAAAGGAGCAGAAACAGTACAAAATGAAGAGTCCTTTAGGTGTCCAAACATCTACAAGCAGGAAATAGGTAGAAGAAACTACACAGCTGCAAATGCAGGTTACCTTTCATAGAAAAGGAAAGAGGATGCAGAGTGTAGAAGTAAAAGCCTAAGAGATGGAGCTAAGAGCCATGGAGAGTTACTCCCAGACTTTAAATTCTGATCAAGGAATTACCAGCCTATGCCCTATGAATTTCAGAAGTGGTATGAAGTAATGACACCTTTGTGCCAACATTTTCCCTCTCCTTGAACAAGAGTACCTATAGTGGTTACCTTCTTCTTACTCAACCATTGCATTTTGGGTGTTTGCAGAGCAGATAATTTGCCTCCTTAGTTTCACAGGTTTTCAGACAGAGGCAATGGACCCAAAGGGCTAATATTAAGGAACTACATCTAAGAAGCCTCATCCAAACCTAGACTTGATTTAGATGACAACATCCTGGACTATAAGCTGATGCTATAAAGGAGAGACTTTTGCAGGATACTGGGAGAGGGTGAGTGTATTTTACAGGTGAGAGGAGTGTCAATAATTTTGGCTAGAGAGTGAACTGTGGTGGTTTGAAATATGTTCACAAATTCTTTGACACCTCCCTCAAAAGGTAGAGCCTAATTCCCCTCCCCTGGAGTGTGACTCACTTCTAACAACAACAACAAAAAAAGTAACTTCCAAAGAGGGAAAGGGAAAAATATTAACTTTACAATGGAGAAACCTGGTAAATGCTACTACCTTAACGTGTGATAAAGGTTAACATCAACAGTGATGCCATGTGTACTGCATTTATCCCCTAATATGGTGTGACACGAAAGGCACTTCACTTCTGTTGAATTCTTTCCCAAAACCCACAACCCCAGTCTAACCATGAGAAAAACAACAAACAAGCCCAGATTGAGGGAAATTATACAGGATATCTGGTCAGTACTCTTCAAGACTGTTATGGTCATGAAAAAGAAGGAAAGATGAGAGACTGTCACAGATCAGAGGAAACTGAGGAGATATGACAACTAAATGCAATTTAGTTTATTTAGCAATTCAGTGGTACTCTGGATTGGATCCTAGAACAGAGAGGAAAAATAAATGGAAAAACTAGTGAAATACAAATAAAATCTGTAGTTTAGTTAGTAACAGTATATCAGTGTTAGTTTCTTATCTTTACACATGTACCATGATAATGTAAAATGCTAACAGGGAAAACTGGATGAGTATAAGGGAACTCATTGTACTATCTTTGCAACTTCTGTGTAAATCTAAAATTATTCAAAAATAAAGTTAACCTAAAGCCAGAAAAAAAAAATCATACCTATTTCAGAGAGTTGGTAAGAGAACTGAATGAGTCAACGCATAAAATATGTTTAGAACAGTACCTGGAACACGGTGAGGATATAATAAATAATAGCTATAGTTACTCTGATATTAAACACTCAGCAGGTGTTTGCTAAACAGATGAAAACTAAAACATACAATAACAAGCCAACAAGAGCTAACTTCATTAATTTCATACTTGATATACTGCTCTATCCCTCATTATTTCCCAGCAAAAATAAACTGTGATATGTATTTACTTTTTTTTTTTTCTTTTTAAAGCAGAAGTAATGGTGTTTAAGTCAGAGACTAGGTCATACAAGGCACTGTGGCTTCCTTCTTACTTTTTCTCTCTTGGATCACCCACTGTGGAAAAAACCAGTTGCTATGTTACTTAGTGGCCAACAATAAGAAAGGAATTCAGGCCTCTTCCAACAGCCATGAGTAAGCCTGGAGGCAGATCCTCCAGTCCCAGTCAAGCCATGGGATGGCTACACCTTGGCCAACACCTAGTGTAACTCACAGGGGACCCTAAGCTAGAATCACTTACCTAAGCTGCTCCCAAATTCCTATCCCAATTACTATGTGAGATAATAAATGTTTGTTGTTTTTTAAGCCCCTAATGTCGGGGGTAATTTGTTATGCAGTAGCAGATAACTAACACATGGATTCTCTCCCTTATCAATTCATCCAAAAATGTATCAAACACCTACTTTAATATTTTGAGGCTATAAGGGATACATATATTAATGATAAATTGTAGGCTTCTTGGGAATCCCCTGGTGGTCCAGTGGTTAGGACTCCCACGCTTCCACTTCAGGGGGCATGCGTTTGATCCCTGGTCGGGGAACTAACATGCTGCACAGTGCAGCCAAAAAAAAAAAAATATATATATATATATACACACACACACACACACACACACACACACATATAAATATATCGGCTTCTTGAAGGCATAAACTAACAAGGCACTGTAGTGGACATACACTGGTTTTGTTTGTCCAATATGCCTAATTCCTTTGGGAAACTACTCCTCACCTATTCCCTGTGGTATCAGCTGTCAATCTGTACCTTACCTTACCCCTGGTTAAAGAGCTGGGCAAATACTGCAAGTTTCAATTACCCTAATTCCTGTAAACAGTGACTTCTCCATGGGTAGCTATGTGACCTAAGCAGGGTAAATAAGAATTTCAGCCTTTAGTCAATATATATACGTTGGGAAGAGAGAAGTACCTCTTTCCACTGGTATTGCAGAGCTGAAAAGATAAGTCTGGGCTTGACAGCCATCATTTTACCTCCACAGGGAGTAAGTTTGTTTACAGAATGACATGAACAGAGCCAGAGAGAGCCAAGAGGTATCTGAAGCCAAGAACCACTTTTGGGTTTCCTAAGTACATAACCTGCTAACCTCCTTTTTTTTTGCTTAAGTTAGACACTAATATAGGTGCTTTGTTTTTCATTTTAAATCTAAGTTGTATGAAATGCCAAAAAAAGGTTCAAATATCCTGAGAATTCAGATTATCTGATCCAGCTGAGATAACAAGGGAGGAATTCATGGCAGAGATAATCAGTAATATGAACTCTAAAGAGAGAGGATTTAACCAAGTGAAAATGGGGATGGATAAAGAACATTCCAAGTAGCAACAGAAAAGGATATGCATGTATGGAAAATACAGTCCCTCTTGGTAGGACTGTACAATATAAATAGGTGATAGAGCATGGAAACCTTAAATTCTATTCCTAGAGGGCTAGGCTGTTGTTTTCTAGACTAAGGGAATGTGTGAGGGGGAGTTACCTATCATAGGATAACTGGTCAAACTCACTTTGTTTTTTTGTTTAATTTATTTATTTTTATTTTTTTAAATTTTTGGCTACGTTGTGTCTTTGTTGCTGCGCACGGGCTTTCTCTAGCTGCAGGGAGCAGGGGCTACTCTTCGTTGCAGTGTGCAGGCTTCTTGTTGCAGTGGCTTCTCTTGTCGCAGAGCATGGGCTCTAGGCACACGGGCTTCAGTAGTTGTGGCACGCGGGCTTCAGTAGTTGTGGCACGCGGGCTCAGTACTTGTGGCTCGCGGGCTCTAGAGTGCAGGCTCAGTAGTTCTGGCGCACGGGCTTAGTTGCTCCGCAGCCCGTGGGATCTTCCTGGACCAGGGCTCGAACCCGTGTCCCCTGCATTGGCAGGTGGATTCTTAACCACTGCACCACCAGGGAAGTCCCAAACTCACTTTGTGATCAATATTGTTTGGATGTCACCACTCAATTAGCTATGCACTCATGAGCTTTATCATCATAATTCAGTTCTTGTTTCTCTACTGTAACCACAGACTATTAAATGACTTATTAAAATTCAGATATACTTCCTCTATTATTGACTTCCTCTAATCTACTTAAGTTAATAACCCTGACAATGAAAAGGATGTTGAACTTATTTGGCAGTTAATCTGAGCTCATTCCTAGTGACTACCACTCATTATTAAGTGCCACCTGTAACTTGGGTGATACTACTGAGCTCTCTTTGATTAATTACAGACAGAGCTATCTAGAAAGTTCAGAAACATGATAAAACTGAAACTTAGCTTCTAAATTCAAATGTCCCACTTTCTGTTCCCTCAATTGAGAAATCATTTTTTAAAAATCCATTCAGAAGTGTTAAGAAAGGCCTTACACCATATATAAAAATTAAATCAAAATGGATCAAAGACCTAAACATAAGAGCTAAAACTATAAAACTCTTAGAAGAAAACAGGGGAAAAGTTTCATGACACTGGATTTGGCAATTATTTCTTGGTCATGACACTAAAAGCACAGGAAACTAAAGAAAAAATAGATATATTGGACTACATCAAAATTAAAATTTTTTGTGCATCCAAGGATATTATCTAGAGAGTGAAAAGACAACCCACAGAATGCAAGAGAATATTTGTAAATCATATATCTGGTAAGTGATTGATATCCAGAATACATAAAGAACTCCTATAACTCAACAACAACAACAAACAACCAGGTTAAAAAGTGGGCAAACGACTTGAGTAGACATTTCTCCAAAGAAGATACATAAATTACCAATAAGCACATGAAAAGATGCTCAACATCACTAATCATTAGGGAATGTTCACATCCATTAGGATGGCAATTAAAAAAAAAAAAAGGAAGGAAGGAAGGAGATAGCAGATGTTGATGAGGATGTGCAGAAATTAGAACCCTCACACATTGCTCGAAAGGATATAAAGTGGTTGCAGCCACTGTGGAAAACAGTTTTGCAGTTCCTCAAAAACATAAACATAAAATTACCATATGCTCTCACAATTCTACTCCTAGGTATACACTCTATGCAGGGACTCAAACTGATATTTGTACACCATGTCCACAGTAACATTATTCACAAAAACCAAAAGATGGAAACAACTCAAATGTCCATCAACAGATTAATGGATAAATAAAATGTGGTATATACATACAGTGAAATATTATTCAGCCTTAAAAAGCATTGAAATTCTGAGACAATGCTACAAAACGGATGACTCAAGACACTATGCAAAGCGAAATAAGCCAGACACAAAAGGGCAATTATTGTGTGATTCCACTTACATGAGGTACCTAGTAGAACAGGTAAATTCAAAGACACCGAAGGTAGATGAGAATGAGAGAGGCCAGAGAGAGGTGAGAATGGGGAGTTATTGTTTAATGGGTGCAGAGTTCCTGTTTGGGATAATAAAAAAGTTCTAGACATAGAGAGTGGTGATGGTTACACAACATTGTGAATATACTTAATACCACTGAACTAGACACTTAAAAATGGTTAAATGGTAAATTTTATGTATGTATAGTTTACATAATAAAAAAAAGTGCTAAGAATGGGCTTGGGTCAGAGGTCTTCATCTTGGCAGTAGAGCAGTAGCATACATGGAATGAAGCCCACAGCCCACTAGCCAGTACACAAATACTAGACAAACACAAGCAATTTCAACATTTCTGGGCAGGATACACTGTCACCCTGAGTTTAGCACAAAAATTGTTTCCAAATCCTTTTAAGGCTTGGTTTCCTGGCTTCCTCTCAAGCACCCCAACTGTCCACAAGAATAGAACCAAAGAGCCTGAATGGTAACAATCTGAAAGAACTCCAACACCAGGGGCTGCCTGTTGGCAGGATATTAGTCAGAAGCCAAGGACTTCAGCTGTGCTAAAGCCCTGTTCTCACAGGTGCAACGAGTTTGCAAAGACAAACACTCATATCTCTACCTCTTTAAATCTTTATATTGAAGCATAATATACATACAGAAAAGGGTACATCATAAGAAACAATGACTTTTTTTTAAAGCCTGTTAGGTAAAATTTAAGCTCAATAATCTCAAACGCATCTCTTCATAAACTGGGGGTTTTTAAATAAAATTACTTCAGCACAAAAGCATTTTCTTAACTGCCAAATGTTAATTTCTTTTGATTTACTTTTTTCCCCAGTGGAAGGGCTGGGGAAAAACTCAAGCTGTGTATTAGATGGCTAATTTATCAATAAGACTGTTAAACAAAGACTAGAGTTACCAATTTACACTAACATATTCATGCAAAAAAAGAGTTATCCCCAATTCCTCACTTTCTTTCATTTTCTACATTCCTTCCAACCCATCCCAAAGCAACTCATCTACAATACATTAAAATGTTTCTTCTATCTGCTCACTTCTCTCCACATTGACTGTTAAAATTATCTCCATCTTCTTGGCTAATATTATATTACCTGGACCAGTACCATAGCGCCCTCTAAGTGTTCTCTTGGCTTCACTTTTTTCCCTTTTGGCACAATAATGGTTTGTATTATCTCTGGGCTTGCCACATTTTTTTTTAAATTTATTGTATTTATTTATTTTTGGCTGCATTGCTGTGCGTGGGCTTTCTCTAGTTGCGGCGAGTGGGGGCTACTCTTCCTTGCGGTGCGTGGGCTTCTCTCATTGCAGTGGTTTCTCTTGTTGCGGAGCACGGGCTCTAGGCGCGCGGGCTTCAGTAGTTGTGGCACACGAGCTCCAGAGAGCAGGCTCAGTAGTTGTGGCGCACGGGCTTAGCTGCTCCGTGGCATGTGGGATCTTCCCAGACCAGGGATTGAACCCCGTGTCCCCTGCATTGGCAGGCAGATTCTTAACCACTGCGCCACTAGGGAAGCCCCTGGGCTTGCCAAATTTTGAAACATGCTACAATAAAATTTAAAAAGGAAGGAGATTGTCAAAATTGTGGAAAAGAGGTAAAAATGTGGAATGAAGATTGTCAGAAGTCCACGTAACCCCATTTTGAAGTGGAGTATTAATTTTGGCTCTGTTCATTCTATATACCTAATCTTGCTAACAGAATGAAGGATTTCTGTTTTTGGGGTTTTTCTGTTTTTACCTTGAGACCACATTTTACCTAACTACTACCACACAGAGATTTGTAAGCAAAAGAGAATAGATTTTAACGTGCAAAAAAACAGTTCCAACCATAGTGATTTTTTTTAATGAGTTCTCGGTATCATGGCTTCACTCTTGATTATATTATTCATCCTTCACACATGAATCAGGGATCCTATGAGGACATAAATCACATTGCATCAGTCCCTTATTTGAAGCCCTCCAATGGTCTCCTATTATACTTAGAATAAAATTCAGATTTCCTACCAAGGCCAACTTCTTGCCTTTGCTGTTCCCTCTGCATGTATTTTGTGCTCTCAGATCAGCTTGCCTCCTTAGAGAAGACTTCCCTCTCTCAAACGAAAGCAAAAGCCCTTTTCTAAAGGCTTTTAAATAATTTTTAAAATCTCCTCCAGTGAGTCTGATACCCAGTGATGCTGAGAACCACTGTAGTAAATGAGTCTTGCTTTTGCTTACAATGATTTTTCTGCCAATTTACTTCTTGATACCTGTTACCACCTGCGGTTTAAGAAACTGGAAAACTAACATGTAGGAAGTGGAGGAAGGAAAGAAGGGAGGGAGGGAGGGAGGAGAAAGAGAGAGAGAGGAAGAGAGGAAGGGGAGGGAGAGGGAGGGAAGGAGAGCGGGAGAGGGAGGGAGGGAGGGAGGAAGAAAGAGAGAGAAGGAGAGAAAGAAAGGAAAGAAAGAGAGAGGGAGAGAGGGAGGAGGAAGGGAGGAAAGAAGGGAAGAAGAAAGGAAGGAAGGAAGGGAGGAAGGGAAGGACAACCTGTACTAATCCAGTGCCAAAGGTCACACCTATGTGCTAAACACAAGGGTTATGTTCATAAACTCTAGAGAAGTCATACTACCTGTACCAACTTATTTTGTTTTTCTTAGTTCATGACATTTAACTCTGAATCAGAGTTGAAATCAGAGAAACCAAATGCAAATGAACCTCCTTAGAGCTGGCTTCCTCAGCTTCCTGGGTAAAGAGAGCCATTTCCTCTTCTGAGCTTTGATAAGGCTCTTCTGTCTCTGATACACTTTCTTACACTAATTACTACTATTTTTTGTTTACTGTCAGCTCCTTAGGATAAGAGACTTGGCCGTACTGTTCACTGATACATCCTCAACACCTACACAGTGCATGATACATGGTAGATGCTTAGTAAAATAGTGAATTATATGATTCATTTATTCATTCAACAACTATTTCCTGAATATCATGTGCCAAGCAGCATCCTAGACTTTGAGAATACAGCTGTGAACAAAACAGCAATAATCCTCACCCCATTACATGCTAATGTGGAGCACACACAAGATTAATAATTACAATAAAATATACAGCATGGCAGATAGTAATAAGTGCCAAGAAGAAAAAACAATGCAGAAAAAACTAATCTATGATGATAAAAGGTAGATCAGTGGTTGTCTAGGAACTGTGCTGGAGAGAGAGAGACGGATTGTACAGGGGAAGAAGGAGACTTTTAAGGGATGATGAACACATTCTGTCACTTGACTGCCATGGTGGTTCCACAAGTGTATATACCAGCCAAAATTAATCAAATTGGACACTTCAAATGGATACAGTTTATTGTATGGAAATTATAGCTCAATAAAGTTTTCAAAAATTAAAGCAGAGGGCTTCCCTGGTGGCGCAGTGGTTGAGAATCTGCCTGCCAATGCAGGGCACATGGGTTCGAGCCCTGGTCTGGGAAGATCCCACATGCCGCGGAGCAACTAGGCCCGTGAGCCACAACTACTGAGCCTGCACGTCTGGAGCCTGTGCTCCGCAACAAGAGAGGCCGCGATAGTGAGAGGCCCGCGCACCGCGATGAAGAGTGGCCCCCGCTTGCCACAACTAGAGGAAGCCCTCGCACAGAAACGAAGACCCACCACAGCCATAAATAAATAAATTAATTAATTAAAAAAAAAAAATTAAAGCAGAAAGTAGAGGACTAAACTTTTAGAGAGGTGGTCAGTGAAAGCGTTATTGAGAAGATGAATTTTTTAAAAAAGACCTCAGGAAAGTGAAAAGGCTAACTCTATAAATATCTGAGTGAAGACCAATCCAGAGAGAGGGAACAGCAAATGCACAGACCCTAAAGAGGTAGCACGCTTAGCATGATCCATGAATCAGCAATCAGCATGGGTCTAGCTAGAGCAGACTGAGCAAGGGAGAAAGCTATTAATCTGATTGTGAAAGGAAGCCCCTAGAGTGAGATGAGAGCCATGAATACATTAACTGACTTAGGCTTTAACAGAGTCACTCTGTTGACACACTGCTGTGTGTTGAGAATAGGCTAAAGAGCAGATGCAGAGAGGTCAGTTAGGAGGATGTTATTATAATCTAGGAGAGAAGTAATGGTGATCTGAACAGAGTAGAGGGGAGTAGTGAAAAGTAATCAAATTAAACCCAACAAGATTTGATGATGGACTAGATGCGGGCATGAGAAAAAGAGGATATGAACCGGAAGAATGGAGGTACCACTGACTGAGATGATAAAAAAATATAGAAGGAACAAATATGGGAGGCAAAGAAGGAACTTAGTCTGGGGCATATTCAATTTTTTGATACCTTTTTCACATTTAAATAGAGTTCTCGAGTATGTCATAAGTATATACCTGGAATTTAAGGGAGAAATCCAGTTTGGAGATATAAATTTGGGAGTTGTTAGGCTATAGATAGTATTTAAATCCATAGAACTGGGACTTCCCTGGTGGCGCAGTGGTTAAGAATCCGCCTTCCGATGCAGGGGATACAGGTTCGAGCCCTGGTCTGGGAAGATCCCACATGCCGCAGAGCACTTAAGCCCGTGTGCCACAACTACTGAGCCTGCGCTCTAGAACCTGAGAGCCACAACTACTGAAGCCCACGCACCTAGAGCCCGTGCTCCACTACAAGAGAAGCCACCACAATGAGAAGCCCACGCACCGCAACAAAGAGTAGCCCCCACTTGCCGCAACTAGAGAAAGCTCGCGCGCAGCAATGAAGACCCAATGTAGCCAAAAATATATAAATAAAATAAATTAAAACAAACAAACAAACAAAAAACTAAATGAGATCACCTAGGAAGTGTGTTGTAGATAGGGAAGAAAACAGGACCAAAGACTTAAGCCCAGGGACACTCCAACATTGAGAAGTGGGGTAAATGAGAAAGAACCAGCAAAAAAAAAAGATATGAAAAGGGAAAAAAAAGGAACGGACTAGAAAATTAGGGGGAAAATTAGGCAAATGTGGTGTCCTGGAAGACAAGTGTTTCAAAGAAAAGAGAAGTCAAGTATGTCAAATGTTGCTCATGGATCAAGTCTCAAAAGGCTGTCATTTAAGACCAAAATAAATGCAAAATCATTACATAAATTTTTGAACAGAGGCTTGGTTAAGAAAACCAAGCATATTAATAGTAGAGCATTCTAATCTTAATACATCAAAAATATTAAGTACCACTTATTATTACACAATTCTTACATAAAACATACCCCCAAATGTCTTTTTAATGGGTAAATTATCAACTACTGAAAAGTTCTGATTTTAATGGTTTCAAAACTAGATGACCACTTACATTTTTTCCCCACTAGCTATTACCTATTCTCTGTTATGTAAATAATCATTCTAATTAGTAACGTTAAAAGTTTTTTAGCATCTTTTTCTCTTTTGTAAAACATTTCCTTCTGTACAAGGTGTTTTTTGTAAATAGCTAATTCAGAGTTAGTCAGAATTTAAATATTAAGTTGTGGATCCCCATGTTTGTTTTTTAGCAAAAATGAACACAATGAAAATCACAATGGCTTTCGAGGAGGACCAAATTTTTTATTCTATTTATTTTCTGTGTTGTTATAGACTTTAGGCACTGTCCTACAAATTATATCTTGGAACTGTAAGTTTAGGACCACAACTTTAGAAAACAAACTATTATGAAACACATCTTCGAGCTACAAAAAAGGGTTGACCCATTCAGAATTAAAGTTTAAATAAACTCAATGTTCAAAACCTGATATAAAATATAAAATGGAAAATTCCTTTATTTAAAAAAAAAGTGGGACTTCCCTGGTGGTGCAGAGGCTAGGACTCCGTGCTCCCAATGCAGGGGGCCTGAGTTCGATCCCTGGTCAGGGAACTAGATCCCACACGCATGCCGCAACTAAGAGTTTGCATGCCGCAGCTTAGGAGTCCGCCTGTAGCAACTAAGAACTGGTGCAACCGAAGAAATAAATAAATTAAAAAAAAAAAAAGTATTCTAAACTGATTTAAGCATCCTCAAGCTGTTAAATTTCATCAATCGTACTGACAAAGGGTGGTTTGTTTATTAGATTAGCTTGACTAATTTCTCTGGAGGCTTTCCTTTATTACATTGTTAAAAGTGAAAATCCAACCTTAAAAACAAGAATTATCAGAAATAGACCAAGCATTACAGCGTGTATAACCAAATAAGATTATCTAAACTTTCCTCCATAACTACTGAGAATAAAGCAACATGATCTCAAAATGGTGAATAAGTGTTAATAAAATAAAATGGCATTTTATTTACTCTCTATATCCCATCTTTACAAATTTTCCCATATATTGGTACACATATAGATGTATGTATGTATGTAAGAGAGAAAGGGCATGAGAAAGAGAATGTGCTTTAAACTTTGCTTCTTCTATGACACAAAGCAGGGAGTTGTGGTGGCTCTGCTCCGGCTTATGAAGCTACAATGCTACGTAAGAGAGCTCAGTATAAACTGATTATTAATCACAGGTTTTAGCAGGTTCTTATTCCTTACCACCAGAATTATACAAGGAGATCAGTGTACCTTGTTGTAGAAGGAATTGTGGAAATTAAAAATAAGTGATTACTTTCTTTTGAGATTAGATGTTTACCTATGTTTTGGACAAAATGCTGGACTTTTAATCCAGAGCCTAACCTGTCTTGATCCTAGAAATCAGAGTGTGTTTACCATTGCATATACTCTTTTTTTTTTTTTAACCATTGTATATAGTCTCTTGATATGTGATATTCTCTTATCTAACTGCTTGAAAATGACAGAATTGAGCATATGATGAGTTGGCCAGAAAAAAATTATATCAGTAAAGGTAAATTCTATCTTCTTCCCTGTGTCTGCTGAAAACACAACCCAAAACTAGAGGAGTTTTGGTACACTAAAACTTAAGTCTAGAAAGGGCAATAACATTATTCATTGTTTTAAAAAGACAATATGGACTTCCCTGGTGGTCCAGTGGGTAAGACTCTGCACTCCCAATGCAGGGGGCCTGGGTTCGATCCCTGGTTGGGGAACTAGATCCCATATGCATGCCGCAACTAAGAGTTCACATGCCACAATTAAAGATCCTGCGTGCCGCAACTATGACCAGTGCAGCCAAAATAAATAAATATTTTTTAAAAATAAAAATAAAAAGACAATAAAGAAACGGAGATTTATATTTCAGGATCTCTACAGGCAGGGAATCTCTAAATGCTCATTTAAGAACAATTCAGCAGAAGAAAGAAGAAATAATTTACTACTAAATGGTTTAACACAGAAGCTGTGGCTAAATGTTTCCTCACAAAACATCTTATTGGTTTTGAAAAACAAGAAGTCACAAAAGAAAAACCAACATGTCTTTATAAAATGCCAAAATTCAGTCTCAAAAAAAGAGAAATAACCATGTATGAGACTCTACTAAGCATATAAATTATTTCCCCAAAAGTTACCGTTTAAAAAAAGAAAACACTCTATGAGAATTTCTATTTAAGTTCCAGGAATGGAAAACACAACAGTGGTATTAATGAAGTAAGCAGAACAATAAAACCTTCCTAAAGACACATGCCAGATTCCAACAGTCCTCAAGGCTTAGGTCCCTCAGTGATTTATGATCAAATATGAAAGGATCGCAATTATATGAGTAAAACACTGATGTTCTTCCCTTTGGACATGAAATGTTCACCGCAGAGTTTTCTGTGTACTTTTATAACTGAATTCATGTTTTACTCTTGCAAAAATTTTATTTCTGTTGAAGAAAAACATTCACTACAAGAAAGGTATTTAGCTCACTAGTGCATAGTCATTTTCTCTAGCTTTACATATTTCCATAAATATATACTGCCTTAGTTACTTCTCTATTACTTTGGCTTCCTCATATCCCAAAGGCATTATATATTGTGGTTAATAAGGAAAAAAAGTTAATGCGTGCACTTGGCTGCCAATTGTCAAATGCACTTTTTGGACCAAAGAAAGAAGTAATGCAGACAAACTGAGCAGGAGAGAGAAATTTAAAAAGAGAGGGAAAGACAGAAAAAACCTACCACATCTAGTGTCTGAATAAATAGTCCCCAAGCACTTCACAAATTATGGCAAGTAGAAGTAATATGCCAACATATACTGAATTCTCACTGTAAAAATTTAATACCAAGCTATATTAACATTTCAAATCAGAGTAGTTGGCACCTTTAACACAGTGGTTCTCAACCTTGGATGAATACTGAAATCACCAGTTTTTAGTTGTTGTAGTGTTCTTTTTTTTTTGGCCATGCCGCGTGGCATGTGGGATCTTAGTTCCCCGACCAGGGATCGAACCCGTGCCCCCTGCAGTAGAAGCGTGGAGTCTTAACCACTGGACCACCAGGTAAGTCCCCCCACCCTTGTTTTTTTTTTTAAATCACCAGTTTTAAAGAATACTGATGCCCAGGTCCCATCCCCACAGATTCTTACTTAATTGGTCTGAAGTATGTCCAGAGCATGAAAATTTTTAAAGCTCCAAAAGTGATTCTTATGTGCAGCCATGATTGAGAACCACTGATTTAAAATGACATAAATTGAAGACAGTAATTTAGTTGTTGGGGTACATGGACACACACACCCCAGAGTTCAAAAAACTTGGTCATTCTTCTTAGAAGCAACCTCTTAATATCCTAGAATCATTAATTCTCTCACAAGCTCATCCAATGACAGCAGTGTAAAAATAACTTTGCCTTTGTTGCCTATATGTGTTCTAAAAACTGGTAAGTTGATTTAGTAGAGTATTTCATAAATAACATTCACCTAGAAGCTGACAGAAGTACTAACCAAGGATCCAGGCCTCACAAAAACATTTCCGGTAGGATCTGGGTTGTATATTTTACTGCCAGCCTAGGTTCTATTACAGTTTACTTCTTTCTTTACAACTTTTCTTGATTTAAGAATATATTTGCGTTCAAAGGATTTTGTGGGTTAAAGTGCATTTTCAATCCTTTTCACAGTGACCATTTTCTTTACAAACTTTGAAGTATAAGTAATGTACAATAAACTGCATATCTAAAGCATGCAATTTCATAAGTTTTGACATACATATATTTACATCCATAAAACAGCTGCCACAATGAACATAAACAGTTTTTTCCCACTTAAAAATTTTCATGCACCCCTCTGTAATCTAATCTATCCCTCCCTCTATCTACTCTTATGCCCAGGCATCCGCTTTCTGTCACTATAGATTACATTGCATTTTCTAGGATTTTATATGAGTAGAATCATACATTATGTTAAAAAAAGTTTTTATCTGGCTTATTTCACTCAGCAAATGATTTTGAGATTCAACCATTTTGTTGCATATATAAAAAGTTCTTTCCTTCTTATTACTGAGTGATATTCCTATCAACGCTCATGATTACCACATTGTATAACCAACATGTTTTATAACCAACATGTTTTCTTGGCACAGACTATTGTGAGAAGCTAACAAAAGCTCCTAGATGTTGGTGTCAATGGTTTTTGGAAAAACTAAGTCTGGTTATCCCCATTTTATTTTTTTTATTTTTATTTAATTTTATTTATTTATTTATTTATTTATGGCTGCACTGCGTCTTTGTTGCTGCGCTTGGGCTTTGTCTAGTTGCAGAGAGCGGGGGCTACTCTTCGTTGCGGTGGATGGGCCTCTCACTGTGGTGGCTTCTCTTGTTGCAGAGCACAGACTCTAGGCATGTGGGCTTCAGTAGTTGTGGCTCGCAGGCTCTAAAGCACAGACTCAGTAGCTGTGGCGCATGGGCTTAGTTACTCTGCGGCATGTGGGATCTTCCCGGACCAGGGCTCGAACCTGTGTCCCCTGCATTGGCAGGCAGATTCCCAACCACTGAGCCACCAGGGAAGCCCTGATCCCCATTTTAGTTCTCACTTTACCACTTATCAGCTATGTTTGAAGCAAGTCACTTATCTGTCTCATACACCTTCTCTGGAAAATGAGGATATACCACCTCACCTATGTAATTCACCTTAGATGAGTACTTAAGGACTCTCTGACTTCTAAGACCTACTGATTCTATTGAAATAGGTAAACCTTCTAGAAAGATAGGAGTGCCCATTTGTTTATATATTGTCTGTGGCTGCTTTTGAGCTGCACCAAGAATGATGAGTACTTGTGACAGAAACTGTATAGCTGTCAAGCATAAAATATCTGTCCTCTCAAAAAAAAGTTTACCAACTTGTTCTAAGTAATCATGAAATGTTCCTCAAGCTAGCTAAAAAATCATGTGTAGTGATATTTAGATTTACTGATTGACAAAAACACATTCTACTGTTCTAAAAAAAAAATGTTTTTTCTTGTTACTTTAGCTAACAAAATGAAAGAAAAACCATAGGAACTTAAAAATAGATTTTTAGGGCTTCCCTGGTGGCGCAGTGGTTGAGAATCTGCCTGCCGATGCAGGGGACATGGGTTCGAGCCTTGATCTGGGAAGATCCCACATGCCGCGGAGCAACTGGGCCCGTGAGCCACAACTACTGAGCCTGCGCGTCTGGAGCCTGTGCTCCTCAACAAGAGAGGCCGCGATAGTGAGAGGCCCGCGCACAGCAATGAAGAATGACCCCCGCTTGCCGCAACTAGAGAAAGCCCTCACACAGAAACGAAGACCCAACACAGCCAAAAATAAATAAATAAATTTATTTAAAAAAAAAAAAAATAGATTTTTAAAATCCCTGGGTCAGTACCCAATAAATTCAGATGGTATATAAGTTACTAAAATCAAAAGGCACATTCAAGAAATATTAGGAAAATATCGAGTTAAAGAAATACTATAATAGTTTTCTAGGAAAGTCAAAGTAGATATGTATGTTTTCATATTCCTGCCCAAATGATAAATACTTGACAAAATGAAATAATCACTACTGCCAGAATGAAAAATGAACAGCCTATAAAAATGGCTGGTGAAACTTAGATATCCAAGAATACTTTCTGCACCTTTCTGTCAGATTTCTGGTCTAGGAATAATAGGAGGAAGGCTGTATAACACAGTGGTTAAGAAAATGGACTTTAGGATCAGAGAAACCAAAGTCAGTAAAGGCAATTAGCACTACTGCAAAATAACTGAATAAAAGGTCCTCAAATTATATTTTGAAAAAGAACAATTTTTTAAAAGGCATTATCTTTTAAATTAAAATTAAAGTCATTAGGGAACTACAAATACTGGAAAAACACTAAGAAACTCAAGAAGGGATTATGTGAGGAAACCTGCCAGCTAAACAAATGCTCTCATCATTAGAAGAAAAGATATAAATTTCTATTATAGGATGTAATAGAACCACTTATTTGATTATTTATCTGAAAATAAATCTGGTTAACTAATTCGGTGATCTGGATTTTCTCTTCCTAATTACAAGTTGCTGCTTTTTTTTTTTCCCAAAAGACATATACCAGGTCATTAAAAGTCTGATCTGGCAGTCATCTGGAGTACAAACTGAAGACTTCAAAGAAAAACCATGTAGATGTCTGCTATAAGGACATTGGAAACTGCAAGGAAAGCAGTACTGTTTTGTAAATAATCAAGATCAATTAAAAACAATTTGTAGGCTCAAGGACAGAAATAGTATACTTTAGGGTCTTTAGGAACAACACAATGTTGTAATTAAAATACATTGCTGGGACTTCCCTGGTGGTGCAGTGGTTAAGAATCCACCTGCCAGTGCAGGGGACACGGGTTTGAGCCCTGGTCCAGGAAGATCCCACATGCCGCAGAGCAACTGAGCCTGCGAGCCACAGCTACTGAAGCCCACATGCCTAGACCCTGTGCTCCACAACAAGAGAAGCCACCACAATGAGAAGCCCGCTCACTGCAACTAGAAAAAGCCCGCACGCAGCAATGAAGAGCCAATGCAGCCAAAAATAAATAAATAAATAAAAATAAATTTATTAAAAAAAAACACATTGCCTCCTATACCTGAATGCCTATAAAGATGAGTTTTGTGAGATAGGTTTGTTCTATGTTGTTTAATCTCAATTCCTGGTCTTTACTTAGCATCTTTATCATTGCCTTGGAGATTCTGACCAAACGCCATGAACTCAGATCTAACCAAAAGGGAACAGTGGCCAACTTCTGTGCAATCACCTTATTGACCCATTTTGTTCTTTTGAGATAGCTGCCGGAGGCTGGTTTTCAGACTCTATCCACAGTTGGGAATATCCAGACTTTCAGATGATTCTATCTTTGAAAAGGGATTCTGAAAACCAGAATCTTTTCCTGTTATCATTATCTCTGCAAACAAAGACTGTTACATAACATCATTCTGAATGTATGGCTAATATGTAATGGAAAATACAGTTTACAAAGGGAAATTGAAATTGAACTCACCTGTCCACTTTTCCCTATTTCCAGCTCCATTATGGCAACAGGAGTGTGCATTTGAGCTGAGTGTCTTGACTGCGATTTGCCATCAACTCTCCAGCTCAAGCCCCGAAGCCCACTGTCCCAGCGGCTCTGGTTCATGAGGCTCTCTCGGATTTTTGTCTTATGGCTCTTCCAGAATTTGGAAATGACAGCAGCTTGGTCAGATGTGATCCCGCCTTGCTTTTTGGTTTGAGCAGTCAAGAATGCCTCCAGCTGGTTGAAATCCATGTCTGCAGATGCAATAGACTATAATGACAGAAAAAATAACAAATATGAATTTGGTAGATAATTAGAAAAAGATGCATCTTAACTACAGATCACATTTTGAGTGATTCTTAATCACTGAATAAGCTTTCAAAAAGGGTCATCAAAAGACAGTAATGAGAATAAGTGCTTCATAAATACAAAAATATTCCCTTTGAAAATACTGAATATCAGAAAAGCTATTTTGAAAAATTCCATGTTGGGAATTCCCTGGCGGTCCAGTGGACAAGACTCCACGCTCTCACTGCCGAGGGCCCAGGTTCAATCCACAGTAGGGGAACTAAGATCCCACAAGCCACACGGCGTGGCCAAAAAAAAAAAAAAATCTGTGTCACTCAAATTCTCTGTCAATAACTAGAATCTATAAATATCCAGTTCCATGATGAGGAAATAATAAAATATAAATAAAATTAAAATGTAAAAATAATAAAACAAGAGAATAAAATGAATTAGTACTCTGATGAAATCTTACATAATTTCACAGTGCCTTGTAGCCAGGCTTGGTTTGATATACTATAACTGGGTAATGCCTTGTCCATACGAAGTACTAAGTAAATTTTGTTAAGTGAATGAATTAGTTTAGTTTTATAGCCCATCTTCAACCAAATAGCTCATATCCAATAATACTACTCTGAAACTGTATACTACTTTATTCTTTTCCATAAATTTTCAAATCTTAATTGCCATTGCTGTTCTGAGAACAGTAAGCAGCTAAACTGAAGCGGGAAATCATCAAAGGGCTGGGGCAATGGAGGCCTGAATAGGTCAGTGATGGTTAATGATTTGGTCTCAGAACAAGCTTCCCCCTGCCTGGCCATGAGGATTGGTATGAGCTCCAAACCAAAATATCATAGTACCTCCTTTCTCTGGGCACAATGATTGATCCAAATTAATCTCCCAATTTAGGAGGAGAAGTGGTCTTGCCTCCTGGGGTCATGGTACCAGAAGAACATGAGACTGGAGGGTTGCAGACAGACATCTTTGATCTTTTGGCAAAAGCCTGATTGCAATAAAATAGAATGAAGCCAAGCAGAGATGAGAGTGGGTTCTAATGGAGTGATATCCTGTTCTGTAACCCCCAAGGCCTTGGTTCCTGCAGACCTTTCTTCAACTCTGTATGTTATCTCGGCATCTTTTCCACCTGTAGGCACCAAAAACTCCCATTTACTATTCAAGATAGTTTAAGCTGTATTCCTATCATTTGGAACCAAGAGTCCTGCCTACACTTGAGCAGTAGCAGTGAGAACAGAGGAATGTAAAGGTAGACAGTGTACAGGTGGAGTATAGGTAGAATAGGTGGAACGGAGGCTGAAAGACAAACATGCTGTCTTTCATTCCTCCATTAATATGAAAAAGTTGTACGATAAATATTACAACATAGATTAAAGATATTTCACATTACAATTCAACAAATGTTTACTGAATATCTGCCTATTTACCGGGTAGGAGGACCCAAAATCTCTGGCTATGCCACTCAATAGAAACATTAATTTGTATAATATACTATAATTAAATAAAATTATTTCCACTAGCACTTTGCTTCACACTATCACATCACAACACAGGTGATGTGTATCATTCTTTTCCTCAAAGCATATTAAGAAATCTATTCTGATTTAACTTCACTTGTGACAGAAGTTATTTTGGTTGGGTTCCAGTCAATAATATCCTGAACTGGGGTCAATTCATCCAAAAACGGTATTACCGTCTCTGTAACATATTCTTGTTTTTACTTGCCCAACTCTTTAAAAATGTAAAAACCATTCTTAGCTAATGGGCTATACAAAAATAGTGTGTCCTGCAGGATGTAATTTGCCAACCCCTGCTCAAGAACATCCTACAAAACAAACTGACACATGTCCTACATGACTTGGCAATGTCCCATCTAATATTATGTGGAACCTGTTTGTAACTACCTGGGCTTAGAAATTAATCTTTTTCTTTTTACATAAAAAATTATTTTTTGGCACAGTTTTATTAATAAGCTCTAAATTTTCCAGGAATGCAACTAACACAGGTTGTATCAATACTTTGGTTTGGTCAGAACTTTACAAATAGGTTGCTGAGCATTTTGGAAAATCTCATTACCAGTGGCAATACCATTCATATTTTGATATCTGAACTACCAAAACAACACATCTATATATGTCTGCATTTACTGCTGCACATTCACAGTGATTCTACATATAGATGCAAGTATTTGATTAATTCATTACATGTTCTAATGCAGTAATGCTTCAACATTTACATTGTTAAATATATATTTTAAATTACTGTATTATTTTATTTTCCTTATAACTTTCCTTTATATTACATGTATGCCATCATATTATTAGAAATTATACATGTTAATTTTACTATATGTGAACTATAATTATACATGCATTTCATTTAAGGTTAATAAAGGAACTGTATGGTCAGACCACTCAAGATGGCTGTTCTCTTGCTCTCTGTACATCCCCTGCCTGACCAGTGCCTGCTTCACCTATACCCTACACTATGACTGACCTTCCTACAAACTTGCCCCAGACCCCAGCTAGTGACTGTTCTTATCAAAAGGGCGGTGAGGGGTGTGCCCCTCTGCTGGTTTCCCTGCTAACTAATGAGCCAACCTGATGTAACTCCCCCTATAATTGGCAATCTCCCCTTCCACCCAGGAGCGAAGCCTGCCACCATGTCCTGCCTGCTGTCTGTCACACGTGGTGGGGTGTTGCCCCAGGACCTTGCTGCAGATGTGTAAGCCCCCCCATCCATTAAACCACTGATGTCTCTGTCGCTGACTCTGAGCTCTTTCTTCGGTCTTGAAGCTGGGCAAGTGCAGGCCTTCTAGGCCTGCAGGGTGCAGCCCAACAGGGACACTGGAAAATATTTACTATAAAAAGGAAACCCTGGGTCTGATAGGTTTGAGAGCTACTGAGGATCAAGTCCAAACCCAACACAACAGGCCCTTCAAAATGTGAGCTGACTTATTATAAGCAGATAGGCTAGAGGGTCCTTGGAGAAAGAGAACCAAGAATGGCTCTCTTGACATAAGAGAACCCATTTAGGCCTAAGCCATTTTGTGATCTAAGCCTGGCTGCCATGCTTGCCCTTGAACAGATCTCAGTAATTAATGATCTTAAGGGAGGGAATGCAGAAACTAGGGAGGAGCAGTCAAGAAACAACAGTGCAGCCTTGGGGCAGGGTCCTCGTTCCTCAAGGGATATACATAATATATCTTTGAGTTCTGCAGGAACTAAGGCCCCCACCAGGTGGAGGATGGAATGAAGATGTTGATAGTCTAGACTTTAATCAACTAAAGCCTGGACTCTGCCAACCTTTGTCCCAATTCTATGCTGAATTCTCCTCTGCTCAAGCCCCTTCATGAATATACATGTACCCTTAGTTTAAAACTTCCCCAATTTTGCTGTTCAGGAAGACACTGCTTTGAGAAAGATCTCCAGTGTTCTCCTTACTTGCTGCAAGTAATAAATCCTTCCTTCTCTCAATCTCTGGCTTGGTTGTGGCTATTGGCTCAATTCTCACCACTCTTGGGCAAACCCAGTTTTCTGGTAACATTATCCTCCTATCTTATTTTACTCCCTGCCTCCCACACTTGCCACTCAAACAGCACTAACTTGTTCATAATGCCCCTGCTACCAATCCCAATATGCTAGCTGCTTCTTTCTGTGTGCCTCTGTTCATGCTATTCTAACTGCCTGAAATGTCCTTTCATCACCACCTTCACCGGATTAACTTCTATTCACCATTCAAGACTCAGTTCAAGCATGACTCCCCCAATATTCCTCCTCCCCTAGTAAGGTAAGAGTGCCTCTCTATTCCAAAAATGCCCTAATATCTCTATCATAGCACTTACCTCAATGTAATGAAGCTTTCTGTTTACAAGTCTATTTCACCCAACAGACTTTAATCTTTGACAGAGTCTAATTTATGTATCTCTGCAAATATAGGATCTAACACAACTTTTTGAATTTATGTTCTAAGAAGCACAACTGTATCAACAACTTTTTAAACCAAAAGTAATAAATGTTGCAGATTACGTCTAGAAGTATCTACAGTTACCAACTCCTTGCTCTACAAAATCTTACCATATATATCACAAACTATAAACTCCTAGATAAAGTAGAAAATAATCCCATGGTGTTGATATCTGTTTGCCTAATCTAGCCTTGCAAATTAGCAAGGGGCTCAGAGCTAAAGGATATTTAGGCTAGGAAATCAGGAGAAAGGAAGAATCTGATTGAAAGATAAAAATGCAAACCATCATATTAATGTTATTGACAATGTTGTGCTGCTAGAATATAATCATAGAACAACCCCACATGATGTGGCTGCTGGTGGGCAGCTTGCAGAAACCACTGGTCACCTAGTCTACACAGATCAGCAATATGCTAAAAATGTATTTGACTGAAATATGATGATCCAATTACAACTTTTAAATGTTAAAAATTAATAATTATCAGTTTGAAACTTAAATTTCAAATGAACAAAAAAAGTGAGGTAGTAGGAGACAGGAAAACAGAAGAGACGTAAAAACATGCCAAGTTGTTCTATTTCAGAGAAAAGAAACAGACTGATATGTATGCAGTTCCGATCAAAATCCTAGCAAGAGGGCTTCCCGGGCTTCCCTGGTGGCGCAGTGGTTGAGAATCTGCCTGCTAAGGCAAGGGACACGGGTTCGAGCCCTGGTCTCGCAAAATCCCACATGCCGCGGGGCAACTGAGCCCGTGAGCCACAACTACTGAGCCTGCGCGTCTGGAGCCTGTGCCCGGCAATGGGAGGGGCCGCGATAGTGAAAGGCCCGCGCATCGCGATGAAGAGTGGCCCCCGCTTGCCGCAACTAGAGGAAGCCCTCGCACGAAACAAAGACCCAACACAGCCAAAAATAAATAAATAAATAAAAGTAGCTATTAATAAAAAAATTTAAAAAAAAAAACCTAGCAAGATTTTTTGTAGGTATAGACAAAATTATTGTAAAATTTAAATGGAAAGGCAAAGGAAGTGGAGTAGATAAAACAATTTTGAATAAGAACAATAAAGTGGGAGGAATTGGTCTTCTGCATTTCAAGATTTAATTCACCGCTACAGTAATCAAGATTCTGTGATATCTGCAGACAGACAGATACATAGACCAATGGAATACACAGACCAATAAAAAACACAGAAACAGACCCCCACAAAATGGGCAACTCATCTTTGACAAAGGTGCAAAAGCAATTCAATGAAGGAAAGAAAGATAGCATTTTCAGCAAAAGGTGCTCAAGCAAGTAGATATCCATAGGTTAAAAAAGAGAACCTCAACCTTAGTCTCATAACATATAAAAGTAAATTTTAAGTGGTTCACGGGCTTAGATATAATGAAAAACTGTAAATCTCAGAAAGAAAAAGAAAGACAATCTTTGGGATCTAGGACTAATCAAAGCATTCTTAGACTTGACACCAAAAGCATGATCCATAAAAGCAAAAACTGTTAAATTCGACCTCATTAAAATTAACCTTCACCATGTGCAAAAAACCCTGTGAAGGGGATAAAGACATACTTCAAATTGGGAGAAAATATTTCAAGCCGCATATCTAACCAAGGACTAGTATCTAGAATATATAAAGAACTTTCAGGGACTTCCCTGGAGGTCCAGCGGTTAAGACTGCACACTTCCACTGCAGCGGGAGCGAGTTCCATCCCTGGTCGGGGAACTCTTTAAGATCCCGCATGCCACACGGTGCGGCCAAAAGAAAAAACAAAAAAGAACTTTCAAAGTGTGATATTAAAAAATAAACAATCCCATTAGAAACTGGATAAAACATATGAGAGACATTTCACCAGAGCAGATATTCAGATGGTAAATAAGTACAATGAAAAATGCTAAACATCATTAGCCACCAGAGAAATGCAAATTAAAACCACAATGAGATGTCACTATACACTTATCAGAATGGCTAAAATGTAAAAATAGTGACAAGACAGGATACAGAGACTCTGGATCACTCATACATTGTTGGTGGGAATGTAAAATGGCACACCCACACTGCAAAACATTTTGGCAATTTATTATAAAACTAAACATGCAACTTCCATATGACCCAGCAATAGCATTCCTGGGCATTTATCCCAGAGAAAGGAGAACTTACACCCATACAAAAAGCTATACACAAATGTTTATGGCAGCTTTATTTGTAATAGCCAAAAATTAGAAACAAACCAGACATCCTTCAACTGGTGAATGGTTAAATGAACTGTGGTATATCCATACCATGGACTATTTCTCTACAATAAAAAGGAAATGGGCCATTGATACTACAACTTGCATAAATTCTCAGAGAATTATGCTGAGTGAAAAAACCCAATCAGGAAAAGTTACACATTGTACTATTCCATTTATATCATATACTTGAAATGGCAAAATTACAGAAATGGAAGACAGATCAGTAGTTGCTAGCGACTAAGGAAGGGGTGGGGGCCCTTTGAGGAATATGTGGCTGCAGCTGCAGCTGACCTCGGGTCCACCCGCTCCTGCTCTTGACTCGCCACTGTTTGCTCTCACCCAGGAACGAGTCAGTCAGGGAGGTACATCACAACCATGGCTTTGAAAGATACCAGAAAGATACCCGTGGAACCAGAGGTGGCAATTTCACCAAATTAGAATCACCCTATCCAGTCACAACGTAGAACCTCTGGAGAAGGTTTGTGCAGACTTGATGAGAGGTGCAAAGGAAAAGAATCTTAAAATGAGAAGACCAGTTTGGAGGCCTACCAGGACTCTGAGAATCACTACAAGAAAAACTCCTTCTGCTGAAAGATTTGGTCTCTTTTTCAGATGAGGATATACAAGAAACTCATTGACTTGAACAGTCCTTCTGAGATTGTTAAGCAGATTACTTCCATCAGTATTTAGCCAGGAGTCGAGGCTGAATCACTACTGCAGATGCTTAAATCAACTATTTTAATTAATTGATTATCAGTTGTTTAAAGGGGGAAAAAAAAAAAGGAAGGAGCAAGGGTGGGTGGGAGGAAAGTAGATGTGGCTATAAAACTGCAACATGAGGGATTTTAGTGGTGATGGAAAGTTCTGTATCTTGACTGTACCAATGTTAATATAATGGTTGTGATATTATACTACAGTTTTGCAGTACGTTATCGTTAAGGGGAATCGATAAAAACTACAATGGTATCTCTTTGTATTATTTCTTATAGCTGCATGTGAATCTACAATTATCTCTAAATAAAAATCTTAATTAAAAAAAGAAACCTACATCAGGCCTATTTCTTGCTCTAAATATAAGTTCTTTAAGAGGGCAGAGACCTTGCCTCTCTTGTTTAATATTTAACCCCTGGAGCCTCGCACAGTGACTGGCATATAGTAGGTGATCAGCAAATATATACTGAATGAGTGAATAGTTGGATGAGCATGAAATCTGGAATCCCAAAAAAAAAAAAAACTAGTCCTGTACTCACTTGATTTTGGGAAAGTCTTTTAGTCTTGTTGTACCTCAACTTCCCCATTTATAATATGTAGATATAATATAGAATATGGTTATTTTAAAACTTGGCTCCAAAATTCTTTGACCCTTCTCCCACGAAGAGTTAAGGGTCTATGTCCCATTCCCTAGAATATGGGCTGTGTGAGTGTTTGATCATGGCAATTCCAACTATATGACATTCTGGAAAAGTCAAAACTATGGAGACAGTAAAAAGATCAGTGGTTGCCAGGAGTTCAGAGGGAGGAAGGGAGAGATGAATAGGTGGAACACAAGGGATTTTTCAGGCAGTGAAACAATTCTGTATAGTGTACAAAATCTGATACTAAATGGTGGACACACATAACTAAACATTTGTGTAGAAAGAATATACAAACAGAATGTACAAGACAAAGAGTGAATTCTAATGTAAACCGTGGATTTTAGTTAATAATGTAATCAACACAGGCTCCTCAACTGTAACAAATGTACCACACTAATGCAAGATGTTCATAATAGGGGAAATTGCTTGGGAGCAGAGAGCAAGGGAGTATATGTTAACTCTCTGCACTTTCCATTCAATTCTTCTGTAAACCAAAAACCGTTCTTAAAATAAAGTCTATATATAAAAAAAAAAACTAGTGATAGATACAAAAACATGCATAAATTTCAGATATTATGCTGAATTTTAAAAGTTAGATACATCGAGTATATACTGTATGATTCCATTTATGTTAGGTTCTAGAACAAGCAAAACTAATCTTTGATAACAGAAACTAGAAAAGTGGTTACCTGAGGCAGAGGTGGGGCTGACTGGGAAGAGGAATGAGGGAACTTTCTGTGGTGATGATAGGATGATAAGATGATGATAGAAGTGTGGATTACACAGGTATATATATTTCTCAAAAACTCAAACTGAATACTTAAGTACTATCATATAAATTATACTCAATTTTTTAAAAAGCAAAAAATAACTTCTTACAAAAAAGATACCATTTTTTAAAGTTACAAATTCAAATGAAATACTGAGATTTTGTAAAGTATATAACTGACAGAAGAGTAGTATGCAGAATAAAGAACTCCTTGAAATCAAAAAGACCTACCAGCTAAAAACTTGACCAAAAATATGAGCAGACTATTCATAGAAAGCGAAACTTAATAATAAATCAATCAATAAAAATATGCTCAACATTAATAATAAAGAAAATGTAAACTAATACCATTTCCCTTCCATTAAACTGGCAAAAAGTAAAATGCCGCACAATATTAAAAACTGTTTCTTCACTTCCTCACCAACAATTCTCATATACTGTTGTGGGAACAGAACATTTTTGAAGAGCAATTTTGCATTATCTGTCAAAATTTAAGATGTACGTATTCTAGAACTCAGCAACTCTTCTGCAATGGAAAAAACTTAGAGGAACTCTTAAACCTATGCACTGGGAGTCCTATGCAGGAATGGTTATTGCAACAACGTTGGTAATAGTAACAAATTAGAATCAACCCCAATGTCCGGAACAACAACAACAAAAATGGTTAGTGACATTCAAACCATGGACTAATACATAGTAAATGAATTAGAATTATATCTATCAACATGGATAAAGCACAAACACATAATGCCGAACAACAATAACAAAAAAGGCAACTGCACACAAATACATAAAGTATGATACTATTTATATGAAATTTTATAAGATAAAAAAATACTATAAATTTAAAATATGTATGTAGTAAAAATGTAAAATTATGCATGAGATTGATAAACACCTAATGCAGGCCAGAGCTTACTTCAAAGGACAAGGAGAATGAAATCTGAGAGGCATATAGGGGGCTCTAGTAGTATCTACAATTTTTTTTTAATGTTTTTAATAAAACTAACTTTAGAACAGATGTACAGAAAACTTGTGAAGATAGTACAGATTCAATATACCACACACTCAATTTCCTAGGCTATTAACATCTTACATAAGTAAAGTCACACTTGTGACAATTAGTGAATCAATACTGATAACATTATTATTAACCATAGTCTATATGCTATTCATATTTCCTTAGTTTTTACCTAATGTGCTTTTTATGTTCCAGGATCCCATCCAAGTTACACTACATTTAGTCAACATGTCTCCTTAAGCTTCCCTCGGCTATGACAGTTTCTCAAACTTTCCTTGTTTTTGATAACCTTGACAGTTTTGAGGAGTACTGGTCAGGTACTTTGTAGAATGTCCCTCAGTTTGAATATGCCTCATGTTTTTCTCATGGTTAGACTGGGGTTATAGGTTTTGGGAGAAAGACCAGAGGTGAATTGCCATTCTCATCATACCACATCAAGGGTACATGCTATCAACATGGCTTACCACTGTTAATGGAACCTAGCTGAGGTAGTGTTTTTCAGGTTTCTCCACTGTAAAATAACTCTTTTCTCCCCTTTTTCTATAATCTACTCTTTGGTGGGAAGTCACCATGAGCAGCCCACACTTAAAGAATAGGAAATTATGCTCCACCTCCTTGGAGGCAAAGTATCTATATAAATTATTTGGAATTCTTCTGTGTAGCTCAATAATGTTTTAAAATACCCAAAAAAGAAAGAAATAATAAAGATCAGAGCAGAAATAAATGAAATAGAGACTAAAACAAAACAAAACAAAAACAAAAAGATCAGTGAAACTAGGAGCTGGTTCTTTGAAAAGATATACAAAATTGATAAACCTTTAGCCAGACTCATCAGGAAAAAAAGAGGGCCTAAATAAATAAAATCAGAAATGAACAAGGAGAAGTTACAAAGGATGGTAAGAGATTACAACAAACAAGTATATACCAATAAAATGAACAACTTAGAAGAAATGGATAAAGTCCTAGAAATGTATAATCTCCCAAGACTGAATTAGGAAAAAATATAAAATATGTACAGACCAATTACCAGTAATGAAATTGAATCATTAATTAAAAAACAAAAACAAAACAAGCAAAAAAACTCCCAATAAACAAAAGTCTAGGACCAGAAGCCTTCATAGGTGAAATCTACTAAACATTTAAAGAAGAGTTAATGCCTATCCTCAAACTATTCCAAAATAGATTGAAGAGGAAGGAATGCTTCTGAACTCATTCTCTGAGGCCAGCATTATCCTGATACAAAACCAGACAAAGACACTGCAAAAAAAAGAAAATTACAGGCCAGTAACACTGATAAACATAGATGCAAAAATTCTCAACAAATCAAATTCAACAATACATTTAAAGGATCATACGTCATGATCAAGTGGGATTTATCCCAGGAATGCAAGTACGGTTCAAATCCGAAAATCAATTCATGTGATACACCACATTAACAAACTGGAGAATAAAAATTCTATGATCATCTCAATAGATGCATAAAAAGCTTTTGACAAAATTCAACATCCATTTATGATAAAAACTCTCAACAAAGTGGGTACAGAGGGAACATACCTCAACATAATAAAAGTCACATGTGACAAACCTGCAGCCAACATCATACTCAACGGTGAAAAGCTGAAAGCATTTCCTCTAAGATCAGCAACAAGACAAGGATGCCCACTCTCGTCACTGTTATTCAACATAGTATTGGAAGTCCCAGCCACAGAAGTCAAACAAGAAAAAAAAATAAAAGGAATCCAAATTAGAAGGTAAGAAGTAAAACTGTCACTGTTTGCAGATGATATACCATATATAGAAAATCCTAAAGATACCACCAAAAAACTATTAGAACTAATAACTTAATTCAGTAAGTTGCAGGATACAAAATTAGCATACAGAAATCTGTTGCATTTCTATACACTAACAGAGAACTATCAGAAGAGAAATTTTTAAAATAATATCATTTACAGAAGAATAAGACACCTAGGAACAAATCTAACTAAGGAAGTAAAAGACCTGTACTCGAAAAACTATGACACTAATGAAAGAAACCAAAGACGACACAGACAAGTGGAAAGATATACAGTGCTCACAAGTTGGAAGAATTAACATTGCTAAAATGACCATATTACCCAAGGCAATTTAAGATGCAATGCAATACCTACCAAAATACCAACAGCAGGGACTTCCCTGGTGGCGCAGTGGTTAAGAATCTGCCTGACAATGCAAGGGACACGGGTTCGAGCCCTGGTCTGGGAAGATCCCACATGCCGTGGCGCAGCTAAGCCCATGCGCCACAACTACTGAGCCTGCGCTCTAGAGCCCGTGTGCCACAACTACTGAGCCCACGCACCACAACTACTGAAGTCCGCACGCTCTAGAGCCCATGCTCCGCAGCAAGAGAAGCCACCGCAATAAGCCCGCGCACCACAATGAAGAGTAGCCCCCGCTCGCCGCAACTAGAGAAAGCCTGTGAGCAGCAACAAAGACCCAACATAGCCCAAAAAAAAAAAAAAAATACCAACAGTATTTTTCACAGAACTAGAACAAATAATTCTAAAATTTGTTCTAAAAGGCCACCTACTGAGTGGGAGAAGGTGTTTTCAAACAATATATCTGGTAAGCAGTTAATATCCAAAATATACAAAGAATTCATACAACTCAATATCAAAAAAAAAATTTTTTTAAATGGGCAGAAGACCTAAACAGACATTTTTCCAAAGATATACAGATGGCCAACAGACACATGAAAAGATGCTCAACATCACTAATCATCAGGGAAATGCAAATCAAAGCCACAATAAGATATCACCTCACAGCTGTCAGAATGGCTATTATCAAAAGTCAACGAATAATAAACGTTGGCAAGGACATGGAGAAAAGGGAACCCTCATGCACTGTTGGTGGGAATATAAATGAGTGCAGCCGCTATGGAAAACAGTATGGAGATTCCTCAAAAAATTAAAAATAGAACTACCATACAAGAATCAATAATCTCTCTAATTTTATTCCATATCAAAAGAGGAAAGCAAACTTGCTAGTCTAATATAATAAATATAAATTAATGTGAAAAATCTTGGTTCTTATGACCAAGAAGAATAAATACTGGGGACATAATTTCAACAACCCAAAAGTACTATTTCTTAAAAGTGTATCAAATATAAGTGATAACTCAATGCAATCTAATAACTTGTAGCTCTTTTTAATCAACTCGATAAAATATTGTCAAAGATAAATAATAAACTTCTAGGATAAGTATCTTATTGACTCAAATATAAGATGACCTTGAATTTAGGTAATTCTATTTTTCCAAGAAAGAAACAAAGTTTAATTGTAAGAAATATTCTTTATCATGGTCAGTATTGCTAGTAACTCATATATATAATTTTAAAAAAAAAAGCAGAAAATTCTCATTCACAAATAATATACTTACCATCAATCTCATCCTGCTTGGAAATAACTGTCTTTTTCTAGTTATATTATATGTGGGGTGTTTAATATTGTAAGAAAAAGATATTGCTGGAATATTCCAAGGCAGTTGTTTGAATGGATAGCTATTTCTTTAGTGAGTAAGTTATATCCAAGAAGAAAGAATGATTAGGAATTAAGCAAGATAATGCATGAGATATAAATATTTGCTTCTCCAACTCCTTAATGGGAACAGTAACTAAGAATTTCAGAAAGTTATTCACTCCCCTAATTTCCATTAAGTAAGTGAACTGGAACACATCATGCAGATTTAAATTCGTCATTTCTGAAAAAAACAGACTGACAAGCATAGGAGGCTAACCAAGAACTAACAATAGTTCAACCCCCATAGAAACTACTCATGGTAACCAAAAACAAATCTTTACTTGTCAACAGTTCTGTGAAGGTTCCAAGAATATGTTATGCCATAATGTGCACACATTCCCTTAGTTAAGCCTATAAACTACAGAATGCTACCAGCTGTCAACACAAAGAAATTAAGACCTTGAGAAAGCAAAAGCAATTTGCCTCTAGTGACTATTAATATTAGCTTGTTAGTAAAGGGTAATAAAGAGAATGTTTTTTCTTCTTATTTCACCAGAATATTTTCTGACAAAAATATATATTTACACAATTAAAGATCAAATACCAGGTCAAAAGATCTTAGTTGCATTTCTATAGCCTCTTGGAATAAAAAAAATCATATGATGAGCTAAAGCAAGTGAAACTGTCCAAAAAATGGTTTAGGTAAACTAGTGTTTTCTAATGCTCTTAAAAGTTTTCTTTTTCTTTTTTTTTAAATTTGTATTTATTTATTTTATTTATTTGGTTGCACCAGGTCTTAGTTGTGGCAGGCGGGCTCCTTAGTTGTGGCATGCGAACTCTCAGTTGCAGCATGCATGTGGGATCTAGTTCCCTGGCCAGGGATAAAACCCGGGCCCCCTGCACTGGGAGCGTGGAGTCTTATCCATTGCCCCACCAAGGAAGTCCTCAGTTTTCTTGTTTTAAAAAAACTAAATATTTCCCTTGAAATTGCTTATGATATTATTTTAAGTAGAACATAGTCCAAAACATAAGCAGAAATAGTCCAAAAGAAAAGCAACTCAGTTTTTGTGTTTTTGTTGTTGTTGTTGTTGTTGTTGTTTTAATTTATTTGGCTGCGCCGGGTCTTACTTGCCGCACACGGGATCTTCGTTGCAGCGTGTGTGCAGGATCTTCGTTGCGGCATGCATGTGGGATCTAGTTCCCTAACCAGGGATCGAATCCAGTCCCCCTGCATTGGAAGCACAGAGTCCTAACCACTGGACCACCTGGGAAGTCCCACAACTCAGTTTTGTCTTTTATTTACCTTCAGTAAATTCGTAAAATCTGGTTTACTGTACTTACAGTTAGAAAATGGTTGTGCTGTTTGAAACATTTCTCTGGGCTTTAGTTTCCCTGAAATTAAATGAAGGGAATTTGCTAAATGGTGTCTATGTACTCTGCCCCCAGTATTAACATTCCATGTTGCCGTATCTATACATTGAGCTACACAAAATTGCTAGTATGCAACTGTTTTTGACTTACAAAAATGGTAATTTGAAGTGGTTCAACCTTGCTAAATTTCCAAAGCTTTATTCCCTCCTATAAACTATCTTTGGCATAACTCAGCTTTTGTATTCTTTTTTTTTTTTTTTGAAGTATAGTTGATTTACAATATTGCTTTAGTTTCAGGTTACAGCAAAGCGATTTGGTTATACATATATATGTATATATCTGCATTTTTTTCACTTCTCATTATAGGTTATTACAAGATATTGAATATAGTTCCCTGTGCTATACAGTAAATCCTTGTTGTTTATCTATTTTATATAATAGGTAGTGTGAGCTTTTGTATTCTTAGAGTAGACCAAAATGATGAAAGCTGGCTCTCAATTGCCTTTCAGGATTGAATGTACTTTATTAGAAAATTTTTGTAAGGCCTATTTTATCCCTGAAGAAAAAGTAGATAATCTGATATGGAAACCCTCCTATGTTACTACTTCACAATTCAGTTTTGAATATTTGCAGAATTTGTTCTGGCCCACTCAGTTTTGACTCCACTTGTTATCACCATATAATCTTCATCACCGAGTTTCAACCACCTTCCTATCAGGCCCTGTCCTAAGCTCTCAAAAAAGATGAATAACATGAACATGACTTTGAAGGGCATACAATCTGGTGTGTAACCAAAAGCACAATGCAGCATCCTTGGCTTTCCTCATTTGCCAGGAAATCTAGAGCAGTACTACCCAAAGTACAGTCTGCAGACCAATGCCAGTCTACAAGTCCACTATGAGGTGGCTGTAGAGACTGAGAGTAAACCTTCAGAAACTTTTGTGGCAATGTGACAGTATTTTTGTGTTGATTATTCTAACAAAATAATTGAACCTTATATTTTTTTGTATTTTTGGTGAGAGACTGAAAATTCTAAAAACACAACACACACACACATACACTACAAATCTGGTCCTCAACAGACATCATTTAAGAAGCACTGGTGTTGAGGAGTCTATTGTTTTTGCAATTTAGGTCAGCTGTATTTTAAAGTAAAAACACTCACTCATCTCATATCAGACTGCAACAACTAATAGCTAATTGGTCCCATTTCCACTATAATAAAAATCCTGGCTACATTTAAACAGGGGGAAAAAAGGTTACCAAGAAGAAAATAAGGTGCTGGCTATGGACAACTTGGAAAGATTAAAGTCAAAGCTAAAAATAAGAAAAGAGAAAAATGCTATTACTTTTCACTGGGGAGAAAGGAAAATATTTCAAGTTGACAGCAAATTTTATAAATCACTGTTGTCTATGCCTGGTCCTTCTTACAGGAAAAAAAAAAAAGCTATAATCATTTGAACTTCTCAACTTACACAATTCAGAATTGAAAATTACCAATAGAAGGAAACTTCAGCAAAAAGAAGAGCTACGGAGTGGATAGGAGAATTCATGCCTCTCATATCTGTGTAATTAGTCCTGTTTCTTGCCACCTGTGATAAAATAATAAAGTCTCTGTTTATCTGATGTCTCCATGCCTGGGAAGTTACTGGAGCCTTTGTAAACAAAATACAACCATGTTTCATTTGGCACAGGTAAACACAGAAGTGCAATCAAATCATATTTCAAAGGCAAATTCACATTTCCCATTACTAGATTTAATACACAACTGACTAGCGTGTCTGTTGAGTACTACTGCCATATTCTGCATGCTAATTTAACAAATTTACACATTAAAAAAGAAACTAATTTGGTTTTATAAGACAAAAATTTGGCCAATGACGGACTCGCCTAGAGTACCTCTGGACACATTCCAAAGTTCAGTGACTTACATAACTGCTATGTAACAGTCACTATGTCAGGAACTTTCCAGTTTCCTGGCTGCTTTAACATCCAATTAAGGGCAGACAGGTGAAAAGTTAACCAAGCCCAAAATCTGGTGATAGAAAGCTAGGTGGGAGTGAGAAAAAATAAAAGTATACACTCTAACAGAGTGATGAATCTGGTTAAATATATTCATATCAGGTAGCAGCACACCAGTGAAAACTGAAGCTTGAACATCAACAATTTAAAAACAGCCTCTAAAAAAAATAATAAATAAATAAATAAATAAATAAAAACAGCCTCAAGCAATTGGGAAGTCTTTGGTATACAGCAATTAGTCATTGTGCTCTAACAAATTTTTTTTTTTTAAGTGTAAAGGTTTTTTTTTTTTAATTATGTGTTAACACAAAGTTATTTAAGTCAATAAATTTTTAAGGAATTTCACATGTTCTGATTCTTTCCACTGCCAATCACCTTAGTTCCTCCAAACTCATAATCTTCAAGATAAAATAGCCCTTTCAAAAAGTAGTTATCATATAAGTCAGCCCACAATTCTTTTAGTTAGGCTTCTTTGATCTCCAATGAAATATGGACACACTTCAAAATTCCCCACCTGTAATCTTTGGGATCCAATTTCCTCAAGCGATTTACTTTAGGACCATGTTTAGGGTCAGGAGATGGATCTGCCTGGTTCTGAATTTGACACCCTCTAAAAATGTATTAGGTTCAAATCATATTCACTCCTAAGCCATCACACCCTAGAACAGCACAGATCATTGGGATATGCCAATACCTAAGATAAAAAGTTTGTTAGGTTTTTCATAGTTTACTTGACATGTGCTCTAACAAATTTTAATCATGTGTTCTAGGAGGTATGCTTAGCTAGTAAGCATACCTACCCAACTTCCCAGAATTTTCAGGGCAGCTTCATGGAACTTGTTTCCTTAAGGATATCAAACCTTGATACTTCAATAAAGGTAAATACTTATTTACCCTTTTGTATGTTTGAAAATTCTTAGAAAAGTTTTTTTTAAGGCAAAAAAAATAAAATACTGAGGGAAAGAAAGGCAAAGGAGTCTCATGTGAGAAGGGTAGCTGAACTTTGAAGCTCCAACTCCTGTCCTTGAGATTTATCGTGGCCTTAAAGATAACTCAACCCCTTGCAGCAGCCATTTTTTTCACATTTAGTAACTACTCCGGTGGATTTTTAAACATCTATCCCTAACTCAGATTACACTTGTTTTTTCAAGATCTTTCTTAGTCATTTATAAGATTTCACATACTTTAGTCAGCATTGGTCAGTTGATCACCAAATATTTATTAAGTGTTCACAAAGCTCAACACCATGTTGAAATACCTGCTCACACTATGTTTACAGTTTAGTAGGGAGACTACTGATCATATCTATAATTTTCTCTATTGAAGTAGTTTCGGCTCTGGTTTTTGAAATAGTCCACTTGGTAGCTAGGCCTAGAAGATAAATCACACTGCTAATCCAGACAGTCTTCTCCATTAAATAAGATATGTAATTTATCAGAAATTGTCATCTTGAAATTATAGAAATTAAACATAGTTCAGCACATTTTACATGAAATTTTATTTCCATGTTTATGCTTCCATATTAATAAAAACCTGACCACAGTAATTTTAGAATTTTTAATTATATTCATCTACAGCAAAATAAATACACCTGCTATTCTAAATATTCACAAAACATTTATTTATATTTCAAACACTCTAAAGTCAACTAGCTAAAAAAAATAAAATTCAGGTAATAATAGGTACAGAAAAACCACTCAATCTCTCAATTGTTTATCACAAACACAAAACTGAAAAATATAACAAAGAAAATGGCAGAAATAATAGAAAATAGTAAGAAACGAGTGTTTGGACTTCTGGGTATATAGATTTCTCTGGTACAGCTAAGAAGCAATTCCCACTGTAGAACTCCAGAAAGACAAAGATATGGAAAGCACTAGGTACTTCTGAGTCAAAGAGAAGTTGGAAACCAAAGAACTGGTTGAAAATCTGCTTACTTAACCCAACTACCACCCCATCACTTCCCCTGGTGAAAGACTGTGGGTTTCCATTCTACAGAGTAAACTAGAGGGCTCTGGACTCAAGGACTCGAGGCACAGCTCAAGGTATGGGATTCATTCTGAAAACTGGAAGATAACTCATTCTGAAAACTGGGAGATAAAGTGTAGGTCTACTTACTGAATGATGGGCTACCTAGTCCCCTTCCACCATCGACCCTGCAATGCAACTGGGACATGAATGACCCAGAGTTGAGCCAGTCTTCATAAGTTAGGGCAAAATCCTTCACAAAGAGGATACCACCTCAGAAACCAGCCATGGAGCTGAGGGATTCCAAGCCACCCATACTTATGACCAAGTGGCTATAAATTTGGGGTTCCAACTACCCCCTTAAGCTCAATAATTTAGCAGAACAAGCTGCAAAACTCAGAAAAACACTATACTTACAATTACAGTATTATTATAGCAAAAAAGTACATAAATCAGGATCAGCCAAAATAAGATATGCATAGGGCAAAGTCTGAGAGGGTCCTGAATGCAAAGTTTCCATGTCCCTTCCCCAGAGAGTCAGGATGCATCACCCTCCTGGCACATCAATGCATAACAATACACAGAGTATTGTTTGCCAGAAAAACACACCCAGGGTAAAAATTCCAGTTTTTATTGGGGTTTCATTACATAGGCATGACTTTTTTTGTTTGTTTGTTTGTTTTGCTACTGAGTTGTATAAATGCTTTGTATATTTTGGATATTAGCCCCTTATCAGAAATATGATTTGCAATTATTTCCTCCCATTCAGTAGGTTGCATTTTCATTTTGTTGATGGTTTCCTTTGCTGTGCAGAAGTATTTTACTTTAATGTAGTCCCACTTACTTATTTTTGCTTTTGTTGCTTTTGCTTTTGGTGTCAGATTCAAAATATTATGGCCAAGACCTATGTCAAGGGGCTTACCGCTTATGTTTTCTTCTAGGACTTTTATGGTTTCAGGTCTTATGTTCAAGTCTTTAATCCATTTTGAGTTAATTTTTGTGTATGGTGTAAGATAGTGATCCAGTTTCCTTCTTTTGCATCTGGCTGTCCAATTTTCCCAATACCATTTATGGAAGAAACTGTACTTTCCCCATTGTATATTCTAGCCTCCTTTGTGGTAAATTAATTGATCATATATGTTTGGGTTTATTTCTGGACTCTCTATTCTGTTCCATTAATCTATGTGTCTGTTTTTATGCCAAAACCATACTGTTTTAATTACTATAGCTTTGTAATATAGTTTAAATTAATCAGGGAGTGTGATGCCTCCAGCTTTGTTGTTCTTTCTCAAGACTGCTTTGGCTACTCAGGGTCTTTTGTGGTTCCATACAAATTTTAGGATTGTTGACTCTATTTCTGTGAAAAATACCATTGGAATTTTGATAGGGATTGCATTGAATATGTAGATGTAGGTAGTATGGACATTTTAACCATATTAATTCTTCCAATCAATAGTATAGGTTATCTTTCCACTTAATTGTCTTCTTCTATTGCTTTCATTAATGTCTTGTAGTTTTTCAATACACAGGTCTTTCATCTCTGTCAGATGGATGATAAGCCTTTTAGATTATATGTGTGGGGACATATGTTACTAATACAGGTATTCCAGAAATTGTTTGAAGATCATAGAATTTGTCAATATCCTTGCTGTCTAATTATTATCTTAAAAAATAAATTTTTCTTTTTTTGGCTGCATCGGGTCTTAGTTGTGGCATGCGGGGTCTTTGTTGAGGCATGCAGGATCTTTTGCTGCAGCATGAGCTCTTTGTTGTGGCACACGGGCTTCTCTCTAGTTGTGGCATGTGGGTTTTCTCTCTCTAGTTGTGGCATGTGGGCACCAGGGCACATGGGCTCTGTAGTTGTGGTGGGCAAGGTCCAGAGCGCAGGGGCCCTGGAGTTTGCGGCACGCAGGCTATCTCGTTGAGCCGCGAGAGCTCAGTAATTGTGGCACACGGGCTTAACTGCCCCGTGGCATGTGGGATCTTAGTTCCCTGATCAGGGATCGAACCTGCATCCCCTGCATTGGAAGGCAATTCTTCCCACTGGACCACCAGGGAAGTCCCTATCTTAAATTGTT
Source organism: Balaenoptera ricei (assembly GCF_028023285.1). Classification (NCBI taxonomy): domain Eukaryota; kingdom Metazoa; phylum Chordata; class Mammalia; order Artiodactyla; family Balaenopteridae; genus Balaenoptera; species Balaenoptera ricei. The sequence goes on from NC_082651.1 coordinate 50,131,857, forward strand.
GTGTCACAGAAATAACTAAGTTTTCTTATTAAAAGTGCATCAGATCTTTAACCATGGCCATTTTTAAAAGTCTTTTGTCGTTTTTAGACACTTACTATTTAACTCTGATACATTTGCAAAAGTACTTCATCTTCAGAAAGATTCATGGAAAGGACTGACAAGTACTCTAGAATACAGGTTTTGATAACTTTAAAATCATACCACTGAAATGGATAAGAACTTCCAGAACTCTAATGGAAAAACAGGACTCATGCAGAATAAGAATTAGTAACATGGGATTTAGTGAACTGATGAGAATGATTATATTTTATGACTTTTTGTTTGAAACACTGCTGGTTCTTTAATGTTTTGAGTTAAACAAACAGGTGCTTGGAAGAAATCTAAATAATTTCATTCTTAAAGAAAAATCAAATAGTTCCCTGACCTTGCAAAATATATTTGAACTAAAATTTTTGAAAGCCATCTTTTCCCATCCATTTCACTATGAAATAAAAATTTCAGATGCAAATTTTTACTTGGGGAAAGATATAAACATGCATCTTCCCTCAACGAAAAACTATGCATTTCTTTCACATAAAAATTATAAGGAAATAATCTTGACGTGCTAATTTTTTTTTAAATTAATTAATTAATTAATTTATTTTTAGCTGTGTTGGGTCTTCGTTTCTGTGCGAGGGCTTTCTCTAGTTGCGGCAAGCGGGAGCCACTCTTCATCGCGGTGTGCGGGCCTCTCACTATCGCGGCCTCTCTTTTTTTTTTTTTTTTTTTTTTTTTATCGCGGCCTCTCTTGTTGCAGAGCACAGGCTCCAGACGCGCAGGCTCAGTAGTTGTGGCACACGGGCTTAGCTGTTCCGCGGCATGTGGGATTTTCCCAGACCAGGGCTCGAACCCGTGTCCCCTGCATTGGCAGGCAGATTCTCAACCACTGCGCCACCAGGGAAGCCCTGAGGTGCTAAGTTTTAAAGCACCTGAAAAATTATTCTACCTATTATATGTGACCTTAAAACCAAGTTATCTGACACAGATCAGTGGAACAAAATTGAGAGTTCAAAAATAAACTGTTATATTCATGGTCAATTGATTTTCAACAAAGGTGAAAAGGCAATTCAATGCAAAAAGGATAGTCTTTTCAACAAATGGGGCTGGGATAACTGTGCACCCACATGCATAAAGTTTAATTTAGACTGTGCTCCTTAAGCTTTCATTATCACATTCCTAAGAAGTGCCTCTAGACATTTTAAACTCAATTGTGCCCTACCCTCAAAAAATTTTAATGCCACAAATATCCTGTTTATCTGTTTATGTACTATAGATCTCTGCTTTATACGTAAAAAATTGGTTCATTCTTAAAGAACCAATTCTCTCCTCCATTGAGAATGTATGAGAACATTAACTCACAAATACACAAAAATTAACTCACAACGGATCATATACAAAAATGTAAAACCTAAAATTATAAAACTTCTCAGAAAAAAACAGAAGAGAACATCTTTGAGAACTTTTGATTATGCAAACAGCTCTTTAATACAACAGCAAAAGTATAACCCATAAAGAAACAAATTCATAAGCTGGTCTTTATCCAAATCAAATACTTTTGTAGTTCAAAAGACAATTAAATAACAAGCCACAGACTGGGAGAAAATACTTGCCAATCATATTTCTTATAACAAACTTGTATCCAGAATATATTTTTTTAAAGTTCTTATAACTCACTAATAACACAAAATGACTGAATTTTAAAATGGGCAAAAGATTTAAATAGACATGTCACTTCTGCAGCTTTTGGGGTGGATATCTCTTGGATCCATGCCTAAGCCATAAAAAGGCGTATGGTTTGAGTCACATTTTGAATTAGCATATTCTCTGAAGCTGGGTTAGGGTCCCAGGCTTATTTTTTTAAGGTACACCTTGGGCTGGAAGTTATTCCTGGCTTTGGTTTCAAGGCCTCTCTGTTCTTTGCTTCGAAGCCTCTGTTTTCTCAGGCTGCAAGTTCTTCTTGGATTTTTTTTTCAAGGCCTCTCTGTTCTCCCTACTTGATCCTGCTCCTGTCATGGGAACTTAGTCAACTGAAATCCTCCTTCTCAAACTCCTGCTGACTATATGCTCTGCCACTATGGCACTAACTCTACTTTCTCCCTTGTTGACATGATTTTACTAAGAATAATTTAGAACTTTCAAGGCTCCTTTGGAAAAACTTAACGATTTCCCAAGCTGGCTCCTCTAAGGCTTCCCCACTGCACTCCAGCCTCTCAACTTCTTACAGTCACTGGAATTCCAGACCCCTGCCGACTCCCTCTAAGGACTCAAGGAACACACAAAAGCAACCACTTAGATAAAAAGGTCCAATCACATAAGTTAGTTCGCATGTCTGGAGTACACTGTCACGTGCGTGCATCCTCTACAAGTGGTTGTGTTTTTGTGTACTTTACTGTACAGTACTGTATAGAGTACAGTAGTAGAGTAAAGACAGTAGTACCTTTATTTCAAGCCCAGGGTGTCCGGAAGCAAGTGTAAAAGCAGCAGTGATGTAGCTGGTACTGCTAAGTAGCGCCAAGCAATAATGAGGGAAACAAAAGTGAAAATAATTGAGAGAGTGGAGCGACAAGAAGAAGAAGAAGTAACTAAAGAACTGAAGAGATTCACGACGCAGGATATAGCATGGGGATTTGCTTTATTTGAGGAGGCACTGTTAGTTTTTGAGGCACAGGACCCGAACGTAGAATGGTACACGAAGGTTGCACCAGCAGTTCAGAATGCAATCCACTGCTATCATGTCATCTATGATGAGAAAAAAAGAGCTACTACCCAGACATCACTGGATCATTTTTTCAAGAGGGTAGATAGAATTGAATCCAGCAAGGAACCAGAACCTGTGCCATCAACGTCAGGCATGAGTGAAACTGCAGCTTGCCCTCCGTCTCTTATTGTTGACGATCCTTCAGCTCTACCATCTCCCAACTCCTCTCCCTCCTCCAGTCAGTAACTCTTCTTCCCTGTTCACTCAATGCCAGCCCTTGTATGCCAGCTGTTGTACTGTACTACTGTACTTTTCAAGGTACTGTACTATAAGATAAAAAATGTTTATTTTTTGTTTGTTCTTTACGTATTATTTGTGCAAAAAGTATTATACACCTCTTACATTACAGTACTATATAGCCGATTGTGTCAGTCGGGTACCTAGGCTAACTTTGTTGGACTTAACGAACAAATTGGACTTACGAACGTGCTCTCGGAACGGAACTTGTTCATATGTAGGGGACTTACTGTAAATATTCCTAAAATTCTCAGAAATATAGGAACTAACCAAAATATTTTTCAAGTTCACGTGATTTGAAAATAATGTGATTTGGTAAATAACAAAACTTTAGTATTGTTGGTTTAATGAAACAGGAAGGTCCTCAAACTTGTCAGCATTAAGTTTAATGCAGACATACATTTTATTCTACTTGGACTTACTAGTCAAATAAGCTAATATTATATTTACTAGATGCTTAAGATTATAAAACTTGCAGGTTTGATTTTAATCAAATCGAATCATTATTCTGACAAACTTAATTTCAACAATAATTGTGTTTTAAAATGTGACTGTTTTGAAGTACTTTCCAAAATCTTTTTGGTAACTTGAACCTTCAAGTTATACTATGTTAAATAATAGATATTTATTGAATATGTGGGTCATTCCTAAATAAAACACTGAAACATTATTACTGAATATAAGTTTAAGTGCATATAGTTTTGTTTTCTTATTCTTATAAAGAGACTAAAGATATTTAGGTCTGTTAATAAACATGTTTTTGTCACACTGAGAAGGTATACTATGAAGAAGCATATATGTCTAGAAGTTATGAGATAATATATTCATCAAATGTGCTAATCTGCTACAAAATGCTAGTACATGACAGGCAATTCTGTTGTCTACTAACTAGTTTTCTCTATAAAGGTTACTAATGGTTAAAAATTATCATCATTTTGGAGAATGAAAACCATATGATTATCTCAGTAGATGCAGAAAACGCTTTTGACAAAATTCAATACCCATTTATGATAAAAACTCTCCAGAAAGTGGGCATAGAGGGAACCTACTTCAACATAATAAAGGCAATATATGACAAACTCACAGCAAACATCATTCTCATTGGTGACGAAACTGAAAGCATTTCCTCTAAGATCAGGAACAAGACAAGGATGTCCACTCTCACCACTATGATTCAACATAGCTTTGGAAGTCCTAGCCACGGCAATCAGAGAAAAAAAAGAAAGAAAAGGAATACAAATTGGAAAATAAGAAGTAAAATATCACTGTTTGCAGATGACATGATACTATACATAGAGAATCCTAAAGATGCCACCAGAAAACTACTAGAGCTAATTACTGAATTTGGTAAAGTTGCAGGATACAAAATTAGTGCACAGAAATCTCTTGCATTCTTATACACTAATGACGAAAAATCTGAAAGAGAAATTAAGGAAACACTCCCATTTACCATTGCAACAAAAAGAATAAAATACCTAGGAATAAACCTACCTAGGGAGACAAAAGACATGTATGCAGAAAACTATAAGACACTGATGAAAGAAATTAAAGATGCTACAAACAGATGGAGAGATATACCATGTTCTCGGATTGGAAGAATCAATATTGTGAAAATGACTATACTACCCACAGCAATCTACAGATTCAATACAATCCCTATCCAATTACCAACGGCATTTTTTACAGAACTAGAACAAAAAATCTTAAAATTTGTATGGAGACACAAAAGACCCCAAATAGCCAAAGCAGTCTTGAGGGAAAAAAATGGACCAGGAGGAATCAGACTCCCTGACTTCATACTATAATACAAAGCTACAGTAATCAAGACAATATGGTACTGGCACAAAAGCAGAAATATAGATCAATGCAACAGGATACAAAGCCCAGAGATAAACCCACGTACCTATGGTCAACTAATCTATGACAAAGGAGGCAAGAATATACAATGGAGAAAAGACAGTCTCTTCAATAAGTGGTGCTGGGAAAACTGGACAGCTACATGTAAAAGAATGAAATTAGAACACATCCTAACACCATACACAAAAATAAACTCAAAATGGCTTAGAGACCTAAATGTAAGACCGGACACTATAAAACTCTTCGAGGAAAACATAGGAAGAACACTCTTTGACATAAATCACAGGAAGATCTTTTTTGATCCACCTCCTAGAGTAATGGAAATAAAAACAAAAATAAACAAATGGGACCTAATGAAACTTAAAAGCTTTTGCACAGCAAAGGAAACCATAAACAAGATGAAAAGACAACCCTCAGAATGGGAGAAAATATTTGCAGATGAATCAATGGACAAAGGATTAATCTCCAAAATATATAAACAGCTCATGCAGCTCAATATTAAAAAAACAAACAACCCAATCCAAAAATGGGCAGAAGACCGAAATAGACATTTCTCCAAAGAAGACATATACAGATGGCCAAGAAGCACATGAAAAGATGCTCAACATCACTAATTATTAGAGAAATGCAAATCAAGACTACAATGAGGTATCACCTCACACCAGTTAGAATGGGCATCATCAGAAAATCTACAAACAACAAATGCTGGAGAGAGTGTGGAGAAGAGGGAACCCTCTTGCACTGTTGGTGGGAATGTAAATTGATACAGCCACTATAGAGAACAGTATGGAGGTTCCTTAAAAAACAAAAAATAGAATTACCATATGACCCAGCAATCCCACTACTGGGCATATAACCAGAGAAAACCATAATTCAAAAAGACACATGCACCCCAATGTTCATTGCAGCACTATTTACAATAGCCAGGTCATGGAAGCAACCTAAATGCCCACAGACAGATGAATGTATAGAGAAGATGTGGTACCTATATACAATGGAATATTACTCAGCCATAAAAAGGAACGAAATTGGGTCATTTGTAGAGACGTGGATGAATCTAGAGACTGTCATACAGAGTGAAGTAAGTCAGAAAGAGAAAAACAGATATTGTATATTAACGCATATACATGGAACCTAGAAAAATGGTACAGATCAACCAGTTGGCAGGGCAGAAATTGAGACACAGATGTAGAAAACAAACGTATGGACACCAAGGGGGGAAAGCAGTGGGGAGGTGGGGGTGGTGCTGTGATGAACTGGGAGATTGGGATTGATATATATACACTAATATTCATAAAATGGATAACTAATAAGAACGTGCTGTGTAAGAAAATAAATAAAATAAAATTCAAAAAAAAAAACTATCATTTTCAGACTTCCCTGGTGGTTCAGGGTCAAGGATCTGCCTTTCAACACAGGGGACATGGGTTCAATCCCTGGTCGGGGAACTAAGATCCCAAATGCCACGGATCAACTAAGCCTGCATGCTCTAGAGCCTGTGTGACACAACTAGAGAGCCCACGTGCTGCAACTATGAGCCCGCGCACACTAGAGCCTGCGCGCCACAACTAGAAAGAAGCCCGCATGCCGCGATGAAGAGCCTGTGCACCACAACTAGAGAGCACACACACTGCAACTACTGAGCCCACGCACTCTAGAGCCCACGCGCCACATCTAGAGAGAAGCCCACATGCCACAACTAAAAATCCTGCATGCCGCAAAGAAGATCCTGCGTGCTGCAACTAAGACCCAACGCAGCCAAATGAATAAATAAATAAAAGTTTTTTAAATTATCATTTTATATGTAACCAAAACTACTAGAAACATATAAGGGTTAAGGGAAACATCTCTGTATGAAAAGTATTCAAGGAAGGTAGGATATGTTTTTATTGAGGGGGAAAAGAAAAAAAAGAGTAATTTTGTCCTAAAGTAGTTGTTTGGAGGTCGTTTAAAGATTGTTCCAGAGAAAGAGGAAAGTGAAAGGACAAAAAGGTGAATTGATATAGAAAGTTGTAAAGGGTCCGTGGGGAAAACAAAGAGTGAGAGAAATTTATCTCATGTGGTGAAGGTAGTTAAGATTGAATGGATTTATTATAAGGTTTTAAAATGAGCTCTATTTATTTATTTAAATTAATTTATTTATTTTTGGCTGTGTTGGGTCTTCGTTGCAGTGCGCAGGCTTCTCATTGCAGTGGCTTCCCTTGTTGCGGCATGCAGGCTCTAGGTGCATGGGCTTCAGTAGCTGCAGCTCGCGGGCTCAGTAGTTGTGGCTCGTGGGCTCTAGAGCACAGGCTCAGTAGTTGTGGCACATGGGCTTAGTTGCTCCGCGGCATGTGGGATCTTCCTGGACCAGGGGTTGAACCCGTGTCCCCTGCATAGGCAGGCAGATTCTTAACCACTGTGCTACCAAGGAAGTCCTAAAATGAGCTTTAATATCAATAGTGTACACATGCAACTAGAACTAGGTTCTTTTCTCTCTTAAAAGAACAAAGATTATTGGACTACTGGTCTGCTCTTAAGAGGCTGTAATAGATTTTTCTTTACCTTTCAAGTAATCCACCTAAGAAAACAAAAATTCTGTGTCCATTGGAATAATTTCTGGTGCTTTACCATGTCTTTATTTAAGAGAACTGAGTCTTCCTTTTTTAAAAAGTGACCTGTGATCTATTTAATCAAGTGTTCAAACCTTTTGACATTTTGACAACTTTTGATATTTTGCCTTCCCCAAATGAAATCCTAAATAAAATCTTGATCTTGAAAATCTCAAAGGATCTGTTCTTTCATCTTTTAAAAAGAGAGATGTTTGAGGTAATTAAGTTTATTTGACACGTTAAACTGCATGGGAAACACTGTCAAATAAGAAGTGATGCTTAACCTTCCCTAGATTATATTTGTATGAGTAAATGTTATTAATATAAGTACTTCAGAAATTATTGGGTTGGCCAGAAGGTTCGTTTGGGTTCTTCCATAATATGTTATGGAAAAACCCGAATGAACTTTTTGGCAACCCAATATACACAGTTCCTAGAAATTTGTCAATGCCCCTGAAGTCTTTGATATATCCTGATACAATGTTATGAATCATAATTCCAGTTATTATCTTAAAATGTGTTATGTCACAGAAACCAAATTTCTCATCAACTGTATTATTTTTATAATGAACTCTCATCAGATCTTTAACCACGGCCATTTTAAGTATTTTGTCATTCACAAATAGTTATTGTCTTATTCTCATGCTTTCTTGAAAGCTCTTACAATCAGCTACAAACCAGAATGCTTCATCTTCAACAAAGGCACTGTTTTAGAGACCCATAGAGAGGACTATGACAAGTAATCTGAGATACAAGCTTCTGATGGCATTGCTTAAATAACTTCAAGGTCATACCACTGGACTGAGCAAGGAGTCCAGAACTCTAGGGAAGAGGCTGATGGATTCATAAAATTGATAACCCAAGATCAAGCAGAAAGAGAATTAACTACATGTGACCAAATCAACTGATGAAGAATAATTATTTTAATAGTTTTTTTCTTTGTTTGGAACATTGCTCATTGCTGGTTCTTTAATGTTCTATTTTCTGGAGATAACGTACCCGCTTTCTCTCTTCTCTTAAGCTATCTATAACTCAAACAACTTCGTAGATTATACCTTTGCAAACAAAAATAAAACATATATCTTTTTCTCCCTGCCTGAACCCTCTAGATTTTGGAAACTCTTATTTCATACTCTTATTTTCATGGCAATACAGTTATTCTCATAAGTTCTCTTTGTATCAGGACACAATTGGAAACATTGGTTATATTATCAAGGCTTGGACTGAAATGCCGCATCTGAGAATGATGTGCATAGAATTAGATACGACCAGACAGTTTTAAGAAACTATGTGGTTGATATAAAGAGCCAGTGTTTACAAAGCCCTCTTGGAAGTTAGCCTGGAACTTAACTTACAGGTTACCAGCCTTACAGGTGACTAAGGAAGGTCACTGGTGGCAAGCTCAGGAACTTTAAGACAGTTAGGGGACCTCAAGAAGAGAGGAATTCACCCAAACTGATAGATTACTGCAGGTGAAGTCTGGTGGTGAGTTCTTGGCTTGGCTTTCTGGCCTCAAGAGAGTTTTAAGTCCAGCAAAGAAAAATTGAAAAGGTCTACGTGGTCAGTTATCATTCTTGCTGCCTTTATGTAAGTAATTAGGCCAAATTTAATTATATTAGATTTATTTTATAAATAAGGATAATCTTACTTTGCTATCATTGATCAAAATGGGGGTGACTGTACAGAGAAATTTTAAGATTGCATAGAGAAATTTTTTTCAATAGAAAACTACAACCCAGGACTTCCCTGGTGGCACAGCGGTTAAGAATCTGCCTGCCAATGCAGAGGACACAGGTTCGATCCCTGGTCTGGGAAGATCCCACATGCCACGGAGCAACTAAGCCCGTGTGCCACAACTACTGAGCCTGTGCTCTAGAGCCCACAAGCCACAACTACTGAGCTCAAGAGCCACAACTACTGAAGCCCGCACGACTAGAGCCCGTGCTCCACCACAAGAGAAGCCACTACAATGAGAAGCCCATGCACCACAACGAAAGAGTAGCCCCCGCTCGCCACAACTAGAGAAAGCCCACGTGCAGCAACGAAGACCCAACACAGCCAAAAATAAATAAACACATAAAATTTATTTTAAAAGCCCATTAGAACATTCCATACCTTCCCACTGAAGCCCTAAACTGACCACCACCACCCTTGTTAAATTTGATATATAAACCTTTTATCACTGACTATTGAGCACTTACTCATGTATACCATGCAAGCCTAAATAAACTTTGTCTTTTCTCCTCTTAATCTGTCTGCTGTCACAATCTATAGGCACCAACCACTGGACCCAAGTTGGAAAAGTTTTCTTTCAACAACATCAAGCAATGAAACAGGAACAAAATTTAAAAATAAAAGCAATGAAACAGAAAAGATATTCTTAATACAGTCTAGTTAATAAAAATAACCTCAACACTCTGAAGACAACGAACACCCTGGAGAGTAATATGCGGCTCTAGTGGGCTCTTCACTAATTTATAAAGCCTAACTGACAAACCAGTGAATGCTTCACTACCCTAGCCATTTGTCATCCATTTTGTTTACTTCTCAATTTCATATCTTTAGCCTTCTCCTTTAACTGAAAATTTCAATCCACAACATGAACTTGTAAAGCCTTTTAAAAGAGAAAAACAGATTTTATTTACGATCTTATTCTTTCATGCTGATAGCCCAGAAGGGCAGAGCCTGAGGCAAAACTCATTTAGGGTGTGTGGTATGGGCATCCCCCAATACTCTCTTCATAAAGCATCACTCCCATGGTCCCTCCAGGGCAGCTTTCCCAGCTGTCCCACCTAGGGGATAAGCCTACTAATAAATAAAACTTATTTTTCATTCTCTGCTTCCTTCCACGTGCCACACGCACGCACACACACACACACACACACACACACACACACACATCTCAAATCCATTTTGTTTTTACATGTAGTTGCTGATGTTTAAACAGGACTTAGGTATTTTAGCATTATACCGAAAAAGAAAAATGAACATTTGTTCCCTTGTTTTTCTTTGCTCCTTAGACGTAGTGCCAATCTCTGCAAAGTTTATGGTGAACTAAGGACTGAAAAGAGGGAGCAGAGAACATAAAGCCAATAGGTCTTTTATTTGTCTGTCTCACTTGTGCTCCATGCATGGAATATAGCTGCCTGTTTTACTATTAAGGGTCTGTAAAACATGGGTGGTATCTGAATCTCCTGGCCATTCAGACAACTGAAATAACAGCAAGGAAATGCCAGGAATAAGAGTACTGTTTTATAGAAATCCACTTGTGGCCTTCATATACATTTTATCCAAAGACCTTTCCAGATGTAGACATTACTGTCAGAGAAGAATTAAAGATGTCGGCAGAGAAAGAAAGAGAAATTTGTAGCCAATTTGAAAAAGAGGACAAGGCCTCCAAAGTTGGCAGGGTTTGCTGAAAGGGTGGTTTTAATTCCCATCAATGTCAAATTCCCAAAGTTAAATAGTAAGAGAAACACACAGGTTGCCTGGAGTTTCTATATATAATGGATAAAAGAAAATTTTAAATCATCAACAAATGGAGAAAGGTGCTTTCTGTTAAAGGGATGATTTGTTTTATTTATAATCTACTAAACTTGAACTTGAAAATAACAACATAATCAAATGTGATTATTCACACTGAAATCTAGGGCTTTATTCCAGGAAAATGAAGAGGCTAATTTTGGGGATCCAGACATGTAGTCTGCCTCTGGAACTCTACCAGTAGACCCCAAGATATTGACATAGAACAGAAAGAAGACAAAAAGAGGGGTATCTGACAAAACAAAGACCCCAAAGCTATGAGTATTTCACTTATCTACATTACAAATTAAAATGTTTAGTTATTCATTTATCAAGTGCTTGAGTACCCCTGCTGTTCAAGCCAGAGAGCTTGATGATAAAGACCACGGGGTCTTTCAAGGGTCTTAGACACAACTGGGATAGAAATCCTGCAGTGTTCAGCTACATCCCCATATGCCAAGTTCCTTTGGCACATATCTTCCCAAAATTTTAATTTCCCAGGTTGCCTTTCCTAACTTAAGCTAACAATGCTTTTCACCAAGCCTTCTGGAATTTATCCAGTTGTTGATAAAGTCTCCTACACCCTTAGCATACTTGAAACTTCTTTCTTCTCCAAAGAACCCCAAAGACACACACCCCCTCAACTCTCTCTGCCCCAATTAAAGCAACAAACCAATTATTAACTTTGTAGATAACTTAAGTCTCCAGGTAACACCTCTTAGAAAGAAGTGTCTTGAATGATGGATACGAATATTTTGGTCAATGAAGAGGTGAGCTCAACCATAAGGTGACAAAAAAAAAAAAAGCTTTCTCTTAGAAGTCCACTTAGATTGTTCTCTGAGAGACTGACCAGTTCCGAATGCCAGGACAAAAGAGAAACGTCTGTATAGCATCAATGCTGAATCCTAGTCACTCTCCAAATTCTGCCATGTAAAGAGGACTGTCCTGGGAGTTGGCTGGTTTCCTCTATAACTCCTATTTTTCTTGAACTCCAATAGCAGTCACCTGGAATTTCAATAACATGTAGTCACGCTTATATAGATAAGGTGGTATCTGTGAAAAAGCCAATACATGACAAATTCCTTTTCCAAAACTGAAAATTTTAGTTAGCGCTTTAGGATATTGAAAAAAGATATTAAAAAGCTGCATATGACTTAGCTTCTTACAAGACTGTCATCATTGTGTCTAAAAGCTTATTCCACTGCAGATGGACATGGCTCTCAAAGACAAATAACTAAAACCTAACTTCATAAAGAGGAAAGTCTTACTTGTACATTACTTATGCAAATGCTTATGTTTAATTTAAAAAACACTAACTTTGTAACTGGTCTCTTCTTTCAGCTGTGGAGGACCCTTGTAATATATTCTGTATCCACTGGATCTAAATACAAATCCCTGAAGTAAATGACTTTCCTAAAGGAGTGAAGAGAATTAATACTTTACCACATAGCAGGATTTTAATATAATAATAGCTATAATTATTAAATACAAACCATATGCCAAGCACTATTTAGGAGTTTTACAAATAGTATAACATATATTATATTACTAACTCTAGCTGAATTATAAATATTTTTCTTATTCTGTATATGAAGAAACTGAGGCTCAGAAAGATTAAGCAACTCACCCAACTTAACTAGTAAACTGTACTGGGAATTTTAACTAAAGTCTTTCTGCCTCCTAAATCCTATTATTTCCAGAGTAATAAACTGTCTCCTAAAATGCATAAACTCACTAAAATGGTCCAAACCTCATTTTCAGTAACCAACAGAATGATTTCTTCTTTTAAGCAGGAAGATGGGAATTGCTGACATTTCTTTGTACTTATTGTTCCCCAAATATCCCAGGATCTTTTACATCTCAATGTTCTGGCTCAAGGTGCTTCTGGTTGTGATATACTCTACAACCCCTATCTTTTCTCCAACTCTTTTAGAACACAGTGCAGGAAACTAGTGGTTTCCTCCTGTTTATCTACATAGTACCATTTTTATATCTGTTATGGGTGATTAAAACTACAGATTAAGGAGTCAAAATAAACTGTGTTCAGTACTAACTCTTTCCACTTCCCTAAGTAAGATCTTGGGCAAGTTAGTCATCCACTCTAAGCCTCAATTTTGTCATTTCTGTTATAGAGGTAAGATTATCTCCCCTGCTGGATGGTAGTGAGGATTAAATGAGGAACTCGGAACAAAATATCCTATGTATCCTCTATAGCACACTTTTCCAGGTTATCAGATTCTAGTCCAGTTAAATGACTTGGAGCTACTTAGCAACTCTTCATAAGTGGTATACTACTGATAGATATGTAAATCATGTCCTGTCAAATAGTAATTTAATTGACATCCCCCCTCCTGTGGGGAAAAATCTAGTTTTGCCTAGTCTCAATTTACAATTCATACCATGTCTTTACATCACATTAATTTGTGCTGCTTTGATTTTTCCTTTGAATGGGTTGTATCTGCCTGGCTGTCTCACATAATATGAGTAAAATTAATTCTTTAATGTGTGTTCATTTTTGTTTCTGTAGGAGGGTAACAATTTGACTTTTTTGGAAAATTACATTTTAACAGTACTATCATCATCATTATCACAACAACTCCCAATCTTGATCTTTTCTAAACTCCATATTCCTTATATTCAAGCCCACTAGAATATTCACTTGAATGTCCCAATAAATGGTTTTCTTTACTTAGAAAACTTGTTCCTCCTTATAGTAAGTAGCCAGTCTCCAAGATGACCCGCAATGATCCTGTCTCTCCAGACTTTTTTGAAGAGTCTAGGGTGGCTGTTTTGCAAGATTATTCATTAGAGTAGGTTTATGTTTTTTGGGCAGAAATATCATATATGAGGCAGAGATGTCAATTTGTCTATTGACGATGCTGAGTTTGATCATTTGATTAAGGTGGTGTCCATGATTGACTCTCAATGCTTCTGTTGCTGGGCGTTCTCATCCACCAAAGCTACCTAGCATCTATTTCTCCACCTCTAACTATATTTATCCCAAATCTTTTCTAGCCTCTCCAGACTCCAAATCCTCCTTCCTACTCCTCAGTCTCTGCAGGGAATCTATGTCCTACTTCATTACTAAAATCCAAAAATGACTCCCTCAACCTCATCTCTACTTCTGATTTTCCTTACAGATATAACAACCAAATGCAATGTTGTGGTCTATGATCAGATCCTGGTTTGAATAAACCAGCAATAAAAGACATTTCTGGGGGCAATTAGGGGACCATTGAATATTAAGGAATTATTGTTACTTGTGTTGGTCATATAATCATATTGTGTTATGTAGTTTAGAGACACACACTAAAGTTAAAGTGAAATATCATGGCATATACTTTAAAGTACTCCAGAAAAGAAAAAAAAAAGGAAAGAAAATATAAAAAAATATTAACAATTGATAAATTAGGTGAAGGGTTACTATTCTCTACTCTTCTTACGTTTGAACATTTTCATAATAACTCAAAGTTTTGTTTCTATCTTTAAAAAAAACTGAAGCACAGATTAAGTGACTGGCTCAAGATCACAAGCCGTAAATGGGATTTAATCAACTAGGATTCTAACCCAGTCAAGGCTCCAAGTCTGGGCCCTCAGCTTCTTGTGCTACACTGCCTCTTGTTCCATGGATCACAGTTTGTGAGCCACTAGTACTTGGGGTGGAGGAAAAAAGAAGATAGAGGCACAGCAGAGATTAACAAATTAATATATGTAAAGCACTTAAAACAGTGCCTGGCATATAGTAAGAACTATGTAAGTGTTAACTATTATAGACCACCTGTTCCACAGAAAACTATTACGGTTGCTATGGTGTGGGGGGTCGGGGAGAAGAGCTTCCATGGACTGAATAAGTTTGAGAAACCCTAAGTCAAAGAAAGTCAAACATGTTTCTCTGTGCAGAATGTCTTTGTGTCTTTAATATGTTAACACCCATTTCCAAGAAAGAAATCTAGTATGTGGCATTTTCCAATTCTAATTGATCACTAAATGTTTTTTTTTTCTACCAAAAAAATAACCTGAGGGACTGATATTCTGTGGGACAAGCTTTAGGATTCCCTGATTTACATGAAGAAATCAGGTTCTCCATAATAAGGCAACATTTTGTTTCAATGGTTAGAGAAAAAGAATCAAATGATAAATCCATAACATTTTCCTGGACAAACACAATGCTCACTTTCAAATGTTTGTTATCAGTATGCCTAACAAACAGTCTTTCTGAAGTTTGCTAACATGTATGACTACTGGCTCCATCTATGTCCCTCTCCAAGGTTGAGTATCATGAGATCTCATGTCGTCTACCTGAGATTCAAGTCTTCTCTTTTCTACCTGTGCACCATGAGAACTCTCCTCCCTGCTGATAAGTCAGTCCACTCCCCTCCCCACACAAAACAGGTCTCTTATAAAAAAGAAAAATATAATTTTGATGTACTAAGAAAATGAGATGGCAATCCTCACCATCTAACTGGTGAGCACTCCCCTCCTTACTTCCTGCAATGCAGTTCTTATAAAAGCAAAATCTTTATTTTAAATTTTGAATCTTTTTCTCTTACAACATGACTTAGCACATAAGTGATATATAATTTGTTATATATTTTGTTTGCTGTTGATATAATTTGTTTCCAAGTCTTATTTTTGCTTTGTTTGAAGAAAAACATAATCAAGGAGAACATTTGTCAAATTTCAAAGGAACCTAACAGAATACATGTAAGAGTGGAATTTAAGAATTTTAAGGTGAGAAGTCATTTAGCAATCTGAATTACCGACCCATGGGTATGGTATTTTAGGTATTTTAAGAATCATTAATGTTTTAAATATACAAAGTCATTAAAATCCGTGGTAGCCCACATTCTACTTCTTATCAAATTGCCATATTTATGGAATATAATCAAACATACAGAAAAAAATGACCAAGTTTAAGAAAAGATTTTATAAATGTGTACCTAACAAAAACAAATGTCACAAAGACGTAACAAAAGGCCTGGATTATAACTAAAATCAACTCAAATATTAAATATTTAACACACATCCTGGAGCTGTTGGCATGCGGGTGGCCTGGCCGGGGCTCCGATTGTAGCTGTGTCAGCCTGTTATGATGCCGTCTCGTACCAACCTGGATACTGGAACCCCCAGTAGTAAAGTGAAATACTCAAGGCTCTCCAATACAGACGATGGCTACATTGACCTTCAGTTTAAGAAAAGCCCTCCTGGGCTTCCCTGGTGGCGCAGTGGTTAAGACTCCATCTGCCAATGCAGGGGACATGGGTTTGAGCCCTGGTCCGTGAAGATCCCACATGCCTTGGAGCAACTAAGCCCGTGCGCCCCAACTACTGAGCCTGCACTCTAGAGCCTGCGAGCCACAACTACTGAGCCTGAGTGCCACAACTACTGAAGCCCACGTGCCTAGAGCCCATGCTCCACAACAAGAAAAGGCCGGCAACAAAGAGGAGCCCCCGCTAGCCGCAACTAGAGAAAGCCCACGTGCAACAACAGAGACCCAACGCAGCCAAAAATAAAAATAAATAAAATAAATAAATTTATAAAGTTTCCTTCTAGCTCTTCTTTATATGCATATATGATTTGTGATTCTAGTTATAGTCAGAGTATAAATATATATTAAAGCAAAGTAAACATTTAGACACTTAAGACTCTTTGGCAACTGCAATTAGATTCTATTCTGATATATTGTCTGTCATGAAAGATATTTAATAACACTTTCACACAATCAAGCAGTCCCTAGAATTTTCAGAAATAAACCACCAAATCAAAAAGTAACAGCAATACACCCATTACAATGGACAAAATCCAGAACACTGACACACCAAATGCTGGCAAAGACGTGAAGTGATGTAAAATTTCAGTCACTGCTGTTAGAAATGCAAAATACTACAGCCTCTCTGAAAGACAGTTTGACAGTTTCTTACAATACCAAACATACTCCAAAACAAACAAACAAACAAAAGAAAACATACTTTTAACCATACGATCCAGCAACTGCACTCCTTGGTATTTACCCAAATGAGCTGAAAACTTATGTCCACACAGAAAACTGCACAAGGATATTTATAGTAGCTTTATTCATAATTGCCAAAACTTGGAAGCAACGAATATGTCCTTCAGCAGCTGAATGGATAAACTGTGGCACATCCACACAATGCAATATTATTCAATACAAAAAAGAAATGAGCTTTCAAGCCATGAAAAGACATGGAGGAAACTTAAATGAATATTACTAAGTGAAAGAAGCCAATCTGAAAAGGCTATGCACTCTATGATTCCAATTATAAGACATTCTAGAAAAGGCAAAACCATGGAGACAAAAATAAATAAATAAAATTTAAAAACAGTGGTTGCCAAGGAGAAGAGGCAGGGAGAGATGAACAAGTGAGCCCTAATGTAAACTATGGTCTCTGGGTGATAATGATGTGCCAGTGTAGGTTCATCTATTGTAACAAATGTACCGTTCTGGAGGGGATATGGAGAATAGAGGAGGCTGTGCCTATGTGGGAGCAGGAAGTATATGAGAAATCTCTGTACTTTCTGCTGTAAACTTAAAACTGTTCTAAAAAATTAAGTCTATTTACATTTTTTAAAAAGTAACAGTACTGGGGCTTCCCTGGTGGCGCAGTGGTTGAGAATCTGCCTGCCAATGCAGGGGACATGGGTTCGAGCCCTGGTCTGGGAAGATCCCACATGCCGCGGAGCAACTGAGCCCGTGAGCCACAACTACTGAGCCTGAGCGTCTGGAGCCTCTGCTCCGCAACAAGAGAGGCCGTGATAGTGAGAGGCCCGCGCACCGCGATGAAGAGTGGCCCCCACTCGCCGCAACTGGAGAAAGCCCTCACACAGAAACGAAGACCCAACACAGCCAAAAATAAACATAATAAATAAATAATAAATAAAAAATTAAAAAAAAAAAGTAACAGTACTGTGTTTCAGTGATCTTAGCTACTATAAAGAAAATTAAATGCACGTTTTCATATCAGGAGACATACGTGGTCAAAAGAAAAATTTTAGTCTCTTTTTTTTTGGCTGCATTGGGTCTTTGTTGCTGCACATGGGCTTTTTTTTCCTCTAGTTGCAGCGAGCGGGGGCTACTCTTCGTTGTGGTGCGCGGGCTTCTCATTGCAGTGGCTTCTCTTGTCGCGGAGCACAGGCCCTAGGTGCGTGGGCTTCAGTAGTTGTGGCTCTCGGGTTCTAGAGCGCAGGCTCAGTAGTTGTGGCGCATGGGCTTAGTTGCGCCGCAGGATGTGGGAACTTCCCAGACCAGTGCTCGAACCCGTGACCCCTGCATTGGCAGGCGGATTCTTAACCACTGAGCCACCAGGGAAGTCCCTTAGTCTTGTTTTTTAAGGGGAACGGAAGACAGAGTTGTTTCACCAGAGCAGACACTGTTACCTACTTCTTTAGTCAAAAGATAAGAACAAGCCAGTATCGCCACTCAAACAGGCTCCCGTTCTGTTTACTGCTTGCTCTCCCTGTGCAAAAAACAACTTGGATTTGGTAGACTTCAGAATGAGGACATTCCACAGGTTTTGATTATGTGAATCTGAAAATGTCAAATTCATTAGCTAAAAGATTCTGATGGCTATTAATTTCTCAAGAAGCAGTTTATACATAAACTAAACAGTAAGCATGAAGATTAATTTCCTCTTCAAACATGAATAACAATTTATGTCTCCCTTAAATTCATATGTTGAAGCCCTAACCTCCAATGCGATGATCTGCAGATGGGGCCTTTGGGAGGTAATTAAGGTTAGATGAGGTGATGAGGGTAGGGCCCTCACAATGAAATTAGTGCCTTTATAAGACAAGACACCAGAGTTTATCCTCTCTCTCCCTGCATGCATGCACAAAGAACAGGTTATGTGAGCACACAGTTAAATGGCAGTGCCTATAAGCCAAAAGAGGACTCAGAATGAAACCTACCTTGCTGGCACCTTGATCTTAGACTTCCCAGGCTCCAGAACTGTGAGAAATAAATTTCTATTGTTTAAGTCTACCAGTTTATGGTATTTTGTTATGGCAGCCAAAGCAGGCTAAGACATAGTGGAAACTAAAAGCAATTCTAATGGCTTGCCCCAATTAGAGCCTGATCCAAACCAATGACTCAGGCCCAATACTTCTAGATTTATACCCATTAATTTTTTTTTTAATTCTTTAATTTATTTTTGGCTGTGTTGGGTCTTCATTGCTGCGTGTGGACTTTTTTCTCTAGCTGCAGCAAGTGGGGGTTACTCTTCATTGTGGTGCGCGGGCTTCTCATTGTGGTGGCTTCTCTTGTTGTGGAGCACTGGCTCTAGGCATGTGGGCTTCAGTAGTTGTGGTACACGGACTCAGTAGTTGTGGCTCTCGGGCTCTAGGGCACAGGCTCAGTAGTTGTGGCGCACAGGCTTAGTTGCTCCACGGCATGTGGGTTCTTCCCGGACCAGGGCTCAAACCCGTGTCTCCTGCATTGGCAGGCAGATTCTTAACCACTGCGCCACCAGGGAAGTCCCCCCATTAATTTTTTAAGTAAGTTTACTATCAATGAATACAAATTCACAATAGGAGAGAAAATAAAAGCAATAGGTAGTATACTATGGGAATCAAAATTCAGTATTTCATACTGTGGAAAAATCTTTAAAATTCAGGATCCATCTCCCATCTTGTGGATCATACAGCTTACTTTGCTTCCTTCTGCTGCACTCATGTGACCATTTTGTTGTTTAGTGAAAGTCTGAGCTGAGTAAGTAGCAACAGAATGTTGTGAAATTCAAACAGATTAAATTTGATCCTTCTAAACAACTTTAATGATGAAAATGAAGTCTTATCATTTGGTGGGTCGGGTGTTTTAAACTAGTAAACTTCAGGCTCCGTGTGAAATTCACAGTGTCTTACACGATTCATATTCTCCCCAGTACTTAGCAGGATACTTTGCACATAGTTAAATGAATATAGGAATGAACGAAAGAAAAATGTCTACCACCATACTTGTTTCATGACCTGATTAAAATAAACACTTCAATTCTGCATTACCTATCATCCAGTCTACCTACCTAGTCAGAGAAAATTAATGACTATGACTAACCTGATGGAGTGTTAAAAGGGTTTACAATTTAATAATGAAAAAATCTTGACAGATATTCTATGAAAAGTGGTGTTTTCTGTTTTCAAATCCACTAATCAAGCCAGCTTTCAAATCTTAATATTCTAAATGCCTGAAAGAACAGCCTAGTATCTGCTTCTGCAAAGATCTCTTGAGGCTAGATATCTTGGAAGCAGTTTGCTGCTTTCTATATTACCCTAGTCTAATTTCAGAACATTATATTAGGATTATATTAAATTACACTGTTACTCAACAAAAAGATCTACAATTTTAGTGATTCTGGAACAAATTAAGATGGTTACTTCAGAAATCATGCAAAGTCAATAGTGATTCTATGTATTTGATTCTAATCATTTTCCTCCAAACAGATGTTTACCCCCATCTTAACCTTCTCCTACATAGGTAATATACAATCTTTGGCCAGATGTCTATAAGGGATCTTTAAAAGTAATTATACTTAATAGTATCTCTGGAATTGCTCCACATTTGTTTATTTTAATCAAATTCAAGTTGCATAAAACTGCAAAAGGGGAAAAAATTAAATTTCACAAACTTTTGAAAGATAATAAAATAGCCACAAAGCTATAAAAAATAGGAGGGAAACAGAACCAAAAAAACAGACTAAGAATTTAAGATTCTGTCTTCAGGGCAAATCTTTAGAATACTTCCTGCATTGGCCCAGATTCCTCCAAAAAAATAATCCCATGTCATTGTTAAACACCAAAAATTACCAAGTTTTCTAATGTCATAATATGAAACATTATAAGCCAAGACCTGGTCATTTTCTGTATTAAATAAGGCTATAGGGATTTCTCTGGTGGCGCGGAGGATAAGATTCCACACTCCCAATGCAGGGGGCCCAGGTTCGATCCCTGGTCAGGGAACTAGTTACCACATGCATGCCGAAACTAAGAGTTCACATGCCACAGCTAAGGAGCCCGTGAGCTGCAACTAAGGAGCCCACCTGCCACAACAAAGACCTGGCAAAACCAAATAAATAAATAAATAAATAAATAAATAAATATTTTTTTAAAAGGCTATAAACCTAATTATTATCTCCTACATTTCTTCTTGTGCAGTCTGTTATTAAAGTGGTAACAAATATAATTTTCAAGTCCAAAACACTCTACAGAACACATTATAAGAAAAAAATTGTAAAGTTAAATAAGGGTTCAAAAAACACTAATTTTCCAGTTTGTACCTATATAATGAAGAAAACATAGTAAGTTAATACAAGAAACAAAGGAAGCAGTAGCACTGCCAATTTTGACTGCTTCTTAGATACCAAGATGAAAAAAATTCATGCAAAACAGGTAGGTAAACCAATGTTCACAGCAGCATTATTTATAATTGGCAAGGTATGGAAGTAACCTAAGTGCCCACCAACAGATGAATGGATAAAGAAGATGTGGTATATACATATGTGTGTGTGTCTACACACACACACACACACTGCAATACCACTCAGCCATAAAAAAGAATGAAATTTTGCCATTTACAGCAACACAGATGGACTTGGAGGGCATTATGCTAAGTGAAATAAGTCAGACAGAGAAAGTGCAATCTAAAAAATAGAACAAAATAGTGAATAAAACAAAAAAGAAGCAGATTCACAGATACAGAGAATAAACTAGTTGTTACCAGTGGTGTGGGGGAAAAGGGGCAAAATTAGGGTAGTGGGGAAAAAAAGGGGGTATTATGGGATTATATGAAATCGTATGTGAAACTTTTGAAAACTGTAAAGAGCTATAGAATTTAAAGAATCTTTCATTCAATAAAAGAAAAACAAAAAACAACGTGCATGCGCGCACGCGCACACACACACACACACACACACACACACACACACAAAAACCAGGTAGGTAAAGAAAGGTAAAGCAAACTCATCAATCACCCCTCCCCTCAAAATAAGGCTAGGTTGGTTTAATTCTAAGAAACAATGACCAATTGGATATATTTACGTAACATTTTAATGCTTCTATAAATGACTAAACTCAAGAATTTAACACATTTTAAACCATTACAAATGTTTATCTCGAGTATTATAATTAAAGATAGAAAATATATTTCTGAGTAAATCCAGGATTTTCTCTACTAAAAATCTTTTAGGCTTAGGATTCCCTCTATTCACTGGAGAAGCAAAGAGTGATTTGGATCTGTTGTTAAGTGGCTATTTATGCCACAAGGAGAGCACCTAATGTTCAGGGTGCCTCCAAATTACACTCTTTACAACTAGAAGTTCATGGTTACTAACTGGCTTTCATTCTGCCAAGTTACTTTTACCCAATAACTTACTCATCTTTTATGTTTTTCCCGTTTGGGGTAGGACTTCTGTCTCTGTCAGCAAGCGGAAAAAAAAAAATCCATGATGAGGTACAATGAAAGTTTCCTCCTATTAAACACTCCAAGCAAGACATTAGCCTCTAACTTCACGGAGAAAGAATTTTGCCCTTTCAAAAAGAACATTTTGTGGCCAGCTCAGGGATGTAAGTGTGGGAAAATCTCCAGAAGCAATTACAAAATTTAAAAAATACCCCTTCTTCCCTTTCTCTTGACAGACCATAAAGCCTTCTCTTGGGAAAGAGCACATGATTAGTATAGTATCCAACCCAAGTGCCTAAGTTAATATTTTTTTTTAAAAAAGTACTGTACAAGAAACAGAATTGTGGGACTTCCCTGGTGGTGCAGTGATTAAGAATCCACCTGCCAATGCATCAAACACAGGTTCGATCCCTGGTCCGGGAAGATCCCACGTGCCACAGAGTAACTAAGCCTGTGCGCAACAATTACTGAACCTCCACTCTAGAGCCCGTGAGCCACAACTACTGAGCCCGCGTGCCACATCTACTGAAACCCGCATGCTCTAGGGCCCGCGTGCCGCAACTACTGAGCCCACATGCTGCAACTACTGAAGCCTGCGTGCCTAAGCCTGTGCTTGCAACAAGAGAAGCCACCACAATGAGAAGCCTGTGCACCACAACAAAGAGTACCCCTTGCTCACTGCAACTAGAGAAAGCCCGCGCGCAGCAACAAAGACCAAATGCAGCCAAAAAAAAAAAAGAAAGAAAGAAACAGAATTGCTTAGAGGTCATCTTTTATTATAACCAGAGCCCCACTACCAGATGAAGTTCATAGGTCTGCAATAGGAGACAAAGTTCTGACCCTGTGGAAATACAAATGACTTAATAATAAAGGAAAAATAAGAACAAGAGGAAAGAGATTGGTACAGACCAGTGGAGTAGAAGGACGTGCACTCACTCCCTCTTGCGAGAGCACTGGAATCACAACTAACTGCTGAACAATCATCGACAGGAATACACTGGAACTCACCAAAAAAGATACCCCACATCCAAAGACAAAGGAGAAGCCGCAATGAGACGGTAGGAGGGGCGCAATCACAATAAGATCAAATCCCACAACTGATGGGTGGGTGACTCACAAACTGGAGAACACTTATACCACAGAAGTCCACCCACTGGAGTGAAGGTCTTGAGCCCCACATCAGGCTTCCCAACCTGGGGGTCCGGCAACAGGAGAAGGAATTCCTAGAGAGCCAGACTTTGAAGGCTACAGGGATTTGATTGCAGGACTTCGACAGGACTGGGGGAAACAGAGACTCCACTCTTGGAGGACACACACAAAGTAGTGTGTGCATTGGGACCTAGGGGAAGGAGCAGTGACCCCATAGGAGACTGAACCAGACCTACCTGCTAGTGTTGGAGGGTCACCTGCAGAGGCAGGGGGTGGCTGTGGCTCACTGTGGGGACAAGGACACTGGCAGCAGAAGTTCTGGTAAGTACTCCTTGGCATGAGCCCTCCCAGAGTCCGCCATTAGCCCCACCAAAGAGAAGCGTATGCTCCAGGGCTGGGTTGCCTCAGGCCAAACAACCAACAAGGAGCGAACCCAGCCCCACCCATCAGCAGACAAGTGGATAACAGTTTTACTGAGCTCTGCCCACCAGAGCAACACCCAGCTCTACCCACCACGAGTCCCTTCCATCAGGAAGCTTGCACAAGCCTCTTAGATAGCCTCATCCACTAGCGGACAGACAGTAGAAGCAAGAAAAACTACAATTCTGCAGCCTGTGGAAGGAAAACCACATTCACAGAAAGGCAGACAAAATGAAAAGGCAGAGGACTTTGTACCAGATGAAGGAACAAGATAAAACCCCAGAAAAGCAACTAGATGAAGTGGAAATAAGCAACTTTCCAGAAAAAGAATTCAGAAATAATGATAGTGAAGATGATCCAGGACCTCGGAGAAAGAATGGAGGCAAAGATCAAGATGCAAGACATGTTTAACAAAGACCTAGAAGAATTAAAGAACAAACAAACAGAGATGAACAATACAATAACTGAAATGAAAAATACACTAGAAGGAATCAATAGCAGAATGACTGAGGCAGAAGAACAGATAAGTGCCCTGGAAGACAGAATGGTGGAATTCACTGCTGTGGAACAGAATAAAGAAAAAAGAATGAAAAGAAATGAAGACAGCCTAAGAGACCTCTGGGACAACATTAAACACAACATTTGCCTTATAGGGGTCCCAGAAGGAGAAGAGAGAGAGAAAGGACCCGAGAAAATATTTGAAGAGATTATAGTCGAAAACTTCCCTAACATGGGAAAGGAAATAGCCACCCAAGTCCAGGAAGCACAGAGTCCCATACAGGATAAACCCAAGGAGAAACATGCTGAGACACACAATAATCAATTTGGAAAAAATTAAAGACAAAGAAAAATTACAGAAAGCAGCAAGGGAAAAACGACAAATAACATGGGAACTCCCATAAGGTTAACAGCTGATTTCTCAGCAGAAACTCTACAAGCCAGAAGGGAGTGGCAGGACATATTTAAATACCTTTTTTTTTTAAAAAAATATTTATTTATTTATTTATTTTTGGCTGTGTTGGGTCCTCATTTCTGTGTGAGGGCTCTCTCTAGTTGTGGCAAGCGGGGGCCACTCTTCATCGTGGTGCACGGGCCTCTCGTTGCAGAGCACAGGCTCCAGACGCGCAGGCTCAGTAGTTGTGGCTCACGGGCCTAGTTACTCCGCGACGTGTGGGATCTTCCCAGACCAGGGCTCGAACCTGTGTCCCCTGCATTAGCAGGCAGATTCTCAACCACTGCGCCTCCAGGGAAGCCCCAGGACATATTTAAAGTGATGAAAGGAAAGAACCTACAACCAAGATTACTCTACCCGGCAAGGATCTCATTCAGATTCGACGGAGAAATCAAAAGCTTTACAGACAAGAAAAAGCTAAAAGAATTCAGCACCACCAAACCAGCTCTACAACAAATGCTAAAGGAATTTCTCTAAGTAGGAAACACAAGAGAAGAAAAGGACCTACAAAAACAAATCCATAACAATTGAGAAAATGGTAACAGAAACATACATATCGATAATTACCTTACACATGAATGGATTAATTGCTCCAACCAAAAGACACAGGCTTGCTGAATGGATACAAAAACAAGACCCACATATATGCTGCCTACAAGAGACCCAGTTCAGACCTAGGGACACATACAGACTGACAAGTGAGGGGAGAGAAAAAGATATTCCATGCAAATGGAAATCAAAAGATAGCTGAAGTAGCAACACTCATATCAGATAAAATAGACTTTAAAATAAAGAATGTTACAAGAGACAAGGAAAGACACTACATAATGATGAAGGGATCAACCCAAGAAGAAGACATAACAATTATAAATATATAGGCACCCAACACAGGAGCACCTCTATACAAAAGGCAACTGCTAACAGCTATAAAAGAGGAAATCAACAGTAACACAGTAATAGTGGGGGACTTTAACACCTCACTTACACCAATGGCCAGATCATCCAAACAGAAAATTAATAAGGAAACACAAGCTTTAAATGACACAATAGACCAGATAGATTTAATTGATATTTATAGGACATTCCATCCAAAAACAGCAGATTACACTTCCTTCTCAAGTGCACACAGAACATTCTCCAGGACAGATCACATCTTGGGTCACAAATCAAGCCTCAGTAAATTTAAGAAAATTGAAATCATATCAAGCATCTTTTCCGACCAAAACACTATGAGATTAGAAATCAATTACAGGGGAAAAAATGTAAAAAGCACAAACACAAGGAGGCTAAACAATTCATTACTAAAAAACCAAGGGATCACTGAAGAAATCAAAGAGGAAATCAAAAAATACCTAGACAAAAATTACAACGAAAACACGATGATCCAAAAGCTATGAGATGCAGCAAAAGCAATTCTAAGAGGGAAGTTTATAGCAATATAAGCCTACCTCACTAAACAAGAAAAATCTCAAATAAACAGTCTAACCTTACACCTAAGCAACTAGAGAAAGAAAAACAAACAAAACCCAAAGTTAGTAGAAGGAAAGAAATCATAAAGATCAGAGCAGAAATAAAGGAAATAGAAATGAAGAAAACAATAGCATAAATCAATGAAATAAAAGCTGGTTCTTTGAGAAGATAAAATTGATAAACCTTTAACCAGACTCATCAAGAAAAAAAAGGGAGAGGACTCAAATCAATGAAGTTAGAAATGAAAAAGGAGAAATTACAACTGACACTGCAGAAATACAAAGGTTCATAAGAGACTACTATAAGCAACTCTATGCTAATAAAATGGACAACCTGGAAGAAATGGACAAATTCTTACAAAGGTATAACCTTCCAAGACTGAACCAGGAAGAAATAGAAAATATGAACAGACCAATCACAAGTAATGAAACTGAAACTGTGATTAAAAATCTTCCAATAAATAAAAGTCCAGGACCAGATGACTTCACAGGTGAATTCTATTCAAACATTTAGAGAAGACCTAACACCCATCCTTCTCAAACTCTTCCAAAAAACTGCAGAGGAAGGGACACTCCCAAACTCATTCTATGAGGCC
This sequence comes from Balaenoptera ricei, assembly GCF_028023285.1. Classification (NCBI taxonomy): domain Eukaryota; kingdom Metazoa; phylum Chordata; class Mammalia; order Artiodactyla; family Balaenopteridae; genus Balaenoptera; species Balaenoptera ricei. Next base: position 50,158,854 of record NC_082651.1, read on the forward strand.
ACCATCACCCTGATACCAAAACCAGACAGAGATACTACAAAAAAAGAAAATTACAGACCCATATCACTGATGAATATGGATGCAAAAATCCTCAACAAAATACTAGCAAACAGAATCCAACAACACATTAAAAGGATCATACACCATGATCAAATGGGATTTATCCCAGGGATGCAAGGATTCTTCAATATATGCAAATCAATCAATGTGATACACCATATTAACAAATTGAAGAATAAAAACCATATGATCATCTCAATAGATGCAGAAACAACTTTTGACAAAATTCAACACCCATTTATGTTAAAAAGTCTCCAGAAAGTGGGCATAGAGGGAACCTACCTCAACATAATAAAGGCCATATACGACAAACCCACAGGAAACATCATTCTCAATGGTGAAAAACTGAAAGCATTTCCTCTAAGATTAGGAACAAGACAAGGATGTCCACTCTCGCCGCTATTATTCAACATAGTTTTGGAAGTCATAGCCACAGCAATCAGAGAAGAAAAAGAAATAAAAGGAATACAAATTGGAAAAGAGGAAGTAAAACTGTCACTGCAGATGACATGATACTACACATAAAGAATCCTAAAGATGCCACCAGAAAACTACTAGAGCTAATCAATGTATTTGGTAAAGTTGCAGGATACAAAATTAATGCCCAGAAATCTCTTGCATTCGTATACACTAACGACGAAAGATCAGAAAGAGAAATTAAGGAAACAATCCCATTCACCATTGCAACGAAAAGAATACAATACGTAGGAATAAACCTACCTAAGGAGGTAAAAGACCTGTACTCCGAAAACTATAAGACACTGATGAAAGAAATCAAAGGTGACACAAACAGATGGAGAGATATACCATGTTCTTGGATTGGAAGAATCAATATTGTGAAAATGACTATACTACCCACAGCAATCTACAGATTCAATGCTATCCCTATCAAATTACCAGTGGCATTTTTTACAGAACTAGAACAAAAAATCTTAAAATTTGTATGGAGACAAAAAAAATCCCGAATAGCCAAAGCATTCTTGAGGGAAAAAAGTGGAGCTGGAGGAATCAGACTCCCTGACTTCATACTATACTACAAAGCTACAGTAATCAAGACAATATGGTACTGGCACAAAAACAGAAATATAGATCAATAGAACAGGATACAAAGCCCAGAGATAAACCCACACACCTATGGTCAACTAATCTATGACAAAGGAGGCAAGGATATACAATGGAGAAAAGACAGTCTCTTCAATAAGTGGTGCTGGGAAAACTGGACAGCTACATGTAAAAGAATGAAATTAGAACACACCCTAACACCATACACAAAAATAAACTCAAAATGGCTTAGAGACCTAAATGTAAGACTGGACACTATAAAACTCTCAGAGGAAAGCACAGGAAGAACACTCTTTGGCATAAATCACAGCAAGATCTTTTTTGATCCACCTCCTAGAGTAATGGAAATAAAAACAAAAATAAACAAATGGGACCTAATGAAACTTAAAAGCTTTTGCAAAGCAAAGGAAACGACAAACAAGATGAAAAGACAGCCCTCAGAATGGGAGAAAATATTTGCAATGAATCAACGGACAAAGGATTAATCTGCAAAATATATAAACAGCTCATGCAGCTCAATATTAAAAAAACAAACAACCCAATCCAAAAATGGGCAGAAGACCGAAATAGACATTTCTGCAAAGAAGACATACAGATGGCCAAGAGGCACATGAAAAGCTGCTCAACATCACTAATTATCAGAGAAATGCAAATCAAAACTACAATGCGGTATCACCTCACACCAGTTAGAATGGGCATCATCAGAAAATCTACAAACAACAAATGCTGGAGAGGGTGTGGAGAAAAGGGACCCCTCTTGCACTGTTGGTGGGAATGTAAATTGATACAGCCACTATGGAGAACAGCATGGAGGTTCCTTAAGAAAGTAAAAGTCGAATTACCATATAACCCAGCAATCCCACTACTGGGCATATACCCAGAGAAAACCATATTCCAAAAAGATACATGCACCCCAATGTTCATTGCAGCACTATTTACAATAGCCAGGTCATGGAAGCAACCTAAATGCCCATCGACAGATGAATGGATAAAGAAGATGTACTACATATATACAATGGAATATTACTCAGCCATAAAAAGGAACGAAACTGGGTCATTTGTAGAGACGTGGATGGATCTAGAGACTGTCACACAGAGTGAAGTAAGTCAGAAAGAGAAAAACAAATATCATATATTAATGCATATATGTGGAACCTAGAAAAATGGTACAGATGAACCGGTTTGCAGGGCAGAAATAGAGATACAGATGTAGAGAACAAACATATGGACACCAAGGGGGGAGAATGGCGGAAGTGGTGGTGGTGGTGGTGGGATGAATTGGGAGATTGGGATTGACATATATACACTAATATGTATAAAATAGATAACTAATAAGAACCTGCTATATAAAAAAATTAATTAAATACAATTCAAAAATTCAAAAAAAAAAAGAACGAGAGAAAAGATAAATACTGCACTAGCTGTACTAGGTCATAAGACCATTAAAGAACTATTGGAAAGGCTGTAGAATGTACAATGAGAGATAACAGAGTTATAAAAGTTGAGGAAAAGAATATACAAACATATTTAATTATCTGCAGCTTCAAAGCAGAACACATCTCAGTTATATAGGAGTTCAAAAGAAATACAACTCAGGGACTTCCCTGGTGGCGCAGGGGTTAAGAATCCGTTGGCCAATGCATCGAACACGGGTTCGAACTCTGGTCTGGGAAGATCCCACATGCCGCGGAGCAACTAAGCCCGTGTGCCACAACTCTTGAGCCTGGGCTCTAGAGCCAGCAACCACAACTGCTGAGGCCCGTGCGCCTAGAGCCCGTGCTCCGCAACGAGAAGCCACCGCAATGAGAAGCCTGCCCACCGCAAAGGAGAGTGGCCCCCGCTCACCGCAGCTAGAGAAAGCCTGTGTGCAGCAACAAAGACCCAACGCAGCCAAAAATAAAAATAAAATAAATAATTAAATTTATTTTAAAAAAGTAGTATCTTCTATCCATAATAAGGCAAAAACTGGAAACTTCTCAAATCCCCAACAACAGTAGAATGGATAAGCATATTGTGATATATTCAAACACTGGTGTATTCAGCAGGAGTTGGCAAATTTTTCCTATAAAGGGCAGTCAGTAAGTATTTTAGGCTTTGCCAACCATCCCGTCTCTATTGCAACTACTTAACGCTGCCCTTGTAGAGCAAAAGCAACCATACACTTTATTATGGACACTGAAACTTGAATTTCATATAATTTTCATGTGCCACAAAAAATTCTTTTTCTTAAACCATTAAAAAAAGTAGAAACTATTCTTAGCTCACTGGCTGTACAAAAAGAGGCAGGGGACCAGATTTAGCCTATGGGGCATAGTTTACTGACCCCTCCTCTACAGCAATAAGAATGAATGACTCTACAACTATATGCAATAATACTGAATCTCATAAACATGGTGAGTGAAAGAAACCAGACACAAGAGTATGTACTATAAGATTCCATTTATATAAAGTTCACAAACAGGCAAAACTAAACTATGGTATTACAAGTTAGGAAAGTGCTTCCCTTGGAGGTGGGTGCCTAGTGACAGGAAGAGGGCATAAGGAGGGCTCCAGAGTGCTAGTAGTATTTGGTTTCTTGATCAGGGTGCTGGTTATATGGGTATGTTCAGTTTGTGAAAATTCATTAAGCTGCACACATGTGATTTGTGTACCTTTCTTTATGTATGCTATATTCAATTAAGAAGTATCTGAAAATAAAATTTAAGTGTTCTTTCTAGGGAACTAGCTGAAAAGCCAGAAAAGATACAAAGATCCACTGACTTCAGGGACAGATAATTAAAGAGATCTAAAGAAGAGTACATCTCATGTATGATATATGTATAGGAGTGGAATCCTCAATAGAAAAATTAAGTCACTTTATATCTCTATACCAAGAAATTTATTATATACCAAGCAAATCTGGATGGTAAAAAAATAACATACTAGGAGATTTCGTTCTAAACATGAAATTTATATAAAATTAATATGTTAACATCTATCACCTTGATTTTAAGTAAAATCTAGTGGTTTTCTTAAAAGAAAATCAAAGATACTAATGATTTAAGATTCATTATCCCAGGGAAGTGTCTGTCATTGACTTTAATGGATTAAAAAAGGTTATTAGAGGTGAAGGGGAGGAAGTATGTAAAAAATGAATACATTTTCTGCCACCATTCCTTTATGCACATATTGTTGTTTACTGTCAGGAAATCACAGCCCCCCTTCAGTGTAAGGTTCAGGAGGCAGGAAAACTGTCAGTTTGGTTCATTCATATTTCCAGTGCCAGGCACAGGACCTGGCACATAGCAGGTACTCAATAAATGTTTGTTTGAATAAACAAACATATTTTAAATAAATGATAAATGATTTGTAAATGTTTGATTATTTCTTACGTAATATATGCTCAGGAAAAACAAAACAGAAATTTAAGGATTTCATAAATGGTAGCTTCTTTGTACAGAAAGAGGTCTATAGGGACTTCCCTGGTGGTCCAGTGGTAAAGAATCCAACTTCCAATGCAGGGGACGCGGGTTCGATCCCTGGTCAGGGAACTAAGATCCCATATGCCACGGGGAAACTAAGCCCGTGCGCCACAACTACAGAGCCCATGCACTCTGGACCCCGCACGCCACAATTAGAGAGAATCCCGCATGCTGCAATGAAGAGCCCGCACGTGGCAACAAAGATCCCACGTGCCGCAACTAAGACCCGTCACAGCCGAAAGGAAGGAAGAGAGGGAGGGAGGGAGGAAGGAAGGAAGGAAGGGAGGAAGGAGGGAAGAACTCTATAGAAAACTGTGGAAGAAATCAGATGACATGACAGAGAACAGTATCTTTCAGAGATAATCCCATACTGGCATATAAAAACATTAAATTTAATCATATATACAGCACACATAACACAACCCATACCAAAATTTCTACAATTTAGTATCATATGGCTTTTTTTTTTAAAGGAACTAGTTGAAACATAAATTTTTATTAAAGATGAACCATAATGGAAGTTAAAATTTATAAAAATTACATTCTAAGTTAAAACAAAGCCAAAAAAAGTAGGTGTTTTATTATGACCAAAACCCCCTGACTTTTTATATTTCTGTAGTTTATAAGGATTATAAATTAGGATCCATTCTAGCAGAACACATTATTTATGCCTTTCTTAAGGAATTTACCATATAATACAGGATTCTTTAAGACATGGACTATCACATTCACCTTTGTGTACAGAGCAGGGTATAGCACATTAGGGACTCAATAAATACAGTTGTCCCTTGGTGTCCACAGATCACAGATGCTCAAGTCTTTTATATGAAATGGCATAGTACAGTCGTCCTTCTGTATCCTATGATGCAGAAGCCATGAATAAGCAGGACTGACTGTATTTGATAGGTAAATCAAAGATAGAAATTTTCTTTAAAAATATTCCTACCCAGGAACTCCTTCAACCCAAGTCAAGTTTTCAGACCTAGAATAGCTGCTTTGAGCTAGGAGAACCAAAAAAAGGTCTTCAATTAATATGCATTTTACTCTAAACGAAGAAAGAAAGGAAAAAAACTTACAGAACACCTCATTACAGGTCATTTGAGCCTATTCACATAGTCTGCAAATTCTAGCTGGTAATCTGCAGTTGCTGCTTTATCATGTGATGTTCAGTGACATAAAAAACATAACATCAAACAGTTGTTTGCCAATCCTTCAGAGAAGTAGGAATACATCTCATGAGTTATTATCTTAATTCCCAAAAGTGAGGGAGGGGCAAGATAGGGGTTGGGAATTAATAGGTACACACTATTATGTACAAAATAAATAAGTTACAGGATATATTGTACAACACAGGGAACATAGCCAATATTTTATAATAACTATAGAGTATAACCTTTAAAAATTGTGAATCACCATGTTGTACACCTGTAACATATAATACTGTACATCAACTATAACTCAGTTAAAAATATATTATAAAAATAAAATTAAATTTTTAAAAATCATCAATGAAATTAGCAAAATTTACTTACACAAAACCTAAAGAACTATAGCAAAAGGAATCTGTTTACAGAGCTTTAAGTTTTCCAGAAAATGATATTACTAAATTCAAAATATCAAACCAAATATTTAGACTTCTTTTGGATAAGAAATTCTTATTGTTGAATAGCCAACTTTGTTTTCTGAACTAGAACAATTCAAGAGAAAGAACATTTTAAACATTACGTTGCTTCCAACGTATCTTATCAGTGTTACTAGCAAGCCAATATTCTACTGCCATCTAAAGTAGAAAAAGAGAATTACTGCTTATAGTTAAGAGAAGACAAATGAATCCTGAAAATATGACAGAATAAGTCAAATGTTTTCTGTCTCTGCTATTCATGTCTCCTGATCTAAACATGTTAAGACCAGATATTTTGCATCCATTTTTTATACTCAAGTTAATTTCTTATTACTTAATATTTACTGTCCAAAACGTATACGGGTGAAGTTCGTTCTTAAACTGACTTAAGTATCAAAAAGATACTGCTTTACATACTTTTCATTTGTAAAGAAAGGCCAATACCAGATTTTAAAATATCTTACACAGTAAAATCTTTTAACATTATATAATAAATCCAAAAACCCTACTGCAGAGACAAGAAAGTTCAATATTTAAAAGCATTATGGCTTTTTCACAACTGGCTTTTTCACTGCATATATGCCACAAGATAAATTTCAAAAGAGAAGCTAGTAAAACCATTCTTTGACAACAATAACGAAATCACTAATGGGCAGTGACCTCGAGTCATTTTGTAAACTTGATACCAAATTCACTTTTAAGCCTCTGCTTTTACCATAAATACTTTCCACAAAAGTTTCCAGGTTATTGCGGTTTCCCTGGTGGCGCACTGGTTAAGAACCCGCCTGCCAATGCAGGGGACATGGGTTCGAGCCCTGGTCCGGGAAGATCCCAGATGCCGCGGTGCAACTAAGCCCGTGCACCACAACTACTGAGTCTGCACTCTAGAGCCTACGAGCCACAACTACTGAAGCCTGCACCACAACTACTGAAGCCCACACGGCCTAGAGCCCTCGCGCTGCAACTACTGAGCCCACGCACCACAACTACTGAAGCCCAAGCGCTCTAGGGCCCGTGTGCCGCAACTACTGAGCCAGTGTGCTGCAACTACTGAAACCTGCATGCCTAGAGCCTGTGCTCCACAATAAGAGAAGCCACCACATTGAGATGCCCGCTCACCGCAATGAAGAGTAGTAGCCCACGCTCACCACCACTAGAGAAAGCCTGTGCGCAGCAGCGAAGACCCAATGCAGCCAAAAGAAAAAAATACATATTCAAAAAAATAGAGTCAAATTTTTAAAAAGCCAAATGCAGAAAATTATGTACTGTATGCTCTCCCTTGTATTTTAAAAAAGAGAAGAGAGGCTGGTGGTGATGGGGTTCTGGACATTCTACCCCAAATTATGGCACCCTGGCATATTGACTATCTTAAGGTGAAGTAATTTAAGAAAAGGAAGAGGAGGAAAGTCACCCTGACCTCCTCACCAACCCTTCTCCTCAAAACAGGTCATAAAACCCTCATGTGAGAGGTGCCCTCACTATACCCAGAGGAATGGAACGTCCATTCTTATCTCGCAAAACAAAGGAATGCCAAGAAGAAGCCTACAAACAGGCCTTGCTAAATTCCCTCAGTTTACTACAATTACCTCATACTCCTTAACCTATCCTATTTCTCCATGAACTGTCCACTCGTCATCAAACATATCATAAAATACTCAGGTCTGTTTCTTTGGGTTTTCATTTCCTTATGAAGGCTCCCTTGTCACACAAAACTTACATTAAACCAATGTGGACACTTCTCAGGGCTTCCCTGGTGGCGCAGTGGTTAAGAATCTGCCTGCCAATGCAGGGGACACGGGTTCGAGCCCTGGTCCGGGAAGATCTCACATGCCACGGAGCAACAAAGCCCGTGCGCCACAACTACTGAGCCTGTGCTCTAGAGCCCACAAGCCACAACTACTGAAGCCCACGCACCTAGAGCCCGTGCTCTGCAACAAGAGAAGCCACTGCAATGAGAAGCCCATGCACCGCAACGAAGAGTAGCCCCCGCTCGCCGCAACTTGAGAAAGCCCACACGCAGCAACGAAGGCAGCCAAAAATAATAAATAAATAAATTAAATTAATGTATTAAAAAAAAAATCTGTACACTTCTCTCCTGTCAATCTGTCTTTGTCAGTTTAAATTTCAGACCTGGCCAGGAATCCCAAGAGAGTCAAGGAAAAACTTCTTCTTCTCCTACATTGGCTAAATATAGGATATTGTCCATGCCAAAACAAAACTCTTGGAAATTAAAAACATGATCTAATGAAAAATTCAATTAAAAGGCTAGAAAGGGGACTTCCCTGGCGGTCCAGTGGTTAAGACTCCACGCTTCCACTGCAGGGAGCGTGGGTTCAATCCCTGGCTGGGGAACTAAGATCCTGTATAACGTGTGGTGCAGCCAAAAAAGAAAAGGCTAGAAGGCAAAGTTGAGAAATCTATCAAACAGTAGAAGAAAAAACAAATAAATGGAAAATGAGAAAATAAAAGAAAATTTGAGGATTCAATCTAGAAGGTCTAACATTTGAAAAATCAGAGTGCTAGAAGGAGAATAGAGAAAAAAAGAGATGAGAAAATAACCAACCTAAATGTCCACTGACAGATGAATAGATAAAGAAGATTTGGTACATGAAGAAGATATGATACAACGGAATACTACTCAGCCATAAAAAAAGAACGAAATAATGCCATTTGCATCAACATGGATGCAACTAGAGATTGTCATACTAAGTGAAGTAAGTCAGAAAGAGAAAAACAAATATCATATGATATCACTTATATGTAGCATCTAATATGACACAAATGAACCTATCTATGAAGCAGAAACACACTCATAGAGAACAGACTTGTGGTTGGCAAGGGGGAGGGGAGGTGGGGGAGGGATGGACTGGGAGTTTGCGGTTAGTAGATGGCAAACCATTACATATAGAATGGGTGGATAACAAGGTCCTACTGTATAGCACAGGGAGCTATATTCAATGTCCTGGGATAAACCATAATGGAAAAGAATATAAAAGAGAATGTAGGGCTTCCCTGGTGGCGCAGTGGTTAAGAATCCGCCTGCCAATGCAGGGGACACGGGTTCGAGCCCTCGTCCAGGAAGATCCCACATGCTGTGGAGCAACTAAGCCCGTGCGCCACAACTACGAGCCTGCGCTCTAGAGCCCATGAGTCACAACTACTGGGCCCACATGCCACAACTACTGAAGCCTGCGCGCCTAGAGCCTGTGCTCTGCAACAAGAGAAGCCACCACAATGAGAAGCACGCACACCGCAATGAAGTGTAGCCCCAGCTCACCACAACTAGAGAAAGCCCGCGCGCAGCAACGAAAACCCAAAGCAGCCAAAAATAAAATAAATATATTAAAAAAAAGAATGTATATATATATATATATATATATATATATATACACACACACATATATATATATATGTATGTATAACTGAGTCACTTTGCTGTACAGCAGAAATTAACACAACATTGTAAAACAATTAACTTCAATTTTAAAAAAAGAAAGAAAAAAGAAAATAAAGTAGAAATACAACTTTTCCCAGAACTAAAAGGTCATGAGTCTCCAGATTGAAAGGGCACACAGTAGCCCAAAGAATGAAATGAAAGAAAGTCATACATCAATGGCATTCGAGGAAATAAAGGATAAAGAGAAAATCCTAAAAGCTTCCAGAGAGAGAAAAAGACAGGTCACATTCAGTGAAACAATGCCTTCAAAACTGTGACTCAATTATTCACAACCTAGAAATATCTTCCCAGCCAAACTAGCAATTAAGTGTGAGACTAGAATAAATATATCTTTTATGACTTAAAAAGAAAAAAATTACCTCTCATATATCCTTTCTTAAGGAGCTACTTGAGAACATGCTTCAGGATCTGAGAAGAGGCACAGTTAAGTAAGCTGAGCCCCAGTGAGAAGATGGAGCTACTACAGCACACATTTTGGTCTGGTCAAGAGACACTCTGAGAGCCAATACGGTCCCAAAGATCGAGGCAAGAAACTGAAAATGAGGTCCCAGAGCAGCCATATACTCATCCAGGAAAGACATTATCCTGACTTTCATCAGCCATATTCATGAGAAACCTCAACCTTGGGACCAGGGCTAGACAACTAGGGAAGTTAGTTCTGTGCTGTTTCTATCTTTTCTTTTTAGTCCACTATATCTAAAAAGTAAGACTGGGACTTCCCTGGTTTTCCAATGGTTAAGAATCCATCTTGCAAAGAAGGGGATCCCAGTTCGATCCCTGGTCGGGCAACTAAGATCCCACATGCAGCGGGGCAATTAAGCCCACGTGCCACAACTAGAAAGCCCGAGTGCCGCAACTACAGAGCCCATGCACTCTGGACCCCATGTGCCACAACTAGAGAGAAGCCCGCACACCACAACGAAGAGCCCACATGCCGCAACTAACACCCGATGCAGCCAAAAAATTTTTAAAAGTAGGACTTTTCCCCCCTTTTCTCTTTCTTTGTTCACGCTGTCAAGTGGGCTAGGAGCTACTCTAAACTGCCTATAATTTACTTAAGTTGACACAGAGTACTCTGTGACTGCCTTTTCCAAATACCCCTAACCATTAGCTTAATGCCTATATTCTCCAGGAGCTATCTGATCCACTGGGGCAGGGACTATAGCTGTGATGTTTATTGCTGTATCCCAAGCACAGTGCATGGTATATAATTAAGATGCTTAGGAAAGCCAGGTGGTGCCCGGGTTGGGCACCCACCCACCCCCATCTCCCAGAGGCCACTGAATCCCATCAAGTCTAAACTTGTTGAAATTTCTTGTTGGCCAATGACCATCTCTTTCCAAGCTGAGTTTTCTTCACTGTTACACAGGCCTAAGTATCTGTACACTGTCTTTTATTTTACATTTTAGGAGTCAGGTGAAGTAAATATAGAATATCTTCAATTAGTACCTCTAACAGAATTTCAATTATTTTTTAATATTTGCTGCTTAATGAAGATGGATTTACTACTGTCCACCACGGGTCAAGCACTTCGTGAGGTTCTGGAGGATTTGTAAAAAGGACAACCAAGATGTATTGAAAATTTTACTACACTGGAGGAGTAAAATAAACCATTTAGTTAGTGACGTTCCTTTCATGGAGTTGCTTACCAGCTCTAATTTTAAATGAACACATTAAACACAATGGTGAAAACACCAATTAAAAAAGTCTACTCTCCATTAAAAAAATATGTATGCTTAATAAATATTTGTTGGATAAATAAAATGTACAAAAATATTAATAATGGTCATGTCAGCAGATATTGTGTGTTTTTACACATTTCAAATTTCTATACTTTCTTTAATAAATTTAATATTTACAATAAAAATTATTAAGAGAAGCATATAGGTAGCTGAATGTTTGCAAAATTAAAAATTAAATTAAATCCAGCATACGTCACATGACCTATCCCCATTATAAGATATACAAAAACTGTATTACCACAGGTCTTTCCTTTCCAGTCAATCTAATTCTCAAAAAAATTATAAATTTTCATAACTTCAAGAGAAGAGACAAAACCAGGTATTTAAAATACAAATATTTCAGGACTTCCCTGGTGGCGCAGTGGTTAAGAATCCACCTGCCAATGCAGGGGACATGGGTTTGATCCCTGGTCCGGGAAGATCCCACATGCCACGAAGCAACTAAGCCCGTGCACCACAACTACTGAGCCTGCGCTCTAGAGCCCACGAGCCACAACTACTGAGCCCGCATGCCAAAACCACTGAAGCCCATGCGCCTAGAGCCTGTGCTCCACAACAAGAAAAGCCACCGCAATGAGAAGCCTATGCATCACAATGAAGAGTAGCCCATGAACCACAATGAAGAGTAGCTCCCGCTCACCACAACTAGAGAAAGCCCGCACGCAGCAATGAAGACCCAACTCAGCCAAATATAAATAAATAAAATAAATAAATTTTAAAAATAAATAAAATAAAATAAATAAAATACAAATATTTCTTAGTCTTTTACTACTTTAAATCTTAATATGTTACTGATATTATTTTCTCAAATAAACTTAAACCAGTTTTCATATGTTGACAGTAAAAACTTGATTCTCAAGTTTACATTAAATTTTATATTATTTTAAATTATATTAATAAACAAAAATTTTAGAGCTTCCCTGGTGGCGCAGTGGTTGAGAATCTGCCTGCCAATGCAGAAGACACGGGTTCGAGCCCTGGTCCGGGAAGATCCCACATGCCGCGGAGCAACTGGGCTCATGAGCCACAACTACTGAGCCTGCGCATCTGGAGCCTGTGCTCCGCAGCAAGAGAGGCCACCGCAATGAGAAGCCCGTGCACCACAATGAAGAGTAGACCCCGCTCGCCACAACTAGAGAAAGCCCGCACGCAGCAATGAAAACCCAACACAGCCAAAAATAAATAAATAAAATAAATAAATTAAAAAAAAAATTATAACCATGTTTTATTTACCAAGAACACACACTGAGTACTACAGAATTATTAAAGCTTATTTTTTATCTACCACAAACCTCATGAGCATAAAGAACAAACTAGTGAAATTCCTCAAGAGGACATAAGAGCAAATAATCCCTATTTCCTAAATATTCCTATTTTAGATTTGAGTCAAGTAACCAACTTATAATTTATATACAATATTGTTTGCAAATACCAAACATTATGAATTTAAGAACATTCTGAAACAGGGGTCGGCAAACTTTTTGTGTAAAGGTTCAGATAGTAAATATCTTAGGCTTTGAAGGCCACAAGATCTTTGTCACAACCACTCAACTCTGTTATTATAGTGGTGAAAGCTGTCATAGGCAAGATGTAAATGAATGAGCATGTGGCCATGTTCCAATAAAAATGTATTTATAAAAACGGGCTGCAGGCCAGACTCTCCCAGGGGCCATAGTTCGCTGACCCCTGATTATACCTTCCAGAGTATTATACCTTCCAGTTCTCCCCATACAGAAGTAGTGTAGGTTTTCTCTCTGTGCTTACCTTTTCAATGGCAATCTCCACATTTAAGCACTATTCATTCATTCACATTTTCTACAGATTTTTACTAAGTGCATATCACATGCCAGAAAGTTTTAGGTGTTAGTGATAAAAAAGGAAAAAATAATAATAAAGTCCTGCCTTCTTAATGCTTACATTCTAATAGGGGAGTCAACAAATAAACAAGCTAATAAGTACATAATTTCAGTTAGTACTAAGTATGAAGATAAGCAAAGCAGGGCAAAAAGAGTGGAGAGGAAGGGTGAGGCTCTTTGTATAGATCAGGGAAGACCTCATAGGAAATCACTTTTAAGTAGAGAATGAATGAAGTAAATGAACAATCCATATGAATATCTGGGGGAAGAGCACTGCAGGCATATGGACAACTACCTGCAAAGGTCCTAAAGAAATTCAGAAAGCACCTACCAGGTTTAAATAAAGACAAGATTAGTGTGGCTGGAATAAGACAATGAGATCAGAGAAATAGGTAAGGGGGAGATCATAAGGACTTGAAGGCTATGGTAAAAGGACTGGATCTTATTTGAAGTTTGAGGTGAAGCCACGAATATGGAATGGTTGAAAGCAGGAGAGTTAGTAGGTATGATGTATGTTTTAAAAAGATCACTGGTTTATTTGTCAATTATATCTCAATAAAGTTGGGGGGAAAAAGAGGTTCACTGGTAGCTGTGCTGAGAATAGACTAGGAGGCAGAAGTGGAATAGGAAGGCCAATCCATAAGCTGTCGCATGTATTTGTAGACTTCTAAAACAGGATCTAGGGACTTCCCTGGTGGTCCAGTGGGTAAGACACTGCGCTCCCAATACAGGGGCCCAGGTTCGATCCCTGGTCGGGGAACTAGATCCCGCATGCATGTCGCAACTAAAGAGCCTGCATGCCACAACTAAGACCCGGCAGAGCCTAAATAAATATTCAAAAAATTTTTTTTGTTTAACATGAGATTTCAGTGATGAAATATAACATCATCACCAACAGAGGGCAGTAGTGAATACAGAACATAAGTGTACAAACTGTGATCCAGCTTCATAGTTAAAGATCTTTCTCTAGAATTCTAGTAAACTAGAATTAAGGAGCATACCCGCAAGGTTAACAGCAGGAGCAAGAAATAGAGAGTATGCAAACACATATCTATGAGAAGCTGAAATTCCAAATGTGAGCAAAAAAAAAATTAGATAAAAACGGCAGAGTAGGACTTCCCTGGTGGACCAGTGGGTAAGACTCCCAGCTCCCAATGCAGGGGGCCTGGGTTCGATCCCTGGTTGGGGAATTAGATCCCACATGCATGCCGCAACTAAAAAGATCCCACATGCCACAACTAAAGATCTTTCATGCCGCAGCTAAAGATCCCACATGCCGTGATCCCGCAACTAAAGATCACGTGTGCCCCAACTAAAACCTGGCACAGCCTAAATAAATAAATAAATAAATATTAAAAAAAAAAAAGGCAGAGTATTTATATAGGATGTCATTTCCTTAACTAAACACACCACTCTCAATTCACTGATTTCACTGCTTCACAGGAGATACCAAAAAATAAAACTAAATCAAGTGAACAGTCAGCTTCACGTATCTACAAGCAGATGAAGGGTTTGTCCTTTTGTGATCAACAGGCAAAGCTACAGAGGGTCAATGTCCCAGCCAAGTAGGGTAGAAAAGCTCCAGTTCAAGTGGAAAACAGGGACCAGTACAAATGTGAGCAATCAGTACACTACACCCGGGCAAGGAACGTGAAGATTAGAGGGAAAGGCTACAGCTCAGGAAGCACCTGAACTTGAAACACAGGCTATGAATAAATGAATGCAGGCAGCTGACAATAAGGAGATTATTAACGTGTACCCACTGCCCATACCCTGCCGGGAGTTACGCATCCCTCCTTTCCTTTCCTCCTATCCCTGTTGTCCCTTTTCACTTTCACTCTCTTTACAGAACTTGATGTTCTATAGATGATTGAAAGGTATGGCCACCAAATGACAATTGAGGTACTACTCCATTTTTATCCTCAGTTTTTTCCCTCTGCTTAGACTCCTACATTTTTTTCTTTAGTATTTTTCCTCACTGCTTTTATTCTAGCCTGCATGTTGAATTCAAGATTGTTGAGATTCCACAGACAAAAGAAAAAACTGTTTTGACCTGTGCTCTCATCAATATGTAAAAACATATAACCTGCTCACTTCATACTCATTAGTATGACTACTAGCAAAACACACACACACACACACACACACACACACACACACAGAAGATAACTGGTAAGGATGTGAAGAAATTGGAATTCTTGTACACTGTTGGTGGGAATGTAAAATGACACAGCTGCTGTTGAAAACAGAATGGCAGTTCCTCAAAAAATTAAAAACATAATTACCATATGATCCAGCAATCCCACTTCTGAGTATATACCCCAAAGAATTGAAAGCAGGGTTTCAAAGCAGTATTTGTACACCCATGTTCATAGCAACATTATTCACAATAGCTAAAACAAGGAAGCAACCTAAGTGTCCACTGACAGGTGAATGGATAAGCAAAATGTGGTATATACATACAATGGACTATTATTCAGCCTTAAAAAGTAAGGAATTTCTGACATATACCACAACATGGATGAACCTTAAAGACATTATGCTGAACGAAATAAGACAGTCACAATAAAGACAAATACTGTATGATTCCACTTATATGAGATACTTAGAGTAGTCAAAATCATAGAGACAGAAAGTAGAATGGTGGGGGCTGGTGGGGAGTGGGGGAGTGGTTTATAGGGAGTCATTGTTTAATGGTACAGAGTTTCAGTTTTACAAGATGAAAAGAGTTACAGATACAGATGGTTGTGATGGATGCACAACATTATGAATGTATTTAATACCAATGAACTGTATACTTTAAAATGGGTAAGGCGATAAATTTTACGTTTTATGTATTTTACCAAAATTTTTTTAATTGAAGGGAAAAAAAAATACCCTGCTAAAAATGCAGGAGTAAAGGTTAGTAGGAATAAAAAAGTTGTTTCACTTTTTCTTGCCTCCTACACCAATACTCCACATTGGGTATGGCCATGCATTGGTCAAATTAGGCTATTCACCATTTCTTGAAGCTGCTCCACATTTTCCTGCCCCACCTCAGCTACTTTCTTAGCCTAAATGCCCTATGTGGTTGCCCTTTCATTTCACTTCACCGCAACGAAGTGTAGCCCCCGCTCGCCGCAACTAGAGAAAGCCTGCGCGCAGCAACGAAGACCCAACGCAGCCTTAAATAAATAATTAATTATTTGGGGGAAAAAAAAAACAACAAAAACGGCATCTCCAAGAAATCTGCCAGAAGGAACTAATATCGCTTTTCTGTCCACAGTAGTCTACTCAGACCTCTACTTCCAAATACTACAGCATCCTTGCATCATGTTTATTTGTGTATGTTCTCTTTTATTGCAGCTAGACATTCCATCTCTGCTCAAAGCCTTTTTGTTTAAAAATCATGTTTGCTTTTTATGTTTCCATAAGAATTAGAGAGATGTTTTATCCCTCAGTGTTGCTTGTAAAGTAAATAAAGATTGGAACTAGATGTTATCTTGAGCCCATAGTTTCAGCCCTAAGTCAAACAATCGAAGGCTATTTCCCTTGGTACCTCAGACCAATCAGCTGTGCAGAGGCTGTGCTGCCAGGCACAGGCAAATCTTCTATTCTACTCCCAATATCAAAAGAACCATGCTACTCAAAAACCACTCAGAAAACTTAAGTATTCTAGCTTCAGGCAGAGGACTAAAAATAGTGAGAGCAAGACCTAGATATTATTTAGCAATGTATTTTAAAGAAAATAAGAGAGAGAGTTTCTAGACAATCTTTTCTCGCAGTATACTGCAATTTTTATCTCATAACAAAACAAAAGAATCAAAATACGGGCCACCTAGAGAGAAGTAGCCCCCAATATTTAGAAATCCTAAGACATTGCCTACGCAAGTGCTGTTCTTACTTTTTGGCCTGCAGTCCCTTATCCTCATCCCCTGTAGGCCTAGCAAACACTTCAGAAACTCAGGTAAGATGTCAAATTCTCTAGGAAACCTTTTCTGACCACTCAAAGAGGAATATTTGATAGAAATACAAGGTATTCACTAGTGATTTATGATATCAACTAAAATTACTTAGAATGTCTAGAATCACATATGAGATATTACTCCTTACATTTCTATGAGACAATCCATTTACTTTCTGTGAAATAATTGCTTTGCTTTTTCTTTCCAGATTCAAATCCTCTAAGCAAAAGCAGTTTTAAAAAAAGAAACATAGGGGACTTCCCTGGTGGTCCAGTGGTTAAGACTTCACCTTCTAATGCAGGGGGTGAGGGTTCAGTCCCTGGTTGGGGAGCTAAGATCCCACATGCCTCGTGGCCAAAAAACCGAAACATAAAACAGAAGCAATATTGTAACAAATTCATAACCATAATTCAAAAAGAGACATGTACTACAATGTTCATTGCAGCACTATTTACAATAGCCAGGACATGGAAGCAACCTAAGTGTCCACTGATGGATGAATGGATAAAGTAGATGTGGCACATATATACAATGGAATATTACTCAGCCATAAAAAAGAAATGAGTTATTTGTAGTGAGGTGGATAGACCTAGAGTCTGTCATACAGAGTGAAGCAAGTCAGAAAGAGAAAAACAAATACTGTATGCTAACACATATATATGGAATCTTAAAAAAAATGGTTCTGATGAACCTAGGGGCAGGACAGGAATAAAGACGCAGATGTAGAGAACGGACTTGAGGACTAGGGGGTGGCGGGGCTGGGGGGAAGAGGAAGCTGGGACGAAGTGAGAGAGTGGCATGGACATATATACACTACCAAATGTAAAATAGCTAGTGGGAAGCAGCCGCATAGCACAGGGAGATCAGCTTGGTGTTTTGTGACCACCTAGAGGGGTGGAATAGGGAGGGTGGGAGGGAGGTTCAAGAGGGAGGGGATATGGGGGTATATGTATACATATAGCTGATTCACTTTGTTATACAGCAGAAGCTAACACAGCATTGTAAAGCAATTATATTCCAATAAAGATGTAAATATATATATATAGTAACAAATTCAATAAAGACTTTAAAAATGGTCCATAACAACAAAAAAATCTTTAAAAAAAAAAACATAACTGCCTTTTTAAGGTATAATAAGCAGTTTTGAAACACAGTAACTGCAAAAGGATAACAGATGAAATTTCAACACTGACTTTAATCAAAGTGGAACGTTTAGGCTAAATGCTTAGACTCCTTGAGCCTGTTTCCTAATCTTTAAAATGGGTGTACACCACCTAAGGTTTTTGCAAGAAACAAATTAAATAAAATATAACATGTCTAACAGAGTTCCTAACACATAGGAGGCCCACAAAAATAATTTTTACAGATTATCTCTAGAGTACACTTAATTACTAGATTCAGTCCTATCACTAGTTCTTAGTCTAAACCAGTGTTGTCCAATATGGTAGCCATTAGCCACAAGTGACTGTTGAGCACTTGGAATGTGACTAGTCCAAACTGACATGTGCTTTAAGTGTAAAATACTCACCAGGTTTCAAAGACTTAGTGAAAAAAATAATATAAAACATCTCATTAATATTTTGTATGTTGATTACATGTGAAGAGATAATACTTTGGATATACTAGGTTAAACAAAATGTTAAAATTAATTTCACTTTTTTCTTTTTACTTTTTTAATGTGGCTACTAGAAATTGTAAAATTACATGTTTGGCTCTCATTACATTTCTATTGGACAGGCTGAGCTACGCTTTGACTTCCAGCTGGTGAACGTGCTCTCTTAACCATACAGTGGACTGCTTGACAGGGGTTCACTCCGGCTAACCCACCCCTTATCCCGACATACACATGATCACTTTAACATTCTTGAACACTTCCACGGCCAGGGAAAGCTGATAGCTTGATCGCTCTTAATTTATAAAAGTATGGAGCGCACAGATCCGCCGAGGCAACTAGAAATCGTGACCTACACAAGAGAGAAGTGTCTGGAGGCAAAACCCAAGAGTTTTCTCCGGTGGGTGTCGGTCAGCACTGCTGCGGGGAGCCCTAAGAAAGTGAGAAAAGGGACAGAGCGAGTGCAGGGGATCTGAAGGAGCGTAATGTGGAGCCCCTGGAGCGGAGGTCTGAGGAGGGAAGCCTTTCAGCTTCTGGGGGGACGAGTCGGAGGGCGGCGGGGAAGAGATTCGGCTCCGCGGCGGAGGCTGCATGGAGTACCGGTACCTTAAGAATCCCCTTCATCTTCGCCATAAAGGGGCGGAACTCCTCAGGTGGCACCTCCGGATAGAGCTGGCTCCGCAGCAGCTCCTCCGTGATGCCCGGGTGCCCATGGAAAGCGTCCTGAGCCAGGCCGCTCAGCAACCCGCTCAGCGGCTTAGATCCCTCAAGCTCGCCCGCCATAGTTGGCGAAGGCCCCGCCCCCCAACAGTTGAGCGTGGCCGTGCCACGGCAGCCGATATGGGCCTAAACAGCTGGACAAAGGCGCGAGAGGAAAGCGGCGGCGGAGTTCCAGCAGGGGTCGGTGTTGGCCCCTCCCAGCTCAGCAAAACCGAACCCTTAGGTTTGCCACCGCGGAGCTATCAATCCATTAAGTTCCAGACCGCTCACTTTGCTTCCGCTGATTTCCTTCATCACTCCAGGGGCTTGTCGAAGAAAAAATTGCTCAATGGAGATTACTTTAGATGGAGTAGCATCCTATGCGGGTGGCAGTTTAACTTTCGGATGGCTGTATCTCACTGCAAGCTTTGCCAATCCATTAACTGAAAAGGATCTATCACTCAAATCTGATCTCTGCCTAATCCTTACCTGTGCACCTTTGTCCACGAAAAATTTAACTATACCCTGGTAGTATGTTTTCTTGGGTTGTTAATTGCCTTTTTACATACATGTGTCTTGTCTTTCCAGCTAGATTAGTGGCTCTGATCCAATGTTCCTTTCTATAACAAATATTTTGTTAACACTTTCTTTACCATCCTGAAATAAAGTGCATAGATAATATAACTTCTTACCCATATAATTTCCAAAAATCAATATATTATTCACCAATAAAAAGGAATGAGTTACTGATACATGCTGCAACATGGATGAGCCTTAAAAACATGCTAAGTTTAAGAAGACAAACATAAAGGGCCAGATATTGTATGATCCCATTGATATGAAATGTGCAGAACAGGCAAAGCTATAGACACAGAAAGTAGATTAATGGTTGCCAGCAACTGGAGGAGTGGGGAATGGAGAATGACTGTTAATGGGTTTCTTTTGGGGATGATGAAAGTGTTCTAGAATTAGACAGTGGCTATGATTGTACAACTTTGTGAATATACTAAACCCACTGAATTGTACACTTCAAAAGAAAATGAACTTCACAGTATGTGAATTATATCTCAATTTAAAAATCAATATAATGACCTAACTGTAATTTAGGATAAAAGTAAAAGGAAAGAAAGTTATAATATATGCATTTCAATGTATAAATGTTACATTTCAGGCTCAGACAATAATAAACAGGTAGGTTTTTCACCTACACGAATGTCCCCTGCATGGCAAGATGTCTTGTATCCTTGGTGCCTGTCCAGCCTGGGCCATTCCTCCCCCTCCATTATTGTGACAACTGAAATACCCCTTTCGAAGTAGTGCCACCCTACTGAGAATCAATGATCTAGACTACTTTAACTAATATTTATCCAGCATTTGCCTGAAGTCAGGAGGTATTCTTTATACTAGAAAAGATATAAGATATTTCTTTCCCTAAAGGAATTTTCTAAAAAGCAAATTCAGAAATGCTTTCAGAACTCCAAGAAAAACAAACCTAGAGATAAACTATACATCCTGTTAAGTGTGCCTGCAGGAGTTGCAGAGAATGGTCCATGTAAGGGAAAAAGTAATATAAGGGTGGTAAGTGGATAGAAAGCACTATGAAGCACATGACTTCCAAATTACCCACCAGAAAGGCTGTACCCATTTATTTCCATGAAATCTTGCTAACACTGACTGGTATTATTCTTTAGAATCTTTGCTATCTGATACATGAGAAGTACTATCTTATTGTTTTAATATGTATTTCTTAAATTTTGAGAGTGAATTTTTTAAATTTATATAATTGACAATATAAATTATGTTAGCTTCAAGTGTACAGCATAATGATTCCATATTTGTATATATTGCAAAATGATCGCTGCAATAAGTCTAGTTAACATCCATCACCACACAGCTACATTTTTTTTTCCTTGTGATGAGAGCTTTTTTTTTTTTTCCTTAATTTATTTATTTATTTTTATATTTATGGCTGTGTTGGGTCTTCGTTTCTGTGCCAGGGCTTTCTCCATTTGCGGCAAGCGGGGGCCACTCTTCATCGCGGCCTCTCTTGTTGCGGAGCACAGGCTCCAGACGCGCAGGCTCAGCAATTGTAGCTCACGGGCCTAGTCGCTCCGCGGCATGTGGGATCTTCCCAGACCAGGGCTCGAACCCGTGTCCCCTGCATTGGCAGGCGAATTCTCAACCACTGCGCCACCTGGGAAGCCCGTGATGAGAACTTCTAAGATTAACTCTCTTAGCAACTTTCAGGAATTCCCTGGCCGTCCAGTGGTTAGGACTCCTCGCTTTCACTGCGAGGGCCTGGGTTCAATCCCTGTTTGGGGAACTAAGATCCCACAAGCCACACAGCTCGGCCAAACAAAAAAAGACAATGCACTATTATTAACTATAATTAACATGTTGTACATTACATCCCCAGGACTTATGTATTTTAAAAATGGAAGTTTGTACCTTTTGAACTGTTAAAAACACAAAATTCAACTCTGTAAATTTTAAAGGTCTTATTGGCTTTATTCAACAATTCATGAATAGGGAAGCATCCAATCTCAGCTAGAAAGGTGCTCCAAGGAGCTGTACAAAATGAAAGACTTTTACAGGCAGAAGGGAGTGAGAATAAGGAAGTTGTACCTCAAAACAAAAAAGCAGGTTGGTTATTACAAGGTCACCTTCCTTTAGGGGACGTCGGGGATCTATCAGGCAGATTACCTAACTAGTGCTGATTAGGCGGTTCCTGATTGGCTGGTTTAAGATTCCATTTCTGGGAAAGGTGAAACTGTAATTCTCGGTTTGGTGATGTGGGGCTGGTTTAGCATAAGTGACTCCATTTGGGGCCTGCTGTCTTGTTTTAAACAACCACCTTTACGTGAGGACTTTTTTATATATAGTTATTGACTGCTTGTATTTCTTCCCATTTCCTTGTCCACCTTCTATAGAGGTTTGTCACTTCAGTGATTTCTAACAGCTCTTTATACATTAGTAATACTAATGTTTGTCACTTACATTGCAATATGTTCCTTAGGTTTATATAGTTGAATCTATCAACCTGCCTAGAAAAAGTCTGGAAAGTTATTTACCAACATGGTTATGAAGTATATCTCTGAGCAGATGGCTTTTATTTGCTTCTTTCTGCTTACCTGATTTTTCTAAATGTCTACAGTGTACATGTAATATTGTTGTAATAAAAAGTTATTTAATGAAAAGATAAAGTGCCCATCAGGAGTTGCCTGGTGGCCTAGTGGTTAGGATTCTGGGCTTTCACTGACGTGGCCCGGGTTCAATCCCTGGTGGGGGAACTGAGTGAGATCCCATAAGCCGCACTGCGCAGCCAATAAAAATAAATAAATAAAGTGCCCATCAACAGACAATTGGTTTAAGAAGATGTGGTATATATATGTACATATATATGTATACGGACACACATATTGGAATATTACTGGAATATTGGAATAATGGAATATTACTCAGCCATAAAAAATGAAATATTGCCATTTACAGCAACACGGATGGACCTAGAGAATATCATACTAAGTAAAGTAAGCCAGACAGAGAAAGACAAATATCATATGGTATTGCTTATATGTGAATCTAAAAAAAAAAAAATGATACAAATGAACTTATATACAAAACAAAAACAGACCCACAGACATAGAAAACAAACTTATGATTACCAAAGAGGAAAGGAAGGGAGAGATAAATTAGGAATATGGGATTAACAGGTACAAACTACTATACATAAAATAGATAAGCAACAAGAATTTACTGTATAGCACAGGGAACCATATTCAATATCTCATAGTAACCTGTAATGGAAAATAATCTGGAAAAAAATACATATATATCTGAATCACTTTGTTATATACCTGAAACTAACACAATACTGTAAATCAACTATATTTCAGTTTTAAAAAAAGATGTGCGTCCTAAAATCAGAATTCTTTTAATGAAAAGCTTTAAAGAACATGTGTTCTACATTACTGAGAAAAGCCACACACCTTACATAGTGTTTCATAACCATTTTGATAAAATTAGATGCTTTCAGAATCTTATAGAAGCCTCAGATATTTTCTCCCCAAAATGCAAATACACACCAAATGTAGTCTACAATATTTAGGGGTTAATTTACCCCTCTGAAGTTTCTGTAAGCCTGCTAGTTTTCCACTGGTTCTAAGAACTCTCTCTTAGTACTCCCAGTTCTAATTAATCCTTACAATAAATAGATTGCTCTTTTATTAGAAGCAGGGGGAAATTCTGCATATCACTATCATTATTCAACTTTTATTCCAATGTATGTTATACCTGGACATATCACTTGTTAAAAATAAGAAAGGAGGCCCAAAATGGAGTCACTTATGCTAAGCTCCACATCACCAAACTGAGACTTAATTACCAATTGGGAATCTCCTAATCAACACCAGTTAGGTAAACTGATAGATCCCTGCCATCCCCTAAACAAAGGTGACCTTGTAATAACCAACCTTTTTTGTCTAGTGTAATTTCCATGTTCCTGCTCCCTTCTGTCTATAAAAGTCTTTCATTTTGTACAGCTCCTTGGAGCTACTTTCTGCTTGCTAGATTGGATGTTGCCTGATTCATGAATCACTGAATAAAGCCAGTAAAATCTTTAAAATTTACTCAGTTGAATTTGGTTTTTTAACACAGGGCCTGCCTGAGCCTACAAGTTCCAAAACACCAAGGTGACCAATAAAAGAAAATCATCCCTGTGCCACCAGGGGCTGCTATTGCCAATGTAACTGTTCAAGGCTGGTAACAGCCGCATTTTTAGAATGCGTTTCAAACAAAAGGATCAAAGCACAAGCTTTATTTTATTAAATTTCAAAACACAACCTGTTTCGCAGATGATAAACCTGGACGCAGGCCTATTAAAAGAATTGCCTAATTGCTGTGAGACAACAGCAAGGAAAATACCCTGAGCCTTGGCTCAAAGGAAATTATAAGCATCTAACTAGCGGCCCTTCTGCTAAACAGGTTTCCTTTTCATTGTGGTCAAATAGGTTCCCATTATAAGTCTCATTAAGCAACTAGTCGCTTCCCCTATTAAACTGCTCCTATTATGGCTTACAGGCTGTTTGGTCTCAGGCCAGCAATACATGTTTTTATAAGATTTTCCAGCTCTGCAAAATGTTAAAATTTAAAATGTGAACTGAAATAATGTGGAAATACAGGGGCCCCAAAGTTTTGCAATAAACTCTCCTTGCTCCCTGTCTCTCCTCTGCCTTTTCCAGTTCTACTTTAATCTCCATTCACTCAACAGATATTGGTTGAGAGCTTTGTGCCAATCATTCTGCTAGGCTCCAGGGGATACAGAATGAATAAGACACTCTGCTCTAAAATCTTACATTCTGGTAAAGGAAAATAATATGTAAATGAAGGGTAGCAGAATATGCCACCCCAAAATATACCACTTTGGCATAAGGATTCTTCTGAGCTGAAGGCAACTGAGAATAAGCAGATACAAGGAAAGCTCACAGCCCTTCTCCTATTCACCTAAAAGCAGGACATACGTTTTCAAAGGTGTCCCTCCTTCCCTGTCTACCAGAAAGTACAAAAACCAATCCCAGAAGACAACTTTAGACCCTTATCAATGGAGAATGCAACAACTTAAATCTGCGATAACTTACTCTTGTTTACCATGCTTTTCCCTGTCATCTCTCCATAAATGAGCTCCTGGACATGGTCCTTTCTTTTGTCTTTGGCTGAAGATGGTATATAAACAGGAGTTCTAAGCCACTGCTTTGAGTTACTCATTTTTCCCTGGGTATGTCACATGTATACATGAGGTATACACGTTAATAAACCTCTGTTTTTATCATTAATCTGTCTTTTGATACAGGGGTCCCAGCCAGAACAGAAAAGTGGGAGGGAAAATTATTTTTTCCTCCTCTATATCAATAAATTATTAAAATGCAATGAACTAAGGGTTGTTACTACTTAGTACCTAGAAGTAGCTACCAGAATTGGTGGTGAAAGAAAGAAAATAATTATTAACTCAGTTTGAATCAGTCAAAGAAAGGCTTAATGTGAATAGCCAGGTATGTTGCGGGTGAAATAGCACGTCCCTATATATGCAAGCACAAAACACAGTGGTGTATTGAGGTACACTAGGAACCCCATAGTGTAATGATAGGATTCAAGACACACTACCCCAAAATATGGCACCTTGGCATATTGAATATTTGAAGGAACTTGAGAAACGACATGTGCAAGAAGGATTCTCTGACCTCCCCCGTCTCCCCTGAAGCAGGTCATAAGACCCTCATGTGAGAGGTACCCTCCCTATACCCAGAGCATTCTTACCTCCAAAGATAGAGGGAGGACCAGGCTTTACTAAGTTTTCCCAGTTGACTACCCTTAGCTCATATCCTTTTGTCCCATCACATTCTCCCACAACTTTCCACTCTTCATCAAATCACAGCAACACTCAGTTTTAACCACTTCTTCAAGTCTTAATTTCCTTATCAAGGCTCTCCTGCCACATAAAACTTACATTAAATAAATCTGTATGCTTTTCTCTTGTTATCTATCTTTTGTTACAGAGCCCCAGCCAAGCACCTAGACGGGTAGAAAGAAAAATACATAGCTTCCCCCCCTACAGTAGCAAAGTGGAACCAGGATCCTAGGATAATAAACCTGGAAAGATAGACAGGGCCTCGGTCATAGAGATGGAAAGTTTACATGTAATGCTGATTTTTATATCTGGTCCTTGAAGAGTCACTGAAAGGTTTTAAGCAGAAGAGTAATAACAAGATCAGATTTGAGCTTTTAAGATTCCTTTGTGGTAGTGGTGTGGCAATGAACTGAAGGAGCAAGGGAGGCCAAAAGCTAGACTATCACAGTAATCAAACTGATGATGATGTGGGTCTGATCTAAGGGAGCTGCACTTAGGATGGAGAATATAAGATGGATTTTTGACATAAAGGAGGTAAAATTAGAGTTTGGATGAGGGAAGAGGGAAAGGAATGACTCTCAGGTTTCTGGTTTAGGTGACAGAGTAGATGATGGTTCAGAGCATACGGGGGCTCATTTATTTGTGGGCTACCTCTCTATGTATCTTGTGTGTTATTTTATCCTTTAATGAGCTGTGTTAAACAAGATAACTCTCACAGCAAGCATTTGGAATGAAACTGCCACAGAACAAAACTCTCATTCTGCATTTTAAAGTATTTTAATTCAAATTCAGACTCAAAGATTTCAATGGGATTGAATTTGGAAAGATGGAAAATACATGGAGAAATCTAGTCTTGTTTTCTTCTTGAATAGCCAAACATTTTAAAAAAACATTTTCTCATGGAAAATTTCAAACACATAAAAAGTAAAAACAATAGGATAATGAGCTCCCATGTCCCCATCACCAACTTCAATGAATACCAACACACTGCCTATTTTGTTTCCTTTCTACTCCCATCCACTTCACCCTTCTCTTTTATTTGGAAAATCCCAGATACCATAGCAGTTTACCTGTAAATATTTCAGTATGCTTCTCTAAAAGATAAAGGCTCTTTAAAAAAACCATAATACATTTTTCCATATTCTACATTAAAAAAATACTTTCTTTATAATCAATCATTGAGTATCAATCAGTATTCAAATTTCCGATTGTCTTACAAACTTCATTTTTTTTTTTAATTTTTATTTATTTATTTTTGGCTGTGTTGAGTCTTCGTTTCTGTGTGAGGGCTTTCTCTAGTTGCGGCAAGCAGGGGCCACTCTTCATCGCGGTGCGCGGGCCTCTCACTATCGCGGCCTCTCTTGTTGCGGAGCACAGGCTCCAGACACGCAGGCTCAGTAGTTGTGGCTCACGGGCCTAGTTGCTCCGCGGCATGTGGGATCCTCCCAGACCAGGGCTCGAACCCGTGTCCTCTGCATTGGCAGGCAGATTCTCAACCACTGCGCCACCAGGGAAGCCCAAACTTCATATTTTTTAACAGTTTGTCTGAATATTTAAGTAGTTGATTAGCCAGCCAAATGCAATTACCTACAGGTTCCCCTTCCAACTTCATTGTTTTTTGTTTTCATTTTCTTGCAATTCATTTGTAGGTCATTTGTCCTAATGAGTTTCCCATGATTTAGATTTTATTGATTATATCCTCATGGTATCATTTTTTAAAAATATATTGTTCTATCCTTGTATGTCCTACAAATCTGTAAATTTGTAGTTAGATCTAGGAACTTGATTAGACTCAGGTTCAGCTTGTTTCGTGTTCCATCAGGAGGTATCCAGTGTTTGCTGCCTCTCTTTTTGTGCTGTGTCCCTCCACACCCTAGACCTCCAAAATAACAGTCATCTATTTTGTCCACAAATTTGCAACTTCTATGGCTCTGGACAGTACTACAATAATTAAATATTAGTTCATTTCTGTTTTTAGATAGGACATCTGTTTACTTGTTTACTTATAATAGATCACAAAACTTCTAAGTTTTCCAGCACCCCCCTTTGGTTTTTCCTTCTCCCATTTTCAGACAGAAATCTTATAACTGGGAGGGTTAGAAAGTGATAAAAATGTGAACTAGAAACCTTTCAAAGAAAATTAGAAAAATCAAAATGTATTTAAGGAAAACAGGCCCCTGCTTCATGTTAACATATTGCAAGCCAAACTTTAAAAAAGAATGGTGCAAACAATATGGTTTAGGAAAACAGAGCTTAATGGTGGTCTCAACAACATAAACTGATTCAGAAGAGAAGAAATATGGATAATAAAAATAACAATTAAAAAATTGTCTGTGCGGGCTTCCCTGGTGGCGCAGTGGTTGAGAATCTGCCTGCCAATGCAGGGGACACGGGTTCGAGCCCTGGTCTGGGAAGATCCCACATGCCGTGGAGCAACTAAGCCCGTGAGCCACAACTACTGAGGCTGCGCGTCTGGAGCCTGTGCTCCGCAACAAGAGAGGCCGCGATAGTGAGAGGCCCGCGCACCGCGATGAAGAGTGGCCCCCACTTGCCGCAATTAGAGAAAGCCCTCGCACAGAAACGAAGACCCAACACAGCCATAAATAAATAAATATATTTTTTTAAAAAAACTGTCTTTGAGATGGAGTGAAAACCTAAGAGAGAAAAGTTAAACACATTCCTGCCTCCTTTTCCAATCCAAAACGGTGCCTGGCTCGGTCTTATTATTGAGGGCTTAGCACATGGTTCAGCATCCATCCTAGAGAGGAGAACCCTCAATTGGATGGTTGGCCAAATATTATTGTTTTATAAAAACTATTTTACAGATGATTAGAGAAATTCTATAAGGCTACTGTTATTGCCAGCATTCCCACATGTCTTAACTCTGCTTGGATCTGATGCAATAGGAATTTTTCCAACATGTCTATCCTTCACTAGCAACAGTGCTTTGTATCTATAAAGTATCCTACAAAAGTTGTATGTTTTAATACTTATTGAAATCCCATTCTAATGGAGAATTAGTGTACATCAATACTTTTAAGCAATCAAATGTTCAGCATTTATTATTGCTTAATCCTAGGAAGAAAAATAATTCCAATATCAGTTGTCACAGAAAAAGAAAAATATGTATTTATAACTTGAAACCTCTCATAATTAAAGCAATTGTCATACCTATGGAGACTGTCCCCAAAAGCCAATAATGGCATCTTCCAAATTCTGCTTTGTCCTTTCTGGCTGACAGGTCTTCTCCTCACACGGATAAAACTAGTAGTTTAATAAGCCTTTAGAAGCCATCTAATTCAAACTTCTTATTTTATAGATGAGGAAAATGAGACCCAGAGAACTTAAATGACTCGCCCAAGATTACATAGCTAATACGTAGCAGAAGTGGAACTCAAGCCAGAACGTTGAGCCCCCAAATTAATGCTATTTCCATCATCATCACACTTGTTTCCATCATACTACACTAGTTGTTTTAACAAATAATCATAGCATGTTTGTGGGCTGCATAGAAGTAATCTGCTCCTTTGAAGAGAAATCAGCCCTAGACTTATGGATCTCAGAGCACCTAAGAAGCTTCATCTTCTACAGCCAGTATCCTGAGTGAGTGTAAAAGCTCCTAAGGATCACAGGATTAAGTACTATGAACAACTGTCCTTGAACTTATCCCAGGCATCCATCATTTTATGGATGTTAAGTAACTATTTGTGAACGAATATCGAAAGAACCTCACCTGCATTATTTTCATATTAAAATATAGAAGTAAAAAAAGCCCAGCAGTTTAGCTCATGACCTCTGAAGTCGTTGCTCTATTGGAGTACTTCTTCCATTTATTTACAGGTTTACCTTGGGCTTCAGTTCTCTCTGTGCTTCGATCCCTTATCTCCTACCAAAAAAGATAAAGACACCTACTTCATAGGATTGAGAGTATTAAATGAGATGAAACGTGTAAAGGGTTTAGCACTGCAACTAGCACATAACTGAACTAAATGATTGTTATGAAAATGTTCAGGCTCCCTAAGAGTCAGTGGCTATGTTATGCAGGAGAAAATACTGTAAAACTAAGGCACTGTACTAACTGGACAGGCAGTCCTGATTTGGTAGGCAATCACAGGTCCAAAACTTTTAAGATTCTCTGGTATTTAACCAGTGTATATTTAAATTTCTAACTACCACCTAGTATCAATCAATATTCAACAACCAACTCCAACATCTAAATCAAAGAAAAGCAGTCACAAGGAAACAAAAGCAAAAATAAACAAATGGGACCTAATTAAACTTAAAAGCTTTTTTGCACAGCAAAGGAAACCACTGACAAAATGAAAAGACGATCTATTGAGTGGAAGAAAATATTTGCAAATGATATGATATGACCAATATGGGGTTAATATCCAAAATTATAATATAAACGGCTCATACAATTCGGTACCAAAAAAAAAAGGAACCCAATTAAAAAATGGGCAGAAGACCTGAATAGACGACATTCTTCTTGTGAAAAGATGCTCAACATCGCAAATCATCAGAGAAATGCAAATCAAAACCACAATGAGGTTATCACCTCACACCTGTCAGAATGGCTAGCATCAAAAAGAACACAAATATTGGCAAGGATGTTGGTGGGAATGTAAATTGGTGCAGCCACTGTGGAAGACTACATTGAGGTTTCTCAAAAGACTAAATATAGAACTACCACATGACTCAGCAATTCCATTTCTCCGCATGTATCTGAAGAAGATGAAAACACTAATTCCAAAAGATACATGCACCCCAATGTTCATAGCAGCATTATTTACATTAGTCAAGATATTGGGCTTCCCTGGTGGCACAGTGCTTAAGAATCCGCCTGCCAATGCAGGGGACACGGGCTCGAGCCCTGGTCCGGGAAGATCCCACATGCCGCGGAGCAGAGAAGCCGGTGCGCTACAACTACTGAGTCTGCGCTCTAGAGCCCACGAGCCACAGCTACGGAAGCCCCGAAGCCCGCGCACCTAGAGCCCGCGCTCCGCACCAAAAGAAGCCACCGCAATGGAAGCCGGCGCACGCAACAAAGAGTAGCCCCAGCTCCCGCAACTAGAGAAAGCCCGCGTGCAGCAACGAAGACCCAACGTAGCCAAAAATAAATAAATAAATGTTCTTTAAAAAAAAAAAAAAAATATATATATATATGTATATATGGAAGCAACCTAAGTGTCCATCAACAGATGAATGGATTAAGAAGATGTGGTATATACACACAATGGAATACTACCCAGCCATAGGAAGAATGAAATTCTGCCATCTGCAACAACATGCATGGACCTAGAGGATATTATGCTAACGAAATGAGTCAGAGAAAGACAAATACTATATGTTATCACTTATATGTGTAATCTAAAAAATAAAACAAATGAATGAATATAACAAGAAAAACTGACTCAGATACAGAATTGAAAAAAACTAGTGCTTACCTGAGGAGACAGGGAAGGGGGAGAGAGGCAAAACAGGGATAGGGGATTAAGAGGCAGAAGCTAGGACGCATAAGATAAATAAGCTACAAGGATATATGTATTGTACAGCACAGGAAATATAGTCAATATTTTATAACTTTTTTTTTTGCGCCACACGGCTTGCAGGACCTCAGTTCCCAGACTAGGGATGTAACCCGTGCCCCCTCAAGTGGAAGCACTGAGTCCTAACCACTGCAACACCAGAGAATTCCCTATAATAACTTTAAACGGAGTATAATCCATGAAAAATTTTAATCACTGAGTTGTACACCGGAGATTAATACAATGTTGTAAATCAACTATACCTCAATTAAAACAAGAAAGGGGGAAAAAGAAGTCACCCCTGCCAACCTCTCTTCCAACTCGCTTTCAAAATATATAAAACTGAATAAAATACACGTCTACCGCCAGTAAAAACCGACTCAGCCCTGCCCCACCCACCCGGGAGTGACTCCCGGCGGCTACAACACCTAGCGGACAGGTCCAGCTTGAGTTAACAGAAGGGACCTCAGGGCCAAGGAGGGGGTAGTGCGGAGATGAGCTGTCCCAGCACCAGCCTTTACAATCGCAGGCGGTCCTTTCTGCCTCCCAGGAGCCCGCCCACCGCGGCCCCCGTCCCCCCCCCGTGCCCCCCGCCCACTGGGCCGCAGGCCAACAGCTCCCAACAGCCCCAAAATCCACGGCGCGGCCGGCGCGGCCGCCGCACCCGCCGCATCCGCCGCACCCGCCGCACCCGCCGCAACCGGCATGCAGCGGGCAGCCTTCTACGTCACGACGGCGCCGGGCCTCCAGGCAGGCCCCTTTCCCCGCCTCCTCCTCCCGGCGCCGGTGCCGCTTTCTGGAAGCTTCGAGAAGGCGGTGGGCGCTCACTGTTAGTCCCTGGCCAGCCGGAATCCGTGTCCATCCGTCTTTCCAGAGCTCACGCAGACCCGTCCAAGCTTGCCATGCCGGAGAACGTAGCCCCCCGGAGCGGGCCGCCCGCCGGGGTTGCCGGCGGCCGCGGGAAGAGTGCCTATCAGGACCGCGATAAGCCGGCCCAGATCCGCTTCAGCAACATCTCCGCGGCCAAAGGTATCGCTGCCCGGCCTAAGCCGTGGCCCTCCGGGCTTAGCTGTGCATTCTCACTCCCAGTCTTGGATGGGCATGATTCGTTTTCTGTTCCTTCAGATGATCCCCTGTGGGCCTCCCATAGAATAAGCTCAGTGCAGGGATCCTCCTGTCCTCTGCCCATGATTTCCGACCCCGAGTATGGAGGCCTTTGGACTTGCCTCATTCTGCGTCTTAGACGTCCATAATTTTTCATGCCGGGCCGTGCTGCATTCATTCATCCTATTTAAGAAAGGGGCCGAGGCCCGCATGCAGCGGTCCACTGGTAGAATGTTTGAACAATACTTTTCAGTTTTCTTGTTCTTATTAAAAAACTTCTTTCGGTACAGCGATTGAAATGAATTCGGGTAAACTCTCCGCGCCTTAAATTGGGGCGGGGCCCATTGTACTGGGATGTGGGGAACCAACCGACCCATCTTGTTTGAGAATAATTATGAGGCTGCCTTGTGCTTTGATGTCCTCTCTGCACGTGCAACGAGCAAATGGAGAACAGTTTGGCCTTTGGTGGAATTTAAGAAGTCCTGGGTTTCATTCAGTTACGTTACTTCGTGGCTTTGTGACCTTTAACCTAGGTTTCTTATAAAATCGGGGAGGGAAAATTGCCCTTTTTTTAAAAAAAGGAGTTGTGAGGATTAAGAGAAGTCGGGTTGAGATGGAAGAGTCTGGAAGGAAAAGTGAGAACAAATGCTTAGAGATCTTGCCGTTATGTGTATTGGCTACAGTGAGTATTTCATTCTGGTTAGAGCATAAGGTGCATGAAGAAATGAGAGGTGAGATCGGAAAGGTAAAGGGCCGAATCTGGAAGGGCCTGGTGTCTTGGAAAGGGTTTTAAACAACTCGCGCAGCTACAGATTGTTCTTCAGTGTAATGAGATAGTACCTAACTTTGAGGGTTGTTGTGAGGATTAAATGAGAGAGCATATGAAGAGCCAGATGTATATAAAGTACAGCCTTAACAAATATTTGAGGTTATTTGTCTAGGTGACTGAGGGTGTGATGTTGCTGCTGGAAGAAACAGGTGCACTGAAGGGAGGATGGTGGAAGAAGAAAGAATAGGTTCTCATTTGAGCCTAAATGAGTTGAGGAGGTCAGAATGACCAGATGGGTAAATTTAGGAGTCATTTGGAAGTTCAAGAGAGAATATTTACCTGGAAATAAAAGTTGGTGGATAGTTATCTAGGGAGCATAGTTGAAGCTTAGATTTATTACATTAGAAACAAGATGTTAGATCAATTCTGGGGCTGTTGGAGGGGGGGTGGGCAAGAATGCTATATAATATGGTAGATTTTCAACAAACAAGGAGGATACAAGATGGGACGTTTACTTTGGTAGCTTTTGAAACATCAGTGCACAGAGAATTAAAACTGGACGAGGGAGGTATGCATATAGGAAGAAGAGGCCGCCTATTTACCTATAAACATGACCCTTACATCTTAAGTGAGGAGAGCTCGTGGAACAAAGGGGCACTCGTGGTCTGTCCAAGTCAGGCAAAACCCTACAAACTGGTTGAGAAAAGCTTTTGCCGGATGCATCTTTAGCGTAATTCATGGAGCCAGTTTTTTATTTTGCTAATAACCAAAAAGCATATTAAGTACCATTGGTTGGTGATATCAAAACCACACACACAAAAGTAGTAGTGGTCGTTTAGTACTATTCAGCACGAGTCATTTAACATATAATTGTGTACTACACAGTATGTTAAACTTCAAACACTTTCAGAGAGGTAATCAGTCTAGAATTTTTTATTTTTTGCACAATGTGTCTTTCTAGAGTCTTCACATAGATGAATATAAGGGCGCATTCTTAAAATGAATTGGTCTGCTTGTAGAATTGTGGCCATGTGGGTCCGCTAAAATCACCTGAAAGGGTAAGGATGGCTGAATAATTAGGAAATGCAGCCCCAAATTATGAAATAATTAAGTAGAATATAATTCTTAAACTATACCAAATATTTTCTCTTACCCTCTTTAAGATTATGTATTTTTTTTTAATTATTACTATTATTTTTCGTTTTGGATGCGTTGGGTCTTCCTTGCTGCGCGCAGGCTTTTCCGGCTTATCTCTAGTTGCAGCGAGCCAGGGGTACTCTTCATTGCGTTGTGCAGGCTTCTCATCGCGGTGGCTTGTCTTTGTTGCAGAGCACGGGCTCTAGGCACGCGGGCTTCAGTAGTTGCGGTGAGCAGGTTCTAGGGTGTGCGGGCTTCAGTAGTTGTGGCGTACGGGCTTAGTTGCTCCGCGACATGTGGGATCTTCCTGGACCAGGGATAGAACCCGTTTCCCCTGCATTGGCAGGTGGATTCTTTACCACTGCACCACCAGGGAAGTCCAGATTATGTGTTGTTTACACAATGAAGGGGAAGCATTATACTAGTTGTGGAGTATACCAAAATAGGGCACTATCTTAGCCCTTTGTATATGGGGTGAAATGGTATATGAGAAAGGGGAAGGCGGACTTTCCTGGTAGCGCAGTGGTTAAGAATCCACCTGCCAGTGCAGGGGACACAGGTTCGAGCCCTGGTCCGGAAAGATCCCACATGCTGTGGAGCAACTAAGCCCGTGCGCCACAGCTACTGAGCCCGTGCTCCACAACAAAGAGAAGCCACCACAACAAGAAGCCCGTGCACCACAACAGAGTGTGGCCCCCGCTCGCCACAACTAGAGAAAGCCCACACGCAGCGATGAAAACCCAAAGTAGCCAAAAATAAATAAGCCAAAAATAAATAAAATTAAATCTTTTTTTAAAAAAAGGGTGGGGAGATTTAATCGTTTGTCCTGGACCTGTCGCAGTAAAGGGGATCAAGTACATCAATTACAATTTCTCTTAGAAAATAATAAGTGGATCAATAAAATAGAAACATGCTCATGGACAAGTAATAAGAAGAATGGAGTGGTAGACTATATGTCCAGAGATGGTTAATAACATAGTAATGATGACTAAAGACTATGATTTTAGGGACTTCCCTGATGGTCCAGTGGTTAAGATTCCATGCTCCCACTGCAGGGAGCGCAGGTTCGATCCCTGCTCGGAGAACTAAGATCCTGCATGCCACACGGCGTGGCCAAAATTTTTTAAATAAATAAAAATTTTTAAAAATACTGTGATTTTAGATTTGGTTTTTTAGTTAAGGTTTTGAGGTTTTGTTTTTTTGTGGGGTTTTTGTTTGATTTGGTTTTGGGTTCAAAGAGGGTTTTTGTTACTGTTTTTTAAACTGTGGTCCATCCATATACCAGCTTCATATTAGTAAACAAAAGTCTTTGCCCTCAGAAATTACACTATAGTTGGGAGAGACAGGGTAAACAAGCAAATTATATAGTTGTCCTATTATTGCGGCTTGTTTTAAGGAATGGAGAAAATAATATAGTCCTCATTCAGAGCGCATAACTAGGTTATACCATTTTGATACTTAAAGGAAGATTAGGTGAACCCTCAAAATTTATTCTACAACATGCAGAGTACAAGTGCTATGTATAGTGATTTTAACAACAAAAAGTGAAGCGTCGTACAATTAAAGGAGTAAAATAATCACTCTGTTTCCAGTAGATTATTATTAGACATTGAATTTTCTTTAGTGAACATGGTGAATTGTCCACCATATTCTAATAAGAACAAAATGATTATTTGAGGGTAGAAATGCTCTTTAAAGAGTCTTGATTTCTTTTTTTCTTCTGTTTACAGCCGTTGCTGATGCTATTAGAACAAGCCTTGGACCGAAAGGAATGGATAAAATGGTAAAAGGCTCAATCATTCATTACTTACTGAGTGCTGCTGTTCATACTGCAAGCGCTCTATAGAGGGTTAAGATGTGCTCTTTAAAAAGTAAAGTGTTAGAAAGGCTTTGAGAGTTCAGAAAGGGATAGATTACTTTGGGATGAATGGGACCTAACTATAATTCATGTTTTGTTTATGATAATGATTCTTTATAATATCTTTTCTATCCCTTTTTTGGTGTCTCAGTTCCTTCACTTTTAAGTAGGAAAAAACCCAGCTATTTCATTTGCAAAGCTGGACTATTACTGCGTATTCTTAAATCATTATACCAATGTAAGGGAAAACAGTTTGAAATTAAGCAAACATAAGTTGACTTCTGTACAAGAAGTGTTAAAATTAGTAGAGCTTTTAGGATTTCACATCAATACTGGATGAAGAAAACAAAATTTTTGAAATATAACTTTCTTTTAAAAAAAACAAACTTTGTAGATTCAAGATGGAAAAGGTGATGTGACCATTACAAATGATGGTGCCACCATTCTGAAACAAATGCAGGTGTTACATCCAGCAGCCAGAATGGTAAGTATAATTTTTAGGTGGGGTTTTGTGGGTTTTTTTAAGTGTATCGTTTGATATTTGGTAAACAGTTAAATTTTTTTAATTTAATCACATGATATTGCTTAAAACATGGTGAAAATTTTTCCTTTTTTATGCTAAACAGGCATATTTTTAGGATACGTTGTATGCCTAGCATTATGTTCTCCATTGCAAGTTGTAATAAAACATGAATCTCCTTGTCTTTGTTCACAGCAATGTGCCACACATATGAGGAAAGAAGAGAGAAAAACATGAAATTGTACAAATTAGTTCAATGGGTGTTAACTGAAAGAGAGCAAAATAATTTTAATTGTTTGCAAAATAAATCTTGTGTTTAAACTTGTGCTGACATTTATTTTTAAAAGCAGTTTCTAATTCAGCTACAGATCATAATGGTGATTGCAGTGTCAAGTGAGGAGTCACCATATCAGCAAAAACAAATTCCTTAGAAGTTCCTATCTGTTAAAAAGTCTCTTTTAATTAGTTAAAGATGACTGAAAATGAATCAGATTATGCTTCATGCAGGGTCAGTTTAGATAAACTTGGCCAAGGATTTCAAACTGACAGTATTCTCTCATCTGAATGCTGCATTTCATAGCTTCTGAGTCTACAGGGTAACCATAGTTCTTTTAAGTACTGGGAAGAAAAAATTTACAACCCTTAGTCTGAACTGGAAATCATAATATAGCTTGTTATAAAGTATGTAAGTAGAATTTTGCATGCCACAACTATATAGGTCGTCATTTTTAAATGAGACCAAGGTGGACAGCGAATCAGAAGTCAAGTATATTGAATCTTACAGTGTTGATAATAATCAAATTCTATATGTGAACCTCATGGTGAAGGTCATTGATGTTATATTTGAATTAGATGTTACTGGGTTCTCATAGTTCTCATTGAGCAACTTGACATGTTCTGTTCACTTAGCTGGTGGAGCTATCTAAGGCTCAGGATATAGAAGCGGGAGATGGCACGACATCAGTGGTCATTATTGCTGGCTCTCTCTTAGATTCCTGTACCAAGCTTCTTCAGAAAGGTGGGTAGGACATAGGACATGCTTTATTACTGAATAAAGGCAAAAAAATATTAAGTAATACGAGATTTACAATTTAATTTGGAGCAGAATTTTTTAAGCAGGAATTTTTAGATTAAATTTTGCTATATTTACCATATGAATTAGAAATTTTTTTCTTTTTGCTTCTGGGTTTGGTTTTGGGGGGGGTTGGTTGTTCTTGTTTTATTTGTTTTTGTTTTGGCTAGGTTTCCTTTTGAATGAAACTTGGTAAAATTTTGCTTTTCAAAAATGACTGGTTGGTGGTGTACTAAACTTAAGATATAGATGAGAACTGTGATTTAGGAGAGAAAGTATGGGTTCCTGCTTTGGTAAATAGTGCCTAAATGTAGTGACTCCCCAGTCACTTATTCTAATTATTATGTAGATTTGTAGAGTTTTGAAAAGTGAAAAATTGGTTTTAGTCTTAAATATCACAGGAGTATGTAATTGATCTATTCCAAATTAAATGGAAATAAATTATTAGACATATTAGTGGTTAAGGTTATTCAAATCAATATTATTTAAGATTAATTTAAAATTTATGACTACTTTGAAATTTTAATGAACAGAAATTTTAAGTCATGTCAAATATGAAGTTTATCTGTTACAATTAAATAACTAACCTTTCACAAATGGCAGGGATTCATCCCACCATCATTTCTGAGTCATTCCAGAAGGCTTTGGAAAAGGGTACTGAAATCTTGACTGACATGTCTCGACCTGTGGAACTGAGTGACAGAGAAACTTTGTTAAATAGTGCAGCCACTTCATTGAACTCAAAGGTGAGACAAGCACTATGGGATCATTGTAAAATTACAGTTTAAGGTTCATTAAGAAGCACAGCTGTGATTTTTATCTTTATTTATTTATTTATTTATTTTGCATTGGGTTGTCATTGATGCGTGCGGGCTTTCTCTAGTTGTGGCGAGCAGGGGCTGCTCTTCGTTGCGGTGCGCAGGCTTCTCATTACGGTGGTTTCTCTTGTTGAGGAGCGCGGGCTCTAGGTGCGAAGGCTTCAATAGTTGCAGCACGTGGGCTCAGTTAACCACTGCACCACTAGGGAAGTCCCTACACTGTGATTTTTGATGCTATACAGTTCATAAATGTTAACTCTCAAGAGTGACTAGGTAGCTAATTTGTGTAACTGAATTAGTTCAAGTAAAATTTATTCCTTCAAGGCTTTCAGGTAAGTTGTAGTATCATCATTTTACAGATGGGAAAAGAGGTCTAGTGAAGTTGTGTAACTTATCCAAGACCCACTAATAAGAGGTAGAACTGTGATTTGAACCCAAGATAGGGCTGCCCGTCATGGTCCATCTCTTAATAATATCTATGCTGCTTTTCTTATCAAACTTAAAGAAGTGATGTTAGTTTAAATTTCTTGGGAACTCATGTCACCTGATTTCTGTTATGTTGTGTGTCACACCCTCACCCCATTCTTTTTCCTTTTCATCAGCATTATTTGTATATTAAGTGGAAAGCTAGATAGTATTAGTGATATTAAGTAATATTATTGATAAATGTCCCCAGAACTAATATAGACATAATATCATAGTGGTTACAAGCATTGGTCATAGAACCTAGACTGCTTGGGTTTAATGCTGGCTCCACTTAATTAAGCTGTTTCAGATTTTTCGTCTGAAGGTTGAATGAATATATGAATGTACAGTGCTAAAACCACTGCCTGACATATAATACATGCTCAATAAATGTTAACCATTAGCTATTTTTGTCAGCCCCTCAGTAATAGGGGTGCACATATATAACATCTGATCATAAATTCATTTTAGATAGGAAACCTCAGCATAAAATTAATTTGTTCTTTTGGATTTCCTGTAGAATTACTAGTAATCTAGTCAATCCTGACTACTATATTAATAAAAGAGGAACACAAGCATATGTTTTTAAATGGTGACTGGCAAACCTGAGTGGAAAAGACAGTTTATATGGAATGTTTTCTCATATGCTCTCCACCCCAGCCAAAAAAATGATTGAGATTACTTCTTGAATATCTTTATCATTAAAGAACTAGGACTTTTTGTGTTACAACACTGACTTTATTTTCTTTTTTAATAATTCTAGGTTGTCTCTCAATATTCAAGTCTCCTTTCTCCAATGACTGTAAATGCAGTGATGAAAGTGATTGACCCAGCCACAGCTACTAGTGTAGACCTTAGAGATGTTAAAATAGTTAAGAAACTTGGGTAAGCATCTCTAATTATAACTTTAATAAAAATTAATTTTGAAAGTAAACATAAGCTCTTGCCAAAAATAAATAAGTTAAATGAAAAATACATAGGTGAAAGTCACATACATTTGGTTGTTTTGTTTTCATGACAACTTGTGTTAATGTGGGAATTTCAAGAATTTGTTTATATTCCCTAATGGTGGCAGGGCAGTGGTGTGATCGGAGAGGTTCAGGAATGGGGCACTAATAAATGTGAGTGAGGCTGAAGCACATTTTATCAGATTGATGATTTGTAATCTGTTAGCAATCTATTAAACTTGCAGATTTCCGCCCCCTCATAACTATCTCCTCGTTTTCTTTTTTCTTAGTGGGACAATTGATGACTGTGAGTTGGTGGAAGGTCTGGTTCTTACTCAAAAGGTGGCAAATTCTGGCATAACCAGGGTTGAAAAGGCTAAGATTGGGCTTATTCAGTTCTGCTTATCTGCTCCCAAAACAGATGTAAGTAAAACCAAATGAAATGATTCCTTAGGTGTTTGACTTTCTAATAACGAAATTTTTCTTTTTATAAAAATAGAAAATGCTGATACTAGTGATAAAAAGCAAGGATCTAAAAATAGTAAAATTTAGACAAAAGTAGAAAATGTTGGATGCCACACACATGATAAATCTATAATCTCAGTTGGCTATTTATTGAAATTGAGCGTTCACTTCACAAATGAAGACAAATAATGATAGGGATATCTATGAAACGATAAAAATAGGTTATGTGAAAGTGATAGTATAAGTGGACTTTCCAGATTCTTTCTAGCTTTCTGAGAACAGAAACCTTCACCCATCCTTCCCTAGCAAGCAGATCTTTTGTCTTTATGTTTGCACAATGGAACTTTAAAACCAGTTTATTACCCATACTCCGAAAAACACAATTTTTTATTATTCCCATATCTATCAGTCATAAGTACCATCCCCTGAAGGAGTGGTTGATCTTTGTCATCTCATTCAGGTTTGCTCTCATTTTACATTGTGTTGGCATACAAGTTTCCTGTTGAGTCATTTGTTTCCCAAATTTTAACCCACATAAAAACGTTGTTTTGTAGGTCTTTGATATAACAATATTTGTCCTTCATAGTTCCTTTCAGCATACCAGTTTTTTTTAACAATCCATAGAGTAAAAAGGATGCAACTGAAATTATTGATATTTCAGTAATATGTAAATTCATATGAAAAGAATTGACATTCACGAAATAGGATAATCATTCTTATGTTTTATGATCACCAAAAATGTACTTGTAAAAAATAAGACAGCAATTTGTATAGATGAAAGTTAAAAACCTGAGTTAAGTTTTGTGTATATTCCTTTCTCTAAATTTTTTCTGTGCGTGTCTATATAATTTCTTGTTTGGTATGGTTTTGGTTGAATTTATACTATACATAATATTTTCATTAAAAGTCTCACTTTTTTGCTTAAGGACTCTTAAAATGCAAATTATTAATATGTC
This sequence comes from Balaenoptera ricei, assembly GCF_028023285.1. Classification (NCBI taxonomy): domain Eukaryota; kingdom Metazoa; phylum Chordata; class Mammalia; order Artiodactyla; family Balaenopteridae; genus Balaenoptera; species Balaenoptera ricei. The sequence continues at coordinate 50,200,410 of NC_082651.1, forward strand.
CTTTTTCTGAACAGATGGACAATCAAATAGTAGTTTCTGACTACGTCCAGATGGACCGAGTGCTACGAGAGGAGAGAGCCTATATTCTAAATTTAGTGAAGCAAATTAAGAAAACAGGATGTAATGTTCTTCTCATACAGAAGTCTATTCTAAGGTGTGGGGCTATTTATTTTGTTCACCTCTTAATGATAATTGATTTTGGATCCCTTCTAGCAATTTTTAAAGAAACATTTGAGGTGGGTAAACCACTAGAAATCTGGAATGAATCTGTATTTTAGGGTATTGTATTCTGGTAAATGATCTAAAGTGAGTTCTCTTCGTGTTATGATCATTTAAATGTGGGATATATTATCCTTCTAAACCAAGATCCTCACTATCAAGTGAAAAGCTAACTTTAGTCTAAAATTAATTAGCTAGCTAAAATTTTAGAGGCATTTATTTAAAGGTCCATGCAATAGCTTGCCTTGAAATTTTAGAAGTTCTTTTGGGGGAAATGCTGGATAGTCCATGGATTGGAAGAATTCTCCAAAGTTTGAACTGATCCCTTTTTTGTTTGTTTTCAGTGTTTTCTTCTAATAGGTAGACACATTCTCATGTACTATATTAATATGTTATACCAGAAAGTATTATGGATGCTCTTGATATAGAAACCTTAATGAAGAGGTGGAATACCTGGTTCTAAATACAAGTTATGTAATAGCTAGTAACCTTGAATAAACTGCTCTCAAAACTCTGTGCTTATTTGTAAAACAAGGATAGTAATATCTGCCCTTCAGTATCAAGGGTTGTCAGGAGGATCATTCCAGGTAATTTGTGTAAAAGTGTATAAATTTGTGGAGTCTTGAATTACATCATACTTAATTTCTAAATTCATAAAGCATCGATTGTTATTATCAGAGTTATACTTATTTAGTATTAAGAAAAACGACATAATTATCTTTTTATTGTGTGTTTTACAAGTCGTGTCGTCGGGGTACGTTTTAAATATTATCCATTAGAAATCTTATTTAAGAATTTTGAGGTCATAAACTTGGTAAGCTGTTTAAAGCATCTTCCTTCACAAATAATTTGTTAAATCATTAGCCATTTAAACAACAGTAAAATTACTAAAACCGTAAAAAAGGAGTTGAACGGCAAAGTTTTTTTTCTAACCTAGTATTGACATAAGCACTGATTTTGTATTTTAGAGATGCTCTTAGTGATCTTGCATTACATTTCCTGAACAAAATGAAGATTATGGTGGTTAAGGATATTGAAAGAGAAGACATTGAATTCATTTGTAAGGTAAAATATTCTTAGTATCTGTATGTGTGAAAATGTTCACTATTCAGACTTCTCAATTTGTGGATTTCACTATTTTCCCAGACTATTGGAACCAAACCAGTTGCTCATGTTGACCAGTTCACTGCTGACATGCTGGGATCCGCTGAGTTAGCTGAGGAGGTCAGCTTAAATGGTTCTGGCAAACTGATCAAGGTAACAGTATTAAAATTAAGCTTCTATTTGCCTGGGTTTTTTTTTTTGTTTTAATCCTTCAAATACCTAATTAAGAGTTTGTTTACTAAAGATTACAGGCTGTGCAAGCCCTGGAAAAACAGTTACAATCGTTGTTCGTGGTTCTAACAAATTGGTGATTGAAGAAGCTGAACGTTCCATTCATGATGCCCTATGTGTTATTCGCTGTTTGGTGAAGAAGAGGTAACATTAAATTACCAAGGAACATTTTGAACATAAAAACTTGTGTATTTTTATTATTAAGGTATAAATACTAAGTTATTGTTTAAAAATAGCTTTCTGTTGGATAAAATAAGCTAAAAATATATTTGTGAATTTCAGGGCTCTTATTGCAGGAGGTGGTGCTCCAGAAATAGAGTTGGCCCTGCGATTAACTGAATACTCAAGAACATTGAGTGGTATGGAATCCTACTGCGTTCGTGCTTTTGCAGATGCTATGGAGGTCATTCCATCTACACTAGCTGAAAATGCTGGCCTGAATCCCATTTCTACAGTAACAGAACTAAGAAACAGGCATGCCCAAGGAGAAAAAACTACAGGCATTAATGTCCGAAAGGTAATAATTTAATCTTTAGTTACTGCAGAAAATGTTGATTATTATAAAATACTAAAAGCTTCATAATTGTCGAATGAAAGGCTTTGTAATTAAAAATAGAGTTAACCTTGGATTTAAGTATAAGACCTGCAGGTTAATTAATGTGTGCCATCTAGTGAGAATGAAGATGATGCCTTAAGTGAGAAGTATTGTTCATTAAGTCTGCCATCTAATGGTTGTACAACTTTTTAGCAAGTTACTTAGTCTGTGCTTCAGTTTTCTTGGTTGTGAAAACAGGGACTATTAATAGTTCCCTCATAGGCCTGTGAGGATTAAATGGATTACTAATTAGAAGGTTCTTACAAAGATGCCTGGTGTGTAGTCAACCATTGCTGCTGTTGTGAGCACCAGCCTAGTGTAGTTGTATAGGGTAAACACATAGAACAATAATAATTTCCCCTTTTGTATTAATGTTTTATGTCTCCTTTTATTGAGAAGACAAATAATATGTAATGGGAAAAAATTGACAATCCAAGATGATATTTTTTGAATGGTTACAGAACTCAAAGGAGGGCACTACCTGGTTAGGGAAAGTTTCATGAAGCTGCAGCCTTGGTTGGTAGGGAATGAAAAAGTTTCAGATGGAGAAGCAGTGGTTTACAGGTAAGAGGGACCAAGAAGTTACTCGTTTTGTCTAGAGCAGAGGTTATATGGTGGTCATAACAGTGGACTTTAAGATTGGAAAGATCAGATAAAAGCTAGAATGAGGAGTCCTTTGAGTTGTTGAGACAGGCATGGGTGTTTGTGTTCTTTTGTGTTTTAATTCCAGTAGTTGGGAGCCACTAAAGTTTTTGTTTGTTTGTTTTGTTTTGTTTTTAATTTTTTTTAAATTTATTTATTTATTTATTTTTTATTTTATGGCTGTGTTGGGCCTTCGTTTCTGTGCGAGGGCTTTCTCTAGTTGCGGCAAGCGGGGACCACTCTTCATCGCGGTACGCGGGCCTCTCACTATCGCGGCCTCTCTTGTTGCGGAGCACAGGCTCCAGATGCGCAGGCTCAGTAATTGTGGCTCACGGGCCCAGTTGCTCCGCGGCATGTGGGATCTTCCCAGACCAGGGCTCGAACCCGTGTCCCCTGCATTGGCAGGCAGATTCTCAACCACTGCGCCACCAGGGAAGCCCCCACTAAAGTTTTTTTAACCAAGAGGCTAAGGTGCTGAAAAGAGTATTTTAAGGAGGGAAGAATGGAGACAGGATCACCTGTTAGGACCATCACCAGTAATCCTAGGATAAAGGTGACTAGGATAGTGGCAGTAGGAATCTAAGAGTGGGAAGTGAGAATGATGTAAAGGCAGGGTAAAGCAGACATGGCCAAATTCAGAATTGGGAATCAGATGATTTAAAATCTTATAACTTTTTTCTTTAATTGCAGTATAGTTGATTTATAATATTGTGTTAGTTTCAGGTGTACAGCAAACAAATCTCATAATTTTTAATAACTCTGATCATCTACGTAATTTTTGCCAGGATACTCTTTATTTTTTTATTTTTTAATAAATTTATTTTTTATTTATTTATTTTTGGCTGCGTTGGGTCTTCATTGCTGCACGTGGGCTTTCTTTAGTTGTGGCGAGCGAAGGCTACTCTTTGTTGCAGTGCGCAGGCTTCTCATTGTGGTGGCTTCTCGTTGCGGAGCACGGGCTCTAGGCGCGCAGGCCTCAGCAGTTGCAGCACGTGGGCTCAGTAGTTGTGGCTCGTGGGCTCTAGAGCACAGGCTCAGTAGTTGTAGCGCACGGGCCGGCATGTGGGATCTTTCTGGACCAGGGATCGAACCCATTTCCCCTGCAATGGCAGGCGGATTCTTAACCACTGTGCCACCAGGGAAGGCCCTTTGCCAGGGTATTTTTAACTAAAAGATGCTTACAAGGAGTTGTTTTGGAGTTAGGCTTGGAATTCAATTTTTCCAAATTTTAGTTGAAGTACAACCTACAGCGTAGAGAAGAGCTTAGTATAGAGTATCTTACTCTTGACTAGACTAAGGGAAAACTAAGTTTGAGAGGCCTTGAGGTTTACTGGTAACTGTAGTTGGTGATATGTATCAGTTACAAACACTAAAAGCAACTTGTACTGGTTTGCAGGGTGGTATTTCCAACATACTGGAGGAACTGGTTGTCCAGCCTCTGTTGGTTTCAGTCAGTGCACTGACTCTAGCAACTGAAACTGTCCGGAGCATTCTGAAAATTGATGATGTGGTAAGTATATATAGGTCGTGAATTTCCCTACAAGGTCAAAAAGGCATATTTTTGAAGAGCTGGGGTGGAGGGCAGTAAATGTTGTTAGTTTGCTAGTCATCAGGGTGAAAACAGTTCATACTTCTAGTCTTTTTTCACCTATAAAAATAGGGAGATTTGGATAACCACCTTAAACATCTTCCATGCTTAAAATTCTGTCCTTACAGGTTTTGAAATCTAAGTTTTTCTCTTTTCAGGTAAACAGTCGGTAACATGGATAACACTGGCTGACTGGCACCATCATGGCCACTAATAGCACAGCTGGAGTGGAAGAGCACCTTGGCATTCCTTGTTGTTTGGAAGGTTGTTTCCTTTACAAATTTCTGGGCCTGGTCTTCCAGCTGGCATTTGCTTGAAATTGTATTGAAACAGTTCGATGAAAACATTAAAAATATGGTTTCAAAGGGCAGATTAATTGATTGGGCTCCTGCATTACCCCCACTGCCCTGCCCTCACAACCTCTGTTACCTCTGATCCTCTTGAGAAATCTGTATAGGAAGGGAAAGAAGAGTTCGCACTTACCTGTTAACTTCCTTACGGGCTTAATCCTGGGTACTTTTAAGTTTTCTGTTAGTTTTTTAACAGAAGTATTGAGAAGGAAAAATGGCCCAATATGCTCATCACCCTGATAAATCCCTGCTTACAATAATATATATGCTGTTTGAAAAGTTAACAATACAGAAGAAAAGTGAAAAATGAGTCTTTCTCATGCTACTCCCTTTCTCCAAGAATAACCACTGTTGTGTTAATTGGGATTCCTTCTGAAAATAAAAACGTAGCAAATCTTACTTGTACAAAAAGGATTCATAACTAGTAAGTCTTTTTCCAGTGGTTTAAAACATCTTTATTGCCTCTACCCTGATCAACAAGCATTGTCTTGCACCATGAATGGTGTAAAATCTAACTAGTGTCCGTCCTTGCTTTAGCCACCTTCCAGTCAATTCTGCATACACTATATATATAGCTAGTGATCTTTTTAAACTTGTCAGGCACTCCTTTATAAAAGCTTTCATGACTTCTGATTGCCTTTGGAGAAAGGCCAGACCCTTAAGGTGGACCACAAATTGGGCCTCTGTAATCTGGTATCACACTCAACCATCTTTCTTTTCTGTATTTCACAAAAGTGTTATGAAAGCAGCTGGGGGGAGCTCCTTCACATCTGGAGAAAGAATTTCAAACGAGCCTGAAGCTTGGTTGTGTCTGACAACTCCAGTAGTTAATTAAAATGACTAATTTGGTAAATGGTAAATTCAGATAAGTCTTTGGATAGTCTGGAATTTAATAATTCAGTGATTATCATTTTAGTGGGTATTAGGAGCTTGCTGTTAAAAAAAATCATAGCTGCCATAAAACAACTGAATTATGTATATCCTAAATTTTTTTTTTTGGCTGCGTTGGGTCTTCGTTGCTGCGTGCAGGCTTTCTCTAGGTGCGGCAAGTGGGGGCTACTCTTCGTCGCGGTGTGCGGGCTTCTCATTGTGGTGGCTTCTTGTTGCAGAGCACGGGCTCTGAGCATGCGGGCTTCAGTAGTTGTGGCTCACAGGCTGTAGAGCGCAGGCTCAGTAGTTGTGGTGCATGGGCTTAGTTGCGCCACAGCATGTGGGATCTTCCCAGACCAGGGCTCGAACCCGTGTCCCCTGCATTGGCAGGCGGATTCTTAACCACTGTGCCACCAGGGAAGCCCTATCCTAAATACTCTTTTTTTTTTAAACTTTGGATTTATTGATTGATTGATTGATTGATTGATTGCTGTGTTGGGTCTTCGTTTCTGTGCGAGGGCTTTCTCTAGTTGCGGCAAGTGGAGGCCACTCTTCATCGTGGTGCACGGGCCTCTCATTATCGCGGCCTCTCTTGTTGCGGAGCACAGGCTCCAGACGCGCAGGCTCAGTAATTGTGGCTCACGGGCCTAGTTGCTCCACGGCATGTGGGATCTTCCCAGACCAGGGCTCGAACCTGTGTCCCCTGCATTGGCAGGCAGATTCTCAACCACTGCGCCACCAGGGAAGCCCCTAAATACTCTTAAGTGAGAATACTTTAACCAAAATTATTTATATTGGAACTTTTAATTAAGAGTTATTCAGCATCCTTATGTGTGTCTGTGTCTTAGGCTATACCTATATATCTAAATATATGAGTAGTTTATATTTAAAACCTTGTAAAGGAAACTCTAACAAGACAAACGTTTCCTAGTCATTTATTCTGTTAAGTTTGATGTAAATTAAGCCACTAACTATTTAGGGTTTGACTTGGGTTTTACAACAGTTTATAAAATAAGTTATGTTTTAGGAAATGGAAGCCCAAATGACAAAACTCAAAATAGTGGTTTGATACAGTTAAATAATTCTATAGTAATGAAAGGGAAATGTATCCTGTTAAATATTTAAAAGGTATGCTTTTAACAATGAGGAAGGATGACTATCCTAATGAGGCAAAGGTTTTGCATACTTTTTTCCTCTTGAGTACTATTTATTCCTCACCCTCAGTTTTTCTTTTCTTTTTTTTGGCCACACGCAGCAAGGCTTGCAGGATGTTAGTTCCCTGACCAGGGATTGAACCCCGGGCCCAGGCAGTGAAAGCACCAAGTTCTAACCACTGGACCACTAGGGAATTCCCACCCTCAGCTTTTCATTAAAATGAAAAAATTTTAATATAGTGAAGTTCAAAGAATAGTATGAACACTGTATACCCTCCACCTAAATTTAACTACTTCGGCATTTTGCCATTAAGTCAGTTCTGTAACATGTATAACTAAAAATCATGGTGTGCAAAATTGTGCAATAGAAATCACAGGGCTTACAGAAGAAATGCGGTTGAGGCACAACCGCAAAACTTAATCAGCAACACAAAAGGAACCTGATAAAACAGTTTTACAGATGCTAAATGGTTAACAACTGCATAGTATATTAAATATGCCACTTGGAAACACCTCAAGTTGTGGAAGTGGCTGTCGGAAGTAGGAGCTAACGTCATTGCAAAGTAATAGAAGGAGGGTTATCTGAAACCTGACAAAGTTGTAATACCTGATGTGATGAGTGTGGCTCATAAAAGTTAATTGATGTCTCTATTTTGAGGTATAAGTGTGTGGTTTTGTGTGTTACTGGGCAGTTTGATTCAGATAGATGCATTTTTCTGTCTTCGCTTTTTTTTTCAATTGTCATTTAATTTTTTTAAAAAATGTTTATTTATTTAGGCTGTGCCGGGTCTTAGTTGCGGCACGTGGGATCTTTAGTTGCAGGATTGCGGCATACAGGCTTCTTAGTTGTGGCATGCATGTGGGATCTAGTTCCCCAACCAGGAATCAAACCCGGGTCCAGTGCATTGGGAGCACAGAGTCTTACCCACTGGACCACCAGGGAAGTAAGTCCCTGTGTTCGCTTTTTTCTTTTGAGGAAATGACACAAATGTGAAACTGGGATTTTGCTCAAATTGTTCACTTGCTACTTAAAGATTCTTCATATTTTGACAGTTTGACTATCGTGTCTTAAGTGTGGGTCCCCTTAAGTTTTCTTGAGCTTTTTAGAGGTACAGATTAATATTTTTTCCATTGGTTTTGTTGAATTGAGATAGGGATCAAAGTTCCAAAAGACTGAGTTGGCTAGAAGTTGTGGGATGAAGTACTAGAAAACAGGAAGCTTTACAGAAATAGTTCCCAGACATGTGTAGAGGTGTAGCCTTGAGTATTTGGCTGAGTATTATTTCTGTGTCTTGGGTAAAACTAGAGTTCAAGGAACAACCAATGAAAAGCAGTAGACTGAAGTTTACAACAGGCTAGGAATAGTTTAAATTCTCATTAGCCAAATTGGAGAAACCTTGCAATATACAGGGACTGAATAGAGCCTTCAGAAGGGTTCTGCCTTAGTAGTGAGGCTAAATTTGCCATAGAGTAAAGATTGCTGTGGACTCTTCATAGCAAAGGATTTCTTTAAAGGATCAAACCAATCCCAAGCAACATACCTATGTATCTGAACAAAGCTTAAAACTCTTAAAGGATACAATAATATAAAATTCACAATGTCTGGTATTCAATCAAAAATATCAGTAATGTGAATGGATAAAGAAGATGTATATATATATACAATGGAATACTAAGCCATTTAAAAAGGATGAAATTTTGCCATTTGCAGCAACATGATAGACTTGGAGGGCATTATACTAAGTGAAATAAGTCAGAGAAAGACAAATACTGTCTGATGTCACTTATATGTGGAATCGACAAAATACAACAAACTAGTGAGTATAACAAAAAAGAAACAATCACAGAACAAACTAGTTACCGGTGGGGAGAGAGAAGAAGCGGGGGCAATATAGGGGTAGGGGAGTAAGAGGTACAAACTATTAGGTATAAAATAAGCTACAAAGGTATATTGTACAACACAGGGAATACAGCCAATAACTATAAATGGAGTATAACCTTTAAAGATTTGTGAATCACTATATTGTACACATGTAACATAATATGGTATAGCAGCTACATCTCAATTTTTAAAAGGGCATCAATTTAAAAAAAAAAATCAGTCATGCAAGTGAAAGCACAGTAGAGAGTAACTCAAAGCCATATGGAGAAATAAAGATCTCAACAAAGGTAATTACATGGGCAATATAAAAGCTAGTGTTTTTGTAACAACAGTTTCTAACTACTTTTTGTCTTCTATATGATTTAAGAGAGTGATATATTTAAAGAAAAAAATTAGTGTAAGTTTTACAAACTTTGGTTTGTAACTTCGAATCTTGTTTTCTACATTTAAGAGAGTAATGCACTTAAGAGAATTATTAGTTTATGTTTTGGGGCACATAGTGTATAAAGATGAAATTTTGTGACCTCAAATGAAAGGTGTATGAACAAAGCTATGAAGGAGCAGTTTTTGTATGCTGTTGAAGTTAGTTAAGCTGCTATAAATTCAAATTGGAGGGTTATAACTTTAGGATATTAAATGTTATCCCAGTGGTAACCACACGTACACACAAAGTATAGAATATATACAAAAGGGAATGAGTAAAGAATTTAAACAATTCGCTATAAAAAATTAAACACAAAAGACAGTAAATCATAAAATGAGGGATGAAAAAACCTATAAGCTATATAGAAAAGAAATAGGAAAAAAACAGATGAAAGTTCCTCCTAACCAGTAATTAAATGTAAATAGATTAAACTCATCAAAACAGAGATTGGCAGAATGGATATAAACACATGATCCAACTATATGCTGTCTATAAAGACTCACTTTAGATCCAAAGACAAATATATTGAAAGTGAAATGATGGAAAAAATACATTCCATGCACATAGTAACCAAAAGAAAGGAGTGGCTCTACTGATAACAGACAAAATAGAACCTAAAAAAAGTCACAAGAAACAAAGGACATTGTGGAAATATAACAATTAGAAATGTTCATGCACCCAATGACAGGACATCAAAGTACTGTGAAGCAAAAATCATCAGTCATGCAAGTGAAAGGACAGTAGACAGTAACTTGAGGCTGTATGGAGAAATAAAGATCTCAATAAAGGTAAATACATAAGCAGCATTACTGGCAATTGAAGAGAGATATAATTATAAAATAATAGTTGGAGACTTAAGTACCTCACAATAATGGACAAAACAATCAAGAAAGTAAGGAAATAGAAGACAGCACAGTAAACCAACTAGATATAACACATACAGAACACTGCTCCACAATAAGAGCATACATATTCTTCTCAAGTACACATGGGACATTTTTCAGGATATGCCATATGTTAAGCCACAAATCGTTTCAATAGATTTTAAAAGGTAGATAGCATACAAAGTATCTTCTTTGACCACAACAGGATGAAGTTAGAAATCAATAAGGGAGGGAAGAGTGGAAAATTCAAAAAATTGTGGAAACTAAACACTTTTCAACAACCAATGGGTCAAAGAAGAAATCATAAAAGAAATTAGAAAATACCTAGAGATGAATGCAAATGAAAACACAACATACCAAAACTTATGGGACACAGCAAAAGCGGTGCTAAGAAGGAAATTTATAACTATAAAACGCTTACTTTAAAAAATAAGAACTCAAAACAACCTAACTATACAACTTTAACTAGAACTAGAAAAAGAAGAACAAATTAAATCCAAAGCTAGCAGAAGGAAGGAAATAAAGATTAGAGCAGAGAGAAATGAAATAGAGGATAGAAAACAATAAAGAAAATTGATGTTTGTTGGAAAAGATCAATAAAATTAACAACTCTTTAGATGGATTAAGAAAAAAAGAAAAATTACTAAAATCTACAAGAAATTAGAAAATACTTAGAGATGAATGCAAATGAAAACAACATACCAAAACTATGGGACACAGCAAAAGCAGTGCTAAAAAAGTGAGGACATTACTACCGATTTTACAGATGTGAAAAGGATTATAAGAAAATATAATGAACAATTTGCATGCCCACAAGTTAGATAACCTGGATCGAATGGACAAATCCTAGAAACACAAAACCTACCAAGTCTAAATCATGAAGAAACAAAATCTGAATATACCTATAGCCAGTAAGGACATTGAATCAATAATCAAAATCTCCCAATAAAGAAAAGCCCTGGACCTGACCCAGTGGCTTTACTGGTGAATTCCACCAAACATTTAAAGAACTAATACCAGGCCTCCTCAAACTTTTCCAAAAATTGAAGAGGAAGGAACACTTTCTAATTCACTCTATAAGGCCAGCATTACCCTGATACCAAAGCCAGACAAAGACACTACAAGAAAACTACACACCAATATTCCTTACAAACAATGATACAAAAATTCTCACTAGTAGCAAACCAAATTTAGCAGCATAGTAAAAGTATTATACTTTTTGAAATTTTATTCCTAGAATGCAAGGATGTTTCAACATGTGAAAATTAATCAATGCAATATATCATTAAATTGATCAATGCAAAAAAAATTAAGTGAAAAACACCTACATGGGACTTCCCTGGTGGCGCAGTGGTTAAGAATCTGCCTGCCAATGCAGGGGACATGGGTTCGAGCCCTGGTCTGGGAAGATCCCACATGCTACGGAGCAACTAAGCCCATGTGCCACAACTACTGAGCCTGTGCTCTAGGGCCTGTGAGCCACAACTACTGAGCCCTCATGCCACAACTACTGAAGCCCATGCGCCTAGAGCCCGTGCCCTGCAACAAGAGAAACCACCACAATGAGAAGCCCACGCACAGCAACAAAGGCACAATGCAGCCAAAAATAAATAAATTTACTTTTAAAAAACCAAAAAAACAAAAGAACACCTATAGGATCGTGTTAATTTATACAGAAAAAGCATTTGACAAATTGCAACAATTTCATGATTAAAAAAAAAAAAAGAATAGAAGGAAACTACCTCAACACAATGAAAAGCCATATATGAAAAACCCAAAACAAACATCAGACTCAATGGTGAAAGACTGAAAGCTTTTTCTTTAAAAAAGCCAAGGATGCCCACTTTTACCACTTCTATTCAACATAGTATGGACGTTCCAGCCAGAGCAATTAGGCAAGGTAAAGAAATTAGAGGCATACAAATTGGAAAGGAAGACGTAAAATTACATCTGCAGATGATATGATCTTACATGTAAAAAGCCCCAAAGATTACACACACACACACACACACAAAAGCTGTTAGAACTAATAAATGATTTCAGCAAAGTAACAGGATACAAAGTCAACACACAAAAATCATTTGCATTTTTATACACTAACAACAATCTGAAAAGGAAATTACAAAAACAATTCATAATAGCATCAAAAATAAATAAAATATTTAGAAATTAACTTAACCAAGGAAATGAAAGATTTGCTCAGTGAAAATTACAAAACGTTGAAAGAAATTAAAGAAGACAAATGGAAAAAGATCCCATGTTCATGGATTCAAAGACTGAATATTGTTAAAATGTCAATATATCCAAAGTGATCTACAGATTCCATGTAATCCCTATCAAAATACCAATGGCATTTTTCACAGAACTGGAACGAATAATCCTAAAATTTGTATGGAACTACAAAAGACCTTGAATGTCCAAAGCAATGTTAAGAAGAACAAAGCTGGGGCTTCCCTGGTGGCGCAGTGGTTGAGAATCTGCCTGCCAATGCAGGGGACACGGGTTCGAGCCCTGGTCTGGGAAGATCCCACATGCTGTGGAGCAACTGGGCCCGTGAGCCACAATTACTGAGCCTGCGCGTCTGGAGCCTGTGCTCCGCAACGAGAGGCCGCGATAGCGAGAGGCCCACGCACCGCGATGAAGAGTGGGCCCCGCTTGCCACAACTAGAGAAAGCCCTCACACAGAAACGAAGACCCAACACAGCCATAAATAAATAAATAATAAATAAATAAATAAATAAATAAATAAATGAAGAACAAAGCTGGAGGTATTATGCACCCTGATTTCAAGCTATACAGCAAGGTACAGTAATCAAAACAGTGTGGCACTGGCATAAAGACCCACATTTAGACCAGTGGAATAGAATAAACAAACACAGAAATAAACACATATATGTTCAAATGAGTTTTGACAAGCAAGCCAAGACCATTCAATGTGGAAAGGTCGATCTTTTCAACAAATAGTGCTGGGAGAAGTGGATGTCCACATGCAAAAGAATGAGGTTAGACCCTTACCTAACACCATATACAAAATTTAACTGAAAGTGGATCAAAGACCTAAGACAATAACACTCTTCGAAGTAAACATAGAACAAAATCTTCACGATATTGGACTTGGCAATGTCACTTCTTAGATATGACATAAAAGACACAGATAACAAAAGAAAAAATAGACAAATTGTACTTTATGAATATTTTAAAGTTTTGTACATCAAAAGACACTATCAACAGAGGAAAAAGCAACCCACAGAAAGGGAAAAAATATCTGCAAATCCTATATCTAATAGGGATTAGTACCTAGAATATATAGAGAGAACTACTAAAACTCAACAACAAAATAACTAACAACCCAATTTAAAAATGGGCAAAGAAAAAAAAAAGGGCAAAGAACTTGAATAGACATTTCTCCAAAGAAGATATACAAAAGGCCAATAAGCACATGAAAAGATGCTCAACATCACTAATCATTAGGGAAATGCAAATCAAAACTACAGGATATCACCTCATACCCTTTAGGATGGCTACTATCAGAAAAACAAAACAACGGGAATGCCCTGGTGGTCCAGCAGTTAGGACTCTGCACTTCCACTGCAGGGGGCATGGGTTTGATCCCTGATTGGGGAACTAAGATCTCGCAAGCCACGTGGCACAGCAAAAAAAAAAAAAGAGGGACTTCCCTGGTGGCGCAGTGGTTAAGAATCTGCCTGCCAATGCAGGGGACACGGATTCGATCCCTGGTCTGGGAAGATCCCACATGCCGCACTGCAACTAAGCCCATGTGCCACAACTACTGAGCCTGTGCTCTAGGACCCGCATGCCGCAACTACTGAGCCCACATGCTGCAACTACTGAAACCTGTGTGCCTAGAGCCCATGCTCTGCAACAAGAGAAGTCACTGCAAATAAGAAGCCCGTGCACCACAATGAAGAGTAGCCCCCACTAGCCGCAATTAGAAAAAGCCTAAGTGCATCAATGAAGACCCAACGCAGCCAACAAAAAAAAAAGAAAAGAAAAACAAAACAAGATACTGGAACCCGTGGGTATTGTTGGTAGGAATGTAAAATGCTACAGCTGCTGTTGAAAACAGGATGACAATTCCTCAAAAATTAAATATAGAATTACCTCATGATCCAGCAATTCCACTTCTGGGTATATACCCAAAAGAATTGAAAGCAGGGTCTCAAATAGGTATTTGTACACCCATGTTCGTAGCAACATTATTCACAATAGGTAAAACGTGGAGGCAACCCAAGTGTCCACTGATGGATGAATGGATCAGCAAAATGTGATATATATATATATATATATATATATATATATATATATATATATATATATATATATATATATATATACACACACACACACACACACACACACACACACACACACACCACAATGGACTATTATTCAGCCTTAAAAAGAAAGGAATTTCTGGCATATGCCACAACATAAACAAACCTTGAGGACATTAGGCTAAGTGAAATAAGTCAGTCACAAGACAAATCCTATATGATTCTACTTATATGAGGCACTTAGAGTAGTCAAAATCATAGAGACAGAAAGTAGAATGGTGGCTAATTAAACTTAAAAGCTTTTGCACAGCAAAGGAAATCACCACCAAAATGAAAAGACAACCTACTGAATGGGAGAAAATATCTGCAAATGATATGATCGTTAAGGGGTTAATGATGGTGGTGTCATGGGCTACGTGAGCTGAGGAGAAGTGAGGTGTGAGAGAAGGAATACCGTGCCTTCTGGTGGGTGGTGGGGAGGGACTTCTCTAAAAGGGAATATCTCTTTCTGGCACTTCTGTGGTGATGGAGAGGCATTCTGAATTGCCACCTGCCTACCTCACCATTTCTCATGTAGGACTTCTGGGTCTATCATCACCATAATCATCTGAGGAGGAGCTGGTTTTGTTGTCTGATTTGGTGTCTCTGCTGCACAGAAAATGCAGCAGCCATTTTGCCACCTTTGTCCTCTGATTCAGAGAACTCTACTTTTCTAGATGAGGGAGCCTCTTTTCTCAGTACTTTCTTTTTCTGTTTTATTTTCTACAATTAAAAAAAATATATTTATTATTTATTTATTTGGCTGCGCCGGGTCTTAGTTGTGGCATGTGGGATCTTTTAGTTGTGGCATGTGAATTCTTATTGTGAACTCTTATTTGCGGCTTGTGGGATCTAGTTCCCTGATCAGGGATCGAACCTGGGCCCCCTGCATTAGGAGCATGGAGTCTTAGCCACTGGCCCACCCGGGAAGTCCCTATTTTATACAATTTTTAAAGGTTACTTTCCATTTACAGTTATTACAAAATATTGGTTATATTCGCTATGTTGTGCAACACATCCTTGAGCCTATCTTACACTCAATGGCTTGTATCTTCTACTCCCCTACCCCTACATTGCCCCTCCTCTCCCCACTGGTAACCACTAGTTTGTTCTCTTTATCTGTGTCTACTTCTTTTTTGTTATATTCATTCCTTTGTTCTTGTTTTTTTTTAAGATTCTTTTTATGGCTGAGTAGTATTCTATTTTATTCTCAGTAGTTTTATCACTTTTTGTCACTTCTATCACTTTTTGTCGCTCTACCTGAAGTTCTCCCTGGAGAAACAGAAATACAACTTTTTCTTGTAGGGCATTGCTCCTGGGTGCTGGGGAATGATGAATTTCTGGTGGTAGAGTTGCTGTAGGTGATGTTTGGTGCTTTTGCCTTGGAGGATTTGCTGAAGGAGATAACCTGCTGAAACCATGCAACTCAGATTGGGACTTGAACCCACGGTCTTTTAACTGAGATCACACACCTGGTCTCAGGACTTAATGAAGCTCAGGTTCTTGATGTCTTGTTGTAGAAAGAATTCTGTGAGAGACAAAGTGATAGGTAAGAAGTGGATTTATTTAGAGAGAAACACATTCCACAGATGGAGCGTGGGCCATCTCAGAAGGCAAGAGTGGCATCAGGGTATGGGGTTGTCAGTTTTTATAGGGGTGGGTAATTTCATAGGCTAATGAGTGGGAGGAGTGGTCCAGCTATTTTGTGGAAGGGGTGGGGATTTCCAGGAATTGGGCCACCTCCCATTCTTTGACCATTATGGTTGGCCTTGGAACTGTCATGGCACCTGTGGGTGTGTCATTTAGCTTGCTGATGTGTTACAATGAGCATATACTGAGGCTCAAGGTCTAGTGGACGTCGACTCATCCACCATCTTGGACCTATTTGGTTCTAATCAGTTTATGTCACATCCTCGGGCTATGCCGTTCTTTTAAAGGTTGTGCCCTGCCTCCTTCCCTCCTGTTTCACTACCAGTTTTTCAAGGGGGCTGAAGGTCCTCTTGGGAGACTTCTTTGTCAGTGACCCGACACAAGACAAAGTGGACAATGAACAACTCCTAGACAAGAATGCTGATGAGCGCCTCTTTCATCTCACTGGAGATCTGCTCCATCTATGCTTTGGTGGAGTTCTTCCTCCAGGTGATGGCTGCCTCCTTGGGCTTAGCTGTCTTCTAGGTGAATATGATCTTGGGATCTGTAGCGCCAGCAAGATAAAGTATGAGAAGAAGCGTGAGATTTTGGTTGATTCTTCTCCTTTTCCTTTTCTTTTATGGAATTTTTTTTTTTTTTTCCAGAGAATGTCCTTTAGCTTTGGTACAGTTTCAGGCTGGGGAAATTTCAGGATATCACTGAGTGTCAGAAGTGGCCACTTGTACTGAAGGTTCCGGGAGTGCTGGAGTGTTCTTTTCTGGAGCAGAGGAAGGACTCTGGCTCTTGGTTCTTTGATGAGAAGGCTGAACATGATTGTGCTTTCTCTCTGTCCTGACTGGGCAGGATTGTCTTTTAGGGTAGGAAATCTGGACTGGAGTCTTCTTGGACTTCAAGATCTCTACCTTTTCTCCCTACTGCTTTATTTTTCTTCTTTATCTCTCTTTTCTTTGTCTTGCTTTTTTCATAGGTGGCAATTTTTCTTCTTCAATCTGTCTGTTTCCTTTCTTCTTTCTTCAGGTCTAGGAAAGTGAAAGGGATTCCAGCGATATTTTCCTGTGGAGGGGCCACAGTTCTCCCATAAACTCTGCAGAATTTTTTTTTTTTCATTCAAAACGCCAGTCTGGTTGATTCGCATCATTTTAGAGCCTGGATTCTCCAAAAACAGCCAAGAGAATTGGGCCAGAGCCACACTGGGTCACTCTGTTGTGACCTAATAAAGTGATGGTACTACACTTCAGATGCAAAGAATAATTTCCATCTTGGTTCAGCCCTTCACTTCCAGTTGGTTGACTAAACTCAGTCATAACATTCTCTTTATTTTTTAAAAAATAAATTTATTTATTTATTTTTGGCTGCGTTGGGTTTTCATTGTTGCGGCAAGTGGGGGCTACTCTTTGTTGCGGTGCGTGGGCTTCTCACTGCGGTGGCTTCTCTTGTTGCAGAGCATGGGTTCTAGGCGTGTGGGCTTCAGTAGTTGCAGCGCATGGACTCAGTAGTGGTGCGCGGGCTCTAGAGCGCAGGCTCAGTAGTTGTGGTGTGTGGGCTTAGCTGCTCCGCAGCATGTGGGATCTTCCCAGACCAGGGCTCGAACCCGTGTCCCCTGCATTGGCAGGCAGATTCTTAACCACTGCACCACCACAGAAGTCCCATAACATTCTCTTTAAACCCAAGGATTTCTGTTACTCGTTTTGTTATCCAAGGCTTTTTAACCTCAAAATTTATTTTTCTCATGTCTGCCTTTTTTTTCTAAGCATTCTGCACATTTCAGCTACTTCAGTAGTTTCTGTTTGTTGCTGAACCAATGATCTTATCCTGCACTTGTTCTGTGGAAGAATCCAGGAGTCATATTGCTCTGAGAACACTCCCTATCCCAAGGTGCATGGGAGATTATATATATATATATATATATACATACATATATATATACACACACACACACATACATATACATATTTATTTAATACATTTTAAGTGGTTTGAAGCCACTTATAGTATTATAACTTATATATTATAAAATTATATGTTAACTTATACATTATTATATAAATATATAATGTTACATATAATATATATTTTATGTAATATTATTTTTTATTTTATTATTTTTAAAAATCTACTAATATTTTATTGGGTCATTCAATCCCAGGACATCAAGAATGTAGAAGAAAGGGAAATGAGACAGCAAAAGATGGAAAACAAATACAAAGGTATGAATTACTAAGCTGGCCATTTCTTTAAAAAAAAAAGATCGGTTTCTTGTCATCAGTGACTTGCCCAGACAGTCTCCATAGAATCATCCTGCCTTAGAAGAGTCTATCAGGTAAAGGAAGGGAAAGAAATGTATTTGCCAGTTTCACATCTCTCATTGGTCAAAGCTTATCCTAGCACGTTGATCCTTGCCCAGTGCCTCCAGTCAGCTGCTGGGGAAGCCCAAAAGCTCAGTGCTTCATCTGAGTCTAGAAGTGGTGTAAGTAGCGAGAGCCTCTGTGGGTGTAGGCAGTGTTGCTTTAGCACAAGAGATGCTACTTTGCTACTACAGCAGCCAGCCAGAGGACCAGAGAGCAAATGGAACTGAGCAAATAATTAGGTAACTTAGAGAAGAATTAGAGCCTTGGTTCTCCAACCGGTAAAAGATTAGAATCATCTGAAGCATTTTGGAAGCTATCTGATAATCCAATGTTCAAATTGTCTATTTCTGCATTTAAAAAATTACTCCAGGGAATTCCCTGGCGGTCCAGTGGTTAGGACTCTGTGCTTTCACTGCGGAGGGCTCCAGTTTGATCCCTGGTTGGGAAACGAAGATCCCACAGCCCATGCGGAGCAGCCCTACCCCCAAAAATTACTCTAACACATGGCTTAAAAACCACTTAAAATATTTTATTAAATACATTAATATACTATCACAAATGAATATAATTATATAATATTACATTTTGTATATTAATATGTAAATTTAAATATAATTAATATATGGTTTCTATTTATTTAATATACCTTTAAGTGGTTTCTAAGGAACATAATATTAATATATTAATAAATATATTTATTTCATATATAATTTAAATATATATACTTACTATATATTTTATAATTTCTGTCATGAATTCTCCTGTAACCCATGAATTGTTTTTTAGAAGTGTTTTAGAGTTTCCAAACTGAAAGCCTTTTCTAGTTTTTAAAAAAAATTAATGTCTAACTTAATTGTATTAAGTGATCAGAGAATGTTAACTGTATAATATTAATCCTTTGAAGTCTGTTGAGGCTAGCTTTATGGCTGAGTGCTATGGTTTCTTTTTATAATGTTCCATATGTTCCTAAGATAATATATATTCTTCAATTGTTACATATATATTTATATAAATTTATTTCTATAATATTATAATATATAAAATATATTTATATACATATAAGAAAAAATATATTTTCTAATAGACATATGTTACCTAATTATAATTGTGCTATTCAAATCTTCTATATCCCTCCATATATACACACATGTATCAAAGACACTTACAGGACTGTTCATAGCTGATTTATTCACAATAGCAAATGTGGCAGTCATCTAGCTCAGCTGCTTAGCTCTCCTTTAAAGACAGGCTCTGCTGTGAGGAGTGCAGTCAATTGACACAGCAGTGTGCAGGGGCCTGTTAGTACTGGCTTGAGAGACCTGACTGTAAAAATTTCAGGATATTTGCAAACTGTTTGTTAAACACAGCCATTATTAAAAATTAAGTTTTGCTAAATTGTAATTAAATAAATTATATTCAAAACAAAGATAATTTCTCAAAACTCTTCACTTCCTCTTCTGTTACTACATTTTACTTATACTTAGGCTCTCAAGATTATTTGCATCTGCTCTATCTGTATGGTGGAAAAACTATATAATGGTGTTCTATTGGGCATCATTCCCCAAGTTCATGTTCGGTGATGTCACACCGGTTACTTGAAATTGGCCTTGGTGAGGGTACTGACATCATGGAAATCAGCGAGTGCTACAGGTTGGCTTTTAAACTTAAAACAATGAGGAAAATGCTAATAATGCAGAAAAAACTCAGTGTGTGGTGTCTGTAGCTGTCACATTGTGAACAGCACAAAAATTTAAGGAAAATTCTTTTAGTATTAGAAAAGTATTTATCTATTCTAGCAAAAAAGTTACTAACAACATTGGCAGACAAGTGAAATTCTGACATACATGTTGGTTGTTTCACTTTCATCTTAGACATTAATATATACAAAAATATCAACCAGCATTCATGTTGGAACTACATTCACCAGTTGCAACCATAGGTTGGCTATAGATACAAGAGTTCAGTAAAAACCAATGAAAGTACTCTGGGAGAATCAATTGTGAGGGATTTACAGTAAAGAGTATGTTTTATTTATAAGTTGTGTGCTACAGTTCTTTATATTACTAAAATTTATAAGCACAATCACACACACACACACTTTCTCCCAGAGAGCCAGTCATCAACCATTTACCAGCATAACACTGGCTAACAGCTGGCAACCACAGAACTTCAGGGTTTTCCCAAAGTGTTCCATCTGAGAACTTGCTCTTCAGAGGGAGTGCTAGCCCCTCCCTGATTCAGAGGCAGGGCTGATTCAGATGGCAGGGCTGGTAGGGTCTGTCCATGTCTGCTCTATGAGCAATCTTTGTGCTGGAGTTCTCTTTTTACCTGGCTGAGACTTTCTCAGACCCTCACTGTAGTTTCAACCTTCTCCTACACAATTATTCTCCTTTCCCTCTCTTTTCTAAGGTGTCAGAATATATCTTGTCCTGAAAACATTCCTACTCCTCTCCCTTTATCTTTCACAGGAACTTACCCCAATAACTCTCTTTCACTTCTAACTCCTTCCTGGTATCATCTTCCTGAAGGACCCAAACTGACAGCTGAAAAAATGGAAACAACAGGTGAGTGAATAAACTTAAGAAAGTGATAAAGACAATGTTAATGGCACGGATTAAATTTAAGAGTATGCCTTGACTGTAACTGTTACATTATGAATAGCACAAAATAAAGAGGAAAATTCTTCCAGTATTGGAAAACTATTATCTCAGCAAAGAATACTATTCAGCAATTAAAAAGGAACAGACTACTCATATATACAACATGGATGAATCCCCAGAAAACAGTATGCTGATCAAAAGAAGTTTAGAGCAAAAGGAGTACATACAGTATGATTCCATTTATATGAAGTTCTAGAACAGTCAAGGGAATGTGGAATGGGGAACAGACTGGGAAGGGGCACAAGGGGTCTTTCCGGGATGACTGAAATGTTCTATATCTTAATATGATTTCATGAGTGTATACATTTGTCAAAACGCATCCAGCTATACATTATTTATACACTTAAAAAATATATATCTGTTTATTTATTTGGCTGTGCTGGGTCTTAGTTGTGGCACATGGGATCTTCCTTGCGGCATGTGGGATCTTCAGTTGCGGCATGTGAACTCTTAGTTGCAGCATGTGGGATCTAGTTCCTTGACCAGGGATCAAACTGGGCCCCCTGCATTGGAAGTGCAGAGTCTTAACCACTGAACGTCCAGGGAGGTCCCCCAACTATACATTTAAGATCTATTCATTGCACTGTATATGTTATATCTCAATACAAAAGTGCAAAAATAATTCTTCCTATGATCATGTAAGATTTGTCATTTTCTTCCTGTAGATCTGTCCATTTCTGCTGTATATATTTTGAGGCTATATTATTAGATATCTGCAAATTTATGTATATATAACTGAATGACTTTGCTGTACATCTGAAACTAACACATTGCAAATCAACTATATTTCAATTAAAACAATTTTGAAAAGATCTGCAAATTTAGAATATTGCTGATGAGTGGAAGCTTTTCTGCTCTTCTATAAACACATACAATGTGTCCTCTACACTCATTCCTTCTATCCTATTCTAGCCTAATCTTCCATTTACAGTGCTTCAGCACGTAGACCTATCTTGCTGGTTTTGGGTCGGACTTAAAACGAATCCCAAAAGCGGCACGTGCAGCTACAGAACTAGCTGCATGCGAATGACTGGAAGTCCCTTCTCTGGTCACTTGGGGCATCCATACCTCATGGGCTTCCAACTCTGGCTTCTGTTCAGAATCCAGCCAGCATCTGTTCCAGTGGTCGAAGCAAATGCTCAGTCAAAACAAAGAGCAGCCTGAAGAAGGTGAGGGAATAGGGGATTTTGCAAGTGTTCACACTCCAGACCAGCGAACAAGGAAGACTTGGTATAAAGGGCTCAGATCACAGAGAAGGGTTCTAGACATCGCGCGCTGCATACTCTACCTTTGTGGTGGCGGTGGCAGGTTGTAGCGCAGGGAGTGGGAGGGGAAGGTTGCTGCAGCCTCAGCCTCAGGAGGTAGGGGCTTAGGTAGCAGGTGGCTGGACTGCACCACGCCGGCTATTTTAAGGCTAGGCCTCTCTTCCAGGCGCGTGGTGTAGAGGGAAGGCGTCATTTGAAGCACCCACATCTCAGGTGGGAGATGTTGATGGGGGTGAGATGGAGATGAGACTTGTCTGTGGCTACTGCTGGGCGCTCTCGCCCTCCGACCCACACCACTATAAAGCTGAGGAACCCAAGCAGCAAACACGCGGTTCATACACTTGCACTGTCACTCACCGGTGGGTGGACCAGGCTCCACCCAACTCTGGGCTTTTATTGGTCAGCCGAGAGGGATGGCTAGCAGCCTCCTCCGGATTGGTCGATTTCTGCTAGCTCTCAAGTCAATCAGAGCAGAATGTACTGGACTCCCATTCTCTGGCTTCCGGGGAAGCCATGTTGGGTAGCGGCATGCAAACCTTCCAGTCCTGAGACCGCAACATAATAACATCCCCAGCTTTCCTCTGCCGCCTCCATCTCCTCCTAACAGGTTATTTCAATGAATAAAAATGCGCTTTTTCACTCACAAAACGTGTCGTTTCATTAGTATAATGTGAGAAGTCTGCGTTTAGGCGGTGAAGCGCGAAGGGAAGAGGTGTCCTATTCTGCCCACCACCCCTCTAAACCAGCAAAGATTCAATACTGATTCCCGCTATCCAGGAGGCCCCCACTTTGGGTCTCCCGCAGCGTGCGCCGGTTTTGAGTGACGTTTGGCCCCTTGCGGCACCTGTAGCGTCCCTAGTTACCGGACCCCTAGTAACCACCTCCCCAAGCAAGGAGCCATCGGGCGCCTACGGCCGCGCCGGCTTCCACGCCCCGGGCCAGCGCGGGCGCTCAGGCCTCGGTGGCGTGGTGATGGCCGCCTCACACCGAGCAGCGAAGGTGGCGGCCAGCAGTCTCCAAACCCCGGTCAATCCCAGCACCGGAGCGCGGGTCACCCATTACGAACGCAAAGACCCCGTAGAGTCCCTGTCGGCGGCGGCGGCGGCGGCCTTGGAGGAGGAGGAAGAGGAGAAGGAAGAGAAGGAGGAGGAGGAGGAGGAAGAGGCAGAGGGGTCGGCGCGGGCGCCGGTAATGCAGGGGCGAGAAGTGGGCTGGGGCTAGGCCCCGGGGGATGCAGCTGGAGGCTGGTCGGCGACCCCGCCTGGTGAGGCGCGGGCTGGGAAACGCGCGCCCTGTCCAGATCCTCCCCACCGGTGAGCCTGGCCCACCACGTTCTCTGCGCTCCCACGGAAAATACTCAAAACCAAGGCGTTGAAAAGTCTTTTAATTTTAACTAAAGAGATTGTTGTAAAAATTTCTTGGAGAGCATTTACGTTAGTCTGTTTCCAGAGAGTGAAAAGTACAGAACTTTACTCCTTATGCCCCAGCATCTGTTGGGAGTAGATATTTGCTTTTCTTTTTTTTCTTTTTCTTTTCAACTTGAGGAAAACTGTTCTATCCATAGAGGATAACCCATAAAACGCAAGTGAATCAGCTGTGATGTCAGGTGTGTTTTGTTGTCATCTTGATGTCTTGGTTATTAGTGCATTTTAATACACTAAATGAGAGTGTATTAAACTCTCAACTCTTGTTGCAGAGCACAGGGTACATGAGAGATGATGTTTAAAACCAGCAAGAGTTCGCTGGGTAAATCAGGCAGATATAGTTAAGCCTCCAGAGAAACAAATTACTGAGGTTCCAGTGTTTCCACACTGCTCTTAAGGGTGGGGTGAGACAGCTTTTTCACTGATCAGTGTCAAATGTGTTGTGACCACCTGTCTACCAGGTAGAGAGTCAAGTCTGCCATCTGCTCTATTCACTTAAAAGATGGGAGCCTTGAATTTTAACTAGCAATCTGCAGACATACACCTCCTTAACCCCAGTTAAAGATTCTTAATACCATTTGTCCAAAGCTTCTCAGATTCAAAACATTGTGGTCTAGGGCTAATAGAAATTACTGGATATTTTGGAATTCTAATCTCTTTAATCTACACTAAAACTGTTAATGAGAAAATCTGTAGCAACACCTTTTATGGGCAGTATTTTACCAACAGATAAACTACTTGAGGTTATCCAGAGTAAGGCAGATGGAGACCCTGAACATGAACCAGGGTCAGTGACCTAGGACCAGATTCATTCATGATAAAGCTTCCCCTCAACACAAATTTCAGGAGCCAATGAAGGAGGCAAACTGATGTTGGAAAAAGATTTGAATGGAGAAAAAGGATTTGGAGTCCCGGGTTAGGATCTGTTCATTTGCTAGTTGATATTCAGAAGTAACTTCCTTCAATCTCAGTTTCGTTATCTGTAAAAGAACTATAATAACTGTCTTTCTTGTCTCACTGGGCTCTTATGAGAACCAAATGAGAGAGTATGTCATAGCTAAAGGACAGTTTGTATAAATTAGTAATAATAATAACAACTGCCAGTGGGACTGTTATTTGAACAACTCTCGCAAAGATTAAGTTCTACTTTGGCTTGCTGTGGTGGAGGAAGCAGTCAGTTCTGTAGTCACAGGTATACTTCCAGAGTGCCCTGGTAAACTGCAGATTTGTATGAGAAACATCACCTTAGGAGAGGTTAGTTTAATGAGCTAATTTCCAAGGGGCATGGTCCTACTGAAAAAAAAAAAAAAGGAAGCTAAGTTTGGAGTTTGACACTGTTTTGAGACCACTGTACTTGAAGGATCCAAAAGCAAATCTGGATAAGCTGCCACTGTGGTAGGCCTGATGGTCAGAGGACATGGGGTTGGCAGACAAAGCACTGAAAAGCCAAGAAAGAGAGTGCAGGAGCCAAGCTTTGCCTTCTTCACAGTTTGGCTTGGTCTCCACCTTGGGTTTTTTATTTTTCTATTTATTTGTTTTATTTATTTATTTATTTAGGCTGCATTGGGTCTTTGCTGTGGTGCACGGGCTTCTCATTGTGGTGGCTTCTCTTGTTGCAGAGCACAGGCTCTAGGTGCGCGGGCTTCAGTAGTTGCAGCACGCGGGCTCAGTAGTTGTGGCACATGGGCTTAGTTGCTCCGCAGCATGTGGGATCTTCCCGGACCAGGGCTCGAACCCGTGTCCCTGCATTGGGAGCGCAGAGTCTTAACCACTGCACCACCAGGGAAGTCCCTCCACCTTGGTTTTTTAAAGGTTAGTTTGTCTCAACTTCGTCATCTATAAGATGGAGTAAACTCAGCTTACCAGAATCACCACACAAAATTGATTAGAGAACCAACTGTCACAGTAGGCCCCTTTAAGTCCTTTGGTTTGCCAAAGCAACCCCCCCCCCCTCCGCCGGCTCCATGCACACCCCTTGCAGGACTCCATGCCCATATAGGGCACTAAGTCATATTTCTTGAATCTAGCCTCAGTTGGAGATATCAGTTCATAGACCTTGCTATGGGGTTGATGATGACATGGGTAAAGCACTATTCTATAATTCACAGTTAAAATTTCACTGACTTTCCTAATGAGATGGCCTTCTCTTTTTCAACAAATATTGAGCATTTATTAAGTGCCAGTCACAGACTATTCAGTAGTGAATGAAGCAGACATAGCTTATGTCGTCACAGTGCTTCCAATTCTGATGGGGAAGTTAGACAATAAAAAATGAACAGTCAAATGATTATAAGACAGGAAATGTTGGGAAAGAAATGAACAGGTTACTATAATTTAAAAAAGAAATAGGAAGGAACCTATTTCAGTGAGTTAACATTTAAGCCAATGCCTGATCGATGAGAAAGAACAGCCATTTGAGGAGTGGGGGTGGGAAAAGCATTCCAGGCAGAGGGAGCGGCACATGCAGAGGCCCAAAGATAGGAAGAGAGAGAGTTTTGTGTGATTAAGGATCTGAAAGAAAGCCAATGGGACTGGAGAAGAGAGAGGGGGAGAGGGGAGGGGATGAGTTTGGAGAGGTAAGGAGGGCCTTGTAGACCAAGGTAAGGAGTTTAGTGTTTAAAGCAGGTGCAGTGAGAGGTCCTTGAAGACTTCTAAGAGATCTGACATGTTCCTATTTACATTTTAAAACGATGACTCTGATGGCTTTGTGGAGAATGATTGGAGGGTTCGACAAAGAAAGGAGACTGGGTAGGAGGCTCTTGCAGTAATTCAGGTACCAGAAGTGGTGGCTTGGACCTAGAGCCCAGGGGAGATGGCAAGAAGTGGACAGATTGCATAGGACTTAGATTAGATTGGATGTGAAAGCCAAGGAAGAAGAAGTCAAGAATGCTCATTCCCACGTTTCTGGTTTGACCAGCTGCATAGAAGATAACGTCATTTACTGAATTGGGGGTAACTTGGGGAGGAATAGATTCAGGGGCTGAGTTTCAAGGTTTCAGTTTTGAACATGGTAAATTTGAGATACCTGTGAAACTACCAAGTGAAAAGATGTAGGAAGCAGTTGGGCCTATGAAACTGTAGTCCTGTTGGGTGTGGGATGGAGAATCTCCATCTGGGAGTTTTCAGCATTTTTGAAACACTGGATTAAGTCACTTAAGGGGAAAGTTCAGAGAAAGAAGAGAAGGGGCCTAGTATAGAACTCTTAAAACCCTTGACATTTAACAGTCAGGTAGAGAAAAAGGGGGCAAAAGAGATTAAGACCAGCTACAGTGGTAGAAGAATTACTGCAGGGATGTGGAAGTTTCCAATTCATTGGTTTCAATGCTAAGGGAAAGGGGCAAATGCTGCTAAGAGAAGGACATTTCATCCCCGAAGCAGGAGGGAAGGAGCAAAGGGGCACAAAGGCAGGCAGTTTTGTAGATGGGAAGATGAGGGAACTTCCCTCTGATGGGTTTTTTTTACTGAAGAAATAAAGGAATTATCATGGGCAGTTGGGATTCGGGGTGGGAGCGGGTAGAAGAGCAAGGGACAGGTAGGCAGGATCTCTGGGGCAGTGTGAGAGCCACTTCCAGAAGGAGCACGGGAGGTGCCAGGCAGACCAAGTAGCCATGAGAAATTGTTCATTTTTTAATTTAGTATTAATATTCACAAAACATTCTTTTTCTTTTTTTTTTTAAGTTACATTTTAATTATAGAAGTAATACATGAACACATTCTCCTTTTAAAATTTCAAATGTTATATCGTGCTTGCTTTGGCAGCACGTATACTAAAATTGGAACGATACAGAGAAGATTAGCACGGCTCCTGTGCAAGGATGACATGCGAATTTGTGAAGTGTTCCATATTTTTATAAAGATGTTAAAAAAAAATGTTATAAATAAGGCTTAGGCCCTTTTAACACTTCTCCCCTCAAAATGAAAATCTGGTTCCCCCCTCCCTCCTCATCAGTAGCCACTGTTTTGAGACTGATATATATTCTGGGCTTTTTCCTGTCTCCTGTGTACATAATATTTTAATATATGTTAGCATTTTATAGATACATATTGTTCTGCCACTTGCTTTTTTTCTCTTATGTACATTTCGATCTGCCTCATTCCTTACAAATCCATTTAATGCAAAAAATTTTTTAAATAAAAATTCCATAATTGTAGATGATAGTAGATCGACTATAACACAAATAATTATGAGTGCTGATTACTAATGAAGCAATATGTGTTGGAAGGAGACGTCATCTAAATGGGTCAAGCCAATCTAGGGAAGATTATCCTCTAATCTAGTGGCTGCATGTACAACAACATTCCACAGAAAGCTCAACAATTAAAGGGAAAGGGTGCTATTTTAGGCTCTTGGAAAATAATGTCCTTGGCCTAGATTATTTGAACTACTAAATGTTTCCTTCTGTGTGGAGACAATTTAAGATGAAATTAGAGTTGGAAGTTGCTTATTAACCATTTATCTGTTTTGGGTAAAACACTGTGAGATCAGTTTATCCAAAAAGTTCAGGCTAGTGTTACCAGTATTAAGCTGAAATGGAATGGATACTGTGCAAAAGTCAGTGCATAAGTATAATTATCGTTTGCCGCATCTCTTCAGAAGCTACTCATCCTTCTGTATCTTTTTCAAACAGTTTTTCCAGGTTCAAATAAACTTCATCCTTTCTGTGAAAATGATTGTTATAAGGCCTTCTTTTAAGGAATGTTCTAAAAGAATGAATGGAGGGCACGGGGATGCTTTTGCCTAAAAGCGAGTCTTTGGAATATCCACTCTGTTTCAATGGTAGTTTTTGGAAAATAAGCCCTTTCCTTAATACTCAGTAGGATATCACTCTTGAGCAGCCAATATTTCTTTGATTCAGTCTTTATGAGGGAATACCTGTCCTCTTCCCTTGGGAGAAACTTAATATTGTTTTAGCTGGACATCCGCTCATCCAACAAATACTTATTGAGCATCTGCCATTGGCCAGGCACTTTTCTAGGCACTGGGGACACAACTGAACGAAGCACACAAACGCTTGCTTCTGTGATGCTCAGTTTTTGGTGGGGGCAGGCATCCAATACACAAATCAGCAGAGATCAGTTGGTGGTGAGTACTTATGAGAGAAAGCAGCAAAGGGAGGCTGACAGTGAGTCAGGGGAGAGGCTGTAATTTCAAACAGGGTAGTCAATGAAGGCCTTGCTGAGAAGATGACATTTTGAATGAAGGTCTGAAGGAGTGAGCAGGTGGGCTGTTCAGATATCTGGAGGCAGGGAGAGGGAACAGTAAGCCCTTGAGGTGATCTTGCTGATTCTGTGAGCTTCGGAAAAACTGCAAACTGGAATCAGCCGCTGCTGCTGGAATGAGCTCCTGCTGCCCGGACGAGGAACCCTGCTGGGGCGGTACAAGCGGATTAGCAGATGGAGAACTAACAGGAAGGAATAAGTCCCTGCTTCCTCCTCCAGACTTGCAGTTTTCCTGTAGCCCCACTGTTAGCAGAGTCTAGCGGGAAGCAGCTGGCAAAGCGGAAATGTGGTTTGCAGAGTCCCAAGCCCAGCATCACATAGCACGGCTTTGGAGCTGAGACAACGGTTTAACACCTGACTCACATACTTTATGTATCGTAAAGCTGAAGTTCAAAAGGCTAGGGCCCACATCACATGGCTAAGAAGTGCGGAACCTAGGCATGAATGAGAATGCTGACACCACGTCTGTAATCTTTTCCCCACGCCAGGAGAACGCTCCAAACTGAAAAGTTACTTAACTTTCATCCAACCCTTTCAGCTTTGAAGGGTTGTGAAGGGGCTGAAACCAGGTGACCCATGAGTGGTCAGGAGCCAGTGGTAGACAAGAAACAGAAACCACCACCTGCTTGCCCTAACCTCCCTTTCTAGGCTTGCTTCCCAAAATGGCTTTATGCATTTTTACTTTCCTTTTAGCCTGCAGCTGTGTGCACGTTGCTTTCCACCACGCACCACCACCCCCATCCCCGCCACTTTTGGTAACGTCATTTCCTTTGGAGTACCTGTTCCTTCTTTCCCCATATATAATACTTTCTGTGATCCTCCAGATTCTTCCATTCGTTGACTCAGCCCAAATATCACCTTCTCTAGGAAGCCTTCCCTTATCTTCCCAACTCAAACCAAACCAAAGCTCCCTTCTTTTAAATACCCTTATCACTTTGTTGCTGAACTCAAGTTTGTGTGCCCAATGCACAGTGAAGCCAAACAAACCAAAATAGTGGAGTTTAGAGCAGAAAAAGGTTTATTGCAGCCCCAAGCAAGGAGGATAGGCAGCTTGTGCTCAAAAACCCCAAACTCCCCTGATGGGGAAGAGTTTTTATAGGCAGAATTGGTGGGGAGGGCTGCAGGGTGTGTAACCTTCCTCTGATTGGTTGATGGGGAAGTAACAGGGTGGTGTTCCAGGAATCTCAGTCATCAGCCTTCTGGTTCCAGCCAGTCTGGGGTCCACGTACTTAGGCTCAGCCTAAAGTTACCATCCTCCACCTGCGTGGGGGTCTTAGTTCCTGTAGAAGAACTCAGAGATTCGTATCAGGTTGTTATGTATATCCCTTGAGGAGGAACCAGGACCCTCCACTTTCCTCCACTACTGTTTCTTGACTGCTTTTCCTTTGTTTCTGCATTCCCTCACTCCTCGAATTAGTAACTGTTTGAATCTGCCCTTTGAAATGGGGACACAGAAAGACTTCTGTGCTGAGGAGGACCCCACAGTGTTCTGCTCAGTTTCAACTAGATCTTTGTATCTCTCATGACCACTGTCCATTTCATGTTAGTCCTCCTGTCACTGCTTATTTAGATGCTGGTGTTTGCCAACATTTTCATCCTCAGGTTCTTGCCTCTCATTGCCCACAGGCAGCCTTATCCACACCCAAGGCTGCACCTGCACTTCTGTGTGCATTGCTGGCTCCCATATCTCCATCTCCAGCCCAGCCTTCTTACCAGGTCTCCAGACCTATTTCCCCCCCCCTGTTTCCTGTACATTTGGCTGCCCTACTATCCTCTCACACTTCGTGTGTCTAAAACAGAGATTAGTTTCCTTTCCCTAAAATACTCTTCCTCCCTGTATTCCCTATATTAATGAATGGAAGCCCCGTCATCTACCTAGACATACAGCACAGCACTCCAAACAGAAACCTTTTCAATTTCTTGCCCACAGTCCAGGCTATTATCAAGTTGATGATTCAGCTTCTTAAATCTCCCAAGGCAGCCTCCTTTCTTGTGTTGCTGGTACTGTTCCCTAATTCTGCCCTTAATACCTCTAACTCGGACTCTTGCAGTAGCCCATCAACCGCGGCCAACCTTGCTTCCCTTCACTCCACCTCACTTGCTACCAGAGAGTCCTTCTGAGTATTACTGACCATGTTGCTCCTCTGCTCACATCCTTTAAGGCTCCTGTTGCCTGTGGCTTGGCCCCCTGGACTCTTGGTACTCTTGGTTGGGGCTTTTTTTTTTTTTTTAATATTTATTTATTTATTTTTGGCTGTGTCAGGTCTTTGTTGCAGCACGCGGGATCTTTCGTTGCAGTGCACAGGCTCTTCGTTGTGGCGCGTGGGCTTCTCTCTAGTTGTAGTGCGGCACAGGCTCAGTAGTTGCGGCACGTGGGCTCACTAGTTGTGGTGCCCAGGCTTAGTTGCCCCGTGGCATGTGGAATCTTAGTTCGACCAGGGATCGAACCCACGTCCCCTACATTGGAAGGCGGATTCTCAACCACTGGACCACCAAGGAAGTCCCTTGGTTGGGACTCTTGACTTGCCTTTTTCACCTTGTTTCCCACAAGCACAGCATGCCTGTTCCTTCCTCTTGTGGCTAAAAAACCCTCCTGCCCTTGGGAGGAGTGTGGTGTGTCTTTGGAGCCTAACAGACTTGGGATTGGATCCCAGCTCTACTGCTTACTAGCTGTGTGACTGTAGGCAGGTTACCTAACTCCTCTGAGCCTCAGTTTCCTCACCGAGGACAGAGTACCTGCCAGTTGCATCATCATGAAGTAACATGATGAATGTTCTAGCACTGTGCCTCAGTTTCTTTGTTTTTCACTGTTTCCCTGCTCTGGCAAACTTTGTCCTTATGCAGCCTTATGTCTCCAGTCTGGCTCACCTCTGCAAATTTTGTCTTTTCTTTCCCCAGTCAGAATTATGTATTCCTTCTGTGAGTTCTCATGGTGTCTGATAATGTAACATACATGGTCACTCATCTATCTACCTGCTCAGCTGGGAGCAACTCGTGGGCAGGAATCAAGAGTTCTGTCTCATTCAGAGTCTGCTATCAATTATTTATCTACATGTCCTGTCCTAAACTAGCTGGAAGCTTCTCGAAGGTGGAGTTTTCATCTGATTTGTATCTTTCAGCAGCTAGCTGAGTGCTGGGTGTCTCTAAATATTGAATGAATGAGGAAATTAACAAAGTACTTATTCCCACAGCTAAGAAGGTAATGGTGAAGAGCACATACAGGAACAGCAGAAGATATCAGAAAATTCTCTTAATTGAGTTGTATGACTCATAAAGCAATTCTCCAATTTATTTGGTAATAAATTTCTGCACACTTGTTCTACTGAAGGAAACTTGTTTTCCTTCATGTGTTTTCTCTAAGTTATCCCAAGTGGTAAAACACTGGCCTCCTGTACACCGTTTTTAGCCCATTAAAATATTATATCTATAAATATTATATACAACTGACTCTTCTGAATTTTCCTGTTGGGAGACGCTACTCAGATTTATTTTCTAGAGTCTTATCAGATTGGATCTCTAATTTTCCATGGCAAATATGCTTTTTCCATTTTGAGTCTATTTCAGGCAGTAAGCTAAATTTAAAGCCATGGTCAGCAGCCTTTTATGCATAGTATCATAAATAATTTCAGTTGTTTCTCACCTGAGAAAATATAAACTTTTTATATTTCTGGAGAATATGGGGTTTTACCTCTTTAGTTGCCTCAGTTAAAAGAGCTTTGAAAGGTATGCGAAAGGAGTGAGGGGAAAAGATCAGTCATGCCCTTCTAGGCATGTATATAGAATACCCACCCCATGTGTTCTTGTTCTCTTGTCACCCCACAGTCCCCGTCACCATGGGAGCTACTGCTCTTGGTGCCCACGGGAGCGGCTATTCTGGAAGTCCCTCCCACCTCCTCCCAGGCCCTCCTACTCCCTCCTGAGGTACCCGCTCCGCCTCCCGCACCGTCCCCCTGCGGACATCCTGGAGGGCTTTTCCCTGGCTCCTTGATGAGCCCCTGAGAACCTTGTTGCGTCCATTCCCGCATTCACCTGACTTTTCTGTTCCCCGCTCTTCTCTCCATTGGAACACCCACCCTTGGGGCCCACACTGCAGAGCCCAGCTGTGGGCTACGGTTGCTTGGTTTGCAGCCCGAGGAACTATGTTCTTCATCTCAGGTAAACCTACACTCAGAAGGAGGCTTTTTTTTTTTTGGGTGCCAGACTTTTTTTTTTTTAACACCTTTATTGGAGGATAATTGCTTTACAATGGTGTGTTAGTTTCTGCTTTATAACCAAGTGAATCAGTTATACATATACATATGTTCCCATATCTCTTCCCTCTTGCGTCTCCCTCCCTCCCACCCTACCTATACCACCCCTCTAGGTGATCACAAAGCACTGAGCTGATCTCCCTGTGCTATGCGGCTGCTTCCCACTAGCTATCTATTTTATGTTTGGTAGTATATATATGGTTACCCTTCCCCCTCCCCATATCCTCAAGTCCATTCTCTAGTAGGTCTGTGTCTTTATTCTGGTCTTGCCCCTAGGTTCCTCATGACCTTTTTTTTTTTTTTCTTAGATTCCATGTATATGTGTTAGCATACGGTATTTGTTTTTCTATTTCTGACTTACTTCACTATGTGTGACAGACTCTAACTCCATCCACCTCACTACAAATACCTCCATTTCATTTCTTTTTATGGCTGAGTAATATTCCATTGTATATATGTGCCATATCTTCTTTATCCATTCATATGTCGATGGACACTTAGGTTGCTTCCATGTCCTGGCTATTGTAAATAGAGCTGCAATGAATATTTTGGTACATGACTCTTTTTTTTTTTTTAGTTTATTTATCTATTTAATTTTGGCTGTGTTGGGTCTTCGTTTCTGTGCGAGAGCTTTCTCTAGTTGCGGCAAGCGGGGGCCACTCTTCATCGCGGTGCGCGGGCCTCTCATTGTCGCAGCCTCTCTTGTTGCGGAGCACAAGCTCCAGACGCGCAGGCTCAGTAGTTGTGGCTCACGGGCCTAGTTGCTCCGCGGCATGTGGGATCTTCCCAGACCAGGGCTTGAACCCGTGTCCCCTGCATTAGCAGGCAGATTCTCAACCACTGCGCCGCCAGGGAAGCCCACATGACTCTTTTTGAATTATGGTTTTATCAGGGTATATGCCCAGTAGTGGGATTGCTGGGTCGTATGGTAGCTCTATTTTTACTTTTTTAAGGAACCTCCATACTGTTCTCCATAGTGGCTGTATTAATTTACATTTCCACCAACAGTGCAAGAGTGTTCCCTTTTCTCCACACCCTCTCCAGCATTTATTGTTTGTAGATTTTTTGATGATGGCCATTCTGACCGGTGTGAGATGATATCTCATTGTAGTTTTGATTTGCATTTCTCTAATGATTAATGATGTTGAGCATCCTTTCATGTGTTTGTTGGCAATCTGTATATCTTCTTTGGAGAAATGTCTATTTAGGTCTTTTGCCCATTTTTGGATTGGGTTGTTTGTTTTTTTCCATGTTGAGCTGCATGAGCTGCTTGTAAATTTTGGATATTAATCCTTTGTCAGTTGCTTCATTTGCAAATATTTCTCCCATTCTGAGGGTTGTCTTTTGGTCTTGTTTATGGTTTCCTTTGCTGTGCAAAGGCTTTTAAATTTCATTAGGTCCCATTTGTTTATTTGTGTTTTTATTTCCATTTCTCTAGGAGTTGGGTCAAAAAGGATCTTGCTGTGATTTATGTCATAGAGTGTTCTGCCTATGTTTTCCTCTAAGAGTTTTATAGTGTCTGGCCTTACATTTAGGTCTTTAATCCATTTTGAGTTTATTTTTGTGTATGGTGTTAGGGAGTGTTCTAATTTCATACTTTTACATGTAGCTGTCCAGTTTTCCCAGCACCACTTATTGAAGAGGCTGTCTTTTCTCCACTGTATACTCTTGCCTCCTTTATCAAAGATAAGGTGAACATATGTGCATGGGTTTATCTCTGGGCTTTCTATCCTGTTCCATTGATCTATATTTCTGTTTTTGTGCCAGTACCATACTGTCATGATTACTGTAGCTTTGTAATATAGTCTGAAGTCAGGGAGCCTGATTCCTCCAGCTCCATTTTTCTTTCTCAAGATTGCTTTGGCTATTCGGGGTCTTTTGTGTTTCCGTACAAATTGTGAAATTTCTGTTCTAGTTCTGTGAAAAATACCAGTGGTAGTTTGATAGGGATTGCATTGAATCTGTAGATTGCTCTGGGTAGTAGAGTCATTTTCACAATGTTGATTCTTCCAATCCAAGAACATGGTGTATCTCTCCATCTGTTTGTATCATCTTTAATTTCTTTCATCAGTGTCTTATAATTTTCTGCATACAGGCCTTTTGTTTCCTTAGGTAGGTTTATTCCTAGATATTTTATTCTTTTTGTTGCAGTGGTAAATGGGAGTGTTTCCTTAATTTCACTTTCAGATATTTCATCATTAGTGTATAGGAATGCTAGAGATTTCTGTGCATTAATTCTGTATCCTGATACTTTACCAGATACATTGATTAGCTCTAGTAGTTTTCTGGTAGCATCTCTAGGATTCTCTATGTATAGTATCATGTCATCTGCAAACAGTGACAGCTTTACTTCTTCTTTTCTGATTTGGATTCCTTTTATTTCTTTTTCTTCTCTGATTGCTGTGGCTAAAACTTCCAAAACTATGTTGAATAATAGTGGTGAGAGTGGGCAACCGTGTCTTGTTCCTGATCTTAGTGGAAATGGTTTCAGTTTTTCACCATTGAGGACGATGTTGGCTGTGGGTTTGTCATTTATGGCCTTTATTATGTTGAGGAAAGTTCCCTCTATGCCTACTTTCTGGAGGGTTTTTATCATAAATGGGTGTTGAATTTTGTTGAAAGCTTTCTCTGCATCTACTGAGATGATCATATGGTTTTTCTCCTTCAGTTTGTTAATATGGTGTATCACATTGATTGATTTGCATATATTGAAGAATCCTTGCATTCCTGGGATAAACCCCACTTGATCATGGTGTATGATCCTTTTAATGTGCTGTTGGATTCTGCTTGCTAGTATTTTGTTGAGGATTTTTGCATCTATGTTCATCAGTGATATTGGCCTGTAGTTTTCTTTCTTTGTGGCATCTTTGTCTGGTTTTGGTATCAGGGTGATGGTGGCCTCGAAGAATGAGTTTGGGAGTGTTCCTCCCTCTGCTATATTTTGGAAGAGTTTGAGACAGATAGGTGTTAGCTCTTCTCTAAGTGTTTGATAGAATTCGCCTGTGAAGCCATCTGGTCCTGAGCTTTTGTTTGTTGGAAGATTTTTAATCACAGTTTCAATTTCAGTGCTTGTGATTAGACTGTTCGTATACTCTATTTCTTCCTGGTTCAGTCTCGGAAGGTTGTGCATTTCTAAGAATTTGTCCATTTCTTCCAGGTTGTCCATTTTATTGGCATAGAGTTGCTTGTAGTAGTCTCTCATGATCGTTTGTATTTCTGCAGTGTCAGTTGTTACTTCTCCTTTTTCATTTCTAATTCTATTGATTTGAGTCTTCTCCCTTTTTCTCTTGATGAGTCTGGCTAATGGTTTATCAATTTTGTTTATCTTCTCAAAGAACCAGCTTTTAGTTTTATTGATCCTTACTATTGTCTCCTTCATTTCTTTTTCATTTATTTCTGATCTGATCTTTATGATTTCTTTCCTTCTGCTAGCTTTGGGGAGTTTTTGTTCTTCTTTCTCTAATTGCTTTAGGTGCAAGGCTAGGTTGTTTATTTGAGATGTTTCCTGTTTCTTGACGTAGGCTTGTATTGCTATAAACTTCCCTCTTAGAACTGCTTCTGCTGCATCCCATAGGTTTTGGGTCGTCGTGTCTCCATTGTCATTTGTTTCTAGGTATTTTTTGATTTCCCCTTTGATTTCTTCAGTGATCACTTCGCTATTAAGTAGTGTATTGTGTAGCCTCCATGTGTTTGTATTTTTTACAGATCTTTTCCTGTAATTGATATCTAGTCTCATAGCGTTGTGGTCAGAAAAGATACTTGATACGATTTCAGTTTTCTTAAATTTACCAAGGCTTGATTTGTGACCCAAGATATGATCTATCCTGGAGAATGTTCCATGAGCACTTGAGAAAAATGTGTATTCTGTTGTTTTTGGGTGGAATGTCCTATAAATATCAATTAAGTCCATCTTGTTTAATGTACCATTTAAAGCTTGTGTTTCCTTATTTATTTTCATTTTGGATGATCTGTCCATTGGTGAAAGGGGAGTGTTAAAGTCCCCTACTATGATTGTGTTACTATCGATTTCCCCTTTTATGGCTGTTAGTATTTGCCTTATGTATTGAGATGCTCCTATGTTGGGTGCATAAATATTTACAATTGTTACACCTTCTTCTTGGATCAATCCCTTGATAATTATGTAGTGTCTTTCTTTGTCTCTTGTAATAGTCTTTATTTTAAAGTCTATTTTGTCTGATATGAGAATTGCTACTCCAGCTTTCTTTTGATTTCCATTTGCATGGAATATCTTTTTCCATCCCCTCACTTTCAGTCTAAATGTGTCCCTAGGTCTGAAGTGGGTCTCTTGTAGACAGCATATAGATGGGTCTTGTTGTTGTATCCATTCAGCCAGTCTGTGTCTTTTGGTGGGAGCATTTAATCCATTTACATTTAAGGTAATTATCGATATGTATGTTCCTATTCCCATTTTCTTAAATGTTTTGGGTTTGTTATTGTAGCTGTTTTCCTTGTCTTGTGTTTCTTGCCTAGAGAAGTTCCTTTAGCATTTGTTGTAAAGCTGGTTTGGTGGTGCTGAACTCTCTCAGCTTTTGCTTGTCTGTAAAGGTTTTAATTTCTCCATCAAATCTGAATGAGATCCTTGCTGGGTAGAGTAATCTTGGTTATAGGTTTTTCTCCTTCATCACTTTAAATATTTCCTGCCACTCCCTTCTGGCTTGCAGAGTTTCTGCTGAAAGATCAGCTGTTAACCTTATGGGGATTCCCTTGTGTGTTATTTGTTGTTTTTCCCTTGCTGCTTTTAATATGTTTTCTTTATATTTAATTTTTGATAGTTTGATTAATATGTGTCTTGGCATGTTTCTCCTTGGATTTATCCTGTATGGGACTCTCTGTGCTTCCAGGACTTGATTAACTATTTCCTTTCCCATATTAGGGAAGTTTTGAACTATAATCTCTTCAAATATTTTCTCAGTCCCTTTCTTTTTCTCTTCTTCTTCTGGGACCCCTATAATTCGAATGTTGGTGCATTTAATGTTGTCCCAGAGGTCTCTGAGACTGTCCTCAGTTCTTTTCATTCCTTTTTCTTTATTCTGCTCTGCAGTAGTTATTTCCACTATTTTATCTTCCAGGTCACTTACCTGTTCTTCTGCCTCAGTTATTCTGCTATTGATCCCTTCTAGAGTATTTTTAATTTCATTTATTGTGTTTTTCATCGTTGCTTGGTTCCTCTTTAGTTCTTCTATGTCCTTGTTAAATGTTTCTTGCATTTTGTCTATTCTATTTCCAAGATTTTGGATCATCTTTACTATCATTATTCTGAATTCTTTTTCAGGTAGACTGCCTATTTCCTCTTCATTTGTTAGGTCTGGTGTGTTTTGACCCTGCTCCTTCATCTGCTGTGTGTTTTTCTGTCTTCTCATTTTGCTTATCTTACTGTGTTTGGGGTCTCCTTTTCACAGGCTGCAGGTTCGTAGTTCCCGTTGATTTTGGTATCTGTCCCCAGTGGCTAAGGTTGGTTCAGTGGGTTGTGTAGGCTTCCTGGTGGAGGGGACTAGTGCCTGTGTTCTGGTGGATGAGGCTGGATCTTGTCTTTCTGGTGGGCACGTCCACATCTGGTGGTGTGTTTTGGGGTGTCTGTGGCCTTATTATGATTTTAGGCAGCCTGTCTGCTAATGGATGGGGCTGTGTTCCTGTCTTGCTAGTTGTTTGACATAGGGTGTCCAGCACTGTAGCTTGCTGGTTGTTGAGTGAAGCTGGGTCTTGATGTTGAGATGGAGATCTCTGAGAGATTTTCGCCGTTTGGTATTACGTGGAGCTGGGAGGTCTCTTGTGGACCAGTGTCCTGAAGTTGGCTCTCCCACCTCAGAGGCACAGCCCTGATGCCTGGCTGGAGCACCAAGAGCCTTTCATCCACACGGCTCAGAATAAAAGGGAGAAAAAATAGAAAGAGAGAAAGAGGATAAAATAAAATAAAATAACATAAAGCTATTATAATAAAAAATACGAAAAATATTATTAAGAAAAATTTATTTAGAAAAAAAATTTTTTTAACTTAAAAAAATAAATTTATTAATTTTTTATAATAAAAAATAAGAAAAAAATTTTTTAATTTTTTAAAATAAAAATTAAGAAAAAATTATTAAGCAAAATTTTTTTTAATTTTTTAAAATAAAAAATAAGGAAAAAATTATTAAGAAAAAATTTATTAAGAAAAAAAATTTTTTAAGTAAAAAAAAAAAAAAACGGACAGACCGAACCCTAGGACAAATGGTGAAAGCAAAGCTATACAGACAAAAATCTCACCCAGAAGCATACACATATACACTCACAAAAAAAGGAAAAGGGGAAAAATTAATATATCCTGCTCCCAAAGTCCACCTCCTGAATTTGGGATGATTCGTTGTCTATTCAGGTATTCAACAGATGCAGGTACATCAAGTTGTTTGTGGAGCTTTAATACGCTGCTTCTGAGGCTGCTGGGAGAGATTTCCCTTTCTCTTCTTTGTTCGTACAGCTCCCGGGGTTCAGCTTTGGATTTGGACCCGCCTCTGCATGTAGGTCGCCTGAGGGCATCTGTTCTTCGCTCAGACAGGTCGGGGTTAAAAGAGCAGCTGATTCGTGGGCTCTGGCTCACTCAGGCGCAGGGAGGGAGGGGTACGGATGCGGGGCGAGCCTGTGGCAGTAGAGGCCGGCGTGACGTTGCAGCAGCCTGAGGCGCGCCGTGCGTGCTCCTGGGGAAGTTGTCCCTGGATCACGAGACCCTGGCAGTGGCGGGCTGCACAGTCTCTCGGGAGGGGCGGTGTGGAGAGTGACCTGTGCTTGCACACAGGCTTCTTGGTGGTGGCAGCAGCAGCCTTAGCGTCCCATGCCCGTCTCTGGGGTCCGCGCTGATAGCCGCGGCTCGCGCCCATCTCTGGAGCTCCTTTAAGCGGCGCTCTTAGTCCCCTCTCCTCGCGCACCAGGAAACAAAGAGGCAACAAAAAGTCTCTTGCCTCTTCGGCAGCTGCAGACTTTATCCCGGACTCCCTCCCAACTAGCTGTGGCGCACTAGCCCCCTTCAGGCTGTGTTCACGCCGCCAACCCCAGTCCTCTCCCTGGGATCCGACCGAAGCCCGAGGCTCAGCTCCCAGCCCTCGCCCGCCCCAGCAGGGAAGCAGACAAGCCTCTCGGGCTGGTGAGTGCTCCGCTCCTCTGTGCGGGAATCTCTCCGCTTTGCCCTCCGCACCCCTGTGGCTGCGCTCTCCTCTGTGGCTCCGAAGCTTCCCGCCCTCCACCACCCTCAGTCTCCGCCTGCGAAGGGGCTTCCTAGTGTGTGGAAACCTTTCCTCCTTCACAGCTCACTCCCACTGGTGCAGGTCCCGTCCCTATTCTTTTGTCTCTGTTTTTTCTTTTTTTCTTTTGCCCCACCCGGGTACGTGGGGAGTTTCTTGCCTTTTGGGAGGTCTGAGGTCTTCTGCCAGCGTTCAGTAGGTGTTCTGTAGGAGCTGTTCCACATATAGATGTATTTCTGATGTATTTGTGGGGAGGAAGGTGATCTCCGCGTCTTACTCTTCTGCCATCTTGAAGCTCCTCCAGAAGGAAGCTCTTTATAAAGGGTGGTTTGGCTTGATCCTACTATAGTGTATGGGTTCGTACATGATCTGGGACTCTAACCATCCTTTATAAAATGGATTAAATAACATTTATTTTCTGGCAACTTGGTCTCTCTCTCTTGTTCTTAATAAAATGTCATTAGGAGAAAATGTGCATAGCCCACAAGTAACTTATAATCTGTTATATGTACATAGTCCACAAGTAACATATAACCTATTTAAGTGGACTTTTTAAAAAGCAGCATTGGGAACCAGTGTCAACTTAATTTGTCTTTCAATTCCAGACATCATATAACAGGTTTTTTCCTTCTACCAGGCTGATTTTAACACCAACATTTCTGGGGTAAATGAACAAAAACGTATAAGCTGTGAGGATTTTGTGGACTTTTCTGATATTTACCACTCTAATGAAGAGTACTTCAGGAAACTAGAAGAGCTGAAGGCAGCCCACATGGAAACTATGGCAAAGTTAGAGAAAATGTACCAGAATAAATTAAATTTAAAGGAAGTTCAGCCAGCGATCACCATGGAAGAAGCTGCTAGTGTCTCTTCCACGTAAGTTTGTACATAGTGTTATTTGTAGACTGTAAAGTAAAATGTATACTTAAAAGTGCAGAACAAAATTATTTCAGAATATTTTCTCTCAAATATCCCTTTGTGCTTTTAATGATATACAGAGGTGAGATTTTATTCAAATTGCTTGATGGCTTATCAACCTATTAGGTGGCTTCTTGCCTTGAGGGTCATTTGGTGGCCCTTTGTTCTTTTCTCTCTGACCCACCACTCTTAGACATGTATCAGAATATTTAGTCTGGGCCATTTTCAAATGATGAATATTAAAATTTAACTTTAAAAGCCCTTTCTTTATAATATGTGGATTAATATGAGCTCAGTAAAGATATAGTACAAAATGTTCAGAGCTAAGACATAGATCTGATTTAAGTTTTCAAAATGGTCATTTTTGCCATAAACTTGCTTCTTTTGAAACTTGAGTTGGTCAGCTCTGATTGTGCATCTCCTGTGTGCCAGACCTTGTCTGGGCACCGAGGAGTCAAAATCAAGATGCCCTCAAGGAGGTCAAAGACTAGCTGAGATCCAAACACACAACATGGTGTAACAGAGTGTCATGGAGACAGAGGAAGAGCAGTTGATCATATCAGGGTGTCAGTGGAGGGATACAGGCACATCGAGTGTTGTATCTGAGTTCAGTCTTGAAGGAGAAATAGCTGAAGCAGATGTAGGAAGCAAGGAGTGGCCTTCTAGGCAGCAGGAACCATGTGTGCCAAGGCATGGTGCTGTGAGAAATCACCGTGTGTGTGAGGAACTTCCCGTGATTGGATCTTTTTTGTTTTCCCCTTGTGCTGTGTTTCCATTGTGGCACACAGGTTCTTCTTTGTGGCAGGTGTGCGGGCTTCTCTAGGTGTGGCATGAGGGCTCCAGAGCTCACGAGCTCAGTAGTTGCAGTGCACGGGTTCCCTAGTTGCACTGCGTAGGCTTAGTTGCCCCGAGGCGTGTGAGATCTTAGTTCCCCCACCAGGGATCGAACTCACGTCCCCCTGTATTGGAAGGCAGATTCTTAACCACTGGACCACCAGGGAAGTCCCCTGTGATTGGATTTTTTTTTTTTTTAGTTGGCTGCGTTGGGTCTTCGTTGCTGCACGTGGGATTTCTCTAGTTGCGGCGAGCGGGGGCTACTCTTCGTTGTGGTGCACAGGCTTCTCATTGTGGTGGCTTCTCTTGTTTCAGAGCACAGTCTCTAGGCATGCAGGCTTCAGTAGTTGTGGCTCGCGGGCTCTAGAATGCATGCTCAGTAGTTGTGGCGCACAGGCTTAGTTGCTTCGTGGCATGTGGGATCTTCCCAGACCAGGGCTCAAACCCGTGTCTCCTGCATTGGCAGGCAGATTCTTAACCACTGTGCCACCAGGGAAGCCCCCTGTGATTGGATCTCACTTAAGAATGGTGACGGGGTAGGGAGAGGCAAGAGGTGAAACTGGAAAGGAAGGCAGGGGCTAGTCTTGAAGGGCTTTAAAATCTAGACTTTTCTTTTTTCAATTAAAAAAATATTTGGGGTGGGGGCTGCGTTGGGTCTTCGTTGTTGCTCACAGGCTTTCTCTAGTTGCAGCGAGCGGGGACTAGTCTTCGTTGCGGTGCACGGGCTTCTCATTGCAGTGGCTTCTCTTGTGGAGCACGGGCTCTAGGGCGTGTGGGCTTCAGTAGTTGTGGCAC
The DNA here is from genome assembly GCF_028023285.1 of Balaenoptera ricei. Classification (NCBI taxonomy): domain Eukaryota; kingdom Metazoa; phylum Chordata; class Mammalia; order Artiodactyla; family Balaenopteridae; genus Balaenoptera; species Balaenoptera ricei. The sequence continues at coordinate 50,243,283 of NC_082651.1, forward strand.
ATGGGCTCAGTAGTTGTGACTTGTGGGCTCTAGAGCACAGGCTAAGTAGTTGTGGCACACGGGCTTCAGTAATTGTGGCACACGGGCTTCAGTAGTTGTGGTGCACGGGCTTAGTTGCTCCACGGCATATGGTATCTTCCCGGAGCAGGGCTCGAACCCGTGTCCCCTGCATTGGCAGGCGGGATCTTAACCACTGTGCCACCAGGGAAGTCCCTACAATCTAGACTTTGTAACAATGACAAATCATGGGAAAGTTTCAGGAAGGAGAGTGATGTAATCAGATGTATGTTTTAAGATGGTGACTCTGGAAAATGTGTGGAGAATTCAATAGTGATTAGACACAAGGAGCCTCTGCTGTCTTAGGTTCCTGCCCTGTAAAATGAGGGAGTAAAACTAGATCATTTATAGGCATCTCCCAGGCTCTGTTCTAAAAAAAAATTGATAATTTTCACAAGCCCTACCCAGCTCCTATTTTCTAACAGATTTTGCCTTGATCTTAGAAATTATGTAGTTCTTAATTTTTATATTTGGTCACATGCAACTGAAAGAGTAACCTAATTATTCTTCTCATTTACTTAGGTCTGTATCAGAAAAGAGCTCCCATCATCCTGTTTCATTTATGACATCAATTTCAGAGCCTGATTTAGGTCAGTCTTCCTCCTTGATTGTGTCTTCCTCTGAAGATGAGTTGCCCAACGTAGAAAAAGAGTATTCTGAGAGAAGCAGAATGATGACCTTTGCTAAGGAGCTCATCAACAACATGTGGACAAACTTCTCTGTTGAAGATTATATTCAGTTTGAAGATGCTGACTTGCCAGCACTCGAAAAAAAAAAAAAGAAGCCAAAAGAATGGGAGCCAAAGATTACAGTACCTGAGCCTTTTCAAATGATGATTAGAGAGCAGAAGAAAAAAGAAGAGAACATGAAATCTAAATCAGATATTGAAATGGCACATATACTGCTCAAGAAACAAGAAGAAGAATCAGAGTGTAAGAAAAAATTCCGAGCCAACCCAGTTCCTGCGTTCGTCTTTCTCCCCCTTTATCATGATATAGTCAAGCAAAATGAAGAACGGAGGAGGTCTATGAAGGAGAAAAACAAAGAAGCTCTTTTGGCCTCGCAAAAGCCGTTTAAGTTTATTGCAAGGGAGGAACAGAAGCAAATTCGGGAAAAGCAGCTGAAAGACTTTTTTAAGTCTAAAAAGAAAACAAACCAATTTAAAGCCAGACCGATACCTCGATCTACTTATGGTTCAACTATCAATGACAAGTTAACAGAAGAAGAGCTCTATAGAAACATTAGGACGCAGCAGAGAACCCAAGACTTTTTACAGAATTCATTCCCTCTGCCTTGTAGTCCAGCTCGCAGAAGTTATGCTACAAGGAAGCCCAAGTGTCCTGAACAGGCTGAAAAGTCCAAGTGTAAACACAAGGTTAGGTGCCAGACTGCTGATTCTGAAGACCTTCCTGAGAGATATCAGAAACATCACTCAGAACAGAGGTGTCCAAAACCCCTGACAGTCTGTGAACCATCTGACCTTCATGCAGCCTCACATGCATCCACTAAAAGAGAGAAAATCTTGGCAGATATTGAAGCAGATGAAGAAAATTTAAAAGAAACACGTTGGCCTTATCTGTCTCCAAGGCGCAGGTCACCAGTAAGAAGTATAAATGCAAAACCTGTGCCTTGTGGCTGCAACCCTCCCATGCCCACGGTGTCCTCCAGGGGAAGAGAACAAGCCACAAGGTAAATAACTGATACAGCACTGATTGACTCATGGTTGCTCCATTGATTTTGTATTGGGGAATTTGAAAATATGACGTTATTTTATCTGGTAACATATTTTACTACATAATATAGAACATTTTGCCAGAGGGTGTTCTTCTAAGAAATGAATGTATTTTCCATTTTATGAATTTTGGGGGATAGAAAAGGTTACAGTCACCCTATTGATTTTCTAATTATAACTCAGATCCTTCTCAGAAGGTTGCCCCTTTTTTTCAACCGTTGGATTATCCCGTGTTAAGTCTTTGCTAAACAGCATTCTCATTGGCTTAAAGTGAATTAAGCCTTAGTTTGTTGCCCTCAGGAGATCACTTGAGGAAAAGAAAATGTTGGAAGAAGAGAGAAATCGGATCCTAACTAAGCAGAAGCAAAGAATGAAAGAATTGCAGAAACTCTTGACAACCCGGGCTAAGGCTTATGACTCACATCAGAGTTTAGCTCAAATGTCTAAATCCAGAGTAAAATCTCTCAGGTATCATGAGAGAATCCTGACCCTCCAGATCATTGGTTTTCAAACTTTTTTTTTAATCAGTGGACCCCCAATATATGAACAAATTAAGAGTAGTATTAGTATTTCAATTTCTGGATTCAAGTTACTATCAGTTACTTATAGTTAACTTACACTCACGCACACACACACACACACACACACACACACACTCATACTCACTCACTCACTTCGTGGTGAGAACCAACATGTATACTGACTCCAGGACCATGATGCCATGTTGATGAACAGAAACATATTGTGGCTATGGTTCACAGTTGTAATCTTACATCAGCATCTAAACTTTTTCTTTATATCATTTTTTATTGCACAGTGCAATATTGAGAAAAATCTTGATTCACACAGATAAAGCTCTTTTTTAACAGCTTGCTGTGTAATCTCAGAATATTCTTCAATAAACAGATATGTCAGAGAGCTTTGTTCTAAGGTCTGCATGAAATCTGGTAGCACAAATTAACACATTGATGTTAATTAACATCAGTTATGTGGTATGTCAGTTAACATGTGTGTTAAGGTTTAGTAGTATGTATTACACGCTGCAATTCTGCAGTACAAAGTTTGAAAATCAGTGTTCCAGAGGAACATTTTTATGTTGCAACATAAAAATGTTCATGTTTAAGTAGTAAAATATCTCCCTCAAAGCTGGGTAAGTAATATGATTTATTAATTTTTAATCTGATTTATAAGTACCCCCAAATCTATATTTGCTTTTAATTATGAGTGTTCCTTTTTAAATGTATATTATGTATAATAATTATTATATTCCTTTGTAATGGATGTTATATATACATTCCTTATAATGTGTATCAATGTAATTCATTGATAGAAGGAGCTTGATTTGATGAACTTGAGCAAAATATTCTTTAGAAATATACTGGTCATCCTTAGAAAGTAAATGGGATTTTCCATAATGCTAAATTGTGTATAGTTAAACATATTTATCATTTTATGGTATAATTATTTTTTTCTAATCCATGAAGTCTTATGATCTTGGTAGAATTAGTGTATTTTACATAGACAAAGTAGCATAATTTAATTTATTATAGGATCTGGTTCAAATAGTAAGTATACTTACTGTAAATTTATGTATTTTGGTTCCTGTTCCTCTCTATGTGGTATTCCCATACTCCCCATTTCTCCCCTCCCCTGCTCCCATTTAATTAACTGTGCCATCAACCTATAGGAGATATCATTTAGGGGAAAAAAGAAGAGCAAGGTCTTGTTTTCAGAAGAAATTCCTTAAAGAGAAGATACCAAATTTGGACCAAACTTTTTTGGTTTATAAATACTTATAAATGAGATAAGAGGGCATTCATTTATCTCCTCAGGCCAGTTTGAAGCCCCTGAATCCATTATGTTTTGAAGATTTCAGGAACCTCAAAGTACCCAGACTGTTCCCGGGATGTAAAATGTGTGCTCTCAGAACCTAAAATTTTTATCCTGCATTCCGTAAAAATTTACCAGTCTAGAAAAGAAATTGTGGTAAACTGTGCTCATGACTTAATTTCTGATTTGTCGTCTATGCTAAATGTTATATGTGCAAGTTCTTATTTCTTTTAAAAATTCCATTCCTTTTATTTGATTTTAGAAAGAGTGAAAAAGAAAGGATGAGAGAATACCGACGAGAACTAGAAGAAAGAGAAGAAAAATTAAAAAACAGGCCGCTGCTATTTGAAAGAGTTGCTCAGGTTGTGTTTATTGGAATTTGAGAGCTATTGTCAGCTTTTTTTCTTTTTTTTTTAACATCTCTATCTCCTAATTTTTATAGTCCATTTTTCTTATATGTTATATAATTTACTGAGACAGTATTATTTCTGTGACAGCTTCATCACATCAGTCAAGTAAGTAGTTTTGCTTAAATCTGAGCATTGAATCTTGATGAGGCTCGTAAGCTTGATAAAGAACATGCTGCTAATCCAATCATTTTCAAAATAATAGTTTCACAACCTGTTTTTAGTGGCTAGTGTTTTTTCAGTACCAACTTGGCCAAATATTAAGGTGAGTTTTGGAAGTCTTTGAAAAATTAAAAAATGAAACAAAATGGCTAATTGAATCAGATTTATTTCTGCCAGTTTTTTTTTTCAGTTTTCTTGGGATAAAATTGACATATAGCAGGTATAAGTTTAAGGTATACAGCATAATGACATACGTATATTAGGAAATGATTACTACAATACGTTTAGTTAACATCTATCACCTCGTATTGTTACCAAAAAAATTTGTTTTCCTTGTGATGAGAACTTTTAGGACCTACTCTCTTAGCAACTTTCAAATATGCCACACAGCAGTGTTAGCTGTAGTCACCATGCTGTACGTCACACCCCCAGTATTTATTTATCTTTTTTTTTTTTAAAACATTTTCCTTTTTTTTTTAAGGAATTCCTTTATTTTTTATTATTTATTTATTTATTTATTTATTTATTTTTGGCTGTGTTGGGTCTTCGTTTCTGTGCGAGGGCTTTCTCTAGTTGCAGCAAGCGGGGGCCACTCTTCATCGCGGTGCGCGGGCCTCTCACTATCGCGGCCTCTCTTGTTGCAGAGCACAGGCTCCAGACGCGCAGGCTCAGTAGTTGTGGCTCACAGGCCTAGTTGCTCCGCGGCATGTGGGATCTTCCCAGACCAGGGCTCGAACCCGTGTCCCCTGCACTGGCAGGCAGATTCTTAACCACTGCGCCACCAGGGAAGCCCCACTTATTTATCTTATAACTGGAAGTTTGTACCTTTTGACACCTTCATCCAATTCCTCCAGTAACCACAAATCTGATCTCCTTTTCTATGAGTTGTGTGTGTGTGTATTTAGATTCCATGCATAAATCAGATCATATAGTATTTGTCCTTCTCTGTCTGACTTACTTCCCTTAGCATAATGCCCTCAAGATACATCTGTATTGTCACAAATGGCAGGATTTCCTTTTTTTTATGGCCGAATAATATTCCATTGTATATATATATATATATACCACATTTTCTTTATCAATTCATCTTTTGATGGCCATTTGGGTTGTTGCCATGTCTTAACTATTGTCTATAATGCTGCAGTGAATCGACATAGTGATTTCATTTTCTTTAGATAAATACCTGGGAGTGGAATTGCTGGATTGTGTAGTAGTTCTATTTTTAAGTTTTTGAGGAACCTCTATACTATTTTCCATAATGGCTGCACCAATTTACTTTCCCACAAACAGCACACAAGGGTTCCCTTTTCACTACATCCTGACCAGCATTTGTTATGTCTTGTCTTTTTGAGACTAGCCATTGTAACAGGTATGAGGTGATATCTCATTGCGGTTTTGATTTCATTTCCCTAATGATTAGTGATGTTGAGCACCTTTTCATGTGCCTGTTGGTCATTTGAATATCCTCTTTGGAAAAATGTCTATTCAGATCTCTTGCCCATTTTTAAATTTGATTATTTGTTTTTTGCTAATGACTTGTATGAGTTCTGTATATATTTTGGATAGTAACCCCTTATCAGGTAGATGATTTGCAAATATTTTCTCCCATTCAGTAGGTTGCCTTTTCATTTTTTTTTCCTTGCCTTTTCATTTTGTTGATCAGTTTTTTTAAGTGAGTCTATAATTTTTAGTCTTATCTACAATCACTGAAAGGACTTCCTTTTTTAAAAAATTGAAGTATAATTGATTTATAATGTGGTATTAGTTTCTGGTATATAACAAAGTGATTCAGTTATATATGTATATGTGTGTGTATATGTATATTCTTTTTCAGATTCTTTTCTATTATAGGTTATTACAAGATATTGAATATAGTTCCCTGTGCTATACAGTAGGATCTTGTTGTTTATCTGTTTTATATAAAGTAGTGTATATCTGTTAATCCCACCTCCCAGTTTATCCCTCTCCCCCCAATTTGGTAACCATAAGTTTGTTTCCTATGTCTGTGAGAAGGACTTCCTCTTTATCAGAAAAAATAATTTGATCTTATGGACAATGAATTCTGATTTTACTAGATTTATACTCAGTTTTACAGTCTTTCCCTTAAGAGAGATTTGTCAATTTCAAATGATCTTCCCCTTTGTATCCATAAGGGAGGGGCTCCTATGGGCTACATGGTTTAACAATGGACAAAATCACTGGAGGTTACAGGTGCTGTGTTGTGAATTTCAAGCTGCTACATTTGGAGCTTCCTGCCAGCAAGTGTCTGGGACAGATGAGTGTCCTTATAGGACTGCCCGTGTCAGTGACTCACTGAGGACAAAGGACATGTGTTATGGGTAGATCTACATATTACAGCCTCTCAAAGTTATGGGAACCCTTTACTGACTGATTTGGATATAATTTTATGTAATGCTTTTCATTTTAAGGGATGGTTTGGTTTTTTTTTTTTTCGTATCTCAGTTTCAACTTTAGGGGAAAAAAATTATCTTAAGCTGTTCTGTGTTACTCAGCATAAAGTGATTGACTTTTGCCTCAAAGTAGTTATCTCCAGCTCCCAACTGCAGGTTTTATGTCCACTTGTCTGGATGTATCTACCCAGGTTTCCCATAGGCGTTTTACATTCATCTTGCCCCAAACTAGATCTTCCTCTTTGAGTTCATGTTTTTGTTGGGCCGCAATTTAGATGACTGGGAACCTCTTTTTCTCTCCATTCAGTTGTCACTGAGAGACGTGACAAGTTCCTTTCTAAATAACTTGTGCATCTACCTTTCTCCATTTCTAATGTGAAATGCTAGGTGAAATCTCTATTATTTCCTATCCGAGTTATAATGGTTTGACTGGTTTTCCTGCCTTGCATTCTGTCTTCGCTTTGCCATTCCCATTCCCTTGCCACCACGTTCACCCTGAGTAGGTAGTTAATAACCCCGATAATAGTGGCAATCATCCATTTCACTGATGCCATTCGTTCTCATTTTCATTGAATGGTATCAAGGGATCTTGACATTGACTTCTCCAAACAATGCTGCAAGGTGGGTATTCCTGTATTGCAGAGGAAGAAACTGAAGTTGAAAGAAAGTAAGTAACTCATAAGGTTTATAGTTAGTAAATAATGGAACTAGGATTGGAACCCAAGTCAGTCTGCTTCCAAACACTTAACATTAAGCTGTCCTACTCTCTCCTGGAAGAAAGTCCATGAGTCTTAGCCTGGTGTACAGAATCCTCTATTATCTGACCCCTGTTGACCTCTTTAGTTCATCGACCACTGCATGCCCCCAACCCCCACTCTGTACACCCTTTACTTTCAGACCGTCCCAGACTACTAGTTTCAAACTTGAAATCTTTATTTATGCTGTTTGTCAACACCCTTAGAGCTTCTTCCTATCTTTCCTCTTACTCTTTCAAGGCTTAGTGTAAAATCGCTTCTTGCATTGTTTCCCCAGGTTGGGTTGCGTGCCATTTCCTCTATGTTCTTTTTTTTTTTTAAAGTAAGTATTTTAGTCTTTTTATTTATTTATTTTTGGCTGCGTTGGGTCTTCGTTGCTGCGCACAGGCTTTCTCTAGTTGCAGTGGGGGTGCTACTCTTCGTTGCGGTGCGGGGGCTCCTCATTGCGGTGGCTTCTCTTGTTGGGGAGCACGGGCTCTAGGCGTGCGGGCTTCAGTAGTTGTGGCACGTGGGCTCAGTAGTTGTGGCTCGCAGGCTCTAGAGCTCAGGCTCAGTAGTTGTGGCACACGGACTTAGTGGATCCGCAGCATGTGGGATCTTCCCGGACCAGGGATTGAACCCGTGTCCCCTGCATTGGCAGGCAGATTCTTAACCACTGCACCACCAGGGAAGTCCTCCTCTGTGTTCTTTTATTACCCTTTTGTGCATCTCTGTCTTTGCTCCTACGTGTTGTGTGGAAATTATCTGTTCAATGCTCTCTTCTCTTTCAGCTAGTTACTTTTAAAGGTGTTGGTCAAATCTTTGTATTCCTAGCACTTAGCACCTAAGACAATGTATGGCACAAAGGGGATGTTAATAAACATTTGTTGAACCCAAACTGAACTCTCTCTTCCTGGGATTAGTCCTGGCTGAGAGCACTACCCTGACAATACTAGTGATGAGTCTCAGTATTAACAAGCAGTTTTACTATGCTGTGAATTCCCACTCTTTCTAAGCACCAGAGAAAATGTGGTAAAATAAGTGGTGTGTGTGAAATTAAACCCATAAAGAAATGTTAAATATTGAAAACATAGGTTAGTTTCATAGCTGATATTTCTTCCACCACCTTTGGCCCACACATATGCTGTTCTCTCTCCCCATATACCCTCTACCTCCCGTGAAGGTTTGTCACAAAATAAGTATTCAGTTATTATTAAATAAAGGAAAGAATTACTATAAACTAAACTTAGGCTCATAAAAATTAAGTATTTTTTCCCCTTCAAACTAGGGCAGTGATTGTAGACTAACTTTCATCATTACTTATTATTTTGGTTTCCTCAAGAAACAAAGTTAATTTGGTTTTTTTGCAGTCTTAGATAGAAAAACAAAATAACCATGGTTATTTTAACTACTTTTATTTCATAGTCTTTACAATTCTTTTGCATTGTGAAATTCAAGGGGGAAATGTTTGTTTCATTTAGGAACAATTACACACTATTCACCTTGATATAAAATATTAAAAGGTAATAAATTCTATATACAGGGTGACTGACAGTGACTCACCATTGTTTTGGTTTTGTTAACATAAATTGGAACATCTTTTTTTCTTGCAATGACTATTGCTGCTAATTAACAGCTGTTATTTAATAAATTCACTCACAAATTTATGCATTACCCATTTATAAGTGTTAATTGTGGTCTTGCTGCTGTTGAGTTATCCCCTAGCAGAGTAAGCCTGTGATCCAGGACAGAACAAACCATGTTTTCCTGTTTCTTGAAAATCACAGGATTTATTAACTGAATAGATGTTAAATTGGATTTTAAGCTAAATTCAGATGAAGGCTTACAAGCACTAACATTGATTAGTATCATTTAAATCTTTTATATTTCATTTGCTTAAAATTAGAATATATTTTTCTTAACACATTGGGTTACGTTTGGGGTTTCTTTATTCTGCTTTACAGTCTTTGGGGCATAGTCCTCATCTCACTTTGCTATACCTTTCAGTTCCCCAAGTCTTGTCTGTTGGTGTTCATAGCCTCTGGTTGCATTTTTACTTACTTTTCTAAAAATTATTATTATTAATAGTGGGTGCATTTTAGCAGCAGTTTGAGTGCTTCTTTTTTCAGTTTTCTAGCATGTCAGGAAATGCACTGGTGATAGTTTTATCCATTGTAATCAGTCTTTGCCATTTTGGTTTCTCCCATGGAACACTAGACCCATGGTCCTTCCTTATGCCGGAATCCCTGGGTTAGGAAAATATCTGACACTGCATTGCTGAAGTCAGGCTTTAGGCTACCTTCAAACTCCAGGATAACCACTACCACTTAGAAAGCAGCCTGGTGGAGTGGAGAAGACTCAGGAAAGGATTAAGAGACTTGGTTTTCCCTCTCACTATATCCTGTGACCTTAAGCAAACCGCTTAACCTCAGTAAGAGTGGAGGGAGTATCTTACTTATTTGTTAAATTTGGGGTGAGACTGGGTGCTCTTCCACACCCTTTCCAGGATGGGATGCCATTGGTGCATTGGGGCTGGGCCATTCCTCGGGACTTTCCTTTAGTTTGAGATCCAGATGACGATTTTTGGCCCTATACTAGTTCATGTCCACTCATAGGAGATAAAATTGGACTAAAGCCAAGGCACTAATGAGAACCCCAGTCATCTTATGTCTCCGTAAATCCTGTGGTCTCAGGAACTGTGACAACTGACTTGCTTTAGGTATGAGAGTGTCATCACAACTCCCATGGGTCCCAAAGCCAGGAAGTAACATTCTGGAGAGTTGAACCCAGTTCTAAATTCATGTTTTTCTTGCTGTATCCCTTGCTTCCTCTACAGAATAAAGGTAACAACATTGATGATTTTATCATCTTCGGTGGATTAGAGATATGGCTTGTAAAGAGTAAAATTTACAGTAGGCACATAAAGAACTCTCTGACAACTATCACAGGAACTTATTTTCTTACTAATTTTTTTCAGATATCCTTGAACAGTCATGAAACAGTATAGAGTAAAGAATAATTATAGATCAAAACTCATGTGGCCACTACCAAGGTTAAAAGCATTAGAGTATTGCCAGTACTCCAGAAACCCTGTGTGCCCCTCCCAGATCAAAACCCTCTCACCTAGAGGTAACCACCCTTCTAACTTTTGAGATAAGCATTTCCTTGTTTTCCTTTACAGTTTTACCACTGATGTACCTACCCCTAAACAACATAGTTTAGTTTTGCCTGTTTTTGGACTTTATGTAAATGAATCATACTATGTGTACTCTTCTGTGGTATGCTGCTTGTGAGATCCGTCCATGTTGTGGCATATAGCTAGAGTTCATTTTCATTGCTTTATTTTAGTCTGTTATATGAATACACCACAATTTATTTATCCATCCTACTGCTGATAGATATTTAGGTTGTTTCCAGTTTTGGGTTGTTAACAAACAGTACTATTCTGAACATTTTGTTATGTCTCCTTGGGCAGATATGTAGGAATTTCTCTGGGCATATACCTAGGAGTGGAATTGCTGGTCAGAGGGTATGCATATTTTTCAACCAACTGTGATTATTGAATTTAATTTTCACTGGAGCTTTTAACCCGTACATTTGTAATGGAAACTTAAAGTCTTTTGTTCTTATCTAAAAAGGTTTGTCTTTCCTATAGAAAAATGCAAGAATGGCAGCAGAAAAGCATTATACTAACACCTTAAATGCACTAGGAATATCTGATGAGTTTGTTTCAAAGAAAGGCCAAAGTGGAAAAATACTTGAGTACTTCAGCAATCAAGAGATGAAAAGTTTCACTGAAGATAAAGAAAGGTAACATATATAAGATGTCTGAATAGTTTACCTTTGAAAAAATTCTTACTTGCAGGAAAGCATAACATTCTGTTCTATAATATTTTAAAAGGTCTTTTACCTAATGGAATACATGTGAACTATTGTAAAACATAGTGACATTTTAACATGTTTGACGCTTCAAAATATTACACGGTGATTAAGTATTTTGTTCTTAAAGTAAAATAATTTAAATTTCTGACATAAATAATGAAAATAATAACATGCTTTCAAATGAAGTTTGAGTCAATCAAGTTTTGAAATGAATTACTTCTCAGAAGAATATCTACTTTCCCAATTGGTACTTTTATAGACTTCTCTTGATAAATCGGAGCTTATACACTTGAGGAAGACTAACTGCAGGATGGCGTACATTACAGAGGGTTTGTTTACCTTTAAACCAAATCATTTTCCCTTTGAAAGATTGATAAATTTCTTCCTCTAGCTTTAATGAAGAAGAAAAAAGAGAAGAAAGAGAGCATGGGGAAGAAAATTATCTTACTGATACCAACAGCCAAGATTCTTGCAAGGAAACAGGTAAAGCTGATGAAGAGAGTGGAGAAGAGAATTGTGTTGAAGAATAAGACTGAATCAGTCGGCAGGGTCTCCTCTCTGTTCCCCTGCTGTTGGCAGCATTGGGTGTCAGAAGCCGTGCTTGTGGTGTTAAGGACATCCATGGGAACCCGTCTGATACGTGCAGGTCTCTTGAGCAAAGTCCTCGTGTAGCCTGAAAAGGCCGAATCCAGCTGATGGGTCATTTGGTCAGTTAGAGTCAGGCTTTGCCTATTCAGTTTTTAAAATTACTACATATGGTCTGTTTGCAACTTTGATCTTACTTCTATTTTTAAAAAGTGTTTGAGAATCACAGCTGTCACAAACTGATTAGGTATAAAAATATACATAATTTTATCATTTTGGGTGGAAAAAATTGCTTAGCATTGAGAGCAGAGGGGAGTATTGGCCTTTGGTTTGAAAAAAAAGTTCTGGAAAGCATGAATCAATAAATATTTTTAAATTATACTACTTGCTCCTTCTTTTTCTCTGCAGTACATCTCACGAAATGAGTCCTCAAACTTATTTTACTAGGTATTTTAAATTTCTTATCTGAGCCATTTTTAAAAAGTAATAAAAGAGGAGAAAATAGATAACTTGCACATTTACATTCATTTATGCACTGAGAGTTACTGGTTTTTTTTTTTTGAAAAATCCAAGTCTATTGTTTCATATGCCCTTAGGGAGCTGCCATTAAGCTAAATAATGGAGGATGTCAGAATATAGAGGCCAACGAATAAAAGTCAAGCGTTTTCAAATGTAAAAAGAAAAAAGAAAAAGAAGAAAAGTTGTTATTTGGGTAAGTTTAACGTCAAATTGAGTGTGGATAAATATACACCTGAAGGCTTCTAAAGGTTTGATGGGACTGAACTGCTAAAGAAGCTCCAAGCCTGGTCTGGAACCCTTAAAGCAACACCAGACCTGCTGCAGCAGTCAGAAGCCGGTTGTGAAAGGTATGCAGAACCCAGGAAGGGCACATGCTTCAAAGTCTGTTTTATTATTTATTTATTTAGGCCACGCTGTGCAGCATGCAGGATCTTAGTTCCCCGACCAGGGATTGAACTCATGCCCCCTGCATTGGGAGGGTAGAGTCCTAACCATTGGACGGCCAGGGAAGTCCCAAAGCCCATTTTAAAATGGAGAAAAATTAATCTCCAAGTGGCAATTCCAAGGCCAAAGAGAGAGTTACTGTTATATTATCCACACCATCATCACTTTTTCTCTTTTATCCCTACTTTTATTCCAATTTATTTTTGATACATAAATTATTAGAAAAGTTTTTATACTAGTTTTTTTAACCCTGTGTATTAAGACAGGTGGAAATAATTATAGCATCTGAGTTTTAACCTTAATTGGAATTAAATATCACCCCTGTTTTACATATGATGAAATTGTGTATAATAACTTGTTCAAGGCAAGTCTCCAGAGTAATTCAGATTTGACCCTTTAATACGGGACCCAGTTGTGCTCAACTTTTTGCACATTTTTTTAAACAATTATTTATTTATTTATTTATTTATTTATTTATAACTGTGTTGGGTCTTCGTTTCTGTGCGAGGGCTTTCTCTAGTTGCGGCAAGCGGAGGCCTCTCTTCATCGCGGTGCGCCGGCCTCTCTTGTTGCGGAGCACAGGCTCCAGACGCGCAGGCTCAGTAATTGTGGCTCACAGGCCTAGTTGCTCCGCGGCATGTGGGATCTTCCCAGACCAGGGCTCGAACCCGTGTCCCCTGCATTAACAGGCAGATTCTCAACCAGTGCGCCACCAGGGAAGCCCCAACTTTTTACACATTATTGCAGACACACTTTTCTTTCTGTGCATGATGTTAATTTGATTATATGAATCCATCATTTTGCTCTTTGAGCAAATTTTTGTTTTAAAAATTCAAACCAGTCATAAAGATGTGATTGGGTAAGACTTCTTTTTTCCTAAAAACAATAAACCTCCTTTAAAAATGATGAACTAATAAAGGTGTATATGATAGCAGTGTTTTCCAACTGGCAATTTATGCCTTAAATTAAAAAATGTGGTGATTTTTCTCAATTAACAGCAAATGTTCACTCATAAACTCCTTTCCTAAGTTTGTGTTAAACTGTTTGTCACTGTCTTTAGATTGTAAACTCCTTGAGAGTTGGCACCACTTAAAAATTCATCTTTCTATTCCTTAATATTTTGCACAGGATTGTACATACAGTAGGTATTTAATAAAGACTTGGATGAGTTAGTAGATGAATATGGTTTTTAATTTTACTTATAATTACTTCAAAATGTGTACACATGGATTAAAAACATTTCCCTTCCAATTTATTGAGAACCTGTGAAACACAATCCACAAATTGTAATGTTCAAAACGTAACTTGCTTCCTAAGGATTTACTCCCCATTCTGTTTCTTCTTAGTTTCATGGGCAGTGTGTGGGACTTGCTTTCAGGACCAATCTTCAGTTTTCTTTAAAAATGGGAATAGTACCCATCTTGGGTGGCTGTAGGAAGGACTGGTGTAATCGTATATGGAAAGGCTCTTTGTAAACTAGGGTATTCAAGTGATAGTGTCAGAGGACAGGATATTACTCAAGAAACTTTTAACTTTAAACATTCTTTTATTTAAGTGAGATATGAAATGATTTAAATATTATTTTGTTAGAAATAATATTTGAACTACTTATTTACTACTTATATTACTACTAATTTATTACTTTTAAAATTATAGTCGATTTACAATATTATATTCATTTCAGGTATACAATGTAATGATTCAATATTTTTATAGATTATACTCCATTTAAAGTTATTACAAAATAATGGCTATATTTCCCTGTGCTATACAGTATATCCTTGTTGCTTATTTATTTATTTATTTTCTAAATTTATTTATTTATTTATTTTTGGCTGTGTTGGGTCTTCATTGCTGCGCGCGGGCTTTCTCTAGTTGCAGCAAGCGGGGGTCACTCTTCGTTGTGGTGCGCAGGCTTCTCATTGTGGTGGCTTCTCTTGTTGCGGAGCACGGGCTCTAGGCACGCAGGCTTCAGTAGATGTGACGTGCGGGCTCCGTAGTTGTGGCTCGTGGGCTCTAGAGCGCAGGCTCAGTAGTTGTGGTGCATGGGCTTAGTTGCTTTGCGGCATGTGGGATCTTCCGGGACCAGGGCTCTAACCCGTGTCCCCTGCATTGGCAGGCGGATTCTTAACCACTGCGTCACCAGGGAAGTCCCTCCAATTCTTTTTTATTTCTCACATTTTCCTCATTTTAAGACATTATTTGTTGTATTCATTCACTCTAGTCTTCATTTTTGAGATGACTTTTTCTTTCTGATCTTTCCTGGGTGTTTTACTCCTCTTTTAAAATCTTTTTTCAAATCACTTTATTTCAGAGCTTTTCACATTGTAATTTACATTTCCCCTTACAGTTTTTATCATTTTCTTTTAGCTAATTCTGAAGTATTATGATAGCTATAGTTTTCTTTCCTTTTGCGGGTATGTTTTTCTGATATGGTTTCATTGTCCAAACAGATATTATTCTTCTCTGGTTCTCCTATTTAAAAAACAAAACAAAACAAAATGAAACAAACAAGAAAAACACTTTGAATGAGATTCAATTGTGATCCTTTTTCTTTGCTCATATTTTAAGTGGAATGAGTTGTACTGTACTCCTACAAGGGAGAAGCAGCCCAGGACAGATTTTCTAGATTCTGTCAAGAACTGTGCAGGGTCTAGGATTTTACCATATTTGTAAGTTAACAAGTTAGCATGCCACAGTTTCATGGATGTTTACAGAAGACATGAGACTCCTATATCAAAGACAAAGGACTTTGTTACTAATGGTAAAAGCAGTAGTTGAAGTGTCAGCATGCTCTTCATTTGTGCTGGCTCCCTATGTCCCCCAGGTTCCTTGGGGGAGATGCAGAGGAACCCCCATGGATGCCTTCACACCCAGTGGGCTATGCTATAGCAGGGAAACACTGAGTTTGGGGGAGTCCCCACTTTCATAGGATTTGGGAACAAGACTGTAATTTGGGGTGGAGGTGGGGAAGACATTACTTCACCCCTCAAGGTTGCTTGCTGCAAACAAAACCCTGAGAAAATGGCCCAGGTAAAGAGTGGTCAGTACGTTGCATTCTGGCCTACCTAGAAAGAATGTGCATGGACTCGCAGGACCTGGGTCAGATGGCCTCCCCCAATAGCTTTCAACTCTGTTGTTTGTATGATGTGATTTTTTAAAGATATGGGCTTGAACTTTCTGAGATTTTCTACATTGCTCACCCACCACCTTTTATCTGGATCTTCTATTTCCTTTGCCTCTGCTATCCCTATTCATATAAGTTTCTCCTCAATGTGGGACTTTTTTTTTTTTTAATATTTATTTTATTTATTTATTTTTATTTTTTGGCTGTGTCAGGTCTTAGTTGTGGTACATGAGATCTTCATTGCAGCATGCGGGATCTTTCATTGCGGCGCACAGGCTTCTCTCTAGTTGTGGGGTGCGGGTTTTCTCTCTCTAGTTGTGGTGCGCAGGCTCCGGAGTGTGTGGGCTCTGTAGTTTGCTGCACACAGACTCTCTAGTTGAGGCGTGTGGCTCAGTAGTCGTGGCGCGTGGGCTTAGTTGCCCCGTAGCATGTGGGATCTTAGATCCCGGACCAGGGATTGAACCTGCATTCCCCTGCATTGGAAGGCGGATTCTTTACTACTGGACCACCAGGGAAGGTGGGACTTTTTTGGGAGGTGGGTGCTTTGGTCATTTCAGGGCCTCCAGACCACTTCGGCATTATCAGACCTTTCTGTAGTCTCATCATACTCAAATGCATATTGGAGCCTGCAGAGTCTGTCTTGATTTCTGCTGCTGTTCTCACAACAGCCTACTCAATTGTCAATTCCCAGAACACCTGATGGTAGTTTTAGGGTTCTCGGATTCCCAGGACCTTCAAAATTGCCTTTGGCTTCTGTACTTTCTTTCATATTCTTCCTGACACCACGAGGGTCTTGTTTTCTCATTTTGGAATCTGTGGCTCTGTATATCGCCTGATTTTATTACAGATGTTAGCTGAGGGTTTTGAGTTTTGTTCTTGTCATTAAATGGGAGGATACAGGATGATTCAAACATTAGACTGCTACCACTACCATCTTCCCAGAAAACTCTCAAGACTTAGTTTTCCTGTGTACTTTTTGAACTGTTTGAGTTTTTTTTTTTACCATATTACTTAGAAAAATAATTTAAAAGAAAATATTGGACTAGGAGTAAAGATTTTACTCCCTTCTACCACCAAAATGAAATGAAATAAAAAGATGGTGGTGATAAATGCAACTAATACAGAAAATTAAGGGAGATGAGGGAAAGCTTGTGCTGCTAATTTAAAGGACCTTGTTAGAAAAGGTGACCTTCAAAAAAGCCCTGAAAGGGTGAGGGGTGGGCCCTGTGGATATCAAGGGGGAAGGGCTACAGGCAGAGAAGAGCCAGTTCTGAGTTCTCGGGGTCGGGGGTGGGGGGAGTGTGCTCAGATGTTTGAGGAACAGCAAGGAGGCCAGGGTGGCTGGAACAGAGAGAAGAAGAGGAAAAGACGCAGGAATGAGGTCAGAAAGACATGGCGGGGGGAGGTGGGTACCAAGAAGGAGAGGATCTTGGAGGCCATTGTAAGGAGTTTGGCTTCTTTGACTGAGATGGGGAGCCACTGGGGGTTTTGAGAAGGGTGACGTGATCTGACATCACTTAGTGTCTTTCTGCAGCTGGGTGAGAATGGTCTGTAAATGGCAAGGGCAAAAACAGGCAGGTCACTTCAGAGACTTTTTAAATTACCCATATTGCAAATACAGGTGTGTCTAATTTCAAAGCCAGTTCTCCTACCACTATACATTATGCACTGAAGTGGTCATAAGGGTGATTAACTTCTAATGTATGGGTAGTTATTTTTTCCCCAAAACTGCTATATTACAAATGAGCCATGAAAATATACTTTAAAAAAATCGTCTTAAGACCCACTCACTACCGTTTTGCATATGTAGTGTCTTAAGTTCTTTTATTTTTCCATTAGAAGCTATTCCCCCAAGAGAAGAAAAACTGACTAGCTTTAGTAATATAATAGCATTAAGAAATTCAAACCAGCACTTATGACTCAGTCTACTAGGGACTGAAAGCAGCAGTGGGGCAATTTTGTAAAGGTTCTTCTTTATTGATCTTATAATTAAAAAATAACCATTGGGTTGCAGACATGATCTTGAAATAAAGTAATATTTTTCCAAGAAAAGGATGTGATAGAGACTGCCAGTTGTTTGACCAGTAACTATTTTTCCTTTCTTCCTTCCTGCTTTTGCTGGAGGTAGCAATATACCCAGCTGAAAACAAAAACAAAAACCAAAACCTGTATTTTCCTTGCAGCTAGGAGGTCACGTGATACCATCCTGGCCAGAGAGAAGTAAGTGGGGTTTTCAGGAAAGGTCTTTAGAAGGGAAAGATTTGGCTGGCTTGGCCTTTTGGTCTTTGCCTTTTCTCTTTTCCTCCTTCATCCTTCCTGGAACTTGAATGTGATGGTTAGAGTCACAGCATTCATCTTATAGTCATGAGAGAAAGGCCAAGAAAAATCTAAGAAACTTTGGCCCTCACACCTTTGAGCCACAGAAATAATACTAGAAACTGCCAACCTCCAGACTCAGTGTTATCTTGTTTAAGCCTCAGCCATTTGAGTTTTTATTAAATGTAGGAAAACACAGTTTCTAATTCAAGAGATCTATCCAAGCCATCGTTCAACATACTTTGGAAAGAAGTAACATTTCTGAATTTTCACAGACTACATGTGCCTGTTATGCTAAACATGTACACTGAGGTCTATCTTTTACTTCTCTTTGAAGAATGCTCACTTTTTCCAAGAAGAAAAATATTCCTTGTATTTATCTATGAGGAAGGAAATGCAAGATAGGAAATTAACATTCTAAAGGAAAACAACAGTGGAGCTCAAACAAATAATATTGCTGTTCATCTTGAATTATTAATAAAAAGAAGCATGGTACATTTTATTATGAAAATAAGTGATATTGTGGCATCATAATAATGTTCAGATGGATAGGGTGTGGTACAGTATCCTTTTGCCAACCTTAAAAGTTATGTTCCTGAAAACCATGCCAAGAGAACATGTGGCTGACGAACTGAAACACTTCATGAGGAATGTGGAGGCAAGAACAAAAATATGGCAGGAGGAAGCCAAAAAAAGTACATTAAAAAAAAAAATTATTTATTTTATTTATTTTATTTTTGGCTGCATTGGGTTTTCGTTGCGGTGTGCGGGCTTCTCCTTGTGGTGGCTTCTCTTGTTGCTGAGCATGGGCTCTAGAGCGCAGGCTCAGTAGTTGTGGCGCACAGGCTTAGCTGCTCCGTGGCATGTGGGATCTTCCCGGACCAGGGATCGAACCCGTGTCCCCTGCATTGGCAGGCAGATTCTTAACCACTGTGCCACCAGGGAAGCTCAAAAAAGTACATTTTTAAAAATGTTCACTAATATAAAACAGCCTGTAACAGAGAAGAACAAACCTGACTTCGTATTGGACCTATTCCTTTAGTTCTAACCCTGGCGCTCTGTTGCCTGTGCTTAGTCATGCTGGCTCTGCACCTTTGTAAAAGAATGTTGCCTATAGCTGGAAATGATAGCCCATTCTCAAGGCTCTGACCTTTAAAGGTATAACACTTTTTCCATCATTTCAAGATAAAAAGTTGCAGAACAGAGAATAACAGTTGTCTTGTTGGAGGTTTATGGGAACATTGTGACCAGGCCTACATGCACAGCTGCAAGAACAAAGAATTCCCACACCAAGAAGTTTACAACAAACAGCCACACCCCCTCCCCTTCTAGTATAAAAGGTGCATGAATTCTAAGTCAGGTAAGATGGTTCTTTGGGACACTAGTCCACCATCTTCTTGGTCTGCTGTCTTTCCGAATAAGGGCACTATTCCTTGCCCCAGCACCTCATCTCTTGGTTTATTGGCCTGTTGTGGGGTGAGCAGTATGAGCTTGGACTCAGTAACAAGCTCACTAAACAAAGGTCATATCAATGACATTATGGACATACATATACATAATTAATAATGAGTGCCATACAATTCATTTTCTTTGTTATTCCTTACTCACCAAGAAATTTTCAGAACTTGTTTGTCTTTCATTGTTTTAATGAGATCTTGTAAATTTGTTTTACTCTTACGGGAGTGAAGAGAAATTGCATTTTGCCTCAGTTTTTCTTTCTCTCACAAGGAGACTCTGAACCAATATTTCCTTGTTAGTTCTTCTGTGCTCTGCTGTTAGTTCTACCTCTCTCCAACTTCCCCAGTTTCTTATCTCAGACCAGCTGGGTAGCTGGACTAGCTCAGAAGGCTCTCTGACCTGCCATCACTTCTTCTGGAACAATTAGGAAAGTATGAATTTTAAGAAAAGGGGAAAGGAGGAGAGTTTAAAAGCAGCAAATAAAAATAAGAATCTTTCATTTGTATAACTGTAGTTTTCAAAGTATTTCACATTATATCATTGGAATCTCACATCCAACCTGTGAGGCAGGTAGAGTGTCCTTTCCATTTTGCAGAGGAGGAAATTAAATAGCCCAGGCTATATCATGAAAATAGTTAATGACAAAGCCTGGACCAGAGTCCTCTGTTTGTTCAACTGCCCTACCCTACACTCTAAGGAACATTACCTTAGAAATGGAAGATCAATTCAAGCTCTTAAGATGACTCAGAAACAAGCAAAACAATAGGGTTTTTTTTTTTTTCAAGAAAAGCACCATTGGGTTTTGTTTGTTTGTTTGTTGGATGGTTTTAGTTTTTGTTTTTGTTCTTTTCTTTTTTTTTTTTTTTTGGTTCTTAGACTAGATCCCACTAATGGTGTACAGGAACTTTTGTGTTCAAAAGCTTCAGAATCAATAAACTTAAACAATACCCCAAATGTAATGTAAAATATAACTAAGAAACATGTTACGGTCCTGAAATGAAAACTATCAAGAGGAACTAATGAAAAACTTTTTCCTTATTTTAAAAGGATCCTTTCTGTCCATGATAAACACTCTCTATGATGTAAAAGGGTCTAAATTTTTAAAAACAGCTTTGTGTGTATTCTTCCAGAAACGTTATGTTTGTATATAAATATTCTGTAGTACATGTATTACAGATATTCTATAATGTATAAACTCTATGCTACATGTAATCTACATGTCTATATCCTGTAAATGGCATCACAGGTTTCATACATACCTGCTATCATCTGCATCATTCTCAGAGATGTCACCTCTTAGCAGAAAACCTGTCCTTCTCCAGACCTCGTGGACTTTAGATCTTTGCCTTCCTCATCCCCAGGGACCTATTCTCTTCCACCTTATCCAGGCACTTTAAAATCATTCCTTTGAACCCCATACTCTGACTACAACTGCTGCTGCCTTCTACCTTAGTTGCTACTTCTCTTTTCTGTTAACAACTTTCCAGATGTTGTTAAGCTCTAGATTCATCTGCTCTTATTTCTTCTCTTGCTTTCTTTGTTCTTGTGGCTTTATTCTTGTTTTATTCCTTTACTGACATTTTGGTGGAGTTTCAGGAGGGTTCACTCCCTCCTGAAGGGAGGGTCGATTGAGAGTGCACACAAGGGGTCAGAAGCCTCTCTTCTCTGAAGCCAAGTGTTTGCCGTGCCCACCATCTGAAAGGTGTATGTGTACAAAAGTGAGGAGCTGCATCTGCCCAGACATTTGAAGATAACAAGACTTACTGCAGAGGGTAGAAACCAGGTGGTAATAGCTGAACATTATGTAATATATTTTGT
Source organism: Balaenoptera ricei (assembly GCF_028023285.1). Classification (NCBI taxonomy): domain Eukaryota; kingdom Metazoa; phylum Chordata; class Mammalia; order Artiodactyla; family Balaenopteridae; genus Balaenoptera; species Balaenoptera ricei. Next base: position 50,264,765 of record NC_082651.1, read on the forward strand.
ATAAAGGAGGCATTTTAGGGGCTTCCCTGGTGGCGCAGTGGTTGAGAATCTGCCTGCCAACGCAGGGGACACGGGTTCGAGCCTTGCTCTGGGAAGATCCCACATGCCGCGGAGCAACTGGGCCCGTGAGCCACAATTACTGAGCCTGCGCATCTGGAGCCTGTGCTCCGCAACAAGAGAGGCCACGATAGTGAGAGGCCCGCGCACTGTGATGAAGAGTGGCCCCCGCTTGCCACAACTAGAGAAAGCCCTCGCACAGAAACGAAGACCCAACATAGCCATAAATAAACAAAAATAAATAAATTAAAAAAAAAAAAGGAGGCATTTTAAAAATTACTTTTAAGATGTTTTATTCTAATCTTGTCCTTTAAAATATCTACTGCTGAATTTCAACTCATGTTACAGCAAGCATTTCAATTACCCAAAAAGTTTTCCTTAAAATAGACAATGGTTTAATTACCATTTGGAAATGACATCACAACTAACTAGGAAAATCCAAGTCTTACTAAGATGAGTGACAGAGATGATAAACGAGAAGAGAAAGGAAGAAAAGAAGACAAGAAATGGAAGTGAATGCATTGATCAAAGCATTCCGTAGAAAGCAGTTGAAATCTAACAGAACTGATAATAAGGGGCAAAAGAGTTCAAGGTGCATACTGTCAGGAACCTAGGAACCCAGAGAAAATGGGGATAAATTCTGTATGAACTCTAGGTGATTTCCAGTTGAAAAACCAATTAGCAGACCTTTAAATCTCAAACACTGGATACCACAATTCAATTACATCCCCAAAAGGAACCAGAAAGGTTCCCAAATAGTTGTGTTACTTCATTATACTCCTGTAACAGAAACTCTTTGCTTAGACTTAAAACCAACAGTTTCAATTCAGTAGTCTCCATCCCAACACATCTCTAAAGCAGTCATTTTCTCACTGGCAGGTGGCCCTCCAGCCATCCTGAGCTACTGCACGGCCTCCACAAACCTTGCACCCCTGTCTCTCCGGCTGCATGCTGCTCCCCCATCCTGGAGCTCCTCTTTCTCCCCCTGCCTGACTCCCCAGGGATCTGTGTATCTTCCCTCCTGTCACTCCTTCCAGGGGTCTTTCTGGCACCTTTGATGTTGCCTTGACAGGTGGCAGCCCTGACTCTCAAGCATCATACACACCTGCTAACTCAGAACCTCCCCTTGTTCTGTTGTCATTGCTCGTGATGTGTCTCCTTGAAGGCAGAACTTTTCTTTCAACTTTTTTTTTTTTAAGCTATTGCATTATTTATTTATTTATTTATTTATGGCTGTGTTGGGTCTTCGTTGCTGCATGCGGACTTCCTCTAGTTGCAATGAGCAGGGGCTACTCTTCATTGCGGTGCGCGGGCTTCTCTTGTTGTGGAGCACGTGCTCTAGGCGCATGGGCTCAGTAGTTGTGGCTCACGGGCTTAGTTGCTCCGTGGCATGTGGGATCTTCCCAGACCAGGCATCGAACCCCTGTTCCCTGCATTGGCAGGCGGATTCTTAACCACTGGGCCACCAGGGAAGTCCCTTCTTTCAACTTTCGATCCCAGGGCTGGCCCAGCACCCACCATACAGGAAAGGCTCAGTCTGTGTTTTTGAATGACTGATTAATGAATAGATCTATAATCATCGAGCACAATATGTTTCAATAAACAATCTCCACAGTATGACTCTAGGAATAACATTTTTCTAATATTGTTACACTAATCTTTATATGAGCATAACTCAAGAGTTTTCACTACCATCTTCTTAAAGTATGGGATTTAAGCATTCTTCTTTAAATATGCGATGTTTTACTGGAAGCTTTTGATTCTTTTATTTTAACCAGAGATCTAGGCTATAAATAATCCATACAAACTAATCAGAATGCCCCATAATACATACTAATTTATTCAGTCAGCCAGAACTTAATCTAGGTACTGAGAACATATCAGCAAACAAAAAAGAGTCCCTGCTCTCCTGGAACTTACATTCTAGTGGGAGGTGATAAGCAGTATAAAAATTATATGTCAACTGATGAATAAAGAAAAATAAAGCAAGGTAAGGCAGTAAAGAGTGACTGGGGAGAATTTGCATAATTAGAGTCAAGGAAGGCCTTTCCAATAAGGGGACACTTGAGCAAAGACATGAAGAAAGTAAGGGCTATAGGTGTGTGGATAACTGGGAAGGGCATCTCAGATATAGGAACAGCAAGTACAGTGGCCCTGATGTGGGAGTGAGCCTGGGGTTTTGAAGAACTACAAGGAAACCAGTGAGGCCAGAGCAATGAGAGACAGGGAGAGTTGTAAGATGTGAGGTTAGGAAAATAGCAGGGGCCAGATTCCTTCTGGGCCATAGTAAGGACTTTGTACTTTATTCTAAATGAGATGGGGAGCTCTGGGAATGCTGAGAACTGAAGAGGGACTTGAGCTTGAAATGGTCACTCTGGCTGCTGCATAGGAGACCAGTGAAGGTGGTTTCAATGACCCAGTAATCCAAGAGAGAGAGGATGGTGGCTTGGACCAGTGTTATAGCAGACGGGATAATGAGAAATACTCAGATTCTGGATATATTTTAAAGGTGACATTAAAAGGATTTTAAGGTGGAGTGTGAAAGAAATTGGTGAGTCCAAGGATGAAGTTTCTAACTTGAGCCACTAGAAGATGGAGTTGCCACTTGCTGAACTGGGGAAGATTTGGGAAGAAATGGGTTTAGGGAGATAGCAGAAGTTATTGATGCCCTGTCCTGCCTCCCCTGGGCATACTTCTGAGCTAACTTACGACCTTGGCCTCCTTGTAAGTAGCAGTGGACAGTTCCCATGCACTCTGACACCTTCCACCCCGTGCTTGTCCTCATCCCTCTACTTCCCTGCCTCCGGAATCTCTCCATTGCTGGGGAACTTGTTCATCCTGGCTGCAGAACAGCCCCAAAGTGCTGGGGACCTATATCCTCCAGGGATCCCTCTACCAGTGAGAAATGGGGGACGGAGTTATTGGGTAAATAACCCGGCTTCTCTCCCTGGGTGGGACAATCCTGAGATGCCTTCTACGAGATTCCTCAGAGGGTATCCAGTACGAAGGAGCTTCAATTCCCACAGTAGTGACCCGCTCCTTAAAACACCCTTTGTTAACTTTTCTCCCTTCTCTTTCTTTCTCCTCATTTCCTCACTTGTACTTCCTGGGGTAATCTCCTGCATAAATTAGCTTTTGCTGCATAACAAATCGCTCCAAAATTTAGTGGCTTAAAACAACTATTATTTTTGCTCATGATTCTGTGGGTGAGCAATCTGGGCTGGATTCAGCTGGGTGACTCTTCTGCTGGTCTTGCCTGGGGTCACTTAGTGGCTACAACCATCTGGCAGCTTGACTGGAGGTGGATGGTTTATGAGAACCTCTGCTGATAGATGGTAGATGCTAGCTGTCAGCTGGTTGATTTAAGAGGCTTCAGATGGGATGGCTCATCTGCTCCCCATGCTCTCTCATCCTCCACTAGGCTAGACTGGGACTCTTCACATGGCAGTCCTCAGGGTAGCGTTCTCAGGGCACAAAGGGAAACACAAAGTCACCAAAGCATCACGAGGCCTGGGGCCAGAAGTCTCACAGTGTCACTTCTATGCACTCTTTTGGTCAAAGCAAGTCACAACCCCAGGCCAGATTCAAAGGGTGAAAGAAATTCCACTTCTTCACAGGAGTGATGTCAAAGTCACACTGCAGGCACACAGGAAGGGAAGAATGTTGAGGACATCTTTGCAAACAATCTCCCCATCTCCCTGACTCCCCAAGGTAACTACTGCTCTAAGTCCTTGTTTCAGTGTCTGCTTTGGGGGAGTCCAAACTAAGATGGGGGTGGCTGGGAATCAAAGCTCTGGTTTGGACATGCAAAGTCTGAGATGCTTATTGGAGAAATCCAAGGAGGGATTTTGAATTAGCAGTGGGATAGGAGGCTGCAATTCAGAACCGAGGTCTGGGCTAGAGATACTCCATTTGGGAGTCAGGGAAATATACCTAGGTATGTAAAGTAGTAAGCGTGGATCCGAGCACATAGGGAATGCATGTGGAGAGAGAAGAGGTCAGAAGCCTGAGCTCTGGCCCACTCTAGTGCTGAGATGTCAAGGAGAGGAAGAGGAGCCAGCAAAGGACACTGACAAGGAGCAGCCAGTGCAGTCCTGGGGTGACCGTGGTGTCCTGGAGACCAAGAGTGATAAACTGACAGGGAAGAGCATTCCCTCCACTCTCCAGGTAAAGTGATGCGGAGATCATTGCTTCATATGTGCCAGCATTTTGTAATCATCTTCATTGTTTTCTCATTTCTCATTCACTTGTAAGAATTATTTTACAACTCAAGGGCAGAGGTAAGTAAAACATTTACTGTTGGGTGGGTCTTTTAACATGGAAGGTGCTGAGAAGGAAGCCAAGGAGAGGCAATGGCCCTCAGATTCAGCACACTAACAAGTTTAACCAGTCTCTGCAGCCCTGGGGAGTTTTCACGATTTTTATACAGCTTACACCTGGATATGGGAGTTACCATGGTTCTTACAAAGGAACTAGAGGATCAGCCATTTATAGATTCATATTTAATGGGACTTCCCTCGTGGTCCAGTGGTTAAGACTCCGCACTCCCACTGAAGGGGGTGCAGGTTCGATCCCTGGTTGGGGAGCTAAGATCCCACATGCAGCACAGCGTGGCCAAAAAAAAAAAAAAAAATCATATTTTAAAGGAAGTCAACGTGATATCGTTTATTTACAATCAGCTTGTGATCAGGCATTATCCACCCTCCCACCCGCCCCATCTATTCTGTTGTGCTCTTCACGCCTTTTTTTTTTTTTTTTGGCAGCACCTCGGGGCTTGCAGGATCTTAGAACCCAGCCTGGCAGTGAAAATGCCGATCCTAACCACTGGACTGCCAGGGAATGCCCTTTCACGCCTCATTTTAGTGGTTTGGTCCCCTCCCCTCCCCCAGGAGTAACAACTTACCTTTCCCCTCCAAGCCTTCCTGAACTTTTTCTTGTCATACATCCCAGGTATAGTAATGCTATAATTTCCTGGATAGTACATCCTATGCCTAAAAGAAAGCAAAAGAGCCTACCTTAAAACCTGGGTTCCACTCATAACTAGAAAATTTTTTCCATTCCCTGTAAACAATTACTAAGAAGCTTTAAATATGTTTACTGTTAATAACTAAAATCTCAAAATACTTCTTTTGAAAAGATAAGGCAATTTTCCTTCTCTCTCCATGCAGTGGTTGCCAGATGGCAACTGCCCCCCTCCTTCAATGAGCATCCTGGGATCACCTCCCAAATAAACACTTGCACCCAAATCCACGTCTCAGGGTCCGCTTTGAGGGGAGCCCAAGGCAAGACAGTGGTCTTCTGAACACCTGGAATGTCTAGCAGCATTGGGCCCAAACTTCACCTGGCAAAAAAGGGTGAAGCCAGAGGCAGCTGACGCTTTCATGGCCACATGTGTCCCGTGCCGCCCCACCCGCAGGTTTGGATAGCCCTCCCTGGGATTGGCCAAGGAGGCATCTCAGTTTGCAGCCCTGCACATGTAAGGTACAGGCATGGGAAGTTCTCCTTTCAAGCAGTGAGAGAAGAGACACAATGAACAGACACTTCGAAACCATAGTACAATCTATGCCATGCATGTAATTGAAAAATTAAATATATAATTAAACAAAAATAACTTCCTTTAATAACTATTCTTTTATTCTCATATTCTGTCTTTTTTTTTTTTTTCTTTTTCTGAATTTTTCTTTTTCTGGTTCTTTATTTTCTCAAGTTGGGATTTCAAGAGTTTCAAGAATTTGCTAATTTGCTTTGCTTAATCTTTTGTCCTTCGGGCTTTGGTTACTTCATTGGCTTGAGTGCTTTCAGGAGGACATTTAATGCTTCAACCCCAATTAGCAAGCTCTCCTGGAAGAAAGAACATGCCACCGTCATTTCTAAATTAATTCTACAACCTCACAAAATTTGATTTCCATAAAAGAATGTGAAAATCATCTTAGATAATTTAGGCAGGAATTTCATCTGACAAATGTGAGATTTGATTCTTTCATATAAAGACGTGGAAAGCAAGATTGCTTTCATGTGAAAGAAACACATGATTTAAGCTTTTTCTTATCAATTACTCATAAAACTTTCTTTCCCTAAATTTACTTCTAAATACAAACTGAGAATTAGTATTAACATTTTAAGACCATTAGTCTTTTATTTGATTTTAAGACATGGTTCATGTTCCCATTCCCCAGGTGTTTAAAGTGAAGGTTTCACAATCACAGTGATAGAATCATAGGGAGAAACTGCAGTCACTGCCACATCTGAAGCCTATTCTTTGTAAGGTAATGCCAAGTTCTTAAGCTGGGGCTAAAAATAATGTGAGTTGTTTTGTTTTTTTTTTTAATTTTTATTTATTTATTTATTTATTTTTGGCTGTGTTGGGTCTTCGTTTCTGTGCGAGGGCTTTCTCTAGTTGCGGCAAGTGGAGGCCACTCTTCATCGCGGTGCGCGGGCCTCTCACTGTCGCGGCCTCTCTTGTTGCGGAGCACAGGCTCCAGACGCGCAGGCTCAGTAGTTGTGGCTCACGGGCCTGAGTTGTGGCTCATGTTGCTCCGCGGCATGTGGGATCTTCCCAGACCAGGGCTCGAACCCGTGTCCCCTGCATCGGCAGGCAGATTCTCAACCACTGCGCCACCAAGGAAGCCCAATAATGTGAGTTTTAAAATAGAACCTCAACGTGCATTTATTTAAGAAGTGATGGCTCCTTCAAAAGAATGGTTCTCAATATATTTTGAATCACCGTGGATCAAACATACTTAGAACCAATTTCATCCTTTTGGGTTGAAATTGATTTCTGAGCTTAGGGTGTATTCTTTTGAGTACCTCAATGGTGCCAAGTATTTCTTCTTTGAGAACAAGTTAATCTTTTAAAAAACTGAGAAAGGTAATTTGGCAACAAGACTAGTGAATAAGATAGGTAGTCAAACTAGTGGGATTGGTTTCGCAAAACAAGCCTAGCAGTAAAATAATGAGACTGCTGTTCTTGCCTTGCTCAGAAATTGCCTCTGAGATGGGTCTATAAGTGTTCGGGTGCTGCAGCAGCATTGCTGGCAGCTGCAGCTCCCTGAGGGCAGGGCCTGTGACCATTTTGCCAATTACTGGACCCCCAGCATCTACTATAGTGGCTGGTGCATTGTGGGTGCTCGATAAATACTGGTTGAAAGACTGAATGAATAAATGGATAAACTGACAATGGTGCTAATTCTATGATACTCGTTGAATGCATATATTTGAAATAGTTTTTTGAAGGAAAATAGCTTCCATAATTTGCAAATTTGACTATAATCTGATGGTTTATAGGAAATGCCCCAAGCTACTCAACTTAATTTTCTTTCTTTTGACATAATACCATCTTAGGATATAGTCCATTTTGCAAAATAAAAAAAGCACTTTTACAGTGAGTATGTTGGGTAGATAGGGCAAACAGAATCACCACCATTTTATAGATTAGAGCACTGGGATGCTGGACAGTTAAGTTATTTGTCCAACATTAGTGCTATTAGTTAGAATATGTTTGGCCAGTAATAATGGAAATCCTAACTTATACTGACTAATGCCCATTTCTGACAAAACCACTGGGAAAGGGCAGGGGATTACCCATGGCACTGGGGATGGAGCTGGCTTCTCCTAAAGTGCTAGGGTGTATGGGGCAGGGTGGATGCCTGAGCAAGATTGGGGTGTTACTGGGAAGGGGGCAGATGGGAGTGGATCCCAGATAGGTACTGTGTCCCCACAGTCACAACTAATAACTAGAAGAAATGGCACTCAAACCTAGCTCTTCTGAAATCAAATGCAGTGCTTTTGTTTTAAGGGAACATGCTGTAACGAACAGTTCATCTTACAGCAAGTTTTTAAGGATTAACAAATTTTATCCAGAGAATATATCAGCAGTTTTATTCTGGATGAAAGTTAAATTTCTGCATCTTATGTGTTTTGATTCAGTTTAATACATTTCACAAATCAAAAGTTGTGGAGAGAATGCAAATCATGCACATTTCTGTTTATTGCTTTGTTTCTTAATTTAAAGTGGTACTACATTCCTAGAGTCCTTCTGGTAGCATTATTCTAAGTCCTTTATTAACAAAATTTAAGAGAGTCTGCAGGATGTATTCCAGTAATTTTTGAAGTGGTGGTCTTTAATATTTCTCCACAGAGAAGAATCAATGTTTCCTATGAGTTTCTACCCTAAATCCTCCTAAGAAATTCCAGAGTTCAAAAAATATCAGATTTATAATTAGCATCCTTAAGGTGCATACTATGGCAGTGTCACAGACCTTGCAGGTGGCCCAATAGCCATTCTCCCTGTTGTCTTTACTCACAGAACTATTCTGGGCACAGAGTGGCTGGTTAAAATATTGAATTCTCAGCGTCTCTTATTCTTGTGGGTACTGTCAACTGAAAAAAAAAAAGCACAACCTAAAAGTTGAGAATGATGTTTTATTTGGCAGACAAAACTGAGGACTTAAGCCCAGGACGCGGTCTCTCAGATGCTCTGAGGGACAGCTCCAAAGAGGTCAGAGAGGAGCCAGGATATAGAGTTTTCACAACAAAGACCAGGGAGTCAGAACTTCAAAAGATTACTGTCAATTAAAGAAAACCAGACATCTCAGGTTAATGAATTTAGCACTTTCCTATATGTGGGAAGCTGCAAGAATCTGGGTTTATTGAAATCATTCCTTTGATAGGCACCTTAGCTGTCTAGGGCCAGTATCCTGTGCTTTCCCATCCTGAGTCCCCTCAGGGTGCACCGTTGGGGGTGGCTGCAGTGGCTTGAGGGCTGCAACATCCTTTATTTCCTGATATGGCAGGCAACATTTTTCATTCACAGTACCATATAGCATAGTTCTGGCCAATTCTCAATTCTCTTAACAGTGGGTTGGTGGGGCTTCTGGGAACATGCCCATTGCCCTTCCCCTCTTCTTCTGGCCTGACTCATGGACATGATGCTTGACGGTGGAGGAGCCATCTTGCGAGCATGAAGATGGAAGAAACATCCTAAGGATGGAGGACTGGGGAGCTAGGAGGAACCTGGGCCCTTGATGACTTCCTTGAGCAGCTGCAGCAGCCTGGACTGCCCAGTTTTCAACTCCTACCATGTGAAAAACAAATCCATATTTGGTAAAGCCATTGTAGTTGGGTTTCTATTTACATGCATCCAGATGCAATGCCTGACTGGCACATTCAGCACTTCCGTTTTTGCATTCTTTAAAGCTCCAAGAAGAAGACTGATAACAGGACCACTGCTACACAAAATCCTCCCCTGCCTAACCTAATGAATACAATTCATTCTTCTATGATGTGTTTCTGCGACAATGGTTAGCTCATATGCAATTGGCACGTAGGATTACGAGGACAGCATAACATGGAAGTTGCATTGGTTTATATGCTATTTTTCACAGCACATTAATATTTTGATATACTATATGAAGATCTTAGAGGAAAAAACTGAAAATCCTGCAAAAATACCTTCCTTTAGTGCATGTAGTGGCTATTTAGTGGCTTCAAGAACTATCAATCTTCCCCCAACATTAAGCTATCTGGTAAAAGGCAACTGAAGGGCAGCTGAAGAAGCTGGGTGTACATATGATTCATTTAATTCCAGAAGACGTTTCTCCTCCAATGAAGGTGATCTGTAATTCTGTCATGTGTCTACATCTCAAAGGAGGTAGTGCGAGCCCTCAGTCTTAGTGCTGCCAAGACCGATGCTCTGAAGGTGGGTGCAGATGCACGTGCATATTGAATGTGCTAATATTTTTATCAAAATTATAATTGTTTTTGTAGTGCTCTGGTTACAACATTGCATAGAATTTAAGCAGTTTGCAGCAGGCGCATTTCCCCCAAGTGCAGTTGATTTTAGAGCACGATTTTGCAAAATTCAATTTTTTAAAAAAGGAATGCATATATCCACTAAAGAAGAAATGTCTGATTCTTAGAAACAGATATTAACCCTTGCCAGGACTGCCATTAAGAGCCTGGGTAGATTAAAAAAACAGAACAAAACAGAATGAAAAAAAACCTGTCTCGAGGGTTCCCTGGTGGCCTAGTGGTTAGGATTCTGGGCTTTCACTACCATGGCCCGGGTTCAATCCCTGGCCAGGGAACTGAGATCCTGCAAGCTGCTCAGCATGGCCAAACAAATGAAACCAAAACAAAAAACAAAAAACAAACCTGTCTCATTAGAACTTTAAAAAACCATATTGAGTAATGAAAATAATACTATGACATGAGTGACCTAGCTATAGAGAAGAGTCTTGTGTACAGTACTGTTTTCTATATAAGGGAAGTCATTTTAACCTTTGCAAGTAATCATATGTTCTATTTGCAATGAATTCTGGAAACAATTTATCCCACAGAGCAAGTCTTTTCTAATTCCTGTCTCACCAAGCAGGGTCTGAGCAGAATCTTTCATGCACCTTTAATGTGTCATGATGAACAACAGTGCTACTCATTCAAAGACAATACCATCAACAACCTGTGTAAATCTGATCTCTAGAAGAGACAATCTAAACTCACCACCCACCCATTAAGCCAAACAACAAACTTAAAAATTAGAGCCTGGAAGAAGAAAAGGGTGAGGAGACAGGTAGATATATGAAACTTTTTCTCTTAACTAAAGTTCAGAAAATTTGTGATCACTTATAAATTCTTTGTAGAGAAGTAGGTATAGCTTTTTTCCCTCCTACTTCAAGTCCTAACCAGCAAGGTCCCTTATGATCTGCCTCCTGCCCTGCCCACCTCTCTGATCTAATTTCCCAGAGTCCCACTGTTACACATTCCACTCCAAAGCCACACTGACTGTTTTGCTGGCCCTCCTGTTCCTCCAATACACCAAGACTCTTCCCATCACAGGACCTTTGCACATGCCTTTCCCTATGCCTAGAACAGTCTTTCCCCAGATTGTCACCAGACTCGTTCTCTCACCTCATTCAGGCCTCTCTTCGAATGTCACCTCAGAGAAGCCTTTTCTAACTCCTGTATCTAAAAAGCCACCACCCACCTTACATTCCCAGTCTCTTTCACTCTGCTTTTCCCACAGAGCATTGATCATTACTAGGCATAAGTAATATATTTATTGTGTATTTATTGTCTCTTCTCCACTAGCACGTAAGCTCCCCAAGTGCAGAGACGTCATCTACGTTGTTCACTGCTGTATCCTAGGGCCTAGAAGAGTGGCAAGCAAATATCATTCCAAAATATTTACTGAGCAGCTGCTATGTGCCAAGCACTGTTCTAGATGCTGAGCATATAGTAGTGAACAAAACAAAAATCTTTGCCCAATGGAGCTTATAGTCTCATGACACATAGTAAGTGTTTGATAAATATTTATTGACTGAATCCTCACGACTGTAATCAAATTCCACTAAAATAAACATTTTGCCCCATAAACTCATTATAATGGATGTTAACATCACCCTAGTTGTATCAGTTTCCTGTGGCTGTGTAACAAATTACTACAAACTGGGTGGCTTAAAAAACCAAAAATTTATTCTCTCACAGTTCTGGAGGCCAGAAGTATGAAATCAGTGTCACTGGGTCAAAATCAAGGTGTCAGCAGGGCCTTCTCACTCTGGTAGCTTTAGGGGAGGATTCATTCCTTGCCTCTTCCAACTTCTGGTGGCTGCTGGCCTTCCTTGCCGTGGCGACATCACTCCAATCTCTGCCTCCGTCTTCACCTGAAGACCTGAAGATTTGACTCCGTCAAATCTCTGTCTGCCTCTCTCTTACAAGAATGTATGTGACGGGGGCTTCCCTGGTGGCGCAGTGGTTAATAATCCACCTGCCAATGCAGGGGACAGGTTCAAGCCCTGGTCCAGGAAGATCCCACATGCCGCAGAGCAACTAAGCCCATGTGCCACAACTACTGAGCCTACACTGTAGAGCCAGTGAGCCACAACTACTGAGCCCACAGGCTACAGCTACTGAAGCCCATGTGCATAGAGCCCATGCTCCGCAACAAGAGAAGCCACTGCACTGAGAAGCCCGCGCACCGCAACAAAGGGTAGCCCCCGTTCGCTGCAACTAGAGAAAGCCAGCGTGCAGCAACGAAGACCCAACGCAGCCAAAATAAATAAACATAAAAAAAATTGTGAATCAGTATGTATAAAAAAAAAAAAAAAGGGCTTCCCTGGTGGTGCAGTGGTTAAGAATTCGCCTGCCAATGCAGGGGACACGGGTTTGAGCCCTGGTCTGGGAAGATCCCACATGCTGCAGGGCAACTAAGCCCGTGTGCCACAACTACTGAGCCCACGTGCCACAACTACTGAAACCTGCGCGCCTAGAGCCCGTGCTCCACAACAAGAGAAGCCACCGCAATGAGAAGCCCGCGCACCGCAACAAAGGGTAGCCCCCGCTCGCTGCAACTAGAGAAAAGCCCACGCGCAGCAACGGAGACCCAACACAGCCAAAAATAAAAATAAATAAAATATATAAATTTTAAAAACAGAATGTATGTGATGGCATTTAGGCCCACTGGATAATTCAGGATAACCTCCCCTTCTGAAAAGAAATCTGAGGAAAAAAACACATCTGCAAAGACCCTTTTTCCAGATAAGGTAACATTTACAGGTTCCAGGAATTATACCTGATATCTCTGGGGCCGTCATGAAGCTACTACACTAACATTCTTGTAGCTGGAGGGAAGTTCCCACCAGGAGAATACCAGGAGGTATTTTTTCTTTCTGCTTTTGTCCTTTGCCCTCCTTAGAAAACATATTTATCTCTGGAAAATGAAGAAAAGCAATGACCATTTTCATATATAACAATAGAATTATATTTTCTAAAGAATTAATGTAATAATATTTGTGACTCATTCATAAAAGTGTTTGTCTTCTATCAAGAAGCTCCCACAAAATTAAGTTAATGAGCAGTGGAGGTGGCAAAGCAATATTTGAGAACAAATTGTTTTATATCTTGTACTATGAGATCCCATCATGATTTGCAGACAGAACATAAAATCCTTACCATTCATCACTTAGAGTATCTCCACATCATGAAACCAGGCTGTGACCTCAGGGTCCTTGCCACGTGCCAGTGCACGGAGTTGTGTCAGTTTCACAGGCAGAGCTGCAGCCCCACAGCCTTTGGGGTGTTCGGGAGCCCCCATGGTAAAGGATGAATAGGAATCACTAACAAGAAGGTCGTTTGGACGCTATTAAGCCTTTCTGAAATTTGGTTTGGAGGCCCAGAATTTAAACTTGTCCTGCTTTTTTGCCTCTTGAAAAGAAACAAGTATTCTACAACTTTATTCAAAGTTATTCAAAAGTTTATTCAAGTATTTTCATAGCTTCTTTAGTGGGAATGAATATTATGGATTATATAAATATGGCCAAATTTAATCAGTGTGTAAATTCACCCTTATTTTTCATAATAGTATTTTGGTCTTGTGAAAAATCTCATTCTTAAGTAATATATTCTGTTGATAAAGTCAGGTCTTGGGAAAGAAAGATTTGAATGAGTCTCATGAATCTTATTTATAATGGATTCATGGTACATTTTTATTTCTTGCATCATTATTTTTTTAAGTAAAATTATGAGAGTAAGTTGTGAATTTCTCTTTTATCAGAAAACTTAGTTTTAAAGAAAGATTTTGATTCTGATTTACTCTGTAAAATTGACAGCATACATGTTTTTTCTTGGGAGTTAAAAGTGCTTCAAATATACTCTTTCATTTATTCATGTAACATTTATTTTTTGAACACCTATTATGTGCCAGGCACAGTACTAGGCATGGGAATACAAAAGTAGACAAGACCCAGTCCCACCCTCAGGAAGCCTGCAGTGTAAAGGGGATGGTGATGAGGGCACGGTTCCTCACAGACAGTGTGATGGTGCTTTCCTGGGGCTGGCCAGGACGTGGAGGGGAGCAGAGCCCCACCAGCCTTCAGGAGGCCAGACACCTCTTGTGAAAGGGATCTGAGGCCTAACAAATGAGTAAAAGTCAGCCAGTTGCTCAAACAAAGAGACTGCAGTGTGTATGTGTGCATGAAGGCCCAGAAATGAGAGAGAGGATACTGCTTGGGAAATGGAAGTGGGTTAACATGGCAAAAACTGAGAATGACAGGAAAGGGTTAAAAGAAGAGACTAGGACAGCCTCTGAGTGGCCCCCAGAGTCTGGACTTCAAAAACCACTGAAGGATTCTAAAGCAGGGCAGTGGTTTATAAAATGGTCTGCATTTTATAATGATCGTTCTAGTTGCAGAGAGAGAGTGGATTGGAGGTTGCTGAGAACAGAGGCAGAGACCTGTCAGATTGGGGTGAGAGACACTCTGGGGTGAGGGCACACACTCTGGTTACCTGAACTGGAGCTCAGTGGGGATGTGGACAGACTGGAAAAATTATTTCCGTTAGTAATATTCTTGAAACAAAAAGTTAGATGTGTTCATAGAGCCATGAAAAATTTTAGTGGTCTGTGGGGAACAAGTTTTCAAATCTCTTGTTTAAGCCTAATCTACCTATAAGAACAGGCTTGAAAATAGTTTTCTCTAATTTTTATTTCTAAGGTCATCTGACATTAGCCTAAATAAGTAAACCTAACCTGTCCACAGAGTATCAAAGCTGCTCTGATCCCAACAGCGTAGGTATGGAAGCAACCAGTATTATCACCACTGGCACTTCTCCTGGCTCTCAGGACCAGTCGGTGAATTCACCTGCTGTTATCCCAGCTCATCAAGTTACTCACTCCCATCCTCTCGGGTGAAGGGGCGACTGCAGGTTGCAGGACACACTCAGGAATGGAAAGGTCAGAGAACCTTCTTCTTCCCGAGTCCATACCACACACATTCCTCTGACTTCCACCTGGGGCAATAAGGGGCGACTCCTTTGAGGACTTGGTATGATTTCCACGACTGAGAAGGGTTAACGGGTCTGTTACAGGAAAGGCAAGTGTTCAACGGCACTTCTTCTCTTCTCCAGCAGGTGGCAATGAGTAAGTGACAAAACCCCAAGGAGAACCATTCAGAGCCAAAGCCAGAAGGGCACTGAATATTTAAAATTCTTAATTAAATGCCAACTTTTAAAATATATAAATTTTGTTTAAATTGGCATAAAACGAAAGGCCTACAAAAGATTCTCAGGATTACAAACAATTGTGGGGAATTCCCTGGCAGTCCAGTGGTTAGGACTCTGAGTTCTCACTACCAAGGGCCTGGGTTCAATCCCTGGTCGGGGAACTAAGATCCCACTGCGCGGCCAAAAAAAATAAAACAATTGTGGCAGAAACAGGCATTTTAAATTTTTAATGAAAACAGAACCCTAAATTCTGTGTCTTTTTTTTTTTTTTTAAATAATTTTATTTATTTATTTATTTTACTTATGGCTGTGTTGGGTCTTCGTTTCTGTGCGAGGGCTTTCTCTAGTTGCGGCAAGTGGGGGCCACTCTTCATCGCGGTGCGCGGGCCTCTCACTATATCGCGGCCTCTCTTGTTGTGGAGCACAGGCTCCAGACGCGCAGGCTCAGCAATTGTGGCTCATGGGCCTAGTTGCTCCGTGGCATGTGGGATCTTCCCAGACCAGGGCTCGAACCCGTGTCCTCTGCATTAGCAGGCAGATTCTCAACCACTGCACCACCAGGGAAGCCCTCTGTGTCTTTTTATGTAAAAAGATGATGTCAGACCAGTACCAGTGGTGAAATAGAATAGTCTGCAGATGACCCCAGGAGATCACTCTGGGTTGCCTGGACAGTGGACCAGCTGTGACCAGCAGCCTCCCTATTTCTTCCAAATTCCCCTTTCTTTGGCACAGGTGGCTTCCTCCCTCCCATCAGGAGGGGTTGCAACTTCCCGTGGACACCCAAGGAGTCCTGATACAGGCAGCTGGCTCTCTCAGATAATTCTTGACAGTTGACATCTAAACAGTCTGATACCAAGTAGTCTGTGTGAACCCCACTGACAAGGATGTTTACAACTTTGGTCTTGAAGAAGAGAGAGCACAGGAGAGAGAATGCCCCTTCACTGGAATGCTCACTTATGACATGTCCAACAGAGAACCCTGCCCCTTGTGTGACCCCTGTGCCATCTCTTGCAGACTCTTGGCTCGTAATGTTCCTAGCTAAGCCCATTCCTTTGTCTATGACGTTGTGAATTTGCCCGAAAACCTATGCTTTAAGTTGCTTTCCAGATGATGAGCACTCCTTATGCCTTCCATGGTCTCACCATTGTGATCTCTCTAGGGGTCAACAAAGTATAGAGTGAGACAGCAATTTTCCTAGTTAGAAGAAGGCAAGTAAAACCATGATCTGTTTTCTAGGGGACTGTCTCTAAAGGGCTTACAAAGCACTGTTAGGATTTGGAATGAGACTTAAGAAATTTATAATTTTCATTTCTCTGTTTTTATTTTTGGCACTGTCAGTTTCATTGATTTGTAAAATTTATCCTGACATTTTCTGCCCCACATGTCTATGGAAACATCCAGTGTACTGAACATCCCTTTTTCTGTGGATTGTTCTGATGGAGGTATTGAGGCTGAGGTCAACTGGAGGAAAGGAAGCCCTCCACTGTTAAATCCACTTTTTACTTTTCCATGCTTCAAAATTAATGCATAAAAGACTTTATCACACATACAACAACAAACTAAGTCTCATGATTTCACAATTCCTTGTGATATGTTTGTATGAGCAAAATCTGCTATCTTTGGCCTACCCAACTAATGACTGAAAAATGAAGAGAGAACAGCTCTCTAAAGCTGAATTATGGAAATCCCTATTACACCAACATGCAAAGATCATTAATCTCTTGAATGTGATTAAGATACTGTGTTTGTGAGGGCTTGAAGGCTCAACTTTTTTTTTGTCACATCATGTGACAAAATTCCATAAGTTGATGCTGAGAATCTTAACATGTAAAATTACACAAAATCTTTACAAGTTATTTTTTTCACTTTCTAAAACCCATCATACTATAAGTTTAATTAATCACTTTTTCAGAACAAGAAATTAGAATTTCAGACAGAGCAATCATGGAAAACAGTTCCAAAGTTGAATAAAGATAATCTTGTACTTAAATAAGAAAAGATCATGCCAATGATACAGAAACTAAGACAATTAAACCTATGCATTTTAGTAATAATTTTAAGTAGTAAAGTAATAGCTATCTATTTGCATATGTCAAGGCAATGGTTTTCTTTTCTTTATTGACATTATTTGACTTACAAATGGAACCATACTGTTTTATAACTTGCTTTTTCCACTTAATATAGCTTGGACATCTTTCCATCTCATTCTTTCAAAAGACTGTGTAATATCCCAATACACGAATACCATTATGCTAACCAATTCCGTATGTATAAATATCTGCATTGTTTTCAATCTTTTGCTATTATGAACAACGCTGCAGTAAATATCCTGTACATATATCCTTTTAACCTTGAGTGATTACTTGTATAGGATCAATTGCTAGAGGAAAATTGCTGAGTCACACAGTATGAATGCTTAAATTTTAAGATAGTGCCAAGTAGTCCCTCCAAAAAATCGAACCACTATATGTTCTTGTATAAACACTGTATCAAGATAGGGCAGTGATTTTCAGACTTTTGTTGCATGGGAACTCTTTCTTTGAAAGAAATCTTTTTCAGAATCCAGAATGTAAATCAGGAAATGAACTTCATTTTGGCAGAAGCTGATACAGAGGTGGGAAGCCTGCAGCTCTGCTTACCTTAGCCTCTGTGGCACCTCCATGTGGCCTCCTGGAACACAAAACAATACAATACAGACAGTTTTTTCTTTGTCCTCAAATATTATTTGGCTGAAAGTAGGACTAATGTGATATAAGACCTAAAAATTATTATAAAATCCCTAATTATACCTCAATTTCACACACAATTTTCAGTAATTTAGTCCCAGCACTCTATATGTGTTCTTTCATTGGTTTCTTTTCCTTTACAATGCACGTCTGATTGTGGCTAAGTTCTGGTCCTTTTAGATAGTCAAATAATTTCCATCTTTGTCTAAATTGTGCTAAGTGTATGAAACCTAAATTTGCTCTCACTGGAATCAGCGCATTCATTTTTGGATTCTCCTCATTTTAATAAAAATAAATATTCAAATATTTGACTTTCAATATTCAATATTTGAATAAAACATTCAAATAATTACATAAACAAACTCATCAATGAAGGTAGTGGCTTCCAAAACTGAACTGAAACTCTTGGCTCTATCACCATATATTTCAAAATGTTAATTCATTAACTGATATAGAAAAACTTGAACTGAGGGAAAGGTGGGTTGAGGTGTGAGTAGAAGGGCAGGTGGTAAAGATCTGAAGAACCACCTAGAATCACTGCAATCAGTGACCCTATTCAGTGGTTTAGAAGCCTATTTGCAATTTTTTCTTAGTAGTTTATCAGACTTTAACAAGCCTACTGTTTCCAGGAAAACAATTGAAAGAAGAGTGCACCAGGTAAAGAATACACAAATGTCCACTACGGCTGGGGAGCCACTTCAGATCTAAGCTTCTGTGAGATTCTTCTTCACAGAGGCCTCTTCTTCCCCTGATTTTCCAGGAGAATGCTGATCTCTCTTTTTTTTACCCCGAAACCTTTTCACTTTTATTTGATTTTTGTCAGATTGAAGAGAAATCATCCAAGCTTTATTTCAAGTTGCTTCACATAGGCATAATTAGGCTTATTATTTTTAGCCAGCCAGGTATTGTCCCCCTTCTTATCACTATATAATGCTTCTTAAAAGCATCCAGAAATCCTGGCTCTTAGAGACAAGGCTGGAACACATTCAACTAAAAGGAGCAGATCTTCAGCCTCAATCAGATGCTTATTGTGAAGGAAGAAGAAACTCAGTAGAGAATACACAGAATACTAGAATGATTTTATTCATTGATTCCGCAAATGTATGAGTCCCTAAGAAGCGATGTGCTAGTTTCTAAGGGGGTACAAAACGCAGAAATTGTGATCACTACTCGGAGTTTATGATATCACCGGGGCAACTAGACTCACACACCAAAGAAGTTACATGATAATTTAAGTAGTTTACAAATAAAATATGAAACGTGTGGTACAGGTTATAGTTGCTACAGAAGACCCACTCTTTCATATTTTCTGTTCATTAACCCCCTTATAGTTTCACGTGCCCTTGTACCTGCTCTAGACTTTATGCCCAGCCATTGTAATTACATCATCATCTTAGAATCCTTTGCCCACTTGATTTTTCATATATGCCTTATCAATCTTCAATCCTAGGTAAACTCTGCTGTCTGCTTTCTCAGTTTACTCTCCCAGAGTGCTACACACAGCTGGAGAGAATTATATTCTTTGCTCTACCTGATTCCGTTTGTGCTACCTCACAGTAGCTCTTCCCATTTTTCCTACTCTCCTGGAGCTCCTGGTCCCAGAGGGACCTGCATCTCAGAGGGTGACATGACCCCCTTTGTTGCAGGAATCAAGGACATCTGGCTTGATTTCACCTTCCATCCTTCCAATCTGAATTCTTTTCTCATCCTCATTCTTCCTTTCCAAAAATAACTTCTCCACCCTTTCCTAAGGATCCTCTCCCCTGCATACATCTTCCAGAATTTGACCTAGCCATGATTTCCCCTCTCCTGTGGAATCTGCAGTCGCTCAGTCTCCATTGGCTACTTCTTCTCAACCTCCAAACATGTTTAAGACTCTCCTGTTTCGACACCTCCTGCATCAGTTATCTATTACTGCATAACAAATTACCTCAAAATTTAGCAGATTAAAACAACAAACATTTATTATCTCACAGTTTCTGTAGGTCAGGAATATAAGATCAGCCGCTTAGCTGGTGGTCATTCTGGCCCTGGGAGTCTCAGGAGACTGCAATCAAGATGTCAACCAGAACTTGGCTGAGGCTGCAGAATCCATTTCCAAGGTTGAGTTCCCTCACAACACACCAGGGGGCTTTCCCCAGAGCAAGTGCTCCCAGAAGGCAAGAGATCTGAGAAGGAAGCCAATGCCTTTTATGACCTAATCTCAGAAGTGGCAGACTATCACTTCTGCCTAATTCTGTTTGCTAGAATCAAGTCACTAAATCTAGCCCACACTCAAAGGAGCAGATTTAGTCTCCACCTCTTTTTTATTTTATTTTTTTGAAGTATAGTTGATTTACAATATTATGTTAGTTTCAGGTGTTCAGCAAAGTGATTTGTTTATACATATATATGTATATACCTATATTCTTTCTTCTATTCTTTTCCATTATTGTTTATTACAAGATATTGAATATAGTTCCCTGTTCTATACAGTAAATCCTTATTGTTTATCTATTTTATATATGGTAGTATACATCTGCTAATCCCAAAGTCCTAATTTATCCCTTCCCCTGCCCCTTTCCCCTCTGGTAACCGTAAGTTTGTTTTCTATGTCTGTGAGTCTGTTTCAGTTTTGTAAATAAGTTCATTTGTACTATTTTTTAGATTCCACATATACGTGATATCATATATTTGTCTTTGTCTGACTTACTTTACTTAGTATGATAATCTCTAGGTCCATCCATGTTGCTGCAAATGGCATTACTTCATTCCCTTTTATGGTTGAGTAATATTCCATTGTGTATATACACCACACCTTCTTTATCCATTCATCTGTCTATAGGCATTAAGGTTGCTTCCATGTCTTGGCTACTGTAAACAGTGTTGCTATGAACATTGGGGTGCATATATCTTTCTGAATTAGTATTCGTCTTTTCTGGATATATGCCCAGGAGTGGGATTGCTAGATCATGTGGTAACTCTATTTTTAGTTTTTTAAGGAACCTCTATACTGTTTTCCACAGTGGCTGCACCAATTTACATTTCCACCAACAGTGTAGGAGGGTTCCCTTTTCTCCACACCCTCTCCAGCATTTATTATTTGTAGACTTTTTGATGATGGCCATTCTGACTGGTGCAAGTTAATATCTCCTTGTAGTTTTGATTTGCATTTCTCTAATAATTAGTGATGTTGAGCATCTTTTCATGTGCCTGTTAGCCACCTGTATGTCTTCTTTGGAGAAATGTATATTTAGGTCTTCTACCCATTTTTTGACTGGGTTTTTTGTTTTTTTGTTATTGAGTCATATGAGCTGTTTGTATATTTTGGAAATGAAGCCCTTGTCAGTTGCATCGTTTGCAAATATTTTCTCCCATTCCATAGGGTGTCTTTTCATTTTGTTCATGGTTTCCTTTGCTGTGCAGGAGCTTATAAGTTTGATTAGGCCCCATCTGTTTACTTTTGCTTTTATTTCTATTGCCGAGTGTCCACCTCGTAAAGAAAGGAATTTCAAAAAAAATTGTGAACATGTTTTAAAGCTACTATATCTCTCAAACCATTTTTTAGCCTGCTAGTTCTTCAGACTGCTTTGCTGTTCTTACTCCATTCAGTGCCGCTCTTCTCAAAATAATGATCTATTCCCTTCCTTACTTTCTCATTACCCAATATTCAACTATTGTTGATAGTCCAGATTATTATCGCCCAAATGAACACTACTGCTATTGAGCATAATATCCAAATTAGCATGGCATTCAAGGCCCTACAAAAGCTAGCTGCTGCCTACCTTTTCATTTTACCTCCCTGTTTCATTTACACTTCAGCCAGTTGGACTTATCATTCCCCAAATATGCCTTCTGCTTTCCCACCTCTGTGCCTTTGCTCAGATGGTTTCCCACATCAGGAAGACCCTCTCCTTACTTTCTCATTGGTCGAGATCCAGTTCAAATGCCATTTCATCTGAGAAGATTTCCTTGATCTTCCTAACTAGAAACATTCCCTTCCTCCTCTGCACACCAAAGCACACTGTCAGCTTTACTGCAGTCACTTAATCTTATACCATAGTGTGTTGTATACATCTTTGTATTTCTTTCAGCACTCCAACAATACCTTGCTCATAATGTCTGTCATCTTTTTCAAATGAATACATTTACCTAAATCATTAAAATCTAATTTTACTCTCATCAAAAGGCAAATTAAAGTCCTTATAATCTCCAACTCTGTTAGACTAATATATTGAGCTAAGGGAAATTGCAGAATGGTCTCTGCTAAAGAAAAAAACCGTCTTCTTTTCTATTATTTGAACAATTTTAATGGAGTGACTCAAATTAAATCACAATTATTCTCCAAAAATGTTTGCTTCTGAGACATGTTTGCATATAGTATTTTTACAATTCCTGGTCAACATGAAATTTCCATGGAAACAGATCACACATACTGGAGAAGAAAGGAATTGAATTGTGTTTGAGCTGCATTTTGTCATCTCCATGGAGCTATTTGTGCTAAACATTTGAGTGCATAGGGAAAGTATAATTTAAAACCACCTAAGTAAAGACATAATATTTAATGTTCTTCAAAATGACAATATCTGCTATGAGTTTTAAAGATTTTTATTAATATGTGAAGATAATATAAATTTTGAATATAGCTTGACTCATACATTAGTATCAGCAAGTAAAATACCCCTTTGCCTCTTTGCTAGTACATAATAGGGAAAGAAATTAAACGCTCAGCATGGAAAGGGTGATGATGCTGTTTTTGTCCTCGGATAAAATGATTTCTTCTGGATATCATTCAACTGTTTGTACAAAAAAGCTTCTAGTCTAGATTCATTGTCTAGCAATGAGCTATCTAACAATTTTGATTTTAAATATGACTAATCAAATAGGAACAGTTTGTTTAACTCAAGGATGAAAATATTTTTTACTCACTAAATAGTGCTATAAATCTTTCTGATTTACGATTTGAGAAATGTATTCTTTTCCTAAGCACTGTAAAAATTTACCCTTACTTAAACTTACTTAAAATCACTAGAAAGACTGTATCTTAAAGATTATCTATTTCTAATCTACCTTTGTAATATTAATCTATTTGTAAATCAAAATTCTTAGACATTTTTTCAAACAACTCAAAATGTTCAAGAGGTATCAGAAGCACTTTAGGATTTTCTTTAAATTCTCATGGACTATGCATCAACTGTTGACTTTTATTTTTACATTTCAATAAATGTAATCAGAACAAACATAACATAGAAAAAAGGAAAAGAATTACAAAAGCTGTATATTGTGTTCATTGAAAATGTGCACATAGGCTATTAATATAAAGAAGTTACATCACACTGGTATTATTTATTCTACAACCATACAATTGTTGGGTTTTAATATTAATGAAAGAAGGCATTGGTAACAGCAATTTAAATGTAGTAGTAACATACTTAGCTTGTTCTTTATAGATCAACTCTCTATACCAAAATTTATCTTGCAAAAAAGGACATCTTTTACTCTCCCAGGGCAAAAAGTGTTAAAAAACAAGAAGGTAAAAGTAAAAACAAAACCAAAACGAAAAAACAAAAAAAACCAGCAGAAAGCTGCCAATGGAGTATCACTTCCATTTGGCCGATTTTAATTATTTTCTGATAGTTACCCTCCAGTGGAAATTTGAATGAAGCTTCTACCTAGTTGGGCAGAATAAGGCGGAGTGATAACAACCCCCTCAGATAGATTTGCCACATGCTCGCTTTCTCCAGTTTGGGGAGGGCTGCCTCCTAGTACTATGCTTCTGTTTCCTCACAGGTCTTTGCAGGGCTGCCTATACCTTCAACTAAAGTACAGGCAACCATGCTTAAAGGAGTTAAGAGCTCCAGTTACAGGCTTTGTCCCACTTACAGGAACAAGCTTTCCTTTTCTGGGGTAGCTGTGGCTATCATCGAAATAAACGGCACCTCAGAGGCTGAGATGATTACACTTTGACCCTTCCACGGGGTATGTGACTTTGATAGACAGAGGGCCCAATGCCCCCCAAAAAGGGAAGCCTAAAATCCAAGATGTGACTGATGACAGAGGCAAAATAAAGGTTGAAAAAGCTGAAATACTCAGGTCTGGAAAGTGATACTTTGATTAAATTTAATGAAAATTTACACATCATAGATAATCTATTTTCCCCTTCAGATTCATTCTTCAGCCTACTTTATGCTCAGAGAGGCTGACCTGTATGGACTGCATCACTGGACCCCATTGCCCTCTGGCTTCCACTTGGTTTCAGCCAATGTGGAAGGGGCTGATACTGGTGGGAAATTGGTAAGAGAGAGAAGAAGAGATATTTTTCCTGGCTTCCTCCCTACCACATAGCCATAGGTTGGCTCTTTCCCTCTGCCAAATTTCCACTCCTGTCAGGTGGCCCTCATAACATAGTTCTCCCTCAAGGGTTTAGAAACCATTCCCTCCCCTAACCCCTTCAAGTAATAGCTCTCTGCTATTCCTGGCACAGGGGTCCACACCATCTCTCCTTATTTTTTCTAAACCTTGCCTTTGTTAAACTCTCCTTAATTACCCAGTCTGTAGTACCATCTGTCTCTTGGATCCTGACAGATACAGATGGTATTGATTTTGAACAAGAAATCTCAGAAACATAATTCTACATTGCAATTCGACTACACAATACCATTCATGTTATGGAGGTATTTCCTTGTTCATGGCATATTTTATAACTAAAACCTTCCCAACACTCAAGCCTATCCTGGAGGTGCACTGTTTTCTCTCTCTGCACTTCCATCCTGTGGATAAACTGAGATGCTGGGCTATTATGAAAAATGAGTCTGGGGACTTCACTGGTGGCACAGTGGTTAAGAATCTGCCTGCCAATGCAGGGGACACAGGTTCGAGCCCTGGTCCAGGAAGATCCCACATGCCGCGGAGCAACCAAGCCCGTGAGCCACAACTACCAAGCCTGCGTGCCGCAACTACTGAAGCCCTCACGCCTAGAGCCCGTGCTCCGCAACAAGAGAAGCCATCGCAATGAGAAGCCCATGCACCACAATGAAGAGTAGAAAGCCCATGGGCAGCAAAGAAGACCCCATGCAGCCAAAAATAAATAAATAAATAAATTTATTAAAAAATAAAATGAGTCTGTAGCTTTCTTTCAAGTTGTAGCCAATCAGTCTGACTAACCTTCAGTCCTGGTTACTGGTTTTCAAATTTGGCTCCCTGCTGACGTTGGAGCCTGACCTTGAACCCCAGACTTGTAAATCTTGCCAATACTTTCTCCAGAGATTTTTTTCCCCATTGTCTTTCAGTGACTTGTTTCTTCCTATGTCACCAGGATAGACTTCCTTGTCACCATATCTCTGGCCTGTTCCTAAACCTGAAAACTATCTGTCTCAAAATCCCTTCTATTAACTACCCTTGTTCCTCGATTGGAATCATATTCACTGAGTCTCCTGGGATTTTCTGTTTGGACTGCTAGCCCCTCCTTGGAGGTTATGCCTATAGGATGACTCATAAGATGATTTATCCCCCAGCTCCCATGCCTCCTACATGAGCTACTGGCATTGGGATTTTGGAATACTTTGTGACCAAGGTTACATCACTCATGATCGATGTAAACAGAAGGGGAATGGAATACAGTGTTTAAAATAAAGAAACAGAAAGCAAGAATCACTTAATGTGCTTTCAGCAAAATACTAAGGATAATGCATTCTAAGCAACCAATACAAGTATTGCTCAATTTATTAATGAATTGGCATAGTGTTTTGGGATTTAAAAGCCTGAAAATCAAGATCCTGAAAAAGGGAGCAATAATAATTCTTGGACTCCAGAGTAAAGACTCTGCCAAGAAATAATCATAAATGTCTAAAATTAGGAGAAAGATTAAAATTATGTTATTAATAATGGCTACTTTGTTGGGCACCTACCATGTATCAGGTATTTTACACATACCACTTTATTAACTCTAACACTCCTGAAAATTTGGCGTTTTACTATGACTGAGGCTGAGAAAAATTACCTACCTCTAGTCACACTGCTAGTATTTGGGGAACTAGAGTTTGAATTCAGGCTTGTTTAAAAAGCTCACATTCTTCTTGCTATATTATGCTGCTGTATCAATATGATAAAATATTGGGCAACCCTTAAAATGATAAATATGATGACTCAATCACTTTAGAAGAAAATGTATATGAAAAATGTAAATGTAATATAATATAAAAACATAAATATTCAATGATCCTAAAATCATTTATGTAATGGAACTGAGAGAAATTAAAATAGTTGCCACTTTAGAGCAATAAGACTATGTATTGATAAATTTATACCTAAATATTTCACTTTTTTGAGCTATTATAAATATTATTTTTAAATTTTTGGTTTTTCAATTCATTATTAATGTATAGAAATACAACTGTTTTTTTGTCTTGACCTTGTAACCTTACTAAACTCACTTACTAGTTCTAGCAGATTTGGTGGGGGGGTAGAGTCCTTGGGGTTTTCTTTGTATACAATCATCTTCAAATTTCTTCCTTTCCAATCTGTATACCTTTTATTTATTTTTCTTGTTTCCACTGGCTAGGATTTCTAGTACGATGTTGAACAGGAGTAGTGAGAGAGACAGCCTTGCCTTGTTCTTGATCTTAGGGGGAAGCAGTCAGCCTTTCTTTATTAAGTATGATGTCAGCTGTACATTTTTTGAAGATGCTCTTTATCATGTTGAGGAAAGTCCCTTTTATCCCTAGTTTGCTGAGAGGTTTTTTTTAAATCATGAATTGACATTTAGTTTTTTCAAAATATTTTTCTGCATCAATTAAAGAGTCATGTTGTTTTTCTTCTTTAGACTAGTAAATTGGTAGATTACATTAATTTTTCAATACTGAACCAGCCCTGCATTCCCAGAATAAACCCTGCTTGGTCATGATGTATTATTCTTTTTTTATATTACTGAAGTCAACTTGTAAATATTTTGTTGAAGATTTTTCTGTCTAAGTTCATGAGGGACATTGATCTGTAGTTTCCGTTTCTTGTAATGCCTTTGGTTTTAGCATCAGGGTAATGATGCCCTCATAAAATGAGTTCAGGCTTGTTCCTTTTTCGTCCCTCTCTATTTTTTCTTGGATGAGTTTTGGTAGTATTTGGTTTTTGAGGAATTGGTACATTCCATCAAAGTTGTTGAGTTTATGTGTATAGAGTTGTTCATATTATTCTCTTATTATCCTTTTAATGTTTATAGAGTCTGTAGAATCTTTCAGTCTGGATCTTGGTAACTTGTGTCATCTCTTTTTTTGTCAGTCTTGCTAAAGTTTTATCAATTTTATTGATTGTTTCAAAGAAACAGCTTTTTGATTATCGATTTTCTCTATTTTTCTGTTTTCAATTTAATTGATTTTTATGCTCCTATCTTTATTTTTTCCTTCTTTCTTTTTGCTTTGGGCTTATTTTGCTTTTCTTTTTCTAAAAGCCATTCCAATTTTCTTCTAATTTTCTTTTGATTAGAGTTTTTAAAATATATCTTTCATTCTCATTAATGAATCTCTAAATCATATTTGAAACGAGTTTCTCATATACAGCATATGTTGGGGCATAACTTTTTTTTTTGGTCCATTTTGACAACTTCTTTTAGTTGGTATATATAGGTCATTTACATGTGATGTAATTACTGATATATTTAAGTTTAGGTCAACCATTTTATTATTTGCTTTCTGTTTGATCCCTTTGTTTTTCATTCCTTTGTTCCCCTTGTCCTGCCTCTTTTGCTCTTTATTTGTACATTTTTTAGTGTTTCATTTTAATGTTTTGAGATTTTTTTTTACTATATTTATTTGTCCAGATTTTTAGTGGTTGCTCTAGGGATTATAATATACATACTTTTCACTGCCTACATAAAATCAATATATTACTACTATAAGTGGACTATAAAAACATTACCATCATATAACCCCAATTGTATGTTGTAGTTGTCTTATGTATAAAACTCCTATACAATGAAAACCCCAACAGATATTGTTATAATTTTTGCTTTCAACCATTAAACATGTTTTAAAGAACACAAGAGGAGAAGAGTAATATTTTTTTTTAATTAATTATTTATTTATTTATTTTAGTTGTGTTGGGTCTTCGTTTCTGTGCAAGGGCTTTCTCTAGTTGTGGCAAGCAGGGGCCACTCTTCATCGCAGTGCGCGGGTCTCTCACCATCGCGGCCTCTCTTGTTGCGGAGCACAGGCTCCAGACGCGCAGGCTCAGCAGTTGTGGCTCACAGGCCCACTTGCTCCGCGTCATGTGGGATCTTCCCAGACCAGGGCTCGAGCCCGCGTCCCCTGCATTGGCAGGCAGACTCTCAACCACTGCGCCACCAGGGAAGCCCCGAGAAGAGTAATTTTATATTTACCATTTCTGTTGCTCTTCCTTCATTCCCAATGTTCTAAGTTACCTTTTAGTATCATTTTCCTTTGCCTGAAAAACTTGCTTTAGCAATTCTTTTAGAGCAAGTCTGCTAGAAACAAATTCTCTTCATTTTCATTTACCTGAGAATTTTTTTTTTTAACCTTAATCCTAATGGATTTTTTTAGCTGGATATAGAATTCTGAGTTGAATTTGTTTTTTCTTTCAGCACGTTAAAAATGTTCTACTTCCTCTGGCTTTTATGTTTTTTAATGAAAAATCCACCATCATTTGAATAATTGTTCCCCTATATAATGCATGTCACCTCCCTCACACACACACACGCTTCTGGATTTCTGGACAAAAATCTCTTTCAAGAGTTTTTCTTTGCCTTTAGTTTCAAGCAGTTTGATTATGATGTGTCTCGGTGTAGGTTTCTTTGGGTTTATCTTTTTTATCCTTTTTTCTCTCTGTTGTTTAGATCATTAATTTTTATTGCTCTACCTTCAAGGTCACTAACTCTTTCTTCTGCCATCTCCATTCTGTCCTTGAAGCCATCTGGTGAGCTTTTAAATTTGGTTATTGTGTTTTTCATATTTTTGGTTATTGTGTTTTTCTCCAGTTTCCACAAGTGGAATTCTTCTATTTCTTTGCTGAGACTTGCTATCTTTCCATTCATTTCAAGACTGTCTTTGGGATATTTTTACAATAGCTACTTTAAAGTCTTTGTCAGATTATTCCAACATCTGTGTCATTTTATCATTGGTGTCTCTTGATTATCTTTTCCCAGTTTAGATTTTCCTAGTATTTTGAAGGCTGGATTTTAGATTGTACCTTGGATATTTTGAATACTAAGCTATGAGACTCTGAGTCCTATAAAAATGTTGATATTTTTATTTTAGTAGGCAATTCATCTGGCTGGGATTAGACTGTATGTTCCAAGCCAAATTTCTAGGTTATGATTTCAATAACAGTTGTCTTTGCAAAGATGTTACAGTATTACTTGCATCTGTCCTGTATGTTTGCCACCCAGTAGCCAGTCAAATTCCTGGGCAGTGGACTATCTTGTAGTTTAGTTCTCAAAGCATTTGATATGATGCTGAGGGTCAGATTCACACATGCACAGCTTGGAGGTTAGCCCAGAAGTCATAAACAACTTCTGCTCTCCTGAGCTCCTCTCTCTACTCAATCTCCTTGGTTCTTTCCGGTTCTATGGGACTCCCTATTACAATACTCTGATCAGAAAGCTAGGGTTTTATATACCTCATTTTGCTCTTTACTTCCTATGACGGTGCCTGTATCTGGGGCTAAGCAGTGGGAGAACAGAGGTTTTTAAAAAGGCAAAGGTTTTGTCCTACTTCAGAGTTTTGGGAGCACATCTCCTCTGACCAGAGAGGAAGGTTCTCTTCCCTGAGTTTGAGACGCCCTTTATTATTATTATTTTTTTGGCTGCACTGTGTCTTCATTGCTGCTCTCAGGCTTTCTCTAGTTGCGGCGAGCAGGGGCTACTCTTCATTGCAGTGCATGGGCTTCTTATTGCAGTGGCTTCTCTTGTTGCAGCAAGAGAAGCACGGACTCTAGGCACGCGGGCTCAGTAGTTGTGGCTCACGGGCTTAGTTGCTTCACGGCATGTGGGATCTTCCTGGACCAGGGCTCGAACCCATGTCCTGTGCATTGGCAGGTGGATTCTTACCCACTGCACCACCAGAGAGATTTCTGGGCACAAGTATTAATATCATAATTTGAACTACTGGATCCATAATTGTCTCATAGTAATTGGAGGGTTTATGCCTCCAACATTCAATGTATTAGAAGAAAAATATATTCATGCTCATCCCTCCATTTTTTTGTGTGTGTTTCTGTTTGCAATGTAACACATTTGCTAGTATTTCTTTTATCCCATCAAAAATGTCACATAAAAATTCAAGTAACTCAGAACTTTGGTGTGGGATTCACTTATGATTCTTAAGTCACATGCAGAATTTGACTTACAAGGGAACACACAGTGAAACATATGTAAGGTTTAGTGTTAGTTAGGATTTGGCTTAGCAATGAATGACAAAACCAAAAATAACAGTAAGCTACATAATATATATCTATTTTGCTCTTGCATAAAGTAGGAAGTAAAAGGTTCAAGGTTGATATGGTGGTTCACAGTGTCAGGAACTCAGGTTCCTTCTTTCGTGATGCTCTGCCATGCATGACTTTGATTACTTCATGATTATCTCATGATTATTAGCTCATTGTGACAGCTCCAGCCATCACAGGAATAAGGGAAGGTAAAGGAGAAGGCACATGGCTCCTCTCTTTTAAGGACACTTCCTGAAAATTGCACACAGCACTTCAGTTTATACCTCTCAGGACAGAATATAGTCACAGGGCCACACTTTGTCACAAGAAAACTTGGGAAATGTAGTTATATTCTGGGCAGCTATACCCACCTAGAAATTGAGAGTTATTATCATTGAAAAGGGAAGAATGAATACTGAGGGCCAACAAGCATTCTTTGACAGGACTGTATCCTTAAGAAAACTTTATGTTGTAAGAAACAGAAACTAAATTCAAATTAGCATAAATAATAAAAGAGATATAGGCTTATGTAACTGGAAAGACCAGAGGTAGAGGGAGCTTTAGAGTTTGATTCAGGAGAATTTTGATGTCATGATGGACTCAACTTCCTTCCCTTTTTCTGCTTAGCTTCCTTCTCTGTTCTGCTTAGCTTCCTTCTCTGTCTTCATTATAAGGTTAGCTTATTTATGGCAAAAAGTCTTCAGAAGTTATAAGCTTCACATCCTCATACCACATTGCTCGGAAGGAAAGACAGCATTGTCCTCTGGTAACTACAGTGACTAACTGTCACAGTTTATTCAGGACTATAGTAAATACTTAACATAAATTTATAAATTTAAAGCAATTTAAATTATCTATTATAACTCCAACAATTTCATTCTATTCTCTATAATACTATTATAAAGTTTGAAATGAAAGCGTAAAAATTTTTTTAACATCTGGTCACTTGAAGAAAGAGAATGTCAACAAATAAACCTCCTTCAATTCTCTTCCAGATGCACAAGGAAAATGATTCTAATGGATCCCATATCACATTATGAGTTTATTTAAAGATTCCTGTGTATCTGCTTAGAGATTCTGATTCAGAAGATATTTAGAAACTACTGTATTACATGACTGTGAGTCACTAGTGTAAATTGAATATATATGTTTCATCCTCAACCTTCAAGCTGTATTTGTCTCTTTCAAGTACTAGTTAGGAAATTTTGAAAGCTTGATGCTATGGGCTGACTATTTGTGTCCCACAAATTTCATATGTTGAAGCTCTAATCCCTGATGCGATGTTATTTGGAGATGGGCCTTTGGGAGGTAATTACGTTTAGATGAGGTTATGAGGGTGGAGCCACCATGGTGGAATTAGTGTTCAGTCTTGTAGAACTGAGTCCTTGACCTCTGGGATCAGATGCTATCTCTGGGTAGTTTCAGAATTGAGTTGAATTGTAGGATACCAGCTGGTATCCAGAAATCGATGGTGGTATGGAAATCCCCCCCAGCAGTTTGGAATTGGGAGCAGAACCATTATTCCCAGCCACCTCCTTAAAATTACTGAATCCAGGGGTGAAGCACAGGAGTATTTTTTTTTTAATTAATAGACTTTATTTTTTAGAACTGTTTTAGAACTATAGAAAAACTGAGCCAATAGTACAGATAGGTCCCATATCCTACCCTTCCCCCTACACAGTTTCCATTATTATTAACATCTTATATTAGTATGGGACATTCATTACAATTAATCAGCCAATATCATTACATTACTATTAACTAAAGTCCACAGTTTATTCAGATTTCCTTAGTTTTTACCAAATGTCCTTTTTATGTTCAAGGATCCCATCTGGAATGCCTTGTTACATTTAGATGGTGTGTCATCTTGGGCTCCTCTTAGCTGTGACATTTTCTCAGACTTGCCTTTTTTTTTGATGACCTTCACAGTATTAAGGAATACTGGTCAGGTAAATTGTATCATTCACCTCTACTGGAATTTGTCTGACTTTTTCTCATGATTAGATTGGGGTTATAAGTTTTTGAGGGAGGTTCACAGAGGTAAAGTGAGAATAAGCATTTTTAACAGGTACCCTGGTGATTTTTATTTATACACTATAGTTAGGCCTTGATGTTAAGATATGTATGTCTAGTAATTGTGACTTTGGGTGCAGCTTTAAGTACTATACTACTATACTGATATTTTCAAGGACAGAAAACATGTGTTACTTATCTTTGAATTCTTAGGGTTCAGCATAGGGCTTATCACATAGTACACATTACAATTCTATTTATATCAGAGAAGGAAACTAATATAAACTAAAAATAATTATTTCTGTGAAAAGGAAAATGAAAGGGAATCACCAAAAATAACTTATATGAACTAAATGTTTGTGTGGTGACGAATGTTTGTGGGGTACCAAATTCATATGTCGAAACCCCAGCCACCAATGTGACTATGTTTGGAGATAGGGCTTTCACAGAGGCAATTAAGGTTCAGTGAGGTCATAAGGATGGGGGCCCTGATCCAGTAGGAGTAGTGTCCTTACAAGAAAAGCAAGAGACACCAGAGAGCTCTCCCTCCCTCTCTCTCCCTCTCCCCACCATGTGAGAACATAGGAAAAAGGCTGCCATCTGCAAACCAGGAAGAGTTCTCACTGGAAACTTACTATGCTGATTCCCTGATCTAGGACTTCCAGCCTGATCTGTTTCCTCCAGTGAGCAAATAAATTTTTGTTAAGCCACCCAGTTTGTAGTATTGTGCTATGGCAGCCCAAGCAAACTAATACAGACTTTTTGTTACAAAGAAGTGGGCTGCTGCTTTTGTACCAAATACCTAAATATGTGGAAGTAGCTTTGGAACTGGGTGATGGGTAGAGGCTGGAAGAGTTTTGAGGTACATATTACAAAAAGCCTGGACCGTCATGAAGGAATTGCTGGTAGAAATAGAGATTAAAGACGATTATAGTGAGAGCTCAGAGAGATAAAAAGAAGAGCTGGAAAGAAAGTCTCCATTTTCTTAGAGAATATATAAATAGTCATGAACAGAATGTTTGTAGAAATATGAACATTAAAGGTCATTCTGGTGAGGTCTCAGAAGGAAATGAGGAACAGTTATTGAAAAATGGAGAAAAGGCAATCCCTGTCATAAAGTGGCAAAGAACTTGGTTGAATTGTGTCCTCATGTTTTGTGGAAGATAGAATTTGTGAACAATGAAATTGGATATTTAGCTGAGGAGATTTCTAGGCAAAATGTTGAAGGTGCAGCCTGGGTCCTCCTGACTACTAATAGTGAAATTCAAGAGGAGACATATGAATTGAGTAAGGAATTGTTAAACAAAAAGGAAGTAGAACTTAAAAATTTGGAAAATTCTCAGCCTATCCATATTGCAAAAGATGAAAAAACTTGTTCTGAATAGAACACTAAGGGTGTGGCCGAACAACCATTTGGTAAAGAGATTAATATGGGTGTGAACCATGAATTTAATCAGCCACCTCAGCAGAAGCCAGGGATAGAGATGGGACTCCACCAGCAGAGACAAGGTCTGTTAGAATGAAAGGGGACAGAGAAAATGAGAGGAAATGAAGGCTGCTGGACTTACTGGATTCTACAGACCTGGGTGAAAGAGCTATGCTGCAGCAAACATGCTTTATCCTTCAAGAAAAGGGAAGAATGACCCTGAAGGTGGTTCAGAGATATCAGGGCTGCCACTCCCATCACAAGCCCAGGGTACAAGCTTGCTTCCTCCTTGATTTCACAGACTGGTGTCCTTGTAGAACACTGGACCCAAGCCTTAAGATCTAATGGAATTCTATATAGTTATATAATAATTATATATAATTATATATAAATGGAATATATATATGTATCATATATAATATGTATTATATGTATTATATATTATATATATAATGTATTATATTATAAATAAGTCCTGGATGTAATGTACAGCATGGTGACTATAGTTAATACTGTATTGTATATTTGAAAGTTGCTAAGAAAGTAGACCTTAAAAGTTCTCATCACAGGAAAAAAAAATTTGTAACTAAGTGTGGTGATGAATGGTAACTAAACTTATTGTGGTTATCATTTCACAATATATACTTATATCAAATCATTATGTTGTACACCTAAAACTAATACAATGTCAATTATATCTCCATTTTTTTTTAATTAAAAAAAAAGATCTAATGAGATTTGCCTTGCTAAGTTTTGGACTTGCTTGAGACCCCTCATTCCCCTTTCTT
The DNA here is from genome assembly GCF_028023285.1 of Balaenoptera ricei. Taxonomy (NCBI): domain Eukaryota; kingdom Metazoa; phylum Chordata; class Mammalia; order Artiodactyla; family Balaenopteridae; genus Balaenoptera; species Balaenoptera ricei. The sequence continues at coordinate 50,299,177 of NC_082651.1, forward strand.
CTTTTCTATTTCTCCCTTTTGGAATGGGAATGTCTATCTTATAACTGTCCCACTACTGTATTTTGGAAGCACATAACTGCTTGGTTTCTCAAGTTCCCAGCTGGAGAGGAATTTTGCCTCAGGACGAATCATACCTCAAGTCTCATCCATGTCTGAGTTAGATGATATTTAGATGAGACTGTGGAATTTAGATTTTAGAGTTAATGCTGGAACAGGATAAGACTTTTGGGGTTGTTGGGATGGAATGAATGTATTTTGCATGTAAGAAAGACATGAATTTGGGGGACCAGAAGGCAGACTAATACAATGACTATAAATTAGGTTAGGGCAAGAGAAGTTTAAAAGAAGAAAACAATCGTAGAAATTTAGAATTCTACACTCATTGCTCTGTGAGTATCCTTAAGTTCTTCACATGAAAAAAAATTAAAACTTGCAACAATAGGCAATGTGTTACGAGTATGGTTTATAGAGGTTATCTGAGGAACTCCAACCAGGACCCAAATTCAAAAAGTTTTGACCCTACATCAAAGCATTAGAAGATAATTATTCATACATCTTAAGTTAAAATAAAATGTTTAAGTATACATGTGTCAATTAGAATTTGCATTTGACTACTAATATCCAAGATCCACACTTACTGTGTAATAAGTCACACAAGGTCTTATTTTCTCACTGAAAGGAAGGCCTGAGATAGGGGGAGTTTGGCAGCAAAGTTATCAGCAATCAGGCTCCTTTTATGCCATCTCTAGTGGCATATAAGATGGCTGCCAGGGCTCTGACCATCATAAATGAATTCCAGATAGGAAGCAAGAGGAAAGGGAGAAGAATGAAAAAGTTATTTCCCAGAAGTCACACTCAACAGAATCCACTTATATCTCATTGACCAGCTCTAACTGCAGAGGAGGCTGAGAAATGTCTTTTGGTTAGTACACTGCCTACGCAGAATGAAACCTCAGTTTTATTGGTAAGGATGAAGGGAAGAATGAAAATTATTTAGGCAGCTAACAGGCCCTGCCAGTGTATATAATTTTGTAATGATTTCCTGATTTAGTGACTTAAAATTAATTAACCAATTAACCAGCCCTAACGGCATCAGAGAAGAGAGCATCTACTCTACAACCTATTCAAGTGGGATACTGGAAAGCTGTTTGGATTTGGTTTTTTTACTCATGTGGCATATAAAAGGTATAAACTCAGCTAAAACCTGAAAATATGAAACTTGAAGGTTGGTCAGAGTTTAATCGTGTGACATGACAGCCTGTTGGATGAACTCATTGAAGGGTAGAAAGAAAAAGAAAGTCTAGGACATCAGCTCAGATAATCATAGTTAAAGAAGAGTGAAGAATGTTAAAATAAAAAAATTAGAAAGGATAGAATATTATATCATGAAGATGAAGGGTGAAAAAAGTGGGTGATCAGCATCAAATGAGATAAAAAGGTAAATGCGGACTAATTAAGCCTTTGGGTTTAATGGTAGTCACTGGAAATATTCAAAGGAATAGTTTCGGACCTCAGTATTTATCTTGGAGGCTTTCTTTAAATGTCTAGTGATCCTTGGCTTTCCATTCATAATTAAAGGGTAAGTTGATTAGACTATCTGTTTATGTGGACATTTTATTAATTAAAGGACTTTACTGTCAACTTGGGGAGGGTGCTAAGGGACCTGACCATTTTGTTGAGGGTACTCCCAAAATATCACCTTGAGGTTATTTCCTCTGAGACCTCAAGATTTATTTAGAGAAAAATCTATTGCATGGGGTGTACACACATGGCTATCAGTGCTCTGAGAGCAAAGAGTGGAAAGGGGCTGGGGTGGGTCTCACTATTCAGTACAGAGACTTTCATTTAATCTGGTTTTTTGCTTGACATGAGGTCCCTGAATCTGGGTCCCCTCTGGTTAAAACTCTCCACCAACTAATCCCCGTATTTCACAGAAGTGACTAGGGGTGAGCTAGTAACTTGGCTACGTGTCCTAAGGATGGTGACCTAGACCTAGAAGTCTAACTACTTTGTACAGATTTTCAATCAATCCTCTGGTCTTTCCTTCCACACCTTCCCATTGATGAGGTACTTCCAGTTTATGAGCCTGTGGTACAATGAGCCATATATTTGGTCTTTGTCCCCAGTTCCTGACACAGAGCTCCTAAAACCTTTGGAATTTCCTGACTGATAGTATCTTTTGTTACTCAGAAGGTGCCCCTTTTGAGCACACATGATTTTATGCTAATGAGGTGATTTAGGGGAGAGCTCCTAGATGGCCGCAGGATGGGGCTGGTCACCAGAAAGACCAGGTGATTAGAGGGCTGGAACTTTCAGCCCCAACCACAGATTGCCAGGAAAGGGAGAGGGGGACTAGAGATTAAGCTCTATAAAAAATTCTTAAACAGGAGATTTGGTGAGCTTCTGGCTTAGTGAACACGTGGAGGTTCTGGGAGGGTGGTGCACAAAGAGAGGGCATGGAAGCTCTGTGCCCCTTCCCCCTACCTTGCCATATGCATCTCTTCCATGTGGCTGTTACTGAGTGTATCCTTTCATAGTAAATCTACCAACGTAAGTAAATATTTCCCTGAGTTCTGGGAGCCATTCTAGCAAATTCTTGAACCTGAGGAAGGAGTCATGGGAAGCTCAATTTATAGCTGGTTGGTCAGAAGTAGAGGTCGCAACCTGGACTTGTAATTGGCACCTGAAGTGGGGGTAGTCTTGAGTCAGGTTTCTCCAGAGAAACGGAACCAATAGTATATAGATAGATATAAGAGGAGTTTTATGACAGGAATTGGCTCACATGGCTATGGAGGCCAAGAAGTCCCATACACTGCTTGCTGTCTGCAAGCTGGAAAAACAGGAAAGCTGGTGGTATAATTCAGCTTGATTCCAAATACCTGAGAACAAGGAGCACCACTGTGTGAGGGCAGAAGATAGACACCCCAGCTCAAGAAGAGAGAATCTGCCTTTCCTTTGTCTTTTTGTTCCACTGGGGCTCCCAACAGACTGGATGATGACCACCCACATCGGTGAGGGCAGATCTCTTCTCAGTCTGGTGAGTCAAACGCTAATCTCTTCCAGAAACACCCTCACAGACACATCCAGAAATAATGTTTTACCAGCTAACTGGGCATCCTTTAGGCTAGTCAAGTTGACACATAAAATGAGCCATAACATTTTAACCTCTGGGATCTGATGCTATCTCCAGGCGGACAGTGTCAGAATTCAGTTAAATGTGTAGGACATCTAGTCAGCGTCGGCCAAGAATTGGAGAACTGCTTGGTGTGAGATAAACCCCCACATACCTAGTGTCAGGAGTACTGAGAATAGAAGAGAAAAATAAAATTTCCCTTTACAGAGCCTTTCTGGAGTTCTGAAGTATGAATTACAGGTTTCCCTCCCCTATTATCCGAAAGGAGAGCATTCCCATGAAACCTTTCCTAAACTGAAATGGTATAAAGCGAAGACACAATTACCTCGGGGACACATCTTGCTAACAGATGCACAAAATAAATCGAGATGCTCAAAGACACAGTTCAAAGCGATGGCAGCCTGATGCTGAGATGCTCTGTACAGTTCTTACAATAAAACACACTAACACCTCTCATGCTCTATTGTCTCTTCAGCACTCTTTGTCTTTGTGGGTTTTACATTTTCTTATTTCAGTGGGGTTTCACAGGGAAACAAAATAACACGTTTCACCTCTCAAATTAAATCAAAAGTCACTTTGTGGAATATGTTTCCAAAATTATGAATTTTTAAAATCAATGATGCAGTTTTCAATTTCTTTCTTTTTTTCTGATTAGAAAAGTAATGCTTGCTCACTATGATAATCCAAATAATATAGAAATATCTAACAAAGAGAAAGTCTCTAATAGTCCTAACCCTAGATAAAGTCACAGGTTGGTTTCTATCAAATATACTGTTTAGTGATTCTATGCTTATAAAACATATGATAGGAGAAAACAACAGAAAGATATTAAAATATTAACAACAGTTAACTCTGGATAGTGGGATTAATGGATTTTTCCCTTTTTGTTTATCTGTATTTTCTAATGTGCCCAAATAAACATCTAATTTATTTTTTTTGGAACTTTATTTAAAAAAACTTATAATGTTAAACTATAAGTATCTTCCTTAAAATATGTGTAATTATATACAAAGTCTTCTTTTTGCAGTTTTTTGAAATGAAAATTTTCACTTAAAACAATATTCCAGGGGCTTCCCTGGTGGTGCAGTGGTTGAGAATCCGCCTGCCAATGCAGGGGACACGGGTTCGAGCCCTGGTCTGGAAGGATCCCACATGCCGCGGAGCAACTGGGCCCGTGAGCCACAACTGCTGAGCCTGCGCGCCTGGAGCCTGTGCTCCGCAACAAGAGAGGCCGCGACAGTGAGAGGCCCGCGCACCGCGATGAAGAGTGGCCCCCGCTTGCCGCAACTGGAGAAAGCCCTCGCACAGAAATGAAGACCCAACACAGCCATAAATAAATAAATAAATAAATAAATAAATAAATTTATTAAAAAAAAAATTCCAAGAATAAAATAGTAAAAGGCTCTCTGATATCTAAAAATTAAGAGAAATTTAAAATTATAATAAATAGTAGCCAACGAGTCGGTATAACCTACCATAAAGTTTCCATCACTTAGTTTTGTAATTTGTTTTAAGATAAACAGGTGCTTAAGCCTGAAGAGTTTCACAGATGAGCACACCCTCAATTCTTCCTTTGAACATCATTCACCAGATCGTCTGGAAATCTGGAAGCCTTACCCGTCTGACAGGTCTCCCATGGAGGTATTACTCTCTAGAAACATTATGTGATTCTTGCCCACTCTCTGGGGCTCGAAACGACTTTTAGCAAAGCTACTAATTCATCACCATAAAGTTAGATAATAGCCAAAGTGAACGGAATGAATTTTACAACGCTATTTACCGGCTGTTTTTAGTATTCTAAAGACACAAATCAGGGAACCACTTTCCACGGGCAATTCACAAAGACTGCCTTAAAAGACCTCACGTCCACATTTCTACCCAAATGTCCTATTGATACCCTAAACCCAACGGCCATTTATCTTGAATGACAGTCGTTCAAAAATTGGTTATCAACCCCCGCCCCAAACACAAGCTTAGTCAGGTCTATCTAGTTCCCAGTAACCAGGACGGTGACCCTCACGAGTTAACGCGAGGGTGTGGGCCTGCTCATCTGCCGGGCCCCTCACCTCCTAACAGTCTACTCTCTCGTATCAGCTTCGCTGTATCAGTGCGGTCTAGCGGGGGCGGTTCGGGGCAGTGGGTCCCTCCACTCCCGCTTTTCCGCCCAGGTCTTCCCCGCCCTTCGCTACGCAGGCAGCGGCCCGCAAGTGACCCGACCTTTCGGCCTGGGCCTCGCCTCTCCTTCCTCCTCTGCAGCTCCTCGCCTGCACTGGGCCCGGCCTCGGAGAAAAGCCTCGCCAGGCCTTCATAAATGCCCTCGCTCCGCCCAGTTCCCCGACTGGAGCACCCACACAGGCACCGGGGAGACCGGCAGGAGCGCGAGGACGCCTCTCCGCACGCGCGCCACGCCGCCCCGCCCTTCCATCGGCCTGAGGAACCGGGGGCCAGTCAGAGCGTGCCTCGCCTCCGCGCCCCGGGCTCCGCCGCGCACCGTCCACCTTTCCGGGCGGCATTAGCACGCAATAGTCGGCTCGCGGCATTTAAGCTCGCCGTGTTCCTGCAAGTCGTCACCCGTAGAAACAGCCTTCCCCGGGGCGGCCTCGAAGCTCCTGCGGAGTGACGGGAAGAGGCTGGTGGAGGGGAGGGGGAGACAAGGAAGACTTTCATTTTCAAGAAAAACTTTCGCCCTCCCGACCTCCCCCGCACTCATCTCAGGATAGAAACGTCCCTTGACTGAGCTAATGGTGTTGTGTTAAAGGAAAGAGATGGTTTTTCTTTTAAATGTAACAGTTTCTTCCTTGTGAGGTAATGCGGAGCCCGTGCGTACCCAGAATCCCCGAGGTCTCGCGTGGCGTGTTTCCGGTGGCTGTGCTCCCGCGGCAGCGGCAGGGCGAGGCTCGGACGAGCGTCATCCGCTTTTCTCAGCCCCCGCTCCGGCGGGACCCTCACCCGTTTCCCGTTTCTCTCCGCAAATTAACAGTTTCCTTGTATTTTGTGATTGTAAGAAGAATACTGCTTTTTAAAAAAATGCCTACTCCCTGCAACTGTCCAGTAGTAAGTACATAAACCTGTATGAAAGAAACTTAAACTCACCCGATCTCGTCACCCAGAAATAACCGTATTAACATAGTGCTGTATAAACTTGGAGACTTTTCCATATATACACGTAAAGCTTTTTTAAAAATAGGAGAATGTGAACATGTTATATTCTCCAAATAATGTTTCATATCTTTCCAGATAAAGTAGGTTACGGAATCATTTTTAATGGCTATGTGGATGTAATGGCATTTAATGGCTATATGGTTATAATATGTACAACCAACCCCTAAATTGTTGGACTTTTAGGGTATTTACAGTTTTTTACTTGTGCAAGCAAAACTAGATGAGTGTTCTTATACATAAACCTGTACATATCCCTGATAATTTCCTTACTATAAATTCATACAAATATAATTACTGGATCAAAGGGAATGCACATTTGTAAGATTCTAGATGTTGTTACCAGACTCTTCCCTTGAAGAGTATAGAATACTTTTCCACCAACATAGTAGCTAGTGAACGACAGCTGGGTCTTCCTCTCTTTGCCAATCGAGTATTGTTAATCTTTGTGATCTTTGTCACCTTTAAAAAAATCTTTTATCATCTTTATCGTCTTGTTTTAATTTGCATTTTGTTGACTAAGTGTAAAACTGAACATCTTCCGTATATTTATTGGGTCTGTTTCTGTGAATTGCCAGTTCATGATTTCTGCCTATTTGAAATAGTCACATTTTTTAAATTACAAGAGCTTTTTGTAAATTAGGACTATTAACCTTTGTCTGAAACATAATCACAAGTATTTTTCAATTTTTAAATTTATCTTTGAATATAGCTTGTGGTGTTTATTTGCCGAAGGAAGTTTTTCTTTCCTTTGTTTTCTTTATATGGCTTCCACCCAATGAAACTTTTATTGGAAGAAAAAAAGGGGCGTCTAGCAAAAAGAACATAGGATGCCAGATGGACTAATACAATTAGCAAAGGATACAGTTCATCTCTAGGTTATTTGTATATTATCAGTTTCAATTAAAATGCAAAAAAAAAAAAAGATACTTTATAGATCTCAAGAAAACAATACTAAAATTCACTTAAGAAAAAGTACATGGTTTTAACTTTAAAAGAAAGTTATTTTAAAAGGGGAGAGAGAAGCAGAGTAGAGAATGGACTATCCGGACATGATGCATGGGCTAAATAGACAATAGGAGTACAAGAAAAGTACATGATAAGGTTATATAAAATGTATACCATAAAATTATATATGTTCAGTTTTGTATTATTTAAAAACTTTATATAGAATTAATCAGAATTAGAACCCATAAATAGGTGCAAATGAGTAAGAAGTTTAAGGTGATGGGGTTCTTGTGAAGTTTTTCATTTTTAGGTAGGTCTTTTCCTTTATTTACATTTCCAGCTTTAATGTCATGCTTACCAGTGTGTATTTTCTTCTAACATTTTTAGGTATCTTCTTAAAATTATTTCAATAGTTAATCCTCCTGAAATTTGTTTAGGAGGAGGAAAGGAAGAATCTAGCTTAATTTTTTTTTCCCTAAACGACTTGATTGTTGCCCTATACCATTTATTGAATGCTCAGTCTTCCCTGTAGATTTGAAATTCTACCTTTATACAGTACTAAATTTCCATATGTACTTTATTTTCTGTTCCATTGATTTATTTGTTATTGGACAATAATATTATTGTTTTAATGTACTTTTTTTTTTTTTAAGAAAGTCACTTTTTTCCCCTAACTTTTGGGTTTTATTTATTTATTTATTTATGGCTGTGTTGGGTCTTCGTTTCTGTGCGAGGGCTTTCTCTAGTTGTGGCAAGCGGGGGCCACTCTTCATCGCGGTGCGCGGGCCTCTCACTGTCGCGGCCTCTCTTGTTGCGGAGCATAGGCTCCAGACGCGCAGGCTCAGTAATTGTGGCTCACGGGCCCAGTTGCTCCGCGGCATGTGGGATCTTCCCAGACCAGGGCTCGAACCCGTGTCCCCTGCATTGGCAGGCAGATTCTCAACCACTGAGCCACCAGGGAAGCCCCTGGTTTAATGTTCTTTTAAATTATTTTAAAATTTCTGGTAGGGTAAATCCCTGCTTAATGGTCTTCTTTTTTGGAGTAGTTCTTTAAGAAGTGTCTTTTTGTAGAGAAGGGACTTGAGGACACGGGGAGGGGGAAGGGTAAGCTGGGACGAAGTGAGAGAGTGGCATGGACCATGTATACACTACCGAATGTAAAATAGCTAGCTAGTGGGAAGCAGCCGCATAGCACAGGGAGAACAGCTTGGGGCTTTGTGACCACCTAGAGGGGTGGGATAGGGAGGGTGGGAGGGTGACGCAAGAGGGAGGAGATATGGGGATATATGTATACGTATAGCTGATTCACTTTGTTATACAGCAGAAACTAACACACCATTGTAAAGCAAGATGTTAAAAAAAAAGACGTTAAAAAAAAAGACACTGGGGTTTGTGTTAGTCATTATCCCTCTTATAAGCATAGAAAAAAGGGAATAATCAGAATCATTGACATAGGAAAAGTGGTGTTACTGGTGTTTTACCAAGAAAAAAAAAAGTGTCTTTCAAAAATATATTTGATATATATAAAAGAAAATTTTGTCATATATATACATTAAAAAACATAATGTGAAACAAACCACCAATGTAATATCTAGAACATAACCAATAACTTGCATCAATCTATGTGCTCTTCCCATTCTACCTATGCCATTCTCTCCATAGATATTTCTTCCATAGTAACTTTAAAATTATTTTATCAAATTAAGAGTTGTGATTTTGATTTGAATTGCATTAATTTTATAGACTAATTTAGGGGAAATGGGCATCTTTATAAAAGTAATAAAATACGTGGTTTTTACTGAGTGCTTTATTTGTGTTAATTCATTTAATCCATGCAACAACCCTATTATCATCACCCTCATTTTACAGATGAGGAAACTGAAGCATAAAGAGATTGAATAACTTGTTGAAGGTCAAGCAACAAATAAGTTGGCAAAGTCAAACTAGGCAGTTTGGTCCCAGAGCCTGTGCTCTTAACCTCTGTATTGTATGGCCTCTCCACAATGTGGAATCTGCTCATCTATAATGGACATGTCATTCAATTTGCCTGCACCACTCACTCATGTTCCAGTCTGCATCCTTATCCCATGTTAGTAAGCAGATAGCAACTTAACCCTCTCCCTTCCCCTGCCATAGCTGCTTGGACCAGGAGTAGGTGGATAACTGATTCAAACTGGTCCAATCAAATTCTCTCTCAAGAAATTTGCAATCAGTCTTACCTGGGCTCTTGACCTAGAAAGTGATGACACAAGGGTAAGGCAGGGAGAGACGTTTGACCCACGTGCAGGTAGTACAGAGAAAGCAGCCCTGCAGAGAGCAGCAGATGCACAGAGAGCAGCAGAGTTAGGAAGCCCTGTGGTCCCCGAAGAGGGTAGTGGGGTAGTTGCCTGGCGTTCTGGGGCTTTCCAGGTCCTGGTTTGCCCTACTAAGGTCTTACTGCCCTTTCTGCTCCTGGGGACCTACACAAGTTACCTCTCTTCAAATAAACTTCTCTTTCAGTTTAAAGTCACCTGATTCCTCTTCCTTTTGAAACCAAATATGCAATCTAGAAATATGTGGCCCTCTATTTACCCAAGTTTTCTTTTAATGTTTCCCAGTGGCATTTTCTTCATAGATCCCGTACATTTCTTGTTCAGTTCATTCCTAAATATATCTTAGGTGTTTTTTGCTCTTTACAGTGATAATATCTGTTACTGTTGTCCGCTTTACATTTTAATCTACAAAAATTCTACTTTCATCAGTTGAGTCTGCCAAATGTCAGTGGCTTGTAAGTGTGACATTAGCCTTTCAGATGTGTTTCAGAATGATATGTTTCCACTAGACAGTTTTTTTTAGTTCTATACTGTCAGTTGTTCTGGTGATGATTCATGTGAGGAGGATGATGATTCATCTGATGGGAGTGAGCCACAGGATCCCGAAGAAGTATAGAATTTCCTTAATTTAAAAAGAAAGTATCATATATGAATAGAAACATTGAGTTTCCAACAATATTTAGCTAATGTTAAAACAGATAAAATGAAGAAAGCTTTTTTTTTTTGGCAGCACCGTGCAGCTTGTGGGATTTTAGTTCCCTGACCAGGGATTGAACCTAGGCCCACAGCAGTGAGAGCACAGAGTCCTAACTACTGGACCACCAGGGAATTCCCGAAAGCTATTTTCATTAAGACCAATTTTTCAGATACAAAATGAGAAAACAATAGGGGGCATTATTTAGATAAATATTTCAAATACAGTAGACAAAAATACAGGGATTAGAGAAATTGATATCTCACTCAATACAGGCACATAATCCTTCATCCAAACCCTTTGGGCCAAATGTGTTTCAGAACTCAGAATTGTTGGGATTTTAGACAGGAATAAAGTGCATATACCATATTTTCTATAACACCTCAGTGGGGTCTGGAGTAGCATCTTAGAATCAAACATATTAATATTCATGCCACAAAAATGCATTAGTATTAACACTAATTTGGATAAAGCTATATAACATATAATAACTACATATCTGTTTGGGTCAGATTTTGCTGCTAAATGAGTTTGCCTTAAACTTGTGAAAAATTTTAGGTTTCTAGAGCTTTTTTGGAATTTGGAATTTTAGATAATGGTTTACAGACCTGTGCAAGCAAGTATGTTCTGATTTCAATATCTGGCCAGCTCTGGGGTTCAATTAAAGCATTCTCTGAAGTCCTGGCTATGTTAGATAGTCTTGTGGTTTGGGGTGTTTAGTCTGAAGGCAAGAGAGTTCACTTTTAGAAGAACAAAATACAGACTTTGAAGTAATTATTGAAAAAGTAATGGGTAAAGTATCTTAACTTGAATTCTTGACCTTTGTCTTCAGTCATTATTTCAGTGGGAGGTGTTCTGGTTGAAAAGAATTGTAATAAACAATAACACTTCCTAGAAAATCTTAACATTAAAAATTGCCTTATTTTTCCTTAATCCTATCGATGAAGGGATCCTTGGTGTGTTTTCATCTTTTATTTTTAGCCCATAGAAACACTACCTTCTAAATAACATATGACTGTAAAGATATTGTTTCAGTTGACTCTTTTAAGGTATCAAAATTAAGGAACCTATTCAGTCATTATATACATTGAGTGCCTACTCTGTCAGACTGTGCTAAGTGCTGAGGATATAGTCTGGTGGGAGAGAGGCACACATAAATAGGACTTTATAATATCCTGTGATAAGTGATGGGATAGGGTAAGTACAGTGTGCTGTGGAACACCGTGTTCTGGGGTGAGGGAAGGACTGAAGGTTAAGTAAGAATTAGGCAAGTGAAATGGGGAGGGAAATACAAAAATGTTCTAACACAATGATTTTCCAAGTATGGTTCATGGACCAGCAGCATCAGCATCACCTGGGAATTTGTCAGAAATACAGATTCTCAGGACTTATCCCAGACCTACTGAATTTAAAACTCTGAGAGTGGAGCCTAGCAATCTGTTTGGTTTTTTTTTAAGCATTATTTTATTTTGTTTTGTTTTGTTTTTGGCTGCACCAAGCGGCCTGTGGGATCTTAGTTCCCTGACCAGGGATAGAACCCGTGCCCCCCCTGCAGTGGGGGGCACAGAGTCTTAACCACTGGACCACCAGGGAAGTCCCTAGCAATCTGTTTTAATAAGCCTGATCAGCCGGGTGATTCTGATGCACACTAAAGTTTGAGAACCACAGTTCTAAACAGCAAAAGTGGAAAAAAAAAAAAAACCAAACACATCAGAGCACATAGGCAATCTGCTATAAATGGCAAGATGTTTAGTGTAACTGAATGGCGTTATTCACTATTTAGTGTAGCTGGATGGGAGTGGTGTGGCAGGGTGGAGGAGCCATGGAAATGAAAGATGAGGTTGGAAAGGTAAGCGTGCTTCATTTAGGATCTTATAGGTCATGTTAAAGAGTTTGGACTTCATTTATGCAACAAATGTTTATGCCTACATTATGAGTACAGTATACAAAATAGGTTCCCTGCTCTCAGGGAACTTATCCTAATAAGCAAATAAATATGTATGTGTATATGTCAGGTGATAAAAAATGCCATGACAAAACAACTTGGATGCATCTCCAGGGAATTATGCTAAGTGGAAAAAGCCAATCCCAAAAGGTTAATACTGTATGATTACATATATATAACATTCTTGAAATAACAAAACTATAGAAATGGAGAACAGATTGGTGGTTGTCAGGGGTTAAGGAGGGAGTAGAGGTTAGAGGGTGGTTGGTGTGGCTGTAAAAGGGCACCATGAATCCCTGAGGTGATAGAACTGTGGAAATGTTCTATATCTTGGCTGTATCAGTGTCAGTATCCTAGTTGCACTATTGCACTGTAGTTTTGTAAAATGTGACCATTAGGGGAAACTGAGTAAAGCGTACACAGGATCTCTCTGTATTATTTCTTGCAAGTGCATATGAATCTACAATTATCAAAATAAAAAGGTGTTAAGAATAATAAATCAGGATAGGGTATTGAGAGAGATGAGGGGACTTATTTTATACAGGATAGTTAGGAAAGGCCTAGGTGACGAAGGTAGAGCATTACATAGGAATACTTGGAGAATGTTAGAAGTACAAAGGCCCTGAGATAGAGTGTGCTTGGTGTCTGTGAGGAGCAGCAAGGACACTATTGTGGATACTGTGGGTTGAGCAAGAGGGAGAGCAGTAGGAAATGAGATCAGAGAATTGGTGGAGGTGGTGGTGGTGGTGGAAACATCATAGGGGGCTTATAGGTCACAATTAAAGACTTTTCATTTTGAGTAAAATGGGAAGCCATAGGAAAGTTTTAAGCAGAAAAAGTAACAATCTAACTTACATTTTAAATGCATTGCTTCACAAGATAAAAAACTGACCAAGTGAAGGGGACATGAGATGATAGAGGTTTGGACTAAGGTGGCAGAGCAGAAGGTAATAAGAAGTAGTGTGACTGGTAGTGTGAATAAGTTTACAGCTGACTGGATGTTCTAATGGACTGGATGTGGGGTGTGAGAGAAGGAGAGGAGTCAAGAATGATTCCAGGGTTTGGGCCTGAGCAAATGGAAGAATGGTGCTACTTTTATGAAATGGAGAAGATGAAGGAAGAGCAATAGGGCAGAAGATTAGCAGTTTAGTTTGGGGCTTGTTGAGATGCCTGTAGACATCCAAATGGAGACATCAAATAGCCTGTTGGATATGTATACCTGTCTGCAGTTTGTGTAGGATTTGGGCTATGTGTATGAATTTGGGAGGCAATAGCATGTAAATAACATTTAAAGTCATGGACTGGATGAGAACTCCTATGAGTGAGTGTATGTAGATAAGGAAGAGGTCTATACAAGGAGTCCTAGACACTCCAATTTTTAGAGGTTAGGAAGATAAAGGAGAACTCAACAAAGAATGCAGAATGCAGAGAAAGAATGGCCATTGAGGTAGGAGGAGAACCAAGGAGGGAGGTGTCTTGGAGATCTAGTGAAAAAACTGTTTCAGGAAGATGAAACTAACCAATAAGTCAAATGCTACTGATAGGTGGAATGAGATAAGAGCTGAGATTCGTCCTTGAGATTTAACTGCATGGAGGTCATTGGTGATTCTGATAGGCGCAGTTTTGATGACACAGTGGAAGGAAGACCTGATTGAAGTAGGCTCAAGAGAGAAAGGAGAGTCAGTGGAAATTAAGTATACACAATTCTTTGGAAGAGCTTTGATCAGGGAAGAGGAAGTGCAAAGAGAAGAGTCAGTAGCTCTTGCCTAAGAACAATGGGGAGTCCATGAAGAACTCTTGGTGTCTACCCTTTCAAGGACAGTTTAAAATGCTTGACACGACTGCTTTGTTAATGTGTCTTCATTAGCTATTACATGCTAGAAAGAGTGATTATGTTAGCTAACATTTAAATTTTGTGTCCTGTGAAACAATGTCATTGAAAGTGAATAAATAACTCAACTATTTAAAGAATACATGATATCAGATTTTGATTGTCTGTTTTAAGTAATAAGAGATTTGTTCCATGTCTTTGTGTGTATATATATGTGTGTGTGTGCATGTGTGTATGTATATATACAGTTGACCTTTGAACAACTTGGGATTGAATTGTGAGGGCCATTTATACACATATTTTTTCAATAAATATATTGGAAAAAGTTTTTGAGATTTGTGAAAATTTGAAAATAACTCACAAACTGAGTAGCCTAGAAATACCAAAAAATAAAAAAAGGAAGAAGAAGTTAGGTATGTCATGAATGCATAAAATGTATGCAGATACTAGTCTATTTTATCATTTACTACCATAAAATATGCACAGATCTATTATAAAAAGTTAAAATTTATCAAAACACCCTTAGACCATACATGGCACCATTCCCAGTTGAGAAAAAGGTAAACAAAACATAAAGAGTCAGTATTAAATCATAACTGCATAAAATTAACTGTAGCACATAGTATACTACTGTAATAATTTCGTAGCCACCTCCTGTTGCTATAACGATGAACTCAAGTGTTGCGTGTTGTGAGTACAGTGCTGTGTGACGCTAATCATCTCCATGTGAGCACTTGTCTCCCTAGTAAATTGCATATTGCAGTAAAAAGTGATCTCTCATGGTTTTCAAGTATTTTTCATTGTGTTTAGTGCAATGCCATAAACTTTGAATAACACCAGGGACCCATATGAAGTGCTGCTAGTGATCCTGGAAATCCTCCCAAGAAGCAAAATCATGACATTACAAGAAAAAACTGAATTGCTTGATATGCAGCATAGATTGAGGTCTGCAACTGTGGTTACCCACCATTTCAAGATAAATAAATCCAGAGTAAAGATCATTGTTAAAAAAGAAAAGGAAAATCATGAAAACTTGTAGCTGGTGCAAAACTTTGCACTTTTGGCGAAATACCTTTTTATCTCATATTGAAAATGCAGCTTTTATGTGGGTGCAGGATTGCTATAAGAAAGGCATACCTATAGACTCTAATATGATTCGAGAGAAAAACGAAGCCATATGACAACTTAAAGCAAAAGGAAGGTAAATGATCTAAAGCTGGAGAAGTTAATGCCAGCAAAGGATGGTCTGATAATTTTAAAAAGAAGTTTGGCTTTAAAATGTCAAGATAACAGGAGAAGAAGCTTCTGCTCACTAAGAGACAGCAGAAAAGTTCCCAGATGCCATTAAGAGAATCATTGAGGAGAAAGGATATCTGTCTGAACAGGTTTTTAATGCAAACAAAAGTGCCCTATTCTGGGAGGAAAAATGCCACAAAGGACATTTATTAGTAAGCAAGAGAAGCAAGCATTTAAGGCAGGGATAGGCTAACTCTACTGTTTTGTGCAAATACAGTCAGGTTTATGATCAGGACTGCCCTTATCTATAAGGCTGCTAACTCCTGAGCTTTGAAGGGAAAAGATAAACACCAGATGCCAGTCTTTTGGTTTTACAACTAGAAGGCCTAGACAACTAGAACCATTTTTCTGGATTGGTTCCGTCAATGCTTTGTCCCTAAAGTCAGGAAGTACCTTGCCGGTAAGTGATTGCCTTTTAAATTTCTTTTGATATTGGACAATGTCTTTGGCCACTTCGAACCCCATGAGTTCAACACCAAGTGTGTCGAAGTTGCCACTTGCCCCCAAACACAACATCTCTAATTCAGCCTCTAGATCAGAGGTCATAAGAACCTTTAAACCTCATTGCACATGGTACTTTATGGAAAGGATTGTCAATGCTATGGAAGAGAACCCCAAGAGAGAGAACATCATGAAAGTCTGGAAGGATTACACCATTGAATATGCCATCACTGTTATAGAAAAAGCCGTGAACACCATCAAGCCTGAAACGATGAATTCCTGCTGGAGAAAACTGTGTCCAGATGTTGTTCGTGACTTCACAGATTGACAGAGCCAATCAAGGAGATCATGAAAGAGATTATGGATATACAGCAAAAAAGGTGGGGATGGAAGGTGAAGAGTTTCAAGATATGGATCTTGGAGAAATCTAAGAGCTAACAGACACCACACCAGAGGAATTAACAGAAGATGACTTGGTGGAGAAGAGTGCTTCCGAACCAGGGCCAGGAAATGAGGAAGAAGACGTAGAAGAAGCAGTGGCAGAAACAATTGACATTAGACAATCTGGCAGAAGGGTTCTGATTATTCAAGACTACTTTTGACTTCTTTTATAACCTAGGCCCTTCTGTGATATGGGCACTGAAACTAAAGCAAATGGTGTTTGCTACCATATAAAAACAATTTTAGAGAAATGAAAAAGCAAAAAAGTCATTCAGGAATTACAATGTACTTCCTTCAAATTACACCAAGTGTGCCTGCCTCTCTTGCCTCCCCGTCCATCTCCTCCACCTCGGCCACCCAAGACAACAAGACCAACCCCTCCTCTTCCTCCTCAGTGTGGAGACATGAGGATTAAATGAAATAATGTACATGAGGGGTTTATTACAGAGCAATAACAAAAAGTACATCTGATTTGATTTTTTTAAAGCAAAACTATTAATTCTTTTGCAACTAACTAGTTCACATCTAATGCTTCCATATATTTACATATATATATTCCCCAAAACCCTTTAATGTAGATTTACATGAAAATATTCCTTGGTTCCAGAAAGAAATATAGAAGTGAAATCAGTTTTAGTAATTGTTTCCCAATTTAGAACATTATGTGGGCTGGAATTCTGCTTTTAATGGACTAGTCTCTTAAAATGTACAGATATAAAACCTAGAGATGGGGGAGGGGACAATCCTATAAGACAGGAGATTTGGACATTTCTGCTGTGTGGTCTGAATAGTATATAACCAGTTTTCAGAGAAAATACTTATATGTAATATTTGCCAAGAATTTACTGTCAAACTACCAGGCTCTGTGCAGAGAGGTAACCTGTCCAAAGCTCTGTAGTTTGTAAGTGGGAGAGGTGGGATTTGAACCCAGGCAGTCTGCCTCGGGAGCCCAGGAACTTCACCACCACCCTTGCAGATAAAGAGAAAGAAATTGAGGCAACAAATTGCAAGAATACTGCTTAAATTTGCCTAAGCAGAAAGCAAATTGGGAGTTATTATAAAGACACAACAAACCTGGTTACCTCCCAGAATCCAAGGGCAAGGTCTGTGGAAGGACTGTGAACTGGTGATTCAACAGGAAGCAGGCAAGAGGTCTCATTACCAAATGGCAGACTTTATACGGAGTCTGCAGTATATGTTTGGGGCTTCGACAAATAAAATATTTAATCTTCAATTATGTTCTTTTCCATAAGTGTATAATAGCACACAATATGGATGAATAACATACAAAATAACAAACTTTCTTCAAGTATAAGAGAAGCAGCACCAGCCTAGGAGTCTGAAGATTTGGTTTTTGTTCACACAAAAAGTTGACGGAAACTTTTGGGAGTGATGGATATGCTTGATATGTTTAATATCTTGGTGGCAGTGTTGGTTTCACAGATGTATCCATATGTCAAAATTTAACGTTCAGTTTATTGTAAATCATTTATACCTCAATAAAGCTGTTTAATCTTTTTTTTTAATTGAAGTATAGTTGATTTACAATGTTGTGTTAGTTTCTGGTGTACAGCAAAGTGATTCAGTTATACATATATGTACATATTCTTTTTCCTTTTCTTTTCCATTATGGTTTATTACAGGATGTTGAATATAGTTCCCTGTGCTATACAGTAGGACCTTGTTATTTATCTATTTTATATATAGTAGTTTGTATCTGCTAATTCCAAACTCCTAATTTATCCCTCCCCCACTGCCTTTCCCCTTTGCTAACCATAAGTTTATTTTCTATGTCTGTGAGTCTGTTTCTGTTTTGCAAAGAAGTTCATTTGTGTCATATTTTAGATTCCACATATAAGTGATATCATATGGTATTTGTCTTTCTCTTTCTGACTTACTTCACTTAGTATGATAATCTCTAGGTCCATCTATGTTGCTGTAAATGGCATTATTTCATTCTTTTTTATGGCTGAGCAGTATTCCATTGTGTATATATACCACATCTTCTTTATCCGTTCATCTATCAATGGGCATTTAGATTGCTTCCATGTCTTGGCTATTGTAAATAGTGCTGCTATGAACATTGGGGTGTATGTACCTTTTTGAATTAGAGTTTTCTCCAGATGTATGCCCAGGAGTGGGATTGCTGGATCATATGGCATCGATTTTTAGTTTTTTTAAGGAACTTTCATACAGTTTTCCATAGTAGTTGCACCAATTTACATTCCCACCAACAGTGTAGGAGGGTTCCCTTTTCTCCACACCTTCTCCAGCATTTGCTATTTGTAGACTTTTTAATGGTGGCCATTCTGACCAGTGTGAGATGGTATCTCATTGTAGTTTTGATTGGCATTTTTCTAATAATTAGCAACGTTGAGCATCTTTTCATGTGCCTATTGGTCATCTGTATGTCTTCTTTTTTTTTGTATGTCTTCTTTGAAGAAAAGTCTATTTAGGTCTTCTGCCCATTTTTTGATTTTGTTGTTGTTGTTGTTGTTGACTTATATGAGCTGTTTGTGTATTTTGGAAATTAAGCCCTTGTCAGTCGCATCTTTTGCAAATATTTTCTCCCATTCTGTAGGCTGTCTTTTTGTTTGTTTTTTGTTTGTTTGTTTGTTTCCTTTGCTGTGTAAAAGCTTATAAGTTTGATTCGGTCCTATTTGCTTATTTTTGCTTTTATTTCTATTGCCTTGGGGGACTGACCTAACAAAACATTGGTGCGATTTATGTCAGAGAATGTATTGCCTATGTTCTCTTCTAGGAATTTTATGGTGTCGTGTCTTACGTTTAAGTCTTTAAGTCATTTTGAGTTTATTTTTGTGTGTGGTGTGAGGGTGTGAGGGCAGCCACATGTAAATCAACTTTATTGATTTACATGTGGCTACCCACCTTTCTCAACACCACTTGCTGAAGAGACTGTCTTTTCTCCATTGTATAGTCTTGCCTCCTTTGTCAAAGATTAATTGACCATAAGTGTGTGGCTTATTTCTGGGCTCTCTGTTCTATTCCATTGATCCATATTTCTGTTTTTGTGCCAATACCACACTATTTTGATTACTGTAGCTTTGTAGTATTGTTTTAAGTCTGGGAGGGTTATGCCTCCTGCTTTGTTCTTTTTCCTCAAGATTGCTTGGGCAATTCTGTGTCTTTTAAGGCTCCATATAAATTTTTTAGTTATTTGTTCTAATTCTGTGAAAAATGTCGTGGGTAATTTGATAGGGATCACATTAAATCTGTAGATTGCTTTGGGTAGTATGGCCATTTTAACAATATTAATTTTTCCAATCCAAAAGCATGGGATATCTTTCCATTTCTTTGAATCATCTTCAATTTCCTTTATCAGTGTTTTATAGTTATTTCATCTCCTTGGTCAGGTTTGTTCCTAAGGTTTTGTTTTGTTTGGTTTTGTTTTAAATATGATTTTAAAAGGGATTTTCTTTTCTTTCCTGTTCTGATATTTCATTGCTAGTGTAAAGAAATGCAACAGATTTCTGTATGTTAATCTTGAATCCTGCTACCTTGCTGAGTTTGTTTATCAGTTCTAGTAGTTTTTGTGTGGAGTCTTTAGGGTTTTCTATACATAGTATCATGTCATCTGCATGTAATGACAATTTTACCTCTTCTCTTCCAATTTGGATACGTTTTATTCTTCTTGTCTGATTGCTATGGCGAGGACTTCCAATACTATGTTGAATAAAAGTGGTGAGAGTGGGCATCCTTGACTTGTTCCATATTTTAGCGGAAGGCTTTCAGCTTTTCACCGTTGAGTATTATGTTGTCATATATAGCTTAAAAAGCTGTTTAAAATGTTTATGGAGTGACCAGAGTGTCATCTGTTAAGAACTAAAGCTAAAAGAAGATGCAAATTATGTTTAGTGCAGACTCAACATAGAAAATGAGTAATAAATCTCTAACAAAGTGCCCAGCTCATAATAAATGCCCATCACAATAGTTTTTGAATGTATAAATGAATGAATAAATTTGAATGTATTGCCATATGTCCCATATAGGTCATTTAAAATGACTTGTATATCAACCAGTAATTTTTTTTTCATCTCACCTGATTCTATCTCATTTAAACTTAAAAGTCCTGGCCAAGGATCCAGCAAGTGAAATAATTTCCTTTAATAAAGACTTAAGTTTATTTTCTATGTATTTCCTTAAAGAACCTCTGTCACATATATTAATAGCAGATCTTATAAGCTCGCAAAATGGCATTGTTATGGAATATTTAGATTAGTGGATTCTCTTTTATCTAAATAATATTGAAAATATTTACATAACTATAAACTTTAGTATTGGAAAGAAACCCACGTTGACTGAGCACATACTGCTTCCCTAAATTATTATCTACATTAATCCTCACAATATTAGTTGAAAGAGGTATTATCCTCTTTACTGCTGCAGGAACTGAGGGTCTGGGAAGTTAAGTAAATTGCTCCAGGATAAATAGTAGGTAGTAGAGTGATGATTCAAATCCAAGTCTTTGGATTCCATGAAGAGGGTTCTGTCTCCTTGTGCTTGCCAAGTCCCAGGCATTAGAAGTAAAAAGAAATACAAAGATAAGTAAGGCACAGTCCCTGCCCTCTAGAAGCTTAGAAGCCAACCGGTCAGTTAGAAATGTAAGCGGTTAGTTGAAATAAGTTCTAACTTCTTTGTGTACTGGAGAGTTATCCAGTCTCCTGGAGTAGCTGCAGCTTAAGGTGGACATCACATCCCAGGTCTCTTTCTCAGTTTAGCATTATTTTATTTTATAGTATTTATAAGTTTTAGTTTCTTTATAAAGATTAACTCATATAATTCTCATTTAACAATGCTATGAGGTAGTCACTATTATATCCCCATTTTACAGATGAGAAAATAAGGTACAGGTAAGTTAAATAACTTATCCAAAGTCGCACAACTAGTAAGTGGCAATGCTAGGATTCAAATCCAAGCAGTCTGGCTCAAGAGTCTATATTTCAGCCACTAGATTATGTTGCCTCTAAACCTTTCTAGACTCAGAAAAATTAATATTAGCATCCACCAAAGTGATCTGATTCTAGGACATTGACCCATTAGGTGCCATCCTATTGCTTAACAGTGAACAATATAACTATCAAGTAGACTGGATACACTTGTTCGTTTATTACGCTTTTTCTAGGCAATTCTACCTAAGAAGGCAATTTATAATCAAAGGCTTGTTGGTGTGCTTGGAATTAGATGAAGGGGATTTACTGGCTGATCTTAAGGATCTGATTCCATTTTCACTATAAGGTTATATCTGTGGCAACCATCTCCCTGGACAATACTGAAGGCATACTGCTTTTGAGACTCTTTCTAAACTTAGGATGATGACCAATCCTCCTCAACGTTTGAAATACTCTTTAGACATTTGTGTTAGTCAGAATCCCTCTATTTTTAAGTGTGGAGAGTCCCAACTCAAATAAACTTTAGCACAAATGGGAATTTTTTGACTCATGTCCCTGGAAAGTGAAGAGGTGGATGTGGCTTCTCATATTTTCGCTCAAATGAAATCATCCTCCAGATTTCTTTTTCTATCTGTGTCCCTCACCCTCCACAACTCTTGGCTTTGCTTACCTCTGTGTGTTGACCTCATTCATTCCTACAGAAAGATACTTATTGGGCCATGCTGGGTCACCTATTCTGTTTTCGATCAATCAATATGGTCAAGAGAATGAGATACTCTTGTTTGGTTGGGTTTGGTTCACTTGTCCATCTGTGTGGCCTTGGGGTCTGAGTTTACTTGATAATCTCACCAGGGGAACAAGTTGGAGGGAAGGAGGATACATTCCTCAAAGGAAATAGGGATGATGTACAGACAAAAACAATAGGATCAGTAAACCGTACTGTGGCCTGAGATAAGAGAAAAAAATCTTAAAACGAATTCTATCCTTGTTTAAAATCTTGATGGGTTCATCATGGATTTTTTGCCTTAATTTTGATTTTTAAAATATTGCATTAAATATTATTTATCTTGATTTTTCAGTTTTTTGGCATCCCTTAAATTTTGCATTAAGGGCAGATGTCTCACTCGCCCTGCTTCCTCACCCTAGACCTGGTCCTACCACGAGGAGTCAACTTACTTCACAGATTAACATGGTGTCTGACTCAAAGTAAGTGCTCAATAAATGTTTTCAAAATGAATAGATTTATGAATAAATTGAAAAGTTTAGTCACTGAGATATATGATAAAGCTACTGTCAATTCTATCATTTTTTAATATACAAAAGTACACATTTTATAAACTTATGTTAAGCAAGCATAAGAGACTGAATGATAATCAGAATGTCATTTTAAAAGTTTGCAGTTAGAAATGTGAGACAGTAAACTTCTTGGAGGGAAGGGTAGAAGAGTAGAAAGGTTACTAATGTTTGTTGCGACCTTATACTGTGGATGTACTATCCACTATGTGAGGCATTTTGGATGTGTCATTACATTTAATACAAGTCTATGAGGTTGATATTTTTGTGTTGTTTAAATAAGGAAACTAAGCTCAGACAGACTTGCTCTATAACTGATAAGTGACAGAGAAAGGATTTTAAATAAATTTATTTATTTTATTATATTTTTTATTTTTTTTAATTTTTGGCTGTGTTGGGTCTTCGTTTCTGTGCGAGGGCTTTCTCTAGTTGCGGTGAGCGGGGGCCACTCTTCATCGCGGTGTGCGGGCCTCTCGTTATCGCGGCCTCTCTTGTTGCGGAGCACAGGCTCCAGACACGCGGGCTCAGTAGTTGTGGCACAAGGGCCTAGTTGCTCCGCGGCATGTGGGATCTTCCCAGACCAGGGCTCGAACCCTGCATTGGCAGGCAGATTCTCAACCACTGCGCCACCAGGGAAGCCCTATTTTATTTTTATTATTTATTTTTGGCTGCATTGGGTCTTCGTTGCTGCGTGCGGGCTTTCTCTAGTTGCAGTGAGCGGGGACTACTCTTCATTGCGGTGCGTGGACTTCTCATTGCGGTGGCTTCTCTTGTTGTGGTGCATGGGCTCCAGGTGCACGGGCTTCAGTAGTTGCAGCACGCGGGCTCAGTAGTTGTGGCTCACAGGGTTAGTTGCTCCACGGCGTGTGGGATCTTCCCGGGTCCCCTGCATTGGCGGGAGGATTCTTAACCACTGCGCCACCCGGGAAGCCCAGCGAAAGGATTTTAATCAAGGTCTTTCTGTCTAAAACGCCCTTATTCTGGCTGCTGTGTTTGTTGGAGGCAAGGTAAGCTAGAGGGGAAGAAAAAGAGAAAAATATAGTGGTATCTGTCCACTCAAGGAAAGCAGGTTTATAGATGATCTGTTAATAGAAGAGAGATAGTTGAAGAATAAATTAATGAGTGGGAGATAGAGGCTGAGGAATTTTCCCTTATTCATTTCAAAAGACAAAGAAAAGTTAATAGATCTAGAAGTTTCAATATTTATGTAATAGAGGCACTAGGAAGAGAGAAAGAGGGAATGCAGAGGAAAAAATAATGATAAAAGTGTATTTCTCAGAGTTTATGAAAGATGCAAGTCTTTAAATTGAAAATGTTAACCAAGATGAATGAAACAGAACCAACACTTAGACTCGTCATGGTGAAATTTTAAAACACTAGGGATAAAGATAAAGTTCTAAAGGCTTCCAAAGGAATAAACAGGTTAAGCTCAAAGCAATGAGAATCCGTGTGGCATCAGATTCCTCACTGGCAACACTGCTGGAAGACAACATAACAATATCTTCTAAGATCTGAGGAAAAAACGATACTGAGAAAAACTAGCTTTCAAGTGAGAGTACAAAATATTTTCGCATACCCAAAGATTCAGAAATTTTACCCCTCACCACCCAGATCTTCACTGAAATAATTATTTGGGGATGTACTCTAGCAAAGTGAATGATGAATCCAAGAAAAAGGAAGATGTAGGATTTAGGAACTAATGTGAGGGGGAGACTGGGTAGGCTTGAGGTACAGTGTATTCTGGATTACTGCTAATGACCTTGTATCCTAGACCTCCAACACCACACCAAATAGGACCCATTCCAATTCTAGATGGTACTTAAGATTTTCATCACCAACAAGCTTCTCTTCAAAAAATATAATCAGAAATTTTGTTGGCTATAAGGGACTCTACCAACTCAGAACTAAACTCTGGAATATGGCTTTACTCTATTGTTTTTTATAGGGTTAGAGTTAAGAAAGTCACATTTGTTATGAAAATAATTACATGATATTTTATGCATCACCATATTTTGCCAACTGCAAAAGTTTGGATTAAAAGGTTGTTCTTTCTCGTAGAGGTATATAAAGATGGGAACTGGTATAGCAAAATGTTCTGTGATTTTCGACCCATCTGGGTTTGAATTATGACTCTGAGATTTGATCTTGAGAAATATATTTAGCCTCTCTGAACCTCAGTTTATTTACACATAAGGATAATCAGACCTACCTCTCAGGTTTGTATAAGGATTTAAGAAATTAACATATGTAAAGTGCCTCTCAGGTTTGTATAAAGATTTAAGAAGTTAACATATGTAAAGTAGCATGGTGTGCCAAGAGTTTCAACCCTGGTTGCATATTAGAATCATCCAGGAGGCTTTTAAAAACTATAGATGCTCAAGCCCCACCCCTAGAGATCTGGTTTCAATTGGTTCCAGGTTGGTATATTTTAAAAGCTTCCCAAGACATTTAAATAGACATTTCTACAAAGAAGACATACAGATGGCCAAGAGGCACATGAAAAGATGCTCAACATCGCTAGTTATTAGAGAAATGCAGATCAAAACTACAATGAGGTATCACCTCACACCGGTCAGAATGGCCATCATCAAAAAATCCACAAACTATAAATGCTGGAGAGGGTGTGGAGAAAAGAGAACCTTCTTGCACTGTTGGTAGGAATGTAAATTGATACAACCACTATGGAGAACAGTATGGAGGCTCCTTAAGAAACTAAAAATAGGACTACCATATGACCCAGCAATCCCACTATTGGGCATATATCTAAAGAAAACCATAATTCAAAAAGACACATGCACCAATGTTCATTGCAGCACTATTTACAATAGCCAGGACATGGAAGCAATCTAAATGTCCGTCAACAGATGAATGGGTAAAGAAGATGTGGTTCATACATACAATGGAATATTACTCAGCCATAAAAAAAGAATGAAATTGGGTCATTTGTAGAGACGTGGGTGGACCTAGAGTCTGTCATACAGAGTGAAGTAAGTCAGAAAGAGAAAAACAAATATCATGTTTTAATGTATATATGTGGAATCTAGAAAAATGGTACAGATGAACCTATTTTCAGGGCTGGAATAGAGATGCAGACATAGAGAAGAGATGTGTGAACATGGTGGGGGGGGGAAGGGGAGTAGGATGAATTGGGAGATTGGGATTGAGATATATTCATTACCATGTGTAAAATAGATAGTGGGAACCTGCTGTATAGCACAGGGAGCTCAGCTCAGTGCTCTGTGGTGACCTAGATGGGTGGGATTGGAGTGGGGGGAGGGAGGTCCAAGAGGGAGGGGATATATGTATACATACACCTGATTCACTTCGTTGTACAGCAGAAACTAACACAACATTGTAGAGTAACCATACCCCAATTAAAAAAAAAAAAAAAAATACAAGCTTCCCAGGTGATTCAAATAGTGGGTTGGCCAAAAAGTTCGTTAGGATTTTTCCATAACATCTTACAGAAAAACCCGAACAAACTTTTTAGCCAACCCAATATATTGACAAGGTTGAGAAAATTTGACAAGCATATATATGGCTGGCACAAAGTTAAGTGCCCAATAAATGGTAACTTCAAAAAATTGGGAAAATGTAACAGAAAGCTTCTAGGTAGAGATGGATTTAAGCAAATAAGGCTTAAGTTTTAGGACCCTTCACCGGCACAGTCTCCTTCTAAGGCTCAGTGAGGCTCCTTAGAGTGAGGGGAAGATGTTAGCAGCCCCAGCCCACTGCGGGAGTGCTGCCCCACCTAGGGTCATCTGCCTAGGCTATCTAATTCTCTTTCGCTTCCCTATTTCTCTTTCTTCCAATTGCAAAAGCAACTTTAGATATTAGAAGAGATCAGCCAGATTTCAGAACAAGGATAAAAATTATTTCCATGGGAAGATCTCGGTATACTCCACAAATAGGTAATTCTTGTTATTCTGTTTTACTAGTGTTGAAATAGACACCCAGAGATTATATCACTGCCGCAAGTCACAAATCAGCAAATAGTAGCCAAAGCAGCATAGTAACAGAATCCGCAAGTCTTGTCTTACACTCCTGTGTCTAAGCACACTGGTATATCTCCTGGGCAATTATGCAGGTCTGTGCTGGGTGATCATGCATAAACTCCAGAGGATGGTGCCACTGACCTTTCAAAACTTGCCTCATTCCTTGAGTAATTGATACGTCCTCAGGCCTTACTAGCTTGTGACCTCAGAACAAGGCCATGCAGCTTAATATCCAAACTGCAGCTCTGAGCCCCTGGAGTTGGGAAGTCTGTTCCTCTGCTGGATCCACACGTTCCTCCCCACCTCCCCCAAATCCAAGGAGCGTTTAGGAGTTGCTTTTCATCTCCCTCAGTCCATCACTTGCATGGGCCTCCTCCAAGGCCCTGGGAGAAGCCCTGGCTGTGTATTCAAATGGGTGTATGATTTTATAAAATTTGTAAATATTTTAATAGCAATCAGTTGACTTCTGTCTCTTTCTACCACTTCTGTTCCTTTGCACTCTTCTGTCTAGTGTGGTACTGGAGCAGCTATGGGCCTTTTTATAGAATCTGGCTAGGAGGAAGGTAAATACTACACTATATGTACATGTTCCTCAAAAATATTTTTTAAAAAGAAAGTTAAGTTGGAAATATGCTATTTTTAGCAGGTTTAATGTCAGATATTATTGACATACAATAAAGGCACATTTTTAAAGTGTGCAATTTGGTAAGTTTTGACTTATGTATAGCCTGAGAAACCATCACCAAATCAAGATAATGAACAGACCCATCACACTCAAAGGTTTCCTCATGCCTCTTTGTAATTCCTCCTTCCTGCCTTCACTCCCATTCCCAGGAAACCACTGATCTGCCTTCTGTCAGTATAGATTAGTTTGCATTTTCTATAATTTTTCTATAAATGGAATCATACAGTATGTACTCCTTTTTGTCTGGCTTTTTTCATTCAACATAGTTATTTTTGGATTCATCCATGTTAT
Organism: Balaenoptera ricei; assembly: GCF_028023285.1. NCBI lineage: Eukaryota > Metazoa > Chordata > Mammalia > Artiodactyla > Balaenopteridae > Balaenoptera > Balaenoptera ricei. The sequence continues at coordinate 50,326,551 of NC_082651.1, forward strand.
GTGTATCAATAGTTTGTTCTTTTCTTTGCTAAATAGTATTCCATTTTATGGATATGTTACAATTTCCTTATCCACTCTACTGTTGAGAGACATTTGGATTGTTTCCAGTTTGGAACTATTACAAACAAAGCTGCATTGAACATTTGCATATAAGTCTTTGCATGAACATATGCTTTCATTTCTCTTGGCTGAATACTTGGAAGTAGAATGACTGTGTCAGATGGTAGGTATATATTTAAGTTTTAAGAAATTGCCAGGTCTTCCAAAGTGGTTGTATCATTTTACATTCCCACTAGCAATGTATGAAAGTTCTAGTTGATCCATATCCTTGCTAATACTTAGTATGGTCAGCCTTTTATTTTAGCCATTCTAATAAAGGTAGTGGAATCTCACTATGATTTTAATTTATATTTCCCTAATGGCTAATGGTGTAACATATCTTTTCATGTGCTTATTTGCCATCTTTATAGCTTCTCTATGAAGTATCTTTTCAAATCTTTTGCCCATTTTTAAAATGTTTATGTTGTTTGTTTTCTTATTATTGAGTTTTGAGAGTTCTTTATAGATTCTAGATATTCTCAGATGTGGTCTGGCTCCATATGGCCAGGATAAACCAATCACCATGGATGACAGAATATTTCCAAAGCTGATTACTGAGTCTTGAATAATGCCACGTGTGGGACATCTTCTACCCCACCCTGCAATGTAGTCTATACACTGGGCCAAACCACTCTGTAAGGGAAAAACACTTCCTGTGTCTCCTGTACTCTCACACTACTACCACACTTCACTTCACTTCTGCCACCAGATGTGCGAGTTTCCCACACATCTAGAAATTCTGTCACACCAGCTGGGTGTCCCATAATTTAACTCAATTCTGACACTACTGGAGACAGTATCAGATCCCATAGTTTAAGGTCTCAGTCCCACAAGACACCCCCCGCTTCAGATGCCAATTGCAAGTCCCAGGTTGTCACCTGTGCTTCTGACTGATCAGCTATACATCTCACAACCTACTCCTTGGGTTTGATAATTTGCTACAATGGCTCGCAGAACTCAAGGAAATATTTAACTCGTGTTTGCCAGTTTATTTTAAAAGGATATGATAAAGGATACAGATGAATATCCAGATGGAAGAGATGCATAGGGCAAGGTATGGAGGAAGGGACACAGAGCTTCCATGTCCTTGCCAGGCATGCCACCCTCCTGCTACCTCCATCCTCCATGTGTCCAGCCACCTGGAAGTTCCCTGTACTTTTGGGATTTCTATGGTGGCTTCATCACATAGGCAAGACTGATTATTAACTCAGTTTCCAGCCTCTCTCCCCTTCCTGGAGGATAGGGGTGGAGCTGAAAGTTCCAAGCTTCTAATCACAGCTTGGTCTTTCTGGTGACCAGCCCCCATCCAGGAGCCCACCAACCACTGCCTCATTAGAACAAAAGACACTCCTATCAGTTAGAAAATTACAAGTTTTAGGAGCTTTGTGCCGGGAACCAGGGGCAGAGACCAATACATACATTTTCTAATTATTTCACATGCTCTAAGTCCGTTTCATGGCTTTTTTTCTACCATGGGGAGAAGGCAAGTTCAGACCTGCACAGTAACCTGCCTGCGGTCTAACCTTACCATCTCCCATGAGCAAATGCTTTAACAAAAACACACACACATCTTCCAAGAAGCATCACTTTCAGGGACACTCCAGTCTACAGTTGCAATCAGAAAAACAAAAAACAAAACCAGTTCTCTTACTGGAAAGCATATAGTCTTGCTAACAGTTGTTTCCCTGAATAAAAGGCTTAATATTTTAAGCTTTCACGTGCTTTACAACTGCCTGCAGTTTATCTTCACAGTGTCTCCAAGAGCAATTGATGGATTCCTGCTTGTCATTTGCATTTTGCAGGTTCCATTTTGGCAACTCTTCCCCAAAGCAAAGATTTTCATCTTTGCTTCTAGAGACAGAACATTTATAATATCACTTCTTCAGCTTCTCAAAACACTAAACTTGCTTGTCCACTGGACACTGAAAAAAAAAAAAATATATATATATATATACACAAACATACATATATATGACTGTTGCAGATGTTCCATATAGTTATTTGTATATATATCTGCAACTCTCCCTTCTACAGAACTTTTGATTGAGGGGGGATGAGGAGTCTCTGGATCAATGAACAAGCATTTTGGAGGTTCCTAATGCTCCTAGATGTGTGAGCCTAGCATCTAGTCATTTCTAAACACTGGTAAAACTGACAGAAGAGTGAGAGAGTGACCCTAAATGGAGCCAAGAAGTGGATGGCAGAATTTTTTTTCCATCCTAAACTTTTCCCTGCTGCTATAACCTTTAGTTATACAAAAACAAACAAAGAGTTTACAGAGGGGCATGGAATAGGAAAACTCATGGGAATTAGAGCTAAAATTGTGCAAAGAACAGCTGTAGCTGATCTAAGACTGGTAAGAGGCCACAGAGCAGAGAGGGAGCTGAAGGAAGTCAGGGGTCTTGGAATAACTTGACAGTAGTATGAAAATTAGTCGTATCTCTGGATCCCAGGAATATGAAAATATTTCCCGAAGTTTTGCCATTTTTTTTCTGCCTTAATGCCCTTTTTTTTAATGCTGCTTCTTAGTTTAAATGAGAAAATTCCTTAAGTCATTTTTCATCAGCTTTTATTGCAGAATCTTACAAAACTTTGGAAACTAAAACCAAGTCAACCAAAGGAATTAAAAAATCACAGTTGTTTGGGAAACAGTTATTACAGAATCAAAAAGCATTATACCCTTCAACATCCTTTGGCCACCTTATCATAGTCAATGTAGTCATATCATTATCATCATCATCGTATAACTATTGTCTTTTTTTTTTTAAAGATTTTTTTTGATGAGGACCATTTTTTTAAAGTCTTTATTAAATTTGTTACAATATTGCTTCTGTTTTATGTTTTGGTTTTTTGTCCGCGAGGCATGTGGGATATTAGCTCCCCAACCAGGGATCGAACCCTCACCCCTTGTATTGGACAGCGAAGTCTTAACCCCTGGACTGCCAGGGAAGTATTATTAGTGTTATCCATCTGCCAGGCACCAAACCACATGCTTTACACATTGTGTCAATATCTTTCAATATCTCAATACAGCCCTATGTGTTAGATATTATCCCCTTTTCACAGATTGAAAAACAGAGGCACGGAGAAATTAACTTACTCACAGTCACAAACTAGTTAAAGTGAAGTTAAAAATCAAACGCCAACCCATTTAACCCCAGAGTCAGGCTCATAACTGGCTCACCATATTCACACTTTCACTCAGTGATTGATACTTGTGGAAGCAGGTTTACCATGACCTAGTGAAGCTTAAATTTCAGGCCCTTTCATTTGTACAAGCCCCTTCCAAAGCCTTGGGAGTGGGGGTCCATGATGATGTGTTCACATGACCATAAGTCTTTGTAAAATTAACAATCAGTTAAGACTGCTGTCTCTTCAATCCAACTCCTCCTCCATTACACTTACCCTCACATCATGGGGCATTGGAGTGACTGTGGACATTTTGGGGATCATGCTGAATTGGGGGTTGGAGGATATATTTAATCTGAGTTTTATGTGATATTTTATGTAGTTCACAATCATGTTTGTGTACAATTAAGCAATTGCTATCTATGTTGGTGTAGGAATGACTTTCAGTAATTCTCTTAACCACTGGTTGTGCCAACTCACCTGGTGTTGTGACAGTTAAACTAAAAGAGTAAAAATGTGGTGGGAAGAAAAAAGAAAAGAGAGGGAATTAGAGCAAATATTACATTTTTGACATTTTAAATTAAACTTGTATAAGAATTCATAAGTCTTAAAATTAAGCTCCTTACTATTAGAATTAACTATTTTAAACCATTAATGAAATTAGGTACAGTATAATCTCTAATACATTTTAGAGAGACTTTATTAAGTGGTTTATATAAATGATCATCATTTTCCTGGGTAATGTGCTTGTATGAAGCAGCTCATTCCCCTGTGGTGCCTGGTGAAGCATATATTTGATGTGAAGGAGCCCTGGCATATGATCACATGTGATATGTGATAAATTTATAACATTGGGCTTCCCAGTTTGAATTGTCAGATGAGCAGTGAGAGGCCTACCTGGCACATACTTAATGAAGCATTTGTGAAGTGAATGAGCAAATGAATGAGTGAATGAATCATTAGATTTATAGGGTTTATATGTCATCAGATTTACATATCATTCCCTAGATTGAGACCCCTTGGTTCAGAGAGGCTGAGTGATTTACCTCCTAACGCTCAATGGCAGAGTGAAACAAGGATTCAGTTTGCCTGACTTTCAAAAATGCATTCTTTAATAAGATTTCAGATCATGGATATTTTCTAGAAGGCTTTAAATAAATCTCCACCATTTCCAAGCACTAAAAGTACCTCTTTTATAGTCTAGAAACTGCTGTCCTTCAATGGAAAAGAATTCCTCTTTAGAATATCCAGGAAATTAGGCAGTGATTGTTTTAAATATGGCTTCATGTTACCTGACCTGGTTCTGATAAAAAAGATGCCAAAAGAGTCTTGTGGCAGCCGGTGGGGTGGGGTTAGGAGTGGGGGGCGGTGGGGAGGCTCTTTAGATCAAGGGTTTTCAAACTGAGAGTTTTGACCCATTAGTGGTTAGTGAAATCAATTTAGTGGCTGAATTTTTTTTAATAGAATAAAAAGGAAAATATCAGATTGCATTGCCACATGGTAAAGGAACTAAGTATTGCTTAGGGAAAACTTTGATGCACCTTGTCACAATATAAAATATATATATACATATTTTTAATTAATTAATTAATTAATTTTTGGCTGTGTTGGGTCTTTGTTGCTATGTGCAGGCTTTCTCTAGTCATGGCGAGTGGGGGGCTGTTCTTCATTGTGGTGCACAGGCTTCTCATTGCGGTGGCTTCTCTTGCTGCGGAGCGTGGGCTCTAGGCTCACAGGCTCAGTAGTTGTGGCGCACCGGCTCAGTTGCTCCGTGGCATGTGGGATCTTCTCCGACCAGGGCTCGAACCCGTGTTCCCTGCATTGGCAGGCGGTTCTCAACCACTGCACCACCAGGGAAATCCCTAAAATATATTTTTTTACTGTGGATCATGGTCAGAATTTTTAAAATTAATTAATTTTATTTTTTAATTGAAGTATAGTTGATGTACAATATTATGTAAGTTACAAGTGTACAATATAGTGATTCACAATTTTTAAAAGTTATACTCCATTTATAGTTATTATAAAACATTGGCTATATTCCCTGTATTGTACAATATATCCTTGTTGCTTATTTTATACCAATAGTTTATACCTCTTCATCCCCTACTATTGTCCCTACCCACAGAATTTTTTTTTTTAAACTAGTGTTGGTGACCAAGTGCCTAGAACAGAATAAGAGTATAACATTCAGCATAGTATGTATTTAGAAGGAATAAACCCGGGGGCGGAAATGTAATTGTTTTGGGTTGATGAGAAAAGGAGGGAGGAGGACTACCACAGTTGGGCCAGCCCTTAAATGATGCACAGCGGAGGGAAAGCTCAGAGCCTGTGTTGTAAGGCCAGAGGTCGAGGCCTGGAGGTTTCTACAGAATGGGTATACCTCCAGGGCCGTGGGAAGCTTCGCATTGGATGGAGATTCAGCCTGAGCTGGGCCTGTGATGGAATTTGATATGGACAGGCTTGCAAGAGGCTAAGTTGAAGTGGAGATATCACTGGGCATGGGGGAAGATCAAGGTTGTTGACTTTGAAGTTGGTTGAGCTCCAGGTGCAAGTGTAGTTGGTTTATTCAGTGCTAGATTTTGAAAGAGTGGCATGAAAGGATGTAACTAGAGTTCATTGGGAGTGAGTATAAAAACACTGGGGAAACTGGCACTGGGCACCTACTGAATTGTGGGGGACCCTACAGGCAATGGGATGGGGTAGGCAAGAATGATACATTGGGATTGAGAAGTCATCGCTATTACCTGTTTGCTTCAGACTGCTTAGTACATAAAAGTTATATATTTACAATACTGCAGTGCTATACCAAATAATATCCAAGTAGAATAATGAGTATAAAAGTGTTATATCCACCTTTTATTAGCATTTTCCTAGTGAATCTTTTTCCATTCCTTTATTTTTAACTTTGACATATTGTTTTGTGTGTCTCTTGTAAATAGAAAATATTTTCATTTAATTAAGAATATATCAAAATGTAAAACAGTGTTTTGATTAGGAAGGTGAATAACTGTCAAGATTCTTACCTTAAAAAATCAATTATAAGAAAATACTAAAAATTATTAACTATATAACTGGATGGGTTAAAACAAATAGTTCACCAGGTAGCTTGAAATACAATTCATTAAATCTGAATCTATAAAATTGTAATTACTTTAGAGTAAGTGACCAGAAGAAAAAGAGGTGTGGGAGCAACTAGTACTATCAGATCACACTGAACCAATTTCAGATTATTAGGGATTTGACATCCCGCTATTGCTGAAAGAAAAAAATAACAGAAAAAAAAAAGGATATGTGATCAATCTATTTTAAAAATCATTTGAGGCCTTGGAAAAGGGTCAGAATTTAACTTGAAATTTTTATATAAGAAAAATTCTCTAATAAATCTACATCTTAATGAGGTATTTGTCTTCTAGCTAAAAGGGTAAAAAATACGTCAATCTTAAAATTCCTGGGAAAAAAACTTGAAATATGTTTATCATATTTATATAAAAATACGATATAAAGACTCCACTCTCAAGAATTCCAGGAGTTGAGTATAGTTTTATTGTTGTTATTGTTTTCATTTGTTTTTTCCAGTAGGAGGATAGGTTTTGGTTGAAATATTCATGCTCTCTTACCTGATCCACTTTGTTATATTGTGAAGAAGGCTGGCTAAGGATCAGAACCAGGAAAGTCAACCTGCCCACACTGGCATCAAACTTTGGGGATTATGAGCATCAGATAACTCTCTGAGTGCACCTACTACAAATAGCTGTGAAATACATTATGCACGCTGACATTATTCAGGCAGCTGCATTTTCTGTTCTGATTATCTTTGCATAGAATAAATTTTTTTCTCAGTTTCTGTGTTAACAGAAAGAGGGTTAAGATTGGATGGTCAGTGTGGTAAACATGGACCAACACAACAGGGCCAACAGTTACCAAACAAATTCATTTTCATAGCCAAGCTAAGCCAAAACTTAAAACACAAAACAATCATATTCTCAGGTAAGACAGAAATACTTTGTGGGCTATAGTGAGCTAACTCCAACAATAACATTTAACAATATATCAAAAGTCCCTTACATCAGCCATGATTAATTAGTATAAGGTAGCAATTATACCATTAATGTGGGAAGACCAAGATATTATCTGAATGAAGTAGTAATTAAATCAGAAAGGATTTAAAAGATAACTCTGTCAGAAATCATGTCATCATACTTACTGGAAAAATTATCATTGTTGAAGCTGAGTTATACTTGGAGGTTCTATTTTCTCTACTTTTGTATATCTTTGAAATTTTCCATTAAATAAGTGAAAAGGAAACAGACAAAAGTTAGAAAAACCTAAATCACTTTTTTTTTTACTTCTCTAGAAGTAAAAATAAAGCTTTAAGTGGCAGGTTATGGAAGAGTGAATGCTACAATGAGTATAACTAGACTTTACCACAAATTGAATTCATATTCATTAAAAATTTTGCATTCATTTTTGTGTGTATAAGTGTGTCGGCTTCAGTGCTCATAATATATGTCGTAAGGTTGAGTAAAATGTTTTTGTAAGTATATATCACAATATAAATGTCAGATATTCTTATTCATTCTGAAAATTACCAGTAGCCGATGTCACTGAAGCTGATAGAGGGCAGTATGGTCTTGTGATTTCTAGCAACAGATCCTGAGAAATGGGCTGTGATCCCAGTTTTGCTTACTAAGGAAGCAGCCCAATTCAATCGTCATTTAAGTGACATTCATTAAGGGTTCAACACCATACTAGAACAGCGTGACATAATGGTAGGTTTGGAGTCACACATGGGCTAGAATCCTGGCTTGGCCATTTACAGTCGTGTGATCTTGGGCAAAATAACTTAAACTCATTGGACCAGGCTCAGCTTCGTCTTCTGTAAATGGGAACAGTAATAGCTAACTGAGAGGGTTGTTGTAAGGATAAAATGAAATACAGCCCATTATGTATCTAGAACAGTGTCTGACGTGTATTGACAGTATGTGCAATAAACGGTGGTTGTTATTATTACTGTTTGCCCCATTGAGTATGATATATTCTCTCCATAGTGATAAGTAGAATGTAGAAATATACATAGTGGTAAGTAGAATGCAGAAATAGGTAATATCCTATTGCACTAGGCATTCTAAGATAGACACGTATGCAGGGTAGCCTAGCTCTTGACATGGACATGCATGTTGTGAAATCCAGGGGACACTTTCAGTTCTCGTGTTACTTAACCTCCCAGCAGCATTTGACTCTGTGACTTCCTTTTTGAAACACTGTCTTCCCATGGCTTCTATGGGTTTGCTCCTTCACCTCCAGCTGCTCCCTCTCTGTCTCCTTCATGGGTTAATCTTCATCTTCTAGCCAAAGTTACCATCTTTCAGCCTCTACGACATACCACGGCCTCAGCAACATGCTTTTCCCTCCTTCTGGAATGCTCTGCCCTCCCTCCTTTTGCCAGCTAACTCTTCCTCACCCTTCAGTTCTCCATCCTTTTTTTTTTTTTTTAAGGTTTAATTTTATTTATTTTTGGCTGCGTTGGGTCTTCATTGCTGCTCACAGGCTTTCTCTAGTGGTGGCAAGTGGGGACTACTCTTCGTTGCGGTGCGCGGGCTTCTCCTGGCGGTGGATTCTCTTGTTGTGGTGCACGGACTCTAGGTGCGTGGGCTTCTCTTGTTGCAGAGCACGGGCTCAGTAGTTGTGGCACACGGGCTCTAGAGCGCAGGCTCAGTAGTTGTGGGGCACAGGCTTAGCTGCTCTGCGGCATGTGGGATCTTTCCGGACCAGGGCTCAAACCCATGTTCCCTGCATTGGCAGGTGGATTCCTATCTACTGTGCCACCAGGGAAGTCCTTCCATCCATTCTTCACTTCCTCCTTGTGAAGTCAAATTTCCCTTATTCTATATTCCTTCATAGCTCTTACATAGTTAAAACTTTACCATCTTTAGTGTAACTCTTTAAGTTGCCCCTCCCCTCAGAATGTAGGCTCCATGAAGGCAGGAATCAGTCTATTTTTGCTCATCATTATATCTCCAGAACCCAAAATATTCCCCAACACATAATATGTGCTCAAGAATTAGTTCTTGGAGTAAAAGGATGAATGTATAACTATACAGTGATATTTTATTGTCTGTCTTCTTCCAGCTCCATGAGAGAAGGAAACATATCTGTTTTATTCACAACCATATATGTGGTACCTAACACATACTGCATGGCACATAGAAGGAAACAATAAATTAATTTTTTTAAGGAATAAAAGAATAAATGAATGAGTACGGTTCCAAGGCAGACATTCTAGTAGTTCTACAAGTAGCATGTCAGTGTTTGGGATTTTTTTTTTTTTAACTATCTTTTGATAAAGTTTCTGGTTATAATACCTTTATTGTCTCTAGAGAAGAGTCTTTTGGAAAATATTACTTACTAGCTTGTTCTCCTTGCAATATGTCATGTCTAAAATAGGCTGTCTATAAAGATCTTGAATCTATACACTTCTCCCCCCTTTTCGTTGCCATCACTCTCATCAAAGTCACTATCATATTTCCCCTGGACTAAATTGGGCCACACACTTTTCCTTAAGCATTATTTATTAAACTGTATATAAACTTGGATAGTCCAGAGTTTTTATTGTATCTCAGGGCCAAGTATCATATCTGTTTATGTTATCTCCAAAGAAAGGTAGGCAAGTATAATATTTTTACTATAAAAAAAGCATAAATAATTTTTTATTTTGTTGTGGGAGAGGATTATTTCCGTTCTTCATTCTACAAAATATTTCCTTTACTTAAGGAAAAGAAGTATTTTTTAAACTAGCAACAAATCTTTGTTTTCAAATGACCAAACTGAAAACATTCAGTTTAAAAAAAAAACAAAATAGTCAAAGACGTTTTAAGTCCCCCTACCTCCCTGCCCCATGAATTCTTAGCCTTTGAGGTACCTGAGATGCTCAAGGAGATTGACAAGAAGAGTCAATTATGCAACTGTGACAGCCCTGAGAATGCGCTCAGTCTTGTAGTCAGCATATCTGGATCCTGCCCTTCCTCCAAGGCAAAAGCTCCTGTCTTTCTTCCTCAACAAACCTTCCCTTCACCCACTCATAGCTGTGAATCTCAACTTCTTATATATGTCTAAATAAACATATGTGTATATGTATCCTTTCCTCTCCAATCAGCCTGGGAAGGATGGAACACATATCTTACACATTGTTGTATCCTCAGAACTTAGTGCAAAATCTTGTAGGTATAATGTTTTTCTGCTGCTGCTGTTTATTTTTATTATTTTTGCTAATAAGATTTACAAGCACTTGCTATTGTGCCAGGCACTGTGTTATGCTCAGTAGAGGCTATTATTGTTCCCTTTTAACCAATGAGAGTTTAAGTAACTTGCACAAGTCTCATAACTATTGAGCAGTGGACCCAGGACTCAAACCCAGCTTATCAGATTCCACAGCTTGTGCTTTTCACCACTAGGATACCTTGTCCCTCATGAATATTCATAGGTACCAAACTCTAACAAGGCTGCATTTGCTCCTGACTAATGTTGAGAGGGTACCAGGTGAGCAGCTTTGCTCATAACTACTCAGAGGCATTTCACATTGTTTTCAAATGAAGTTGTAGGTCTGAAAATAATTAAAGAAACCATTTTTAAAACAGCAGGAAGGGGTGATGTATAGAGGTCCACTTTGACATTTTGATGTGTGTTTAAACACATAGCTCAGGGCTATAAAAAACCACTACACTGAGATTGCAGAAGCATTAAAAATCAAATTGCCTTTGAAAAATTAATAATTTTTTAGAGAACTGTAAATGACATCCTATCATCTCTGGGGAAATCTTTCCCTAAAGCTCCAAGCCTCTTGGTGACCAGGATGAATAAGTTGGCCTCCTTCCTTTTTGTTTCTCCATTTTCTGCCCCAGAGGGCCAAAAGGAAACCATCTCAATTTAAGATTTAAGCTTTATTTGTTGAAGTTACTAGCTATTTAAACTGGAAGCAAGAAAAGCCATTTCATGTTGGCATGACAGTAGAAAGCATTTAGCCACATTCCAACTTAATGATGGAAGATTAGCCAAGGTTATTATTAAATTTTAATCTCTTCACTTAACTAATAAGGTCGATTAATACCCTTCCTGTCAAGGGAAGAAAAAAGCTTTACAAAGTCTTGACTATTGGTATTTTAACCAGCTTACCCTGTTGTATTTTGAGTAAAAGCCACTATATCATGGACCGCTGAGTTTCCTCGAAAGCTCCAGAGAAACAAACAGATGGAGAAAAAAAGTCCAGGTGTAAGATAACCCAGAGACTTGAACCTGTAGCAAAATGGAGTTTCTCCAAATTAGGCAGCAGGAGAAGCAGCAAATAAGAGCAACTGGCAACTGAAGATATCCTTGTTATTCTCTGGGCTAGAATCATGCTGGCAGAAGCTTTAACTAACTAAATTTACTTGCAGGTTCTCCGAAGGGAGTGATCATATTGCACCAGGGTCACTTTTCATAACACACTATTTTGCAAACGAGTTCCCAGGACTTTGTAAAATATTTGACTTCTAAACCTCAATATAAGTATTAAAATGTCAGCATGTCCATTACATGTCCCAACTATAAAAAATATGAGTTTAACTATCTACTGAAAATGGAAAGTCCAATAATATTTATGACTTCTTAGAGCATACAGTCTTCATTTTGAAAGACTTAAAGCCTCCAGGAGGTATTTATCCAAAATTAGCATCCAGTAACAACACCTTGGGATATCCCTGTTCTGGCAGCACCTGTAGCCAGATCTGGTTACAGTTATTAAATCTAATGCTGGAGTTGCTGACCTCAGGAAGACAGGTGTCCTCTCCAACAGCAGGTCCCTATTCTGGTCAATAAAAAACGTGCTTTTCAGGCCTGGTCTGTTTGCTCAGGTATGTGGCCAGCATAGTAGCCTTGTCACAAAGAATTAATGGAGTTTTCATCTCTTCCCCAAATAAGTTGCTCTGTAGTTAATTGAGCATTACATTTCCCAAAAGAAATGCTCACTTGGCTAAATACATAATGCCATTCATCAATTTATTTATTAGTTAATCCAATATTTATTGAATACCTATTATGTGCTAAGCATTGGAGGGTTATGGCGATACAAAAATTAATGACAAGAAATCTCTTTGATCAATAAGCTCAACTTAGTAGCCCAATAATTGTTTGAAGGATCCAGATTAGATCCTCTATCTATATTTTATCCACTCAGCCTAAACTTCAAAGCCTATTTCAGGTCTTATCTCTTCATTAACTCATTTAGGAAAACTTTATTGGATTCTTAAAACTGTGTTAGGCACTGGAATGATGAAGATGAAGAGAATATAATCCCCACCACCAGGATCTCCCAGCCTTGTGGGGAGATATGCGAGGTAGACAGGACCTGATGTGGAAGATGTTGTAAGCCAGGTTAACCAAGGAATACGGGTTTTATCCTACAGCAGCAAAGAGCTATTAGACAACCCTAAGGAAGAGAGAAGCATGATTAAATTTGCATTTTAGAAAAATCAACTTAACAATGACAAAGAAGATGGATAGTAAGGAAGAATGGCCAGAGGGAAGAAACCAGAGGGGAGGAAAATCCAAATTCTAAAATTTTTCAAGAAATAGAAATAACAACATTTTATTAACAAACTGAATGTGAAGACTGAGGGAGAGGATGAAGTCCAAGGAGACTTCTAAGATTCTGGTCTGAGTGGCATTAGCAGCAGGAGAGAAGGAACAGGGTTAGTGGGAAAATGAGTTCAACCTTGAACATTGCAGGTGCCTTTGGAACATCCAGGTGTCCACATTAGGTTTGCTGTTGTAAATGTTTGTCTGAAACTCATGAAAGAGGTAAGGGCAGGAGGTAAGGATGCAGGAGTCATCACCTTATAGACTGTAGCTGAAACATGATTATAACATTATGAATGACATTGCCAATTCTGTAGCCATCTCATACTACTCCCTAGTCCCAAATGCCTTATACTCATCCAACATTCATTTTAAAAATTAATTTATTATTCATTAGTTAATTTCTTCATTTGGTTGAATAATACCTATGGAACTCTTATATATTCCAGGCAATGCAAAAGACCCTGGGTGTACATACATGAATAAGCTTTGATTCCCTACCCTAAAGGATCTCATAACCTGGCTATTGACTATAAACTAATTCTCTAATTCTATGTGTGTCTGTCATGTCTCCAAGAAGAGGATAAACTCCCAAAGTTTATCCTCTTAGGCTCTTTTTAAAAAAAATCCCTGTAAAGACCTAGCACAAAGTTCTGCTCTTTGTAGATGCTCAGTGTGAACATTGAATGATAGATTGATTACTTATTTTAAAACATAGACCAATTTATTTATTTTTAAATAGTTTTCGGGGAAGAGTTTGGACTAGAAAAGTATTAAATTTTCATTAGAAGAATTTAGAAGCTACATTAAAAAAATAAAGAAAATAATAATAATTATTAATATACTGTCCAAAGATAACCACTATTAATATTTTATGGAAAATACTCATAATCCTTTTTCTAAGTGTAAAAACATGCCTTATTACATTTTTGGTAAAAGGAATCATATTGAACATATTTTTGTGTCACTTCTTTAAATTTAAAAATGCTATATCATGAACATACTCTAGTGCCAGTAAATATAGGTTTTCATCATTATTTTTAAACCATTTCATTGTATTCCATTGTATGACTGTCCTATGATTTATTTAGCAGGTCCTGCACTGGTGGAAACTTAGGTTTCCTAAGAAAAACCTAAGACTTTTTAAAAATAGAAATACAGCATATGTTCATAAAAGTTCACAAATCAAAACTGAGCTTGATAAAATTTTATAAAATGACCACACACATGAAACCCAGACTAAGAAACAGATCATTACCAAAATCTCAGAAGCCCTCTTCTGTCCTCTAGTTACTACACACCATGACCACCTTCTTCCCAGGAAGCTCTCAGCCAGTGACTAAGCATGGCATAGCTACTAGTGCCTGGACATTTCTGCCCAACATTGGCCCCTTCTGTGGGCTGGCCAAGATTTTGTCAGAGCTATACCTCAGTCTAAGGCTCTTCCTACTCAGTCCTCCTTCCTTTCCCCTCTCCTTTCCCAGGTGTCAGACCTGTATCACGGTCTAAAATTCTACCCTGACTACTCCTGCTCCTTTTCCCTTTTGTCCTTTAATAGATGTTACCAGCAATAAATCTCTTGCGTTTCTAACTCTGCCTTGATATCTGCTGCCCAGAGGACCCACCAACACAAATGGTACTGGAAGTGGACTGAAATGACAAGCTCAGTTTGAGGACTGGACCACATACTTCCCTCCTGTTGAGGAGGATCCCTTCCAAGTGGTATGTGGACATGGATAGTCTCAGCCGCAAGTGGTAGCCCAGTTACTAAAAATATCACCAGTAGTGACTTGAGAGTGACATCCTAGTCCTGAATGCCCTGGCTGGTGAGATGATGCAAGCCTTTTTAAATGCCTGTGATCAGGCATAAGGATAATGGAATTGGTTGGGCATTAAAAAGTTGCATTGACATCCTACAGAGGAATAATTGGAAATGGAGGGCAATTAACAAACAGTTATGGCTAAATACAAGAGCCAGAAGGTCTCTCTAGTAGCTTACAAAGTAGAAGAGTTAGCACAACACAGGAGTAAACTCAGGATCTGATAGCTAGGAGCCCCCCAAACAGTTGACTGCTCAGACATGGCAGGTCTGTTATTCCCTGGTTGAGAAAACCTGGGACCCTGAAACATGGGATGGGAACATCTCAGTGGATACCCTCAAATATAGTGCTTCGGCAGACTCCCCTGAACCCCCAGAATATACAGAGGTGGCCCACCCCTCGCTGTGTAGGACAACACTGCACAGGCCACTCCTCATGGCAACAGATACCCCCTCAGGAGCTGTGCCACCTCCTCTTCTGGCTGCCAGATTGATAGTTATGGTTAAATCCCCACATAACTTGACTGGGACATACTGGACCTGATAAGAGCAATAGTGTTCCTCCCTCAGCTCACACCTATGGCACAGGGTGCATCCAGTATGACCAGCTAAAGGAGGAGGAAAAAGGCCAATCTTGTTACAGTCAGGTCAGCACAATTGTGGGTGCAAGCTTTGTCACTGGAACTGGCACAATGGGCACATGAATGGAGTGGCCCCGGTGGCAGAGACAGAAGCTACGTATGGGCCCAATGGCATGGACTCCCACGTATCAAAGCTGGCCTTGCAATTACTGCCTTTGAATATGCAACCTGTCAGAGACCAATGCCCAGCCCCATATATGGCTCTATTCCTTGAGGAGGCCCACCAGTAATAAGTAGAATAATTGGGCCCCTTGCATCCCGGAAGACAGAGATTCATTCTCACATAAATGGACATTTATTTGAATATGGATTTGCTTTTCCTAACCTCAGAGCTGCAGCCATTGCTGCTATCCAGGTTTCCAGGGGCTTACAGAGTATTTGGTCCACAGGCATAGAATCCCACACAACATAGGATATGACCAGGGGACCCTGTTCTCAACAAAGGAGGTGTGGGTGTAGGGCCAGGATCTTGGGATTCGCTGCAGCATCAGAAGATGCTGACCTGATAGAGTGATGGAATGACCTGCTGAAAGCATAGCTGAAATGCCATCTTAGAGGCAAGACTCTTAAGGATCGGGCACTGCTCCTGGATGCAGTATATGCAGTGAATCAGAGCCCTCTCTATCGTGCTGTGTCCCCAGTAGGAGGAAAATATGTGCCTAGGAACCAAGAAGTGGAAGCAGGAGTGACTCCACTCACCATCACCTCACTGGAGGATTTTGTGTTTCCCCTTACAGCAACTCTGGACTCTTCAGGGTTGGAGGGCCTAGTCAGGGAGTACACTCTTGCCATTGAACACAGTGAATGACAAACTATGGCTGCTGCCTGGTCACTTTGGATTCCTGTGTCTGAGGACCAACAAGCAGGAAGAAGAGCCACCATACTGGCAGTGGTCATTGTCCCTGATCAGCAAGTGGAGGCAGGGATCCTGTTATACAATGGGAGAAAGGAGGACTATGTGTGGAACTCAAGAGACCCACATGGGTGCCTCTTAGCAATTTATCATCAAACTGCAACCTTGAGTGGACAAGTGCAGCAATCCCAGCCTGAGAAGGGTATGGTTAACTAAAGCTCAGATGCCACAGGATGGAGAAACATGAAGGAGCTGCTCCCTGAACCTGTGCAGAGAAGTAAATCTGTGTGGCACAAGGCATGAACCACGGCAACAACGGATAGGTGTGCTGTTCAAATGTCCCTTCAAGAAAGAACTTAGTGATGAGCTGCAAGGGGAGCAGTTAACTGACAGTCTCAATTTGCAGCACTGTAGGGATATGCTGCAGTAATTGAGCTGAGGCCGAGCTTTTCCCTGGCAGTCTCCAGCCCACGACTGAGCATGGCAAGGGTCTGCCCAACACACTCCTTTATGTAGGGGAACTTCTCTACCCAAACTCCAATCATAGGTTTCCCACAGGAGCAATCAGGCTCTTATATGTCTCGGCTCCCACCACCCAAGTTGACTGGTCTAAGGATGGGTACCTGACCCAAGCTAAGCCACCCATAGTCCTTCCCTTGGATTTTTTCTTTTTTTTAAGTTATAACACAGGGTGACTTGCCTGGTGGCACAGTGGTTAAGAATCCACCTGCCAGTGCAGGGGACAAGGGTTCGATCCCTGGTTCGGGAAGATCCTACATGCCGCGGAGCAACAAAGCTCCTGTGCCACAACTACTGAGCCTGCACTCTAGAGCCCGCAAGCCACAACTACTGAAGCCCGCGCGCCTAGAGCCTGTGCTCTGCAACAAGAGAAGCCACCGCAATGAGAAGCCTGTGCACCGCAACGAAGAGTAGCACCCCCCCCCGCCCCGCTCTCTGCAACTAGAGAAAGCCTGCACGCAGCAACGAAGACCCAACGCAGCCAAAAATAAGTAAATAACATAAATAAATAAAAATAAAATAAAATAAACTATAACTCAGAAGAAGCTCTCTCCAGTGGACGAAGTTGCAAGAGGTAGTTTGGGGAGTTGTTGGTTTCTGGCCACGGGAGGAAGCCCATCTGCAGTGAGCGAGAATGAAATCAGCACACACAGAAGCACAAAGACAAGAGACAGAGAGTGCCTGCAGCGTTCAAAGTTCTTGAGGTCCAGCTGTACCCGGCTCCCTGGGGTCTGACTGTTCTAACTTTTCTTTCTATTGGGTAAGATAGTCTAGTGTGCTTCCAATAAATAATTAGTTGGAATCAGATGTTGATCACATGTGACCACATAAGTTCTAGCACACACTTAAAGTATCCTATGCTTATTTTATATTAATAGTTAACACTGATTGAGTTGAGGGTTTATTATATTCCAGACACTGGTCCAAGCACCTTACATATATGAATTCATTTAGTCCTCTCAGCAATAATATGAGTCCACCCAAATGCCCTCTCTCTATTGTTTTCCCCAAGGCTACTTTATTTTAAAATCAAAAATAAATAAGAGTTTCTACTACATGTCCTTTTAATAGAGGCTCCAAAGAGCCAACTATGGAGATGTACAATCAATCTTCAGCATTTTGGTCTCTCACCCAGTGATGCCAGCTCTGATTTGGGGCTTCAGCAAGACAGGTTTGCAGGTACCAGGTGTCCTTCAATGCCTCAGAAAGGCCCATTTTTAATAATACAGAAAGTGGTATTACAAATAAGCAGAACAGATAATTTCCTATGGATACACATTTTGGAATTTTAAATTGGGATTCCCAAGGTTTGACAAGTATGAATACTTACATGGTCAGAACATGTAAATCAGGACAATCTTTGAAGTCCAAGAAGGATGCCAACAGCACCTATCAACAGAGACTTCTACAAGGCCAAATACCCCCTCACTGAGGCCTGAAATCCAATTGACAGTGAGCCATTCCTTTATGTAAGGCATCCACATGATCTCTGCTGTCTTTTAAAATTAAATACTCTGTAGAGGTATGATTAGGTACCTAATCCCTTCCCTACCTCAAGGGTGTGAGGAGTAAGAAGGATGGAGAGAAAGGACGAATGGAGACAACTAGAGTAGTAAAAATTGGGGAAAGGCCTTACAACCCCACCACTTGACTGAAACTTCTGTTAGTACCAGGACCCTACCTTCAGATCCAAGCTGTCCAACAGAAATATAATGCACACCACACATTCAATTAACATTTTTCTAGTAGCCACATTAACATTTTTTTTCTACAACCAGGTGAAATTAATTTTAATAATGTATTTAAATCAACATATCAAAAATATTATTTCAACATGTAGTGAATTAAAATTATTAATGAGCTATTTTATATTCATTTCTTTCATATAAGTCTTTGAAATCTAGTATATATTACATGTACAACAAATATCAATTTGAATGCTAACTGTATTTAGAGTTCACAAATTTTTTAATTGAAAAAGTAGTTTTATATATTATTGTTCAAAATATACTTAAAAATTTCCAGTAACTGAATCAGATGTTTTAAAATTTAAATTTAAACTAATTAAAATTAGGGACTTCCCTGGCGGTCCAGTGGTTAAGATGCTGTGCTTGCACTGCAGGGGGTGCAGGGTCCATCCTTGGTCGGGGAACTAAGATCCCACGTGCCATGGAGCGCGGCCAAAAAATATAAAATAAATAAATAAATAAAAATTTAAATAAATTTGTAAATAAACTAATTAAAATTAAATAAAATTAAAAGTTCAGTTCCTTGGTCACAGTAGCCACATTTCAAGTGCTCAGTCGCCACATGTGGCTAATGGCTACTGTATTCAACAACACAGATGGAGAACATTCTATGAGTGCAGAAATGTTACGGGACTATGCAGCTCTAGACGTAGCCTTTGGTGTACAGTAAACTTCACTCACTACTTGGTTGGCAGTGTCAGGGAAGTGGGTTACATCTATAAAAGAGATTCCTTAACAGATTCCAGAAGCCTCGCCACGCCTCTCCATTGACTCCCAGACTGATTTCTCCAGGTCCCCTCTCCCATGCTGCCCCACCCTCCATCCACACCCAGCAGGCTAGTAAAGAGCAAGGGCTCTGGAGTCAGAGATCCAGTTTTCATCTCAGTTCATCACTTACCAGTTGACTTCCAACAGCTTAATTAACTTCTTTGAGGCTTAGTTTTCACATTAATTAATTGACGATATTTTAAAGGATTGTTGAGTAAGTGAGGTAATGTGCACAAGACATTTAACACAATGTCTGCCACATAGAAAAGAATAAATGGTAGCTCTTAAACAAAAACCTCTGTATACGCTTTTGTATGTGTTTCCACAACTTCCCGCCACCAGGAGTGGTTATTCCTGGGTATTCTTTTTTTTTTTAATTATTATTTATTTATTTATTTATTTAATTTTTTTTTTGGTTGTGTTGGGTCTTCGTTTCTGTGCGAGGGCTTCCTCTAGTTGCGGCAAGCAGGGGCCACTCTTCATCGCGGTGCGCGGGCCTCTCACTATCGCGGCCTCTCTTGTTGCGGAGCACAGGCTCCAGACGCGCAGGCTCAGTAGTTGTGGCTCACGGGCCCAGTTGCTCCGCGGCATGTGGGATCTTCCCAGACCAGGGCTCGAACCCATGTCCCCTGCATTAGCAGGCAGATTCTCAACCACTGCGCCACCAGGGAAGCCCATTCCTGGGTATTCTTAAGTGGGGCAGGAGTTAATGGGGGTGGGAGAGAGAGAGGTGGGGAAGAGCCCTGGCATCTGGGCACTGACATGTGTCCCAACTCAGCCTTGTGGCTAATTTACGAACAGTTTTTACTGCTACTGTTTTCTTCAGCTCTTCCTTCCCAGCTTATCAGTTCAGATGGCTTTTGCTCTGGAACTCCAAGTCCCACATGGCCCCCCTCATTCTGCTCTGAACTAGAACAAATGATTAACCACACAAAACAGCCATCAACACTCTTCCCAAGGACATCAATGACCTCTTTAAGCCCAAGCCCAGGGACACTTTCTCCTCAGCCTCTCTGCAGTGTGTGACACTGTTGCTTCTCTCTCATCATCCTGGTTCTCCGCTAACATCCCTCAGACCATTCTTCCTCCTTTTTTTTTGTTTATAAATTTTTATTTTATTTATTTATTTATTTTTGGATGCATTGGGTCTTCGTTGCTGTGCACAGGCTTTCTCTAGTTGTGGCGAGCGGAGGCTACTGTTCGCTGTGGTGTGCAGGCTTCTCATTGCGGTGGCTTCTCTTGTTGCAGAGCACGGGCTCTAGGCGCGCGGGCTCGGTAGTTGTGGCTCACGGGCTCTAGAGCACAGGCTCAGTAGTTGTGGCGCACGGGCTTAGTTGCTCCGCAGCATGTGGATCTTCCTGGACCAGGGATTGAACCTGTGTCCCCTGCATTGGCAGGCAGATTCTTAACCGCTGCGCCACCAGGGAAGTCCCCTTCCACCTTCTTCTGCAAAGGCAACCCTAGGCCTGAGCCTCCCCCAAGGCATGGTCTCGTTTGCATACTCCTAGGCCTCAGCGCAGTGCCCCTAAACTGATGACTCCTAAACCTGTACCTCAAGCTCCCACTTCAGCTTTGGGCCCAAACTCACTGCTCCCCACTGGCCTCTCCTCCTGCATGACCTACCTCTGAATTCATCCTGTTCCCTTCAAACCAGGTTCCCAGGTTGCTCTCAGTTGGGTAAGGGAACACACACTGACCCCAAGCTCCCAAGTGCCACATACTGTGCTAGCACCTCATTTAATCTTCACAATGGCTCTGTGAGGAAGGAACTGTGATCTGCATTTTATAGCTGAAGAAGCCACGAGGAAGAAACCAAAATCTAGGTCTGTCTGGATCCAGACTCCATGTTCTTTCTAACGCATAGGACCACCTCCCATAATTCATTCAGTGGGTTGATGCTCTCAGCCAGGATGAATAATCTACCATCTACCCCTTAAAGGTTTGCAATTTTAGTGAGAGAAACAGAAGGTACAGGTAAATATGGTGGTGTGGTAAGTGCTATGATAGGGCCCTATGGGAATGCACAGAAGGAGCACCTATCACAGCCTTTGGGGTTCAGGAGAAAGAACTGTTGGGCTAGAGATGGAGGTTTGAGTTTCATCAATGGTAACTTAAGCAATAGGGGTCTGAATCCTCCAAAGGGATATAAAGGGAGAGGAAGAGCAGGCTGAAGAAGGAACTCTGAGGCATACCCACATTTAGGAGCTGAGGAGAAGAAGAAGTTACCTTAAGGGAGGCTGAGAAGAAGCCAAAAACATTGGAAACAGGAGGAAAACCAAACAGTGTGATCTTGCGGAAGAAAGGGAGGGAAGGAGTGGAGTTTAAGACGCTGAAAGTGTAACCAGTTTCAGCAATAGGGAAATTATGGGTGCTCTTACTGAGAGCAGTCTCAGCTGAGTTTGCGTGGCAAAAGCCAGTCTGGAGTGGGTTGAAGAGAGATTAGATGGTAAGAAATGCGGGTGGTGAGCATAGACAACTATTTCAAGATGTCTAGTTGCAGTAAGTTCACTGTGAAGATTAAATGAGGTGATGAAAATAAAGCAGTTAGCACAGTCCATGGCACATAACAATAATTCAATAAATGTTGGCTGTTATTATTATATATTAAGGAATATATTTTAAGGAATAAGAGAGCCAGTAGTAGCTATAAGGAAATGCAAGTTTAGGGAGAATTTTTTAAAGACCTCTCTCTTTACTATATTGAAAAAAGCTTCAAAAACCACATCAAAGAACTACATGCAGTTGGTTCTAAAAAGCAACAACTCTCCGAGTCACCGTCCCCGACCCAGAGGCAACCACTTTGAACTACTTCTGTGTTGTGGTAACCTCCATATTGCTAATTAACCTCGTAATATGACTATTTCTTGATTCACCTTAGACATTATTAACTTCCTGATATGTTGAATGAGAATTTAATTCTCCTATACCTCTGTCATCCAAAGTGGTTGTATCACCATTCTCAGTTTCTCTGCTGGCCACCTTCACAACCTACTTATGCTCTATTTATCGTTCCATTAATCATAAATAGTGTCTCTTGGCTCCCTACATTTAAGATGAGGATGTCAGTAGCCTACTCTTCCCTCCACCTTTCAAGGGGAAAGGCTTGTTTTATTTCATTTTTTTAAATACAGGAGACTCTTGAGTAGGCTTGAGTGAAAGTGAGCAATTGAAGATAGATGACAAAACAGTTGTTGGTGTGAGACGATGAGTTCAGAGCCCAGTGTGGGACATCTCCTCCATAATGGCACCACCAATTTCCTAGCCAAGTCTTGAAACCTTCTAGAAAACATGGAACTCCTTTGCACACTGGATCCAATCAGCCATAAAATTCCATAGATTCCACTTCTTCAGTTACCATCTTTTTATTATTTTCTCTCCTGCACATGACTTTAGTTCAGACTTTCATTATTTCTTTTTTTAAAAAATAAATTTATTTATTTTATTTTTGGCTGTGTTGGGTCTTCGTTGCTGCACGCGGGCTTTCTCTAGTTGTGGCGAGCGGGGGCTACTCTTTGTTGCAGTGTGCGGGCTTCTCAATACGGTGGCTTCTTTTGTTGTGGAGCACGGGCTCTAGGCGTGCGGGCTTCAGTAGCTGTGGCACGCGGGCTCAGTAGTTGTGGCTCGTGGGCTCTAGAGCGCAGGCTCAGTAGTTGTGATTGCAGGGGCTTAGCTGCTCTGCAGCATGTGGGATCTTCCCAGACCAGGGCTCGAACCCATGTCCCCTGCATTGGCAGGCAGATTCTTAACCACTGTGCCACCAGGGAAGCCCCGGGCTTTCATTATTTCTGACTTAGACAATAGACTTCTAACTGATCTTTCTCCTTACTTTTCCGTTGCAAGTCTATTTTACACTGATGCCGATTAATCTTAAAGCAGAGCTCTCATCATCTTACTCCCTTGTTTATAGAATCCATAGTCTGGCTTTCAAGGTCTTCTACAATGTGATCCCAGCCCAGCATGAGTTAAGGGAATGTTCAGTCAGGAAGGAGAGGGGTGGAGGTCAGAGGCAAATGGAACATGTTCCCCAGGTAAAGCATAGTTTCTCAGGCCCCCCTATTCAACAGGAGCTTCAGGGACCTTCTGGAAGAGGTAAAGGCTGGTTAACCACCCCAGATGTGTCTTTTGCAAAGTCCAATAACCGTAACCATGTGCTCTGGTTCAGAAATTCTCTTAATATTTCCTTTGGAAATTCACAAAAGAATACAAACAGCCAATAAACATTTAAAAGTTCAACATCACTAGTTAGAATCTCAGCCATAAGAAAAGGTGTGTACCATTTTTTTTTTTAAAGAGCTTATCCATTATTATCTAATAGCTGGACAGTTTAGCTGGCATCTGCTTTCCCCTCCTCTCTGGTCTGAATCCTTTGGGGAACTGGATAGGCCTGGCATGGGGCACTAACTGCAGAGAGCATGTGAGGCATGTACCTCTGTGTCACGGAAGCTGCGACACTGAGCGAGATTATTTTTAGAGGTGACCTTCTAGGTTCCAAGGAAAAGTAAACAGACATGCACATGATTTCCTCTGAGAGACTCGTGGTAAACAAATTGGCATGCACACACTCACTATTATCCCATGTTCTGACTCCAGGGCTCTTAAAGAGCAATTTCAGGTGAAAAGCTTTACTGAAAGCTGAAACCAACCAGGATGAAGAGAGGGGTAAACTGAGTGAAAGTTCACAGCTTCTAGCTACTGGGTCAGAGAACTGCAGGTGAAACAACTTATCTATTCCAAATTCTTGGAAAACATGTTGTTTTAAATGAAGTTTCAATAATTCCTCATGAAAATATTGCTAAAACTTATTATTTAATGTCTCACCTCTTATTTTGTATTATTCCATTTGTTTTTCCTTTGTTGTTTTTCCTATGTAATGTGTTTATTATTTTTAAGTGAACATTATAGAAAATGCAGAAGGAAAAAATCCCCATAATCCTGCTCCTTATTGTTTGTTATGTATCCTTCAGGTATTTTTATGCATATACTTATATATATATATATCAACAAAAGAAAAACATACTGTCATAAATTTCTTTGTCATCTTATACTGGATCTAGGGCATCTTTTCACATTGGTATGTATAGGTCTGCCTCATTCTATTGATGGACATTTAGGTCATTTCCAGTGTTTTGCTATTACAAACAATGCATAAGCAAGCATCTTTGAACAGATATCTTGAGCACTTGCATGAAAATTTCTGTTGGACAGCTTCTGGGAAGAATTTCTGGATCAAAACATTTACATATTTTTAAAGGTTTTTTTGTTTGTTTGTTTGTTTGTCTTGGCCGCACCACACTGCTTGTGGGATCTTAGTTCCCCGACCAGGAATCAAACCCGGCTTTCGGCAGTGAAAGCGCGGAGTCCTAACCACTGGACCACAGGGGATCCTCTAAAGTTTTAATTTGGTTATTGCCAAGCTGCTCTCCACCTGTTTCCTGGAAACATGCAAATAAATTAATTTCTCATGAAGACTTAGCAGCAAACACAATGCCTGGCACATAGTAGCTGTTCGTTAATTGATGGTTAGATTAAAGCTTCATAAATATTACTTATTGTTCTGACTGTGACACTAAAGTGCATTGCCCTGCCTGCCTCACTCTTAATTATCCCAGACAACTGAGGTATTTAAGTGTGGTAAAGTAGTAAACACAATACACATTAGTAGTAAATACAATAAAAAATAATAGTATTAATACATACCACAATACATAGCACTTCTGATTGTCTCCTCTGTGGCAAGATATTGTGTCATATGAAATCATAAAATTCTAGAGTAGACAGGAACCTAGACATCAAATAGTGTTTCTTTTTTTTATATGAAGAAGTGAAAGCCCAGAAAGGTAATGATTGTCCAAAGGTTTGAGAATTAATAGATCCTACTGAAAACACCTCTTATTTCTCACTTTCCTTCCTTGACTTGAATGCACAGATCTATTATCATTTTATTTCACTTGACTATATCATACAAACAAGGCACATTATTGACTGAGATATGTGTCCTCAAGTCTTAGTTCTGTCAATTTACCTGCCTAGAGCTTTCCTGCTTGCCCTTCTAATTTTCTACTTCAAGTTGGCCAAGGATTGAAAACAAGATAGCCAAGCTTATTAGAACTATACAGCAGGGCTTCCCTGGTGGCGCAGTGGTTGAGAATCTGCCTGCCAAAGCAGGGGACACGGGTTCAAGCCCTGGTCTGGGAAGATCCCACATGCCGCGGAGCAACTGGGCCCGTGAGCCACAATTGCTGAGCCTGCGCGTCTGGAGCCTGTGCTCCGCAACAAGAGAGGCCGCGATAGTGAGAGGCCCGCGCACCGCGATGAAGAGTGGTCCCCGCTTGCCACAACTAGAGAAGGCCCTCGCACAGAAACGAAGACCCAACACAGCCATAAATAAATAAATAAATAAAAGAACGTGAATTTCTTTAAAAAAAAAAGAACTATACAGCAAGTGATGGGATCTGAGACTAAGATTTTCTTATGAGTGAAACACAAGAGTCTTAATACTTTTTTGTCAGCTATTTTGGCTACTCAGGACAGCTTGTGTGTGTGTGTGTGTGTTGATGTGTGTGTGTGCATATGTACTTCCTAAGCTTTAGCAGCTTAGGAACATGTTGCCATGTTCTGGATAGATGAGACTGTTATCTATATATAAATAAGTGTATATGCAGTTGACCTTTGAACAACACAGAAGTTAGGGGCATCAACTCTCCTTGTAGTCAAAAATCTGAGTATAACTTTACAGTCTGCCCTTGGTACCTGTGGTTCTGCATCTTCAGGTGCAACCAACCTCAGATTGTGTAGTACTGTAGTAGTATTTATTGAATATAATCAGCATATAAGTGGACATGCACAGTTCAAACCCCTGTTGTTCAAGGGTCAACCGTATATGAAATATTGCTAAGAGTAAAATCCTGGAAGGTATTCAGAACCATTTAGATTTAAAAATTTTCCCAATTCTAAGGAAACAAATAGTCGAAGCGTTTGTCTTCATGTGCTATCAACATTTGGCCAAGGTCTATTTAAAGGACAGTGAAATAAGAATCCTTTCTCCTTCCCTTTGCCGATATATAACGCCAACTTTGGTCTGATCATCAGTAATTTCAGGAATAGTTTCTGTGGCAGTCAGAATAATGGCTGCCCAAAGATGTCCACATCATAATTCCTGAAATCTGTGAATATGTGCCCTTACATGACAAAAGGGACTTTGCAGATATGATTAAATTAAGGATCTTGAGATGGGGAGATTAGCCTGGGTCATCCAGGTGGGCCCAATGTAATTACAAGCCTCCTTAAAAGTAAAAGAGGGAGGCAGGAGAGTCAGAGAAGGAGGTACGATGACAAGAGCAGGGGTCAGAGTGATACGACCCCTGTTTGTTTGAGGAAGAGACCATGAGCCAAGGAATGCAGGCAGCCTCTAGAAGCTGGAAAAGGCAAGGAAGCAGATTCTGCCTAAGAGTCTCCAGAAAGGAATTTAGCCCACTGCCAACACTTTGATCCTGGTCCAGGAGACCGTTTTAGATTTCTCTCCAGAACTGTAAGATAGCAAATTTGTGTTATTTTAAGTCACTGAGTTCATGGTAATTTGTTATAACATCAACAGGAAGCTAACACAGTGTCTTACCATAAGCCAGTGTAAGTTTGAGTTTTGATTGAAGGACAATTGTTCTTTTGCATTTGAATCAAATATTTAAAGAATGTGAAAATGTTTAAAAGAAAAAAAGCTGAAAAAAGTAACCACATAATAATAGTAATAGTTAATATCAATTGAGCACTTACTATATACAAGACATTGGATTTACAAAATTTCATGGAAGGCTTACAATGAAAGGATGATGTAGGACTATGACAATAATCCGTTTATTAGATAAGAAAGCAAATATAAAGAAGGTGAAGAATTTAACTTTAATAAGCAAAGAGATTAGCTGAACTATCCTGTGGTAAGGTGCAGAATTCCATCCTCTCAAACCAAGCAGGGAAAATTTGAAGGTAGTTACTATAAAAATTAGGCAAAGGTAAAGCTTGTAAGATTCCTAAGGGATAGGTGATGCCTTAGGTTGTGAAAATAAATCCCACCTGAAATACTTTGAGTTACTACTACATGGCAGGCAGCTCCCGGCTATTACAATGGGCTCAGCTTGTTAACTGGCAGACCAGGTGGAATCCCCAGAAGGTGCATCCTTTCCTCCCCCACCCTCCCTACCCCCATCTGGAACCTTTGACCCATAATCCTGAATTCATAACCCCAATCTTGTCTTTGACTGACAACCCTGAATACATGACATCAGATTAACAGTCCCAAAATAAATCTGTTCCCGTCCATTGGAGTGTCATTGGATAATGACTGCAATCCCAAATAATATACACGATGATATAGTTCTAATGACATCTTATATTTACAAGATGTAGTAACAAATTTTTAACTCACTGTGCTGTTTGTGTATGTGTTCTTTGTATTTAAGATATTTGAAATGTTTTAGAGAATCTCACAGGCTGGATAAAGATCTGATATTTTAAACTGATTTTTCATTGAAATACTTAGGATTTGACCAATTAGGGATATAGTGAATATTTAAACGCTTAAGTGAACTATAGGTTTGATTTTTATGCTGCATAGATGCCTAAGAGAATCTGATTTACTATATTTACAATAACACATTTGTTAAGTGCTTATTACTTACCAGGACTGTTTTAAGTGCATTGCATGGACTAACTCAGGTAAACCTCATAACAACTCTATATGAGTTTGGTATTATTGCTACTCCCACTTTCAGAGGGTAAAACAGTGGCACAAAGAGTTATGTGACTGAACCAAGATCAGGCAGCCGGTTAGTAGCAGAGCAATCTGGCTGGGAGTACATGCTCCTAACCAATGTCCCCTCAGTGCTCAGGAAGACTCTTACAGGGGTACTCTGATAAGTGCTCAGGACTTGGCAGAGAATGGCCCAAGATGATTTATAGAGTGTAAATCTGACTTGTTAGAAGCGTGAAGTACCTGGGACAATCAGATACAGCAATGTGTGAATTTGACATATTTAAGGGAATTTAATAAATGAGGTTTATAAACAGTGTCTAAATGTGCAAGAGAATGTGATTTGTTAGATTTGTATGCTTTTGTGACTTTAATATGTAATGCTTAAAAAAATTCTATCCCATTTATAAATGGGAAGTTTAATACATCAAATTAATATGCTCACTGGCATTAATCAAAGAACAAGTGAAAGTGTTTTAACATGAAATTGACAGATTTATAAATGAATTTGATTTGTGTTTAAATACTTAATAACGACTAGACTTAAATTTTACAACCCTAATAAATATCATTTAAAACACAAGCAACTTTATGGGTTCCTTCCCGTGCACAAGAAGTCCGCTCTGACATTTAAAATCTCAACTGATCATTGGTACAGTTTTAGCCCTGTTTTGCAGAGGGGGAAACGGAGGGGAAGAGAAATAACTTCCCAAGGTGACAGAACTGGGAAGTGATGGATGCTGCGTTCCAGCCCAGATGACACCAGACTGCCAAAGCCAGCACACTAACCACTCTCCTATACCACCTCCAGGTTCTAGAGATGCCATTTCTATAGAATACAGTGTCGGTTGTGAATACATAACCTGGAGGAATATACACCAGTACAACAACACTGGTCTTTCCTGGAATGGGAATTATGGAGGACTGTTATTTCTGTAACATTTAAGATTTGAGTAAAAGGAGTTCTCTACCCCTTCACCCCACTTTCCAACTAATTTCTTTATTGACAATTTAAAATTAATAGAATTCTGCACCTCTTTATATTTCACTTCTCTGCATTGTCAATCAGCATTTTGTAGTCATTTATTAATATCTACCTCATGAGCTTTTTTTTTTTTTAAACACTCCTGCTTATGCTCAGATGGGTTTCATTACTGGGTGAAACATTTTATGCCCTCATCCCTGTATGTCCCATAGAATGTCACTTCTTCAATTATGCTACTTTTGTATCCAGTATATGCTTTTATTAAGTGTATAACACTGAATTATAGTTTTTCTATTCAGCTATCTTCCCTATTAGAGTATCTGTGTTATATATGACTTTCCCCAGGGTCCAGCACAGAATTTGGTTGGTTAAACCACACATATTTTTCAGTTATGGAATCTGAAGTATGCTTTGCATAGGCAATCGTTATAGTTTTTCCTTTTCGTAAAAGGCTTACTTTCTTTCTGTCTTTGAACTCTTTGGTCTAGCATTGGGGTAAATGACACAATGCAGACTTAAGTAGAACTGGGACTTCCCTGGTGGCGCAGTGGTTGAGAATCCACCTGCCAATACAGGGGACACGGGCTTGATCCCTGGTCAGGGAAGATCCCACATGCCATGGAGCAACTAAGCCCATGTGCCACAACTACTGAGCCTGCGCTCTAGAGCCCACGTGCCACAACTACGGAGCCCTCGTGCTGCAACTACTGAAGCCCGCGCACCTAGAGCCCGTGCTGCACAAGAGAAGCCATCGCAATGAGAAGCCCGCGAGCAGCAACGAAGACCCAATGCAGCCAAAAAAAAAAAAGACTTAAGTAGAACTAAAAGTGGAGGAATTCAGTTAAGAAGTTATCACAAAACTGGAAAAAAGTTTCTGAAAACACGAATCATTTACAAGGAGGAGCTGAGAGTGGAGCTATGTAACATATTAACGACTGGGAGAGAGGGAGAATCTTCTCTTTGCTTCCCCTGAGGTGCTCCATGTTCGGTTGCTCTCAGACTAGCTAGGCCGCCACATCTGGTATGTATTTCTAAGGGTCAGGTTTTCTACTTAAAAGAGAGAAGAAAAAGCAGTTAACCCCTTAATCAATAGAATAGTTTTAGATAGTTGTGGGCCAGAAATACTTCGGTTACTTATCATGACCCCAGTACATTTGCATTTTATCCTGGATTGCATCTATGGTGGGAATCTCGGGGGCGCCGGTAATGTTTTGGATGATGCAGCCCTGCAGACCACCTAACTCCCACAATAGTGCCCCTGTGCCCTCCAGCGTGGGTGCGAGGGTGGTGACGCTGGAGCTGGCCCCGGCCACTTCCTCCCCTCCAAGTCTGCGGCCAGGGCGGGAAAGTGAAAATGAAAACAGAATCTGCTCTGATTGCCCCCTCGCCGGCTGGCGACCCGCGCTGGTCACGCAGACTGTGTGAGAGGATGGGAAGAGCCGCGAGATCACGGGCTGGCGACCCTCTGAAGAGTTTGCCTTCTCCTCTGGGGAAAGGGCGGGGGATCTCCTTTCCCACCGCGTGCGGACTAGTGCAGCCCGACCGCCCACTTGGAGGAGGCTCTAGCTGCCCCGCCCCGCCTCGCTTGGGTTCGCCCCATGAGTCTCCGCCCCCACGAGGCCCCGCCTTCCGCTTTGGTCCCTAAGGCCACGCCCCCTGGGGGCCCCAAGCCCCTGAGGCTCCGCTAGGCCTGGCCAGCCTCGAAGAGGGAGTTTCCTTTTCCTCTCCTGCTCCACCTCCTCCTCTTTCTGGTCTCTCCGCCTCCTCCGCGCTGCCTTGGGTCGCCTGATGCAGAAGTTCTGGCAGAGACTGGGCCGAAGCGAAGCCAGGGTGCTTTCTTATTAGGGCCTTGGCCAGGCCTGGGGATCCGGCGGCGACGGCCGACAACCTTGGGGTTGAGTCTCCTTCCAGGCGCATCTCTGCAGTGAGAACCTTTTGGGGAGGGTAGATCCTGAAGATCCGTTTGGGAATTTCTTTCTCCTGGCTCACCAGCCCCACGTCCCCCAAGTGTAAGTGATAGGACGGGGAGTAGGTAGACTGTTGAAAGCTAAGGAATGCAGCCGAGTTACGAAGTGCCTGGCCAAAGAAAAATCAGGGAGCAGGGACATGAGAGCAGTAAAATCTGGGGCGGCCAATTCATTGTCAGTTAAAAAAATACAAATGGCTAGAATCACCATCAAAGTATCACTAATTTCAAACTGCCTTCTAATTAATTACAGTTCACAGGATGCCTGTTAATTACAGGAGACACCTGACCTAATGTTTGCAAACGAAGTGCAGATGGCAATATTTAGAGAAATGCAGGCATGAAGCAGGAAAATGGGGTGTTGGTGTTTTCAGAGTTCCCATCAGGTATCTGAAAGATAGTGGGGTATCTATCTGAAAGATAGATCCAACGAATATATATCAACGACATAATCAAGAATGACTTAGTCACTGCCTTCTGTAGTTCTCTGATAGCAGATTGTAGTCAGGGCAAGTTATTCATTGGCTGGTGTGAACCCTTGTGATTCAAATGAAGTCAGATGGTTTAGCACATACAGTTGTTTGCCTATGTTCTCAGACACTGAAGAACGTTGCTTTCACACTTGTAAGGAGTTTAAAGGAAAAAAACAAAACAGTTACCTGCTTCAAGTGCTTAGCATTGTACTCAAACAGTTATAGACGCCGTCCTTTAGCTTCTGTGAATTTTTGCCTAAGGAAATGTGTAGTTGTGAAACTTACTTCATGAGTACCTATTCCTAGTGAAACTTTGTCCTTTAGAAATTACTTAGCAGTGGTTGGTTGCAGAGTGAAAGGTACACACAATTGTATATGCCTGTCAATGCTGACAAGGACATACTGAAAATTCTAAGAGTTGTCAAACGAGATATAAGTTCAGGCTGTTTCTCCAGTGTTCCTTCTGCCTCTGACAAAGAATAAATGAATATGGTTAACAGTCAGAAGTGAGGAAGAAATCAGTTTATAGATGTCTATTTGAAAGACCCCAAATAGAAATTTAGAAATATGAAGGTTTTTAAAAATCCTACCTAGTAGTAAAAGGTGAATTGAGAACAGGCTGTATGCTGGACACTTGCTGTTCTTTATTTTACAGAACATTCACAACTCTGAGATCACCACTATCCGCATTTCACAGAGAGAAGAACCTAGGCTTTGAGAAGTTAAGGTAACCTGCCCACGGTCACATGGCTAGTAAGTGACGAGTTTAAGATTGAACTCAGGTCACACATCTCTCCAAATTAAAAACCATGCAGAATGCATGTGTATACATTTATCTAAGTGCATCAAGATGTACAGTTTAAATGGGTGAATTTTATCTAAATCATACCCCAGTAAAGTTAATTTTTAAAAATCATGCAGGATGAATGTGATGTTTTTATGATAAAACTCATCCAAGAAAGAGCACTATGATGATTTCACACCTGACAGTTTCTGAGGAAAAAGGGATGGAGATGACACATGTATGTTATTAGCATACACACTGAAAGACTGGTGACACCACAGACTAGAATTGTTCATTCAGGTGACCTTCCCAAACTTAAGATACATATAGAAATATCAACCAGGATGCTACCATGTGTAAGAGACATGCAAGTCTCTTGTGGAAATCAACCAAGCAAATGCAAAATTGGAAAAGACATTTGAAGTATGTGATATCAAAATTGTCTAACAAAAATATGTCCCAAGTACTGAGCATTAAAAAGTTAGATACTTTTGCTAGTGGTATGCATTAAAGTCACATTTTCTGTGTGTAAGATAGTATGTACTATATTAAGCATTGCGATTATAAGCTGTACAGCAGAATTTACACGTTATTTTCAATTAAAATTTGTTTGAACAGTCTGTCAAAACATGCCAAGGCACCAGTTGTTAGTGCTTTTGTGTTTGAAGGCTGTGTTTGGCTGTTTATAGAGAATATATTGACTCCTTTTTCATTTTATGATGTTCCATTTTGAAGTTTCACCAGTTTCAGAAACATTTTAAACTTAAAGCTTTAATTAAAATGTACCAAATTTTAAAAATAAATTTATTTATTTATTTTTGGCTGTGTTGGGTATTCGTTGTGGTGCGCGGGCTTCTCATTGCGGTGGCTTCTCTTGTTGTGGAGCACGGGCTCTAGGTGTGCGGGCTTCAGTAGTTGTGGCATGCAGGCTCTAGAGCGCAGGCTCAGTAGTTGTGGCGCATAGGCTTAGTTGCTCCGCGGCATGTGGGATCTTCCTGGACCAGGGATCGAACCCATGTCCCCTGCATTGGCAGGCGGATTCTTAGCCACTGTGCTACCAGGGAAGTCCCTCAACTATTTTGTGAACTGGGTATTCTGAATAATCACAGTTGCCCATACATATGTAGAAACAGGACACAAAATAGCTCATTACTTTTTACAAGCACCCAAACTGGCTTTCTTAGGATGCTTAAACTGATAGTTGCCATCCCCACTTGAAACAGATATATCTGTATTGGTCAGTTTAACAGCCCCAATAATGACAAACTCCACAAGACCTTGGAATAAGATTTGATCAATGAGATTTCACTCCTAGGAATTCTGCACAACCTTAAATTCTCCCAGAGAATATATTCTTCAGTGGCAATCATGAAGACAGTGACATATCTTGAGTGAAAAAGAAAACAACTGTGACAGAAAGCATGAGTCTTTTTGTCACAAATGAGGCAATTTGATCAGGATGCATACTTAGCACCCCTCTTGAAGTCCAAGAGGAAACTCTAACCCAGCGCTCCCCATCAGGAGAGTCCTTTGCAAGTCTGAGCGTAACAACAGAAAATCACTACTCTTGGTAATTCAATATAACCAGGGTGGTGGGGAATAGCACAGAGCTTGAGATGAGATCTCTGAACACCTATCCTTCCTCTCTTTACTATTTTACTTCTTTAACATTTGTTTAGTATTAGTGCAGCTTGCTTGGCAATGAAAGCTATGTCTTCTCAGACATGCATAAGCCTATAGTTGACGGACTACTAAAAATGTTTCCACTCCAACTGACTTCTAGTGTGGTTTTTCATAATTTATTCACCAAATTTATGATTCATTCCAGAAATGTACAATTTACTAGAAAGCATTCTGAACAGGTGGAAGCAGTTTTATTTTGCATACCATGGATGTGTTATCCATAATAAATCCATAATAAATGCACATTTTTTCCTGTTCATAGCATATCACCTCTAGTCCTTCTATCTGCATAATAAAAATTCAGGTACAATTTCAAAACTACACTTCAAATTCTTAAGATACATTTTGGTGAGATATATTAAGAACCTTTAAAAAGTGTATGACCTTTGATCCAATAATTGCCCTCTAGAAATCTATCCAAAGAAAACAGAAATTCAAGCAAAGATTTTTATATAAAAGATGTTCACTGCAGTGTCATTTATAAGGACAAACATTGGAAAATCTAATCTAAATCAACCTTAATAAAATCCTTTAATGAATTGATGTATCAATTTATGGTTATTTTAAAATATAGTCATTTAAAATTTATGGGAGATTGGTTCAAGATGGCGGGGTAGAAGGATGTGTGCTCACTCCCTCTTGCAAGAGCACTGGAATCACAACTAACTGCTGAACAGTCATCGACGGGAAGACACTGGAACTCACCAAAAAAGATACCCCACATCCAAAGACAGAGGAGAAGCTGCAATGAGACAGTAGGAGGGGTGCAATTACAATAAAATCAAATCCCATAACCGCTGGGTGGGTGACTCACAAACTGGAGAACAATTATACCATATAGGTCCACCCACTGGAGTGAAGGTTCTGAGCCCCAAGTCAGGCTTCCCAACCTGGGGGTCCAGCAATGGAAGGAGGAATTCCCAGAGAATCAGACTTTGAAGGCTAGCGGGATTTGATTGCAGGACTTCGACAGGACTGGGGGAAATAGAGATTCCACTCTTGGAGGGCACACACAAAGTAGTGTGCACATCAGGACCCGGGGGGAAGGAGCAGGGACCTGCATAGGAGACTGAACCAGACCTACCTGCTAGTGTTGGAGGGTCTCCTGCAGAGGTGGGGGGTGGCTGTGGCTCACCACGGAGACAAGGACACTGGGAGCAGAAGTTCTGGGACATACTACTTGGCGTGAGCCCTTCCAGAGTCCGCCATTAACCCCACCAAGGAGCCTGTGGGCTCTGGTGCTGGGTCGCCTCAGGCCAAACAACCAACAGGGAGGGAACTCAGCCCCACCCATCAGCAGACAAGCAGATTAAAGTTTTACTGAGCTCTGCCCATCAGAGGAACACCCAGTTCTACCCACCACCAGTCCCTCCCATCAGGAAGCTTGCACAAGCCTCTTAGATAGCCTCATCCACCAGAGGGCAGACAGCAGAAGCAAGAAGACTTACAATACTGCAGCCTGTGGAACGAAAACCACATTCACAGAAAGACAGACAAAATGAAAAGGCAGAGGACTATGTACCAGATGAAGGAACAAGATAAAACCCCCAAAAAACAACTAAATGAAGTGGAGATAGGCAACTTTCCAGAACGCGAATTCAGAATAATGATGGTGAAGGTGATCCAGGACCTCAGAAAAAGAATGGAGGCAAAGATCGAGAAGATGCAAGAAATGTTTAACAAAGACCTAGAAGAATTAAAGAAAAAACAGCTAGAAGAATTAAAGAACAAACAAACAGAGATGCACAATAAAATAGCTGAAATGGAAAATACACTAGAAGGAATCAATAGCAGAATAACTGAGGCAGAAGAACGGATAAGTGACCTGGAAGACAGAATGGTGGAATTCACTGCTGCAGAACAGAATAAAGAAAAAAAGAATGAAGAGAAATGAAGACAGCCCAAGAGACCTCTGAGACAACATTAAACGCAGCAACATTTGCATTATAGGGGTTCCAGAAGGAGAAGAGAGAGAGAAAAGACCTGAGAAAATATTTGAAGGGATTATAGTTGAAAACTTCCCTAAATTGGGAACGGAAATGGCCACCCAAGTCCAGGAAACACAGAGAGTCCCAGGCAGGATAAACCCAAGGAGAAACACTCTGAGACTCATAGTAATCAAATTGACAAAAATTAAAGACAAAGAAAAATTATTAAAAGCAATAAGAGAAAAGCGACAAATAACATACAAGGGAACTGCCATAAGGTTAACAGCTGATTTCTCAGCAGAAACTCTACAAGCCAGCAGGGAATGGCATGATATATTTAAAGTGATGAAAGGGAAGAACCTACAACCAAGATTACTCTACCCAGCAAGGATCTCATTCATATTTGACAGAGAAATCAAAAGCTTTACAGACAAGCAAACGCTAAGAGAATTCAGCACCACCAAACCAGCTCTACAGCAAATGCTAAGGGAACTTCTCTAAGTGGGAAACACAAGAGAAGAAAAGGACCTACAAAAACAAACCCAAAACAATTAAGAAAATGGTCATAGGAACATACATATTGATAATTACTTTAAACATGAATGGATTAAATGCTCCAACCAAAAGACACAGGCTCGATGAATGGATACAAAAACAAGACCCATATATATGCTGTCTACAAGAGACCCACTTCAGAGCTAGGGACACATACAGACTGAACGTGAGGGGATGGAAAAAGATATTCCATGCAAATGGAAATCAAAAGAAAGCTGGAGTAGCAATACTCATATCAAATAAAACGGACTTTAAAATAAAGAATATTGCAAGAGACAAGGAAGGACACTACATAATGATCAAGGGATCAATCCTAGAAGAAGATATAACAATTATAAATATATATGCACCCAACATAGGAGCACCACAATACAGAAGGCAAATGCTAACAGCTATAAAAGAGGAAATTAACAGTAACACAATAACAGTGGGGGACTTTAACACCTCACTTGCACCAATGGACAGATCAGCCAGACAGAAAATTAATAAGGAAACACAAGCTTTAAATGACACAATAGACCAGATAGATTTAATTGATATTTACAGGACGTTCCATCCAAAAACAGCAGATTACACTTTCTTCTCAAGTGTACATGGAAGATTCTCCAGGATAGATCACATCTTGGGTCACAAATCAAGACTTGGTAAATTTAAGAAAATTGAAATCATAACAAGCATCTTTTCCGACCACAACGCTATGAGATTAGAAATACATTACAGGGGGGAAAAAAAAGTAAAAAACACAAACACATGGAAGCTACACAATACATTATTAAATAACCAAGAAATCAAAGAGGAAATCAAAAAATACCTAGAGACAAATGACAATGAAAACACGATGACCCAAAACCTATCAGATGCAGCAAAATCAGTTCTAAGAGGGAAGTTTATAGCAACACAATCCTACCTCAAGAAACAAGAAAAATCTCAAATAAACTATCTAACCTTACACTTAAAGGGACTAGAGAAAGAAGAAACAAAACCCAAAGTCAGTAGAAGGAAAGAAATCATAAAGACCAGAGCAGAAATAAATGAAAAAGACAACAATAGCAAAGATCAATAAAACTAAAAGCTGGTTCTTTGAGAAGATAAACAAAATTAACAAACCTTTAGCTAGACTCATCAAGAAAAAGAGGGAGTGGACTCAAATCAATAAAATTAGAAATGAAAAAGGAGAAGTTACAGCAGACACTGCAGAAATACAAAGCATCATAAGAGACTACTACAAGCAACTCTATGCCAATAAAATGGACAACCTGGAAGAAATGGACAAATCCTTCCAGGTACAACCTTCCAAGACTGAACCAGGAAGAAATAGAAAATATGAACAGACCAATCACAAGTAATGAACTTGAAACTGTGATTAAAAATCTTCCAGCAAACAAAAGTCCGGGACCAGATGGCTTCACAAGTGAATTCTATCAAACATTTAGAGAAGAACTAACACCTATCCTTCTCAAACTCTTCCAAAAAATTACAGAGGAAGGAACACTCCCAGACTCATTCTATGAGGCCACCATCACCCTGATACCAAAACCAGACAGAGATACTACAAAAAAAGAAAATTACGGACCAATATCACTGATGAATATAGATGCAAAAATCCTCAACAAAATACTAGCAAACGGAATCCAACAACACATTAAAAAGATCATACACCATGATCAAGTGGGATTTATCCCAGGGATGCATGTATTCTTCAATATACGTAAATCAATCAATGTGATACACCATATTAACAAATTGAAGAATAAAAACCATAGATCATCTCAATAGATGCAGAAAAAGCCTTTGACAAAATTCAACACCCATTTATGATAAAAACCCTCCAGACAGTGGGCACAGAGGGAACCTACCTCAACATAATAAAGCCCATATATGACACATCTGCAGCAAACATCATTCTCAATGGTGAAAACCTGAAAGCATTTCCTCTAAGATAAGGAACAAGACAAGGATATCCACTCTCACCGCTCTTATTCAACATAGTTTTGGAAGTCCTAGCCACGGCAATCAGAGAAGAAAAAGAAATAAAAGGAATACAAATTGGAAAAGAAGAAGTAAAACTGTCACTGTTTGCAGATGACATGATACTATACATAGAGAATCCTAAAGATGCTACCAGAAAACTACTAGAGCTAATCAATGAATTTGGTAAAGTAAATGCACAGAAATCTCTTGCATTCCTATACACTAATGATGAAAAATCTGAAAGAGAAATTATGGAAACACTCCCATTTACCACTGCAACAAAAAGAGTAAAATACCTAGGAATAAACCTACCTAGGGAGACAAAAGCCCTGTATGCAGAAAACTATAAGACACTGATGAAAGAAATTAAAGATGATACAAACAGATGGAGAGATACACCATGTTCTTGGATTGGAAGAATCAATATTGTGAAAATGACTATACTACCCAAAGCAATCTACAGATTCAACGCAATCCCTATCAAATTACCAGTGGCATTTTTTACAGAACTAGAACAAAAAATCTTAAAATTTGTATGGAAACACAAAAGACCCTGAATAGCTAAAGCAGTCTTGAGGGAAAAAAACGGAGCTGGAGGCATCAGACTCCCTGACTTCAGACTATACTACAAAGCTACAGTAATGAAGACAATATGGTACTGACACAAAAACAGAAATATAGATCAATGGAACAAGATAGAAAGCCCAGAGATAAACCCACGCACCTATAGTCAACTAATCTATGACAAAGGAGGCAAGGATATACAATGGAGACAAGACAGTCTCTTCAATAAGTGGTGCTGGGAAAACTGGACAGCCACATGTAAAAGAATGAAATTAAAACACTCCCTAACACCATACACAAAAATAAACTCAAAATGGATTAAAGACCTAAATGTAAGACTGGACACTATAAAACTCTTAGAGGAAAACATAGGCAGAACACTCTTTCACATAAATCACAGCAAGATCTTTTTTGACCCACCTCCTAGAGTAATGGAAATAAAAACAAAAATAAACAAATGGGACCTAATGAAACTTAAAAACTTTTGCACAGCAAAGGAAACTATAAACAAGAAGAAAAGACAACCCTCAGAATGGGTGAAAATATTTGCAAATGAATCAATGGACAAAGGGTTAATCTCCAAAATATATAAACAGCTCATTAAGCTCAATATTAAAAAAACAAACAACCCAATTAAGAAATGGGCAGAAGACCTAAATAGACATTTCTGCAAAGAAGACATACAGATGGCCAAGAGGCACATGCAACGCTGCTCAACATTACTAATTATTAGAGAAATGCAAATCAAAACTACAATGAGGTATCACCTCACACCAGTTAGAATGGGCATCATCAGAAAATCTACAAACAACAAATGCTGGAGAGGGTGTGGAGAAAAGGGACCCCTCTTGCACTGTTGGTGGGAATGTAAATTGATACAGCCACTTTGGAGAACAGTATGGAGGTTCCTTAAAAAACTAAAAATAGAATTACCATATAATCCAGCAATCCCACTACTGGGCATATACCCAGAGAAAACCATAATTCAAAAAGACACATGCACCCCAATGTTCATTGCAGCACTATTTACAATAACCAGGTCATGGAAGCAACCTAAAATTCCCATCGACAGACGAATGGATAAAGAGTTGTGGTACATATATACAATGGAATATTACTCAGCTATAAAAAGGAACGAAATTGGGTCATTTGTTGAGACGTGGATGGACCTAGAGACTGTCATACAGAGTAAAGTAAGTCAGAAAGGGAAAAACAAATATCATATATTAATGCATATATGTGGAATCTAGAAAAATGTACAGATGAACTGGTTTGCAAGGCAGAAATAGAGACAGAGATGTAGAGAACAAACATATGGACACCAAGGGGGAAAGTGTGGGTGGGGTGGGGTGGTGGTGGGATGAACTGGGAGAATGGGGTTGACATATATACACTAATATGTATAAAATAGATAACTAATAAGAACCTGCTGTATAAAAATAATAAAATTTTAAAAATAGAATAAAATTTATGGAAATTTTAGGGACTTCCCTGGTGGTGCAGTGGTTAAGAATCTGCCTGCTAAGGCAGGGGACACGGGTTCGAGCCCTGGTCTGGGAAGATCCCACATGCTGCAGAGCAACTAAGCTCGTGTCCCACAACTACTGAGCCTGCGCTGTAGAGCCCACACGCCACAACTACTGAGCCCGCATGCCACAACTACTGAAGCCCACACACCTAGAGCCTGTGCTCTGCAACAAGAGAAGCCACTGCAAAGAGAAGCCCGCACACCGCAACGAAGAGTAGCCCCCACTCGCTGCAACTAGAGAAAGCCTGCACACGGCAACGAAGACCCAATGCAGCCAAAAATAAATAAATAAATATGTAAAAAAATAAAATAAAATTTATGGAAATTTTAAAATGTGCTTCATTTTCATTTGATCATATAGAGTATCATCCCATCTTAGTAAAAATACATGTGTATGCATAGAAAAAAGACTAGAAGCAATTACATAAAAATGTTAACTGTGGTTATTGCTGAATAGTAGGATTATGAGCCATTTAAATTTTCTTTACACCTTTAATTTTTTTCATATTCTCTATAATATACATTATTTTTTTATTGTCAGGAAAATAAGTGCTATTTTAAAAAAGTCTTAGAGGGCTTAGTAAGTGCTTGACTTCTCAATTCATAACTAGTAGAATGAAATATTAGTGCTTATGCATGGGAAATAGCCCAGAAATAACCCTAAACAATGACTACTTTAGAAATCAATCAGTTTCACTCTGCCTCCTCCTTTCTTTCGTTCTTATCGTGAACTAGTTGTTTAAAATGTTTCCTATAGTTGAAAGCCTATTTCTACCAAATCAGAATAGTATAAAATGAATTAAGTCTAAAAGCTTACAGCTACATAAACCTAAAGTGTTAACATAATAAAAAGAGGTTAAATAACAGAAGCCCCAAACAAATGTTGTACATAATGACATATTTTCTTCTTTCCAAAAAAGCCAAAGAGCCATAGGCCCTGTGCCAAATACTTCAGAAGTGCCATAACTGGAGGTTTTTTCTACTAAAACAGTGATATATATATATATATATATATATATATATATATATATATATATATGTTTAAACATATCTAGGAAAAGGTCTGGAAAGCTACACCTTGATATCAAGATATCAAGTCTCTGGGTTGGTAGAATTATAAACGTTTTCAGACATTTTTGCACGTCAGTATCTTCAGATTGTTCTAGAATGTACAAACATAGCCTTTTGTAAAAAGAAAAAGGTGTTTTAATGTCATTTTGGAAAAAAAAAAGATACCACCGGGAGCTGTCAGAATTAGTCTCTCTGAGACCTCCCTAACTTAAAATTAGGAACAAATTACCAATTACAGTATGGAGGGTTTTTTGTTTGCTTTTTGTTTTTGTTTTTTTAATTATTATTATTTTTTTACAGTAGGTCCTTTTTGGTTATCTTTTTTTTTTTTTTAAAGGTTAGACTTTATTTTATTGCCTAGATTCTATTTTTTTTTAATTTATTTATTTATTATTTATTTATTTTTGGCTGTGTTGGGTCTTCGTTTCTGTGCGAGGGCTTTCTCCAGTTGCAGCAAGCGGGGGCCACTCTTCATCGCAGTGCGCGGGCCTCTCACTATTGCAGTGTCTCTTGTTGCGGAGCACAGGCTCCAGATGCGCAGGCTCAGTAGTTGTGGCTCACGGGCCTAGTTGCTCCGTGGCATGTGGGATCTTCCCAGACCAGGGCTCGAATCTGTGTCCCCTGCATTGGCAGGCAGATTCTCAGCCACTGCGCCACCAGGGAAGCCCTGGTTATCTATTTTAAATATAGCAGTGTGTACATGTCAATCCCAAACTCCCAATTTATCCCTCACCCTCCCCTTTTCCCCCTGGTAACCATAAGTTCATTCTCTAAGTCTGTGAGTCTGTTTGCTTTGTAAATAAGTTCGTTTGCATCTCTTTTTTTTAGATTCCACATATAAGCGATATCATATGATATTTGTCTTTCTCTGTGTGACTTATTTCACTTAGTATGATAATCTCCATGTTGCTGCAAATGGCATTATTTCATTCTTTTTAATGGCTGAGTAATATTCCACTGTATATATGTACCACATCTTCTTTATCCATTCATCTGTCATTGGACATTTAGGTTGCTTCACAGTATGGAGTTTTCACAGGCTAAATAATATAGCTTTATATTTGGTATTTTCCTAATACTTGGGAGAAAAAAAAATAAGTCCTTTGAACTTATCTGTGAAGCAATTTAGGAAATTCTCTTGGAAAGTTCAGTTGTGCAACAGCTATTTAAATAGATTACACATCTTTCTTTGGCAGTTGTATCAATGGAGTTGTACATTGATAAAAATTTAAAATAAAACAGGTAGAAAATTAAACAAACAAAGCATCATGTGAAAACAGACACGTTTCCTAAAAGAACTGCAACAAGTTAATAATTGGTCATTAAATAAAGCATCTAGGACATTTTTGCATGTCAGAGGTTTTTGAGATGGACAATTATCAGTGGTTTGGTAACATGGCCCATTTTACAAAGTATATTAGCACAGTTTTTTACATGAAGTAGATGTTCAGAATCTTCTTATAAAAATTTATTTTGACTAAAACGTGTGCAATAGAAAATGATTCCAAGTTTATTTTACAAATTAATTTTTATTATTTACTATACAAAATACATGGTGCTAAGTTTTTTCCCTAAATTTGAGCATCTGGAGGAAAGACTTCAATTAATTTGAGTACACGTCTAAGCGAATGAAACAAAACCATCTGATTGAGGCACTCTGATACACTAAAAAGCACTTTGAACACTGCAGTGTACTCCCAACATTGCAGGTAGCTAGCTTGTAACCTTGGGGTTCATTGTCTTCTACTGTTAAATAAAGTAATTAAACAGGATCATCTCTCGCCAAGATTTCTTCTGGGTTTAAAAGTCTAAGATCTGAAAACAAACATAGGAAGATTCTAAAAGGTAGAGAGAAGGTCGACCAACTGTGGACCTCGGGATCTAAGGCACAACACAGGGATGAGTCCTCTGGGTCATCTTTCTGCCTCATATATCCTAGACTCAGAGCTGAAGAAGCTGGCAATCAGCACAAATAAAGGAAAGCCCCAATAAAAGCCTACTCGCTTTAGCCAAAAGACCTGGAAAAGAGCAGCCTAGCAGGGCAGAAGAACTTCAGGCAATAAGTGCTATACTCTAGCCAAGCATGACAAAAGAAAGCTGTGGCCCCAACCCCACCCAGACCAGAAGAAGCCTAGTGGCGATCTCAGACTTCCACTTTTGCCAGGCTGTAATGAAGTGCCCCAACCCTCTCCCCAGCTCTCCCTACCGCAGGTGTGGTGTCAGAGGAAGCCTAGTGGAGAATCAGGACTTTGATGGCAACCTAGTAGTAATGAGGCCAGACACCATTCACCCTATGCCTGTGGTGTCAGTGGAGTCCACATGGGGAGAAGTATTAAATCCCTCTTACCCCTCCCTAGTAGGGAGGTATCAGTGGAGGTATAGTGAGAAGCTGGAACTCCCATCTCCACCTATAAGTAATGAAAATCAGCCACAGCTCAGGTGCCAACAGAGGCTGAGAAGAAGCTGAGAGAGTCCACTACCCATCTGGATTTTACCCCAACTGGCAATAATGAGGTAACCACTCCCAACCCCCGCTTCCTTCTGCTGCTGGAGCAGTGTCAGAGGAAAGCAGGTAAAACAGAAGGTTTAAATGAGACACATATGGTCTCCTTTGAAGCACAAACGTTTTTAATTTTGATGAAGTCCAGTTTATCTATCTTTTCTTTTGTTGCTCATGCTTTTGGTGTCATATCTAAGAATCTTTTGTCAAATTCAAGGTCATGAAGATTTGACCCTATGTTTTCCTATAAGAGTTTTATAGTTTTAGCTCTTACATTTAGGTCTTTGATCCATTTTGAGCTTATTTTTTATGGTGTAACATAAGGGTCAAACTTCATTCTTTTGCCTTTGGCTATCTACTTGTCCCAGCATTTGTTGGGAAAAAAAAAGGTTGAATGGTCTTGGCAGTCTTGTCAAAAATCATTTGACCACAGATATATGAGTTTATTTCTGGGCTGTCAGTTCTACTCTGTTGATCTATGTATCTGTCCTG
Source organism: Balaenoptera ricei (assembly GCF_028023285.1). Classification (NCBI taxonomy): domain Eukaryota; kingdom Metazoa; phylum Chordata; class Mammalia; order Artiodactyla; family Balaenopteridae; genus Balaenoptera; species Balaenoptera ricei. The sequence goes on from NC_082651.1 coordinate 50,370,982, forward strand.
GTGCCATTACCACAGTGTCTTGATTAAGGTTGCTTTGTAGTAAGTTTTGAAATCAGGAAATGTGAGCCCTCCTACTTATTGTTCTACTTTTTCAAGATCAATTTGGTTATTCTGGATCCCTTGAAATTCCATATGAATTTTAGAATCAGATTGTAAATTTCTACAAAGAAGTCAGTGCGGATTCTGATAGGGATTAAGTTGAATCTGTAGGTCTGTTTCAAGAATATTGCATCTTAACAATGTTAAGTCTTCTGATCCAAGAACATGGATTTTTCCATTTCCTTAGATCTTTAAGTTCTTTCAACAATGTTTTATGATTTTCTGGGAAATTTTACCCTTCCTTGTTAAATTTATTCCTAAGCATTTTATTCTTTTTGATGCTATCATTAATGAAATTGTTTTCTTAACTTCATTTTTGGATTGTTCATTGCAATTGTATAAAACTACAATTAATTTTTGTAAATTAATCTTGTTGTCCTGTAACCTTGTGAAAATATTTCTAGTTCTAAAAGTTTTTTAGTGGATTCCTTAGGATTTTCTACATAAAAGATCATGTCATTGGTGAATAGAGATAGTTTTACTTCTTCCTTTCCAATGGATGTCTTTTCTTTTTTATGTCTTATTACCTTGGCCAGAATCTCTAATACAGTGTTGAATAGAAATGGTAAGAGTGGACATCCTTGTCTTATTCTTGATCACAAGGGAAAAGCATCCAGTCTTTCACCATTAAGTATGATGTTAGCTGTGGGTATGTTGTAGGTATCTTTTATTGAGGAAGTTCTCTTCTATTCCTAGTTTGTAGAGTATTTTTATCATGAAAGGGTGTTGGATTCTGTCAAATGCTTTTTCTGTGTCTTTTGAGATTGCCTTACTCTGCTTGGGCTGCCATAACAAAATACTGTAGATTGAGTGGTATTAACAACAGAAATTTATTTTATCATAGTTTTAGAAGCTGGAAGTCTGAGATCAGGGGGCCAGCATGGGTAAGTTCTGGTGAGAGCTCTCTTCCTGGCTTGCAGACAGCCACTTTCTCATTGTATCCTTACATGGGGGAGAGAGAGAGACCAAATTCTCTGGTATCTCATCTTATAAGGGCACTAATCCCATCATGAGGGCACTTCCCTTATGACCTCATCTAAACCAAATTACCTCCAAAATGACCCATCTCCAGATACCACACATTGGGTATTAGGCCTTCAACATATGAATTTGGGTGGTACTCAATCCAGTCCATAGAAGAGATCATCATGTAATTTTTGTTTTCTATTCTATTGAAATGATGTATTACATTAATTGATTTTCAGATGTTGAACCAACATTGCATTCAAAAATAAGTCAATGTTATCCACTATATAAACAGGCTAAAGAAGAAAAATTACATGATCATATCAATTAATGAAGGAGAGCATTTGACAAAATTCAACACTTTTATTATAAAAGCTGTCAGAAAACTAGCAACAGAGGGGAAATTTCTCAACTTGAGAAAGAGCATCTACCAGAAAAACACCATTAACATTATACCTAGGACTTCCCTGGCGGTCCAGTGGTTAAGATTCCATGCTTCCAATGCAGGGGGCATGGGTTCAGTCCCTGGTTGGGGGCCACATGCCACGTGGCATGGCCAAAAAAAAAAAAAAATTATACCTAATAATGAAAAATTGAACGTTTTCCCCCTAGAATCCCAAACAAAGCAAGGTTGTTCAATACTATCACTCATTCAACACAGTGCTAGAAGTCCTAGCCAATGCAATAAAGCAAAAAAAGAAAATAAAAAGCATACAGATCAGAAAGGAAGAAATAAAATTCTCCCTATTTGCAGATAACATGATTGTCTACATAGAAAATCCCAAGGAATCTACAAAAACAAAAACCCTCCTAGAACTAATAAGTGAGTTCAGCAAGTTCACAGGATATAAGATAAACACAAGAATCAGTTGCATTTCTATATGCTGGCAATGAATATGTAACCACCAAAATTTTAAATTCAATACTACTCATATTTGCTCCCCTAAAAATAAAATAAGGTGTAAGTCTAACAAAACATGTAGAGGATTTGTATGCTGAAAAGTATAAAACACTGATAAAAGAAATCAGGAAGATCTAAATAAATGGAGAAATATACTGTGTTTATAGACTGGAATACTCAACAAAGTAAAAATGTCAGTTCTTTCCCAGATGGATATACAAGTTTAGTCCAAGTCCTATCAAAATCCCAGCAAGGTTTTTTTTGTAAATAAAAAAGATTATTCCAAAATTTATATGAAAATGCAAAGGATCTAGAATTGCTAAAACAATTTTGAAAAAGAAAAATAAAATGGGAGGAACCGGTCTATTTCAAGACTTCATTATATAGCTATAACAGTCAATATCATGTGTCTATTTATACCTAGATCAATAGAACAGAATAGAGAACCCAGAAATAGACACACAAATATGCTCAACTGAATTTTGACAAAGGTGCAAAAGCAATTCAACTTAAAACAGCCTTTCCAACAAAGGCCGGAATAATTGTACATCCATAGGAAAAATAATAAATCTTTCCCTAAGTCTCACATATTATGAAAAATTAACTCAGAATGGATCTTGGACTTAAGTGTAATACATAAAACAATAAAGCTTTTAGAAAAAAATAGGAGAAAATGTTTGGGATCTAAGGTGAGGCATAGAGTTCTAAAGCCATTCCGCGAAAGGAAAAATTGATAAATTGGATTTCATATGTTGAAAACTTTTTCTCTGCAAAAAACCCTGTGAAGATGGAAAGACAAGTTACAGACTGGGAGAAAATATTTGAAAACCACATATTCAGGATTAGTTTCTAAAATATTTAAAGAACTCTCAAACTCAACAACAAAAAATAAACACTCCAATTAGAATATGGGTAGAAGATATCAAGAGACCTTCTACCTAAGAGGATATAAAGATGGCAAATAATCACATGCTGGCAAGGGTGCAGAGAAACTGGATCACTCATTACATGATAGTGCAAATGTAAAATGGTACAGTCACTATGGAAAATAGTTTGTCAGTTTCTTAAAAAAACTAAACATGTAACCACCATAGGACACAGCAATAGCACTCCTGGGCATTTGTATCAGAAAAATGAAAATGAGTTCACCCGAAAATCTGTACACAAATGTTTATAGCAACTTTATTTATAATAGCCCTAAACTGGAAACAACCCAGATGTCCATCAACGGATAATGATTAAACAAACTGTGGTACATCCATCCCATGGAATACTACTCAGCAATAAAAAGGAACAGACTATTAATACATGCAACAACCCCTGGATGAATCTCCAGAGGGGTGTGCTAAGTGAAAAAAGCTAATCCCCCCAAATTATATACTGTATGAGTCTACTTATATAATCTCGAAATGACAAAATTATAGAAATGCAGAGCATATTAGTGATTACAGGGATTAAGAAGGGGGTAGGGGCAGGAAGAAAGCACATGTGGCGCCTTGAGGGATGCTTATGGTGATGGAAATGTTCTATATCTTGACTATCAGTATCGATATCCTGGTTCTCTAATTTTGCAAGATGTTAACATTGGAGGAAAGTGGGCAAAGGGTTCATGGGATCAATCTGTGTTATTTATTCCGACTGCATATGGATCTACAGTGACCTAAAAAGTAAAAGTTTAATTTAAAAAAGTCTATGATCTGCCATGCAGATAAGTAAGAAAAGCTGACATTATAATATTGCTGTTGTTTAAAAAAATAATAACTGCACTTTTCTGGTTGGTGAAATTATGGTTGAGTTTTTTTCCTTTATACTCTTCTGTATTTATGATGTTTTCTTCATTGAGCATGCTTTATGTTTGAAATTAGGAAAAAAGAAGGAAGAATCAAGAAAAAAATTCTGTGTCCTATGAAACACATTGTTACCTGGAGAATTTGAAAAAGGAGATAGAGTATACATCAGAAACTGTCCTGAACTAGGGTTCTTAGAATAAAGGAAAACCTTTTTGATTTAACAAAATTCTATTGAGCCATTACTTGTGATAGTTCTGAAGCACAGATTCCTAAAAACACTATTTGCCACAAATTCTGTTTTCGCTATAGTTAGGAGGATCATATAATTTATTATTTAAATCAGAATACTTCTGAAAGTAAAGAGGAATGTTATTAATTATTCTTGAAAAAATGGGTGAAAACTAATACTCTCCCAAAACACCTGGTACATATGCTTATCCTTGCTTTTGATCATGCTTAATTCTTATAAATCTAGAATTTTTTATATTAAAATTCAGCGACTTTAATATATGGCATCATATCAAATTAATGTACATAGCAACAGTGTTAAATACACTGTTGTTAATCATTCTCTCCTTGAAGAGCTACTTTCTTTACTTGGGTTCCAGGACCACCCTCATTTGATTCTCCTCCAGCTCCAGACTCTAACTGTTGGAGTGTCCCAGGGTTCAGCTCTCAGCTCCCTTCTTGTCTCTTCCATAGCCACACTCCTTCTCTAGGTAACCTCATCCTACCTTGTGGTTTTCTATACCTCTGAAATGCTGTTGACTTCAAAACTGGATCTTCAACACAGACCATTCCTCTGATTTATGTATAGGCTCTTATATCCAACTCCTACACAAACATCTCCACTTGAATATCTAATAAGAATCTCAACTCTAACATGTCCTGTGAAGAATTCTCAATTCCCGCGCCCCCTCCCCCACCAAAATGTGTTCCATTATTGGTAGTCTCCATTTCAGTAAGTGGCTTTAGGCCAAAAACTTAAACTCATCCTTGTTTCCTGGCTTTTACTCACAGCCCACATCCAGGTCATCAGCAGGTCCTGTTGTTTGTACCTTCATAATCTATCATGAATCTGTCTTCACTTCCTCATCTCATCTTCCTTGTGTGAGCCACCATCATCTCTTTCCAATTACTGCACTGTCCAATGGTCTCCCTACTTTCATTTTTGGTTTTGCTCCCCACAGATTATTCTCCAAACAGCAGACTGAATGCTCCTTTATATAAATATATTTTTTGTTATATACATTTGTTTTATTTTTTAGATTCCGCATATCAGTAACAACACAGAATATTGTCTTTCTCTGTATGACTTATTTCACTAAGCAGAATATCCTCTAAGTCCATCCACATCGTTGCAAATGGCAGAATTTCATTCATTTTTATGGCGAGGAAAATTCCATTTTGTGTGTGTGTGTGTGTGTACACACACACACCACATCTTCTTTATCCATTCATCTGTTGCCAGACACTTAGGTTGCTTCTATATCTTGGCTATCGTAAATAATGCTACTGTGAATATTGGAGGGCATGTATCTTTTCAAATTAGTGTTTTTGTTTTCTTCGGATATATACCCTGGAGTGGAATTGCTGGATCATATGGTTGAATGCTCCTTTTTAAATTTAAATCAGTCATGTAGCTCCCCTACTCTCAAGCCTGCAATGGGTTCCTAGTGCTGTTATTGTGGCCTACAAGGCCTTCACGATCTGCTCTCCTGCTTCCCCCCGACCTTTTCTCTAACCTCTTTTCCCGAGAAGCTCCCTTTTACACTGTGTTGCATACTGGCTTCCTTGCTATTGTTTAAACACCGAGCACATTTTCATCTCAGAGCCTTTGTACTTATTGTTCCCTCTGTCCAGAATACCCTTCCTCTAAATATCTACAGTTTCCTCTTGCTTTCAGGTCTCTGATAAAATGTGATGACTTCTGAGGGACCTGGTTACCAACTACCCTGCCAACCTAGTCATCCTCTAGCCCCTGACCCTTTCTATATAGCACTTACCACCACCATTACACATCTGTTTGCTTAGCATCTACCTCCTTCTCTAGAACACAAGCTCCATGAGGACAGGGACTTTGTACATTGCTGAATCCCTAGAGCCTAGGTCAGCATTTGGAACACAGAAAATGCTCAATAAATATTTGGTAAATGAATGAATTAAGATAATAGGGGAAATGGAACACTAGATTTTCCGTAGGGATTGCCAAGCAGAAAGATATAGTGAAAATAACATGAAGGAAAAGTCATACCAATAGGCACTGAATGTGCTCAAAGGGAGATGACTGCTGGCTGAGTATCAGAGTCTTGTTCTTGCCCTGCTGAAGATCTGGAATCGACAAGATAACAGCCTGGTAATATCTTTAATAGAAGTAAGACAATGTACAGAAGTAAGATAATTTTGTGAGATAAGAAAATTTTCTGTGTTCATGTTTTTAATAAGTATTTCTATGGAATTAAAAATAGAGAGGGATGGGGAAGAAGTTCATTTTGGGGTCTTATAATATGTAAGACAATTTGGGGTGATGGTTATGGCCATGGTGTGACATGAACTTTGGTCATGTTTTTCTGAGTAGCTTTGATTCCTTACTAAAGATTGTGAAAACAAGTTTGGCCTGATTTGGCCAAAGTGACACCAATTTCCTGAGACAGCAGTAAGCTGCCCACTTTATAACATATTTACACTAATTTCTAGACAGGTGGTTGTCTGTTGCTGGTGATTCTTGGTTTAGGATGTTTATTCCAGCTCAGAACTACTGGACTACCTCACGGCCTTAATATTCAATGTTCAGTCAAGCAGTAAATGTCACAGAACCTGTGCATGGTAGATTCAGAGCCAACCTGGTTCTGGCCCAGCTCAGGAGTGTGGATGACACAGGTGGTTCAGCAGCATCTCTGTTTGGAAAGAGGAATTTAACCCTGCCCGTATTAGATTATCCAACTCTCCTAACCTTCAGCAGTTCATTACTGATAGGGTAGAGTCTGAATTCCTCCAACATCAGACTTGATTGTACCTATTGTACCTACGTTTGGTAGAATTCAGTAGTGAAGCCATCTGGGCCTGGGCTTTTCTTTGTGGGTAGTTTTTCTTTTTAATTACTGATTCAACCTATTCACTTGTTATAGATCTATTCAAATTGTCTATTTCCTCTTAAGTTAGTAATAGTAGTTTGTGTCTTTGTAGGAATTTATCTGTTTCATCAAATTTATCTAATTTGTTGGCATACGATTGTTCATAGAATTCTCATCATTTGTGGCTTAGCTGAACTAAGTATTCCTAAACATGACCCATGCTTTCTTGCCCTTTCACTTTTGCACTTGGAATGCCCTCAACTTAATCTCTACCTATTGAATTGTATTGAATACCTACTGACACCAAAGCATTCTTCAGAATTCTCTAGGGAATACATGAACAAATGTATACAATAAGGTCATGGCATCAAAGAGCTTACTGTCTAATATAATATTTCCTAAAGTGTGTTCTTCAGAAGTCCTACAAATTTCAACTCAAAAATAAGGTTCTGGGACTTCTCTGGTGGCGCAGTGGTTAAGAATCCACCTGCCAATGCAGGGGACATGGATTCAAGCCCTAGTCTGGAAAGATCCCACATGCGACAGACCAACTAAGCCCGTGTGCCACAACTACTGAGCCCATGCTCTGCAACAAGAGAAGCCACTGCAATGAGAAGCCCGTGCACCACAGCAAAGAGTAGCCCCCGCTCGCCGCAAGTAGAGAAAACCCATGCACAGCAACAAATACCCAACACAGCCAAAAATAAAAATTAATTAATTAAAAAAAAAATTTTTTTTTAAAGCTCTATGCTCAAAGACATGAGGGAGACACATTCATTCTGTAGGTGATTCATGATTCTCATTGGCATGTTAATTGCTCTAAGAAGTACTGCCATGGAGAAGCCCAGTGTTTACCCCAGTGTTTTCCCGAAAGTATTTGACCACAGAACTCTTTCTTATATAACATCTATTAACAACCCAAAGAACTTCTGTTCCATGGAACACATTTAGGAAACAGTGGTCTACATAAAACATACACTCAAGTTTATGTGTAAACTTGGGTGTATGGTACAGTACAAGTTAGAATGTCATATCTGAGAGTGAGTCCTTAAAACGTGAGTAGGAAGGACTGGAGAAAAGAATGGAAGAAAGGCAGAGAAGGAAACATAATGAAGCATTCCAGGAAATAGAAAAGCAGAAGAAGTGAAGATAACAAGAGTTAAGCTAAAGAAGTAGAGATCTGTCAACAATGTAAAGTGCTGCAGAGAGGTCAAAGAGACCAAGAAATGGCACTTGGATTTCACAGTCTTGAAATCAGTGTCAACTTTCAGAAGAACAATTCCAGGACAATGGTGGAAGCAGATGAAAAGGAAATATGGGTAAGTAGAGTAAGCATGTGACCTCCAAGGAAGCAGGGTTTTTTGTCTGTTTTATTTACTGATGTTCCCCATCATGTAGAAGCGTCCTGGCATATTGAAAGTTTTCCATATATATTAGTTAAATGAATGAATTAATGTATGCATAAGTGGTGGTTGAAAAAAAAGGTCACTGGTACTTCCCTGGCAGTCCAGTTGGACTCCGCACTTCCACTGCATGGGGCACAGGTTCAATCCCAGGTTGTGGAACTAGGATCCCACATGCCGGGCAGTGTGGCCAAAAAAAAAAAAAAAAAGGTTGGGTCAGTGTGGGTAATATAGGAGAGACTATAATAATGGTGTGGTTGAGGAAAGGGGCAACTTGAACATGCTTTTAGGCAGAGAACTCCAGTGGAAAAGTGGAAATCAAAAGTTCGAAATAGGACTTCCCTGGTGGCGCAGTGGTTGGGAATCCGCCTGCCAAGGCAGGGGAAACGGGTTCGAGCCCTGGTCTGGGAGGATCCCACATGCTGCAGAGCAGCTAGGCCTGTGTGCCACAACTACTGAGCCTGTGCTCTAGAGCCCGTGAGCCACAACTACTGAAGCCCGTGCGCCTAGAGCCCATGTTCTGCAACAAGAGAAGCCACTGCAATGAGAAGCCCGTGCACCACAACGAAGAGTAGCCCCCGCTCGCCGCAACTGGAGAAAGCCCGTGCACAACAACAAAGACCTAATGCAACCAAAAATAAAAGTAAATAAAAATAAAAATAAATAAATTTTTTAAAAAAAGTTTGAAATAGAAGAGACCGATAGAACACTATCATAATTGAAGCAATTATGAGAATGAGAACAGAGTCATAAATAGAATAGAAGGAAGCAGGTCCCACTTAGCATGTAAAATGAACTCATTCACAACTCTCTTCAAAAAAGTTGTTCTTCATTATGGGTTCCATATTCCCATTAACTGTATGAAAATCCACTCAAGCACCCAAGCGAGAAACCCCAGTCTTCTTTATTACCTCCTTGTCTTCCATCTTCTTGCCTGCTTAAATGGATACCAAGTTACTTCATTTCTACTCCTGTAATGCTCCATGTATCCATTCCCATTTCTCATCCCCACTGGCACTACCCTAGGTAAGGCGTTCATCATTTTCTTGCCTGTAACGTTTTAATGATTTTCTAACTATACTCTGAATTTAGTAGCTTTCTGCTCTCAGTCTTTTCTCCATAATGCCACCAGAACTATGGTCTTAAAGCCCAGATATGATCATACCATTTTTCTCTTCAAAAGGGCAGCAATACATCATTCCTATTTATTTCATGTCATTTATTGGGTGCCTCGTATGGCTAGGTGCAAGAGATGCACTGGTGAGTTATGATAAAGGGAGCATTTAAAATTAGGGGTGAGGGACTTCCCTGGTGGTCCAGCAGGTAAGACTCCATGCTGCCAATGCAGGGGGCCTGGGTTTGATCCCTGGTCAGGGAACTAGATCCCATATGCATGCCACAACTAAGAGTCCGCATGCTGCAACTAAGAAGTCCATGTGCCGCAACTAAGGATCCTGCATGCCACAATTAAAACATGCCACAATGAAGATCCCACATGCCACAACTAAGACCCAGCGCAGCCAAAATAAATAAATAAATAAATAAATAAATAAATAAATAAATAAATAAATAAATATTTTTAAAAATAATTTAAAAAATAAAATTAGGGGTGAAAAAAATCAAATGGCCAAAACAAAATGAAAAGATGCTCAAGAATGAAATGTTATTTTTCTCCTATGAGATTGGCAAAGATTAAAAAGAATGAAAATGCCCAATGTTGGCAAATATGTGGGAAAATAAGCAACCTCATCCCTTATTGGTGCAAGTATTAATAGATACAGACTTTTTGGAGGGCAATTTAGCAATACCTGTTAAAACTTTAATAATACCCATTTGTCCTAACGATGGTTCTCTCTGGGGTTGTGGAATTATGAGATACTAACTCTCTACTTTTCACAGTGTTTTTCACTACTTTTCACAATATTTAATGTTTATAATGTATATATTTTTATGTTTCAATTTGAAAAAATGAAGACACAAAATGGAAAAAATTATCTTTCTTTGACAGATTCACACTTCTAGGTTAACCTTCAAGAATGCTCAAAATGAGTCCCTAGCCCAATTCCAGCCCCACATTCTGCCACTCCCATTCACCCAGGACTACCCCAGGTAGTGCGTTTCACTCCTGTCTGCCTCTGCTGTTCCTCTTTTTTTTTTAATTTATTTATTTTTTCATATTTTATTTATTTGGTTGTGCTGGGTCTTAGTTGCGGCAGGCCGGCTCCTTAGTTGTAGCATGCAAACTCTTAGTTGTGGCATGCATGTGGGGTCTAATTCCCTGACCAGGGATCAAATCCAGGCTCCCTGCATTGGGAGCGTGGAGTCTTAACCACTGCGCCACCAGGAAAGTCCCTGCCTCTGATGTTCCTCTAACTGGAATGCCTCCCCTTCCTCTATTAATCAAAACAGTACTCATCTTCCTAAAAGAACTCAGAATCATTTGCCTTTCTTTTTTTTTTTTTTTTAAATTTTTTTTTTTTTTTTAAATTTTTTTTTTTTTTTTTTTTAAAGAAATTCACGTTCTTTTATTTATTTATTTATTTATTTATTTATGACTGTGTTGGGTCTTCGTTTCTGTGTGAGGGCTTTCTCTAGTTGTGGCAAGTGGGGACCACTCTTCATCGCGGTGCGCGGGCCTCTCACCATCGCGGCCTCTCTTGTTGCGGAGCACAGGCTCCAGACGCGCAGGCTCAGTAACTGTGGCTCACGGGCCCAGTTGCTCCGTGGCATGTGGGATCTTCCCAGACCAGGGCTCGAACCCGTGTCCCCTGCATTGGCAGGCAGATTCTCAACCACTGCGCCACCAGGGAAGCCCCTTGCCTTTCTTTTTGAAGCTTGTCCTCCCATCTGATTTACATTGCCCCTCCTTGGTGCTAAGAGGGGAGTTTGTTTATACCTCTAGCAGTACACGTTGGCTTGCATTGTTGTTACTTGTGTCTGGTGTCTCCCTTACCATCATTTTTTCTCCATTTCATCAGCCTTTTCTGTGAAATAAATGTTTATTTCAAAATATTTATTCAGAGTCTTGTATGTTCCATACCTAAATCCACTCTTAAACTATACATTTGTGAACAATTACCTTCAAGTCACAAGATGCTATTTTGTATTAATTTGTATTTGAAGAGAGTGCAGGAATTAATTAAACATGTCTATAGATGCCTGGTGTTTATTCACTGACAATGAGCCGGAATTATTACCTCACTTTAAGCCTTTCTCTGGTGATTTGTTTACAGAGAGTTGTGCTAAATAGCTGAATTGTTGTCATGACCCTTTGCCTAGATCTTTTCAAAACAGTCATTAGACTTGAGTTTTACATAACAAAAACACACACACAAAATCTCATAACCAGGAGAGATACTGAAAACAATTCTTAGAATTTTAAGCTTGCACATGCTTTAAGATTGGGTTTACACTGATGGGCATAGCTCATGATTTTGTAACTCAACAGTAATTAAATCTGACCATTTGTAAGTGCTGAAGTGTGTATGGTTGCCAAATTGTGATAACGTGTAAAATAAATAACCTTAAATGAACTTGATCAATAGGGCTCCTTGCAGTAAATCAAAGAATTAACCACTTTTTGCTGTTTTGGTGACTACACAGTTTCAGGTCCCCAAGTGGGAGTAGCTCTTAAAGCTAAAGTGGCAGCCCCATTATCATTTGTAAATTTCCACTAACAAGCCAGGCTGGCAGCGGCTGCTGGCTGCAAGGGCTGTGACCTTTCTAACAGCATAGTATTAGTCATTGTTTTGTTTATGAGCATCTATATATGCCATGGAAGTTCTGGGGACAGAGTTTCAGAAAAAGAAAACTGAAACTAAGAAGGAAATCAAAAGCAAAATGCCTAAAACTACTTCTTTAGCCCTTTATGATCTCAGGACTTCAGGGACCTTGAAAGATTGATTTACTCTCACTCAAGTTTCTTATAAAATTAGCTTTGGCTCATGCATCTGTAACACAGTAGTTAATTTTACAAGATAAGCAGTACAGGGGAAATGTATCTGAGGGGAAAATCCAGTGCTGGAAGCTCAAGAGACACTTATAAGGTCACAGAACAAAGCTGGTAAGTGAAGTGGTCCTACTAGAGACCTGCAAATAGCAAAGGATCTGCTTCAGGTTAATTTCAGTGTATCTTTCATCACACTTCACTTTTCTTCTCAGCCAGCATTAACTGTAAGTGGACCTTACTCAACCTGTCCTGTGAGAACCATTTGAATCACTCAGCCAAGGAGCAATTGTGGTTTAAGTCGTGAAGTTTGAACTTTGCATGTTAGCATCTACTTCCCTGTAATGGTCCTGGAGGCCGTAGTAGCCACGGCAATGACTATTAACCAGTTCTTCCTGTTCACAGCTACTTATGCCATTCCTAGAGACTAAATGTGCTTTCAGATAAGCACCATGGGCTATCTGAGCAGGAAGGTATATTACAATCTTTTAAATTCAATCTCTCACTTTATAGGAGGGGGTGCCTGAGGCTCAGCTCAGAAAGATCAAGCAGGTTCTTTGGGAGCAGAGCTGGAATTAGAACCATGTGTCTCAACTAATCTAGGTTCCTAATCTAGAGCTCTTTATACTCACAGTGACTCAACACCAGAATAATTTCTCACTTTTATAGTCAGAGAAAGACTCTGTGAATTAATTAATCTTTTTATTTGGATTTGTTAATCTTTTAAAATATGCAGAAGACTCATTTAACTTCAATACTGTATATGTCAGTACTGGGAAAATGCTTACAAAGAAGCATGTTGGAGATGTCTTCTACAACAATTTGATGGGACTGGCCTGTAAAACTGCTCAATGATCCACAAGCTACGAATTTTCAAAAGAACATTAACTAGAACTATTAAATTTCCACCTGATTATCAAAGTGCTGTGGCGCTCAACTTGCTTCAACAAAATTCCCTTCAAGTCAGTCAAATCACTAGGGTTTGTCTCTGTTGCACTCCAAGTGGGTGCAGCACCTCAACAGGAGAGTTCAGAGGGACACAGAATTCCTGTGGAACACACAGGACTACTTATGCTCACCTTCTCTTGATACTTTCTCCCTAATACATGGAACTGGCATTTCCCAAGTGAGTCCCTTAGAATGTTAACTTGGATTTGAAAAAATGGTTCCATGATCAAGTAAATTTAAGAAACATAGTTCACTTGGTTTCTGTTATTATGCTAATTTGATTATTTATTCATTCAACAAATTTTTTTTTCAGTGTCTACCATGTTCAGGCACCGTTTGGGGGGCTTAGGATACAGGGGTGAACTAAAAGGACACACAACTCTGCTCTCACGGAACTTAAAGACAATTCGGTGAATGAAGCTTTCTCCTTCTGTTGAATTAATTCTTAGGTTAATGCCCTCTTAAGAATTAATACTTAAGTTACCAGGAATGGAACAATGAATTACATAATTAATAATTTGCAATAATAATAAGCTCTATGAAGGAAAAACCCAAAGTGCTATGGGAAGATAAAAATAAGAGGATTTGTTAGGAACTTGGTACTAGAATCTCTTGTGGAGGGTTGCTCGCCTTGATGAGATTCTGAATCTGGCTGTGGGCAGGGAGAACTTGGTATGTTGAAAGCCCCTCCTGATGCTTCCAGTCCCTTCCATTGCCCTCCCTTTCCTTCATGAGCACCCTACACCACACGTCAGAGCTCCATTCCTGGGCAGAGCAAAAACCCAGCACAGCCAGCTGCTGTGGCCTCAGGCTCTTCCTCCCTCCCTAGGAGTTCTAGATGAGCAACAAGCAGCAATGGGCCCTGAAAGCAGAGCAAAGTGATGGAAATTTAGTCAGGAGGAAGTGACTCAAGGCTCTCACCATTAAAGACTGACATTTCCTTTAAACTTGACAACTAACTAAACTTTTTCTGAAATGTAAAAAATACTTATTTTTGTGACAAAAACCATGAGTGTTCGTGATCTTTGATTCAGCAATCCCCCTCCTAGGAATTTAACTTAAGAATTAATTCAGGGGGGCTTCCCTGGTGGCGCAGTGGTTGAGAATCTGCCTGCCAATGCAGGGGACACAGGTTCGAGCCCTGGTCTGGGAAGATCCCACCTGCTGCAGAGCAACTAGGCCCGTGAGCCACAATTACTGAGCCTGCACATCTGGAGCCTGTGCTCTGCAACAAGAGAGGCCACGATAGTGAGAGGCCCGCGCACCGTGATGAAGAGTGGCCCCAACTTGCCACAACTAGAGAAAGCCCTCGCACAGAAACGAAGACCCAACACAGCCATAAATAAATAAACAAATAAATTTAAAAAATAAAAAATAAAAAGAATTAATTCAGGGCTTCCCTGGTGGCGCAGTGGTTGAGAACCCGCCTGCCAACACAGAGGACACGGGTTCAATCCCTGGTCCGGGAAGATCCCACATGCCACGGAGCAACTAAGCCCGTGTGCCACAACTACTGAGCCCACATGCCGCATCTACTGAAGCCCACACGCCTAGAGCCCATGCTCCACAATAAGAGAAGCAAACACAATGAGAAGTCCACGCACCGCAAGGAAGAGTAGCCCCCACTCACCGCAACTAGAGAAAGCCTGCATGCAGCAACAAAGAACCAACTCAGCCAAAAATAAATAAATAAAATGAATAAATTTATTTTTAAAAGAAAGAATTAATTCAACAGAAGAATAAAGCTACATACACCAAGTTGGTCGTTGTAATGTTAAATACAGTAACGGGGATAAAAGCAAACAATCTAAATATTCTACAGTTGGGAAACTGTTAGACTGTGATATATTAACTTAGAATTATTAACTTGTGGCCATTATGTCAACTGTAGAGAAATATGAAGTAACAGCAAGTAAAAGGCAGAATACAAAGTTGTACATTAAAGAATACAAGCTATATAAAAATGGGTATGCAAAACACAAATGACAAGATTAAATGGAAAAGTGGAATCAATTTGCTAAGGTGGTAGGAAAACAGGATAGAAACCCATCATGAACTGACTTAAGCAAAAAGGAAAAAATTCACTGGCTCAAATAACCAAGTCTTGGGTAGAGCAGGGCTGGCACTGGCCTTGCCAGTCTTGAAAGAGGGACAAAAATTGCCGTCAGGACTTTGTCTGCCTCTCTCCTCACTTCCCTCTGCAGCAAAGCCTCTTTTCTCTCAAACCTCTTCCCAAAATAAGGAGATCTTCATCTCCCTAAGATGAGTTTAGATCCCTCTACACACATTCTTAATATATTCCAACTAGGATGAAAGTGCTTGCTCAGCTCCAGTTTAAGAACAATTCTGGGGAAGAGTTGGGATTGGACTGGCTTCAGTCATGTGCCCATCCCTGGACCAACAATGGCTAAGCTACCATGATTAGTACCAACCTCTCAACCAGCCATGCGATCAAGGAATATGGATCACTTAAGAAGCTGGTAACTTCCATTAGGCTACTGTGTCTGGAGGAAGAGGAAAGCATTTCCCTGAAAGGAGAGAGGTGCTGCTCCGAGTGAAAATTAATTGGCCCATTGTTCAATCTAACATTTTAGAAAGATGTCTTATTCTCTTAGTACCACTCCCAATAATGTTGTGATTTCCTAATGCAACATGCTTTATTATAACGCCACATAGTACAGTAAAAAGAGCACTACATTGAATGCCAGGAAAATGGATTCTCCTAGCTCTACCATGAATCAGCTGTGTGTCCTTAAGCTAGTCCTTAAATCTCTCTGATTTCAGTTTCTTCATCCCTGCCAGAATACTGTCAACTCCATGAGGGCAGAAACCAAGTCTATCTGAAATGGAGATTTGCACTTGGGAAAAACTGTGGGGGCTTGGGTTAGGCAGAGGAAGAAGTTGAAGAAGTTGAACTATGATATGGTTGCCAAAAGGCCTCAGTTGGTCCCACAGGAAACTCTGGGCTTAGGATGGCCTTTCAGAGTAGTCACAGCTTCCAGTGAGTGGGTCTACTTCATACATCCGTATAGACTGGATGTGTGCTATCCCTAGGGATGGACAGTAAACTTGGGCAAGGCAGTTGCTTGAGTCTCAGGTAATTCCTGGAGATGGATTCAGCTAAGAGCTGTTGGCAGCCAACACCCCCAGCTCCTGGGAGAATGAGTGCCTTGGTCCTGAAGGATGGCAGCACACTACAGCATCCACTACAATCAACATATTCACAGCACCAATAGGTACAGTGCCTGGCACAGGGTAGGTGCTCATTAAATATTTGTAAAATGAATAAATTATATAACATAGAAGGTGTGGATTAGATAATCCCTTTTAGCAATATTGTGTACATCTATTTGTCTCCTGGAGGATATGTGGGAAAGGTGGTAAATCAAAATCCTCACAGTTTTTGTTATTATTGTTTTTAAATAAAGGAATGGAGATAGGAATAGGAAAAGAATATCTATTAAAATTAATGTTGACTGACCTGTTTAGCTAGAAAAGATAAAGCATTTTTTGTGATTGAGTCAATAGTAGAAAGCATTAAGGAAGCAATTACTATAGACATTACATAGAGTCAAACTGTAGCCTCCAGTACAGTAGCTGCTAGTCACTGGAGGATAATTTAAACAAATTAAAATTCAATGAAATTTAAAATTTGTTTCCTCAGTCACACTAGCCACATTTCAAGTGCTCAGTAGCCACCTGTGGCTATTGGCTACCACATTAAACAGTGGAGATACAAAGCATTTTCATCATCGTAGGAAGTTCTATTGAACAGCACTGGTCTACACTGAATAGTTGTGTTCTTTTCCTCCATTCAGAAAAATCTAATTTATTCTCATGAATTTTGCTGCTCATTATTGTGACAGTGCTGGAAAGGGAGCAAAATTTTTAAAGGCTTGAGTGAAAAAGGATTGCCCCATATCCAAGTTTCTTCTTGGAAATCCAAGTAGTACAGGACAATCCCCAAATGGAATAAATATTTGTTGTCATTTTATGCTGTTCCTGCCAGCTGGATCATCTGGGTGTAAGCAGGACAGAAGGCCCTGGGCTTCTGAAGTGAGCTTTGCTCCTGGCTCCCCACAGCCAGTGAGACACGACTGCTCTTTCAAGCCTCAAACTGTCAAGATTTAGACATTCAACAACCAGAGTTGTGTTCTTTTTAAAATGCCTCCTAGAATCTAGGCATTAGCCCAGATGTAATGTTGTCCCTTTCTTTATTAATTTTTTGACCTCTTATATTATTGAAAATTTTGAACATATTCAAAAGTAGCAGATTCATGTCATGAATTCCCAAGTACCCACCAAGCAGTTTTAATAATGATCAAATCAGAGCCTATCTTGTTTCATTTATATCCCTACTCCCTCTCTCCATCAGCATTAACTTGAAGCAAACTCGAGATACCATATCATTTCATCTGTAAATATTTTCCTATGTATCTCTAAAAGATAGGGATGCTTTTAAAAAATTATATTGGGCTTCCCTGGTGGCACAGTGGTTGAGAGTCTGCCTGCCAAAGCAGGGGACACGGGTTCGAGCCCTGGTCTGGGAAGATCCCACATGCCGCGGAGCAACTACGCCCGTGAGCCACAACTACTGAGCCTGCGTGTCTGGAGCCTGTGCTCCGCAACAAGAGAGGCCACGACAGTGAAAGGCCCACGCACCGCGATGAAGAGTGGCCCCCGCTTGCCGCAACTAGAGAAAGCCCTCGCACAGAAACGAAGACCCAACACAGCCAAAAATAAATACATAAATAAATAAATTTAAAAAAAAATTATATTAACCACAATATCATTATAATGCCTAAAAAACCCTAATAATTCCTTAATATCTTCAAGTACGCAGTCATCCAAACAAGGTCCATACAATGCAATGGTTGAGGTATCCTTTTACATCTTTAAATCTGTAAGTGCTCTTCCATCTCTCTTTTTCTTTCTCACAACTTTATGTAGAGGAAATCAAGTCTTCTATCCTGTAAAGTCTTCCAGAGCCTGGACTTTGCTCATTGCATACCCATGATATAATTTAATATGTTCCTCTTTCCCCTTTATTTCCTGTATATGGGTAGTTGGACCCAGAGGCTTGTAAGACATTTTTATACATTGTATTGTATCCTTCTATTTGGTTGAAGTATCAGATAATGATGTGATCAGTCATTGCTAATAATTGCCTAGAACCATTAATTCATTTTAGGCAATAAACCCGTGATATTCTAATTCTATCATTTTCTTCATTTACTAGCTGGAATATATCCATTAAAAAAAGATACTACCTCTCATTAACTATTCAGTTTTCCATAGGTAAACATAACATAGGAAAGGCAGAATAAATGTTTGATTTTTTTTCTCTTTATTACCAATTTTCAAAAGAATGAGCTGATTCCTTACCATCCTCTAGGAGATTAACGGTGAGTTTTTATTTTTATTTTCTTAGTATCAGAAGAGGTAAACATATCTGATGTGTTTTAATCTATTGTAGTTATTTTTCTTACACAAATTGTTCCATCTTTGGCCATTGGGAGCATCTTCAAGTTGGCTCTGGAGCCCTTTTGACATGACCTCAATAGTCTTTGATAATTTCTTTATTATCTAGTATAACAACATGTACCCACTTTCTAATCTGTTTGCTGTGATATTATCCCATATTCTCCTGCAAATACACCAGTCACTGATTGTGCAGTCTCAGAACCTGAGATATTTCTTATATAAGAACAAAGAGAGGCAATCGTTACATCTTTAATACATTTTGAATAATTTATATTCATTTATTTATCTAACAAGTAGTTATTGAGAACTGGCAATGTATTAGGCACTAGCATAATTCTCAATCCAGCAGGAAAGACTGACAATAAAATTCTATAAATAGTTATATGTAAGTGTGCTATGGTGAAAAGGATTGTAAAAGAAAAGGAGAGGGTGCGATGAGGATATATAACACCTGGTCTAACGTGTTAGGGAAGGCTTTCCTGAGAAAGTCAGTGAGAAGTGCAAATTCAAAGAGTAAGTAGCATGATAGTAGCCTAGCAAAGGGGTAGAGACAGAGCAGCATGTGCAAAGTCTGAAGGGGGAAGATACTTATCACATTCAAGGAACTGAAAGGTCTCCGTGAGCAGGATGGTGGTAAGGAAGAGAAGGTACATGATGAAGCTGGAAATGCATGAGCGGAGGTCAAATCACACAGGGCCCTGTGGGTCACATTCAGGATTTTAGGCTTTCTTCTAAAAGGGATGGGAAGCCACTGGAGAGTTTTAAGAGAGATACAACACAATCAGATTTTTATGTTTCAACTCTAGCTGTTGTGTGGAGAGTGAACTGGTCAGGGCAAGAATGAAAATGAAAATTGGGGGGTATTACAGGTGAAAAATCACAGTGTCTTGGACTAAGATGACAGTGGAAATAGAGGGAAGTAGACAGATTCCAGAGATTTATGGACAACAAAAAGCCAGCTTCACGCTCAATGGGGAAACAATGGAAGCATTCTCACTAGACACAGGAGCAAGACAAGATGTCCACTGTCACCACAGTTATCTAATATTGTTCTAGATGTGTTAGTCAATGCATTTGGCCAAGAAGAGGGAATTAGTGGTGTCAAAACTGGAAAGGAGGAGTTATAAAGTATCACTATTGATAGATATGATTATATATCTGGAAACCCCAAGAGCCCCAAATGGAAAATCCATGATAAACAAAACAAGATTGCAATTAATGTATACAAACCAATAGCTTTTATGTACACGAATAGCAATCAGTTAGGTATAGTGGAAAAAACACTATTTATAGTGGCAACAAAAACATAAAAATTCCCAGGAATAAACTTACCAAGACATGCACAAGACCTATATGATGAAAACTTTAAAATGTTCCTCAGGAACACAAAAGAAGATTTGAACAGATGGAAAGGCCAGTAGTGTTCTTGGATAGGAAGTCAGAAGATTCAATCACAAGTTATCAATTCTCTCTACGTTAATCTCTACATTTAGAAACAGATACATCTTTTTTGTTGTTGTTGTTATTATTATTATTATTTTTTTTTGGCTGTGCTGGGTCTTCGCTGCTGCGCGCGGGCTTTCTCTAGTTGCAGTGAGCGGGTGCTACTCCTCGTTGTGGTGCGTGAGCTTCTCATTGTGGTGGCTTCTCTTGTTGTGGAGCACGGGCTCTAGGCGTGTGGGCCCACAGTAGTTGTGACTCACAAGCTCTAGAGTGCAAGCTCAGTAGTTGTGGCTCACAGGCTTAGTTGCTCCGCAGCATGTGGGATCTTCCCAGACCAGGGCTCGAACCCGTGTCCCCTGCATTGGCAGGTAGATTCTTAACCACTGCGCCACCAGGGAAGCCCCTAGAAACAGATACATCTTTGATCACAATGGCAAACGTAGTTTGGGTCACTCTATATGTGAAAACAGAAACCAGGAGGTAGTGAGGGGCTGAAATGCAAAAGATAAGTAGATGATGTTAGCTTAATGTCTTTTTTATGGGAATAGAGATGGAACAGCACATGCAAGGGTCTGGGGGCTCAAAATACCTGTAACATTCAAGAACAGAAAGACCTGCATGAGGTGGACTGTGGTAAGGGAGGATGAGAGGGTATGGGAAGAAGCTGGAAGGAGAGTGAGTCCAGAAGTGTGAATAGAGAGTGAGGCAGTAGAGACCGGGGAGGCAAGCAACTCTGTCAGGAAGACTAGCTGCTCAAGGGTGCTGGCTAGTGTTTCCTTCTTGAGGAAGGAAACCAGCCCCAACCTGGTTCCCTCTAAGTAAGAGGGTAGCACAGGGATTCTTCACTGCTACCTTCAGGGTAGTGCTGTACATAAATCAGACCGTCATGAATGCCTCCTGAGATCACTGGGCTGAGAGACTTGCTCCTTCCTCACTCCCAGGCTCTCAATGGAAGTCGGTGACTTAGCAGTGTATTTTTCAGCCCTTCACTATTATACTGTTCTTTTCACAAGACATCCCCATGCTTGACTTAATACCAGCAGGGGAGGAACTTGGCAGTCCAGGAATGGGACAGGGCTAGAACCTCCACTCTCTCCAGGCCCACCCTACCGTGGTGAGATCTGCTGAACATTGGCTGGAGAACCAGCTGATCATGGGGGTGCAGCTTGTGGTGAGGAATGTTGGGGAGCTAACCTGATATTTGAACAAGACCCTGCCCTCATTATCCAGTGTCCTGCCCAAGAGAGTTAATGAATGATGTGGCAGTACAGACCTAGGAAACACTATTTAACACACCTGCCTAATGCCTGATTTCCCAGAGAACTAATGTCCCAGAGAAGCTTGGGCCCTGGGAAGGTAACTTGAAGTCCATTTCCTGGAACAAAGGCCCATAGCAGTCCTGCTTCATGAGCTGCCAAGTAAAACTGTCAGAATCTATTTAAGAAAACCAGGCCAGTCTGGCTGTGTTTATTGAGAATAGCTACATGAGACAAAGGGGAAAAGAGTTTTCATTCCATTCATTCACAGATATTTACTGAGTGCCTACCATCTGCCAAGTCCTGTTCTAGGTGGTGGGCATACAGAAAAGAGCCAACTAGATGGAACACTCATCCTCGAAAAGCTTACATTCTAATGGGAAGAGATAGACAATAAAGATAACAGAGCAAATATGTATATATTAGAAGGTGGTAAGTGCTACAGCTTCAATTCGTGTAGAAAAATGTCTACAGGACATTTTTAGAACACAAGTGGGTGCTGGTAGAGAGCATAGATAAGGTGGATATTAGTTATCATATTAGGTATTAGGTAGAATGGTTAGGGAAGAGCTTTCTGAGAAGGTGACATTTAAGCTGAATCCTAAAAGATGAGCCAGCCTTGTGAAGAGTGAGGGAGAGAGAGAAATGTTACAAAGGCCTGAGTTAGGCAAGAACTTGGAATGTTCAAAAAACAGAACTAACGTCCATTTCTTCAGTGTGCTAAGCTAAGGGAGAGATCCTAAACACAAGGCTGGGGAGGCAGGCATGCCTTGATAAGGGATGTGGGTTTCTCCTAACTCACTGTGCTCATTACAGCACAATTATCTATTCGACCGTGACTCTGCCCACTCAGAACTCACCGGCTAACTCTGCTGCCTGGCTTCGACTCAGAGAGGACATCTTAAGAAAGTCCCAGGAGTGGCCAAAACAGATGTAATGAAGGCTATGCTCTAAAGCTCACACACAACACCCTTCAGGGAGCTTATGGGATTTTCTCTCAGGTCATTTACTTTCATGTTAAATACCCTTTAAATAAATTTCCTCATTGGGTTTCCAAGCCCATAGCAGATTATAAGCAGCAGATTAGAAGGGGGGGGGGGGGTGCGGAGGGCAGGCACTCTGTTCAGCTGACATTTTAATCCAGTGAGTCATTTTGCTTGGAAACCACCTTTCCGTGTGACGGACTTCATCCTGTACTGTAAGGACTCCAGGACCCCTCAGAATGCATTTATTGTATCATGATGTAGTGGCAAGAACACTGACAAACGTCAGTCCTCGATTCACGCCCTGACCCCAGCTTTCATAATTCCATGTTCCCACTAGATGGGGAATGACTTAAGGACATCATGTCTTGGTCATCTCTGAGTTCACTCATAATCCATGCCCCTACTCCAAGCCAGGAGTAATGCTCATCATGTAGTGGTGCTTGATAAATGGATCTTGAATGAATAAACGACAGTATGACCTTGGATAAATTACCCTCTCTGATCCTCAGTTGCCTCATCCGTAGAAGGAAATAGCATCACCACCTCAAGGGCTTACTTGGAATGTTAAATAACAATATATGTAGAAAGCACGATGTACGGTGTAACACACAGTATACATGAACGGTATTTTGCAACTTGGGGCTGAATCAGAGGTGTCCTTCAAAGGGTCAAGGGTACCTCTAGGTCCTTGTGTCTACGACTTGAAATAGTTGCCACTAGATGGCAATGTTTTCTTAAGGCACGTTGAACCATTTTCAGTTTACCCTAACGGCCTTCAAACTGAGGGTTCTCATACCACTGGGAGTGCAAAATGCTTTCGGAGACGTGCTTAATTATGTATAGCTTTGAGGAAATCAACGTTCCCATCGTCAACTTCTATGTGTCCTCTTTCCTAAAACTAACCTGCTTAGGAAAGTACCTGTGTTCACGATAACTCTTCTCCAACTTTTCAAAAAGAAAGGTATACCCATTATTCCTCCCAAATCTGATTTTTTGGCACCACCAGGTGAATAATATCATCTAGGGCATCGAACAAAGAGGAAGTCTCCTTCAACGATTAACAAGGAACCAGTCTTTCCTTATCTTTTACATACTTCTGTGAAGCGTGAAACTTGGCTTTAGAAATGGAGTATTTTGGCTCATGCTGTTATGGTCTGAATAATATGTGGTATAGTGGGGTGGTGGAATTAAGCCTTCTTCTGTCCCCTAAGAATTATCAAAGAAAGCATTTACTTTAAGGAAAAGAAGCACAGAGAGCATCTTTTCAAAAATACCAATCAATAGTTTCTCAAATACTTAAATATAATTATTTTTACCTATTCGCAATACTCATCCCAAAGTCAGGTCATTAGCAGGAAAGAAATATGTTGGAATCACCAAAGTAGTTGATCATTTTAGGTGTAACTATAATATTTTCCAGGGTCACCAAATTTTTCATGACACACTAGCTAAACAAACCAAGTTTTTACATGATTAAATTTCAAATTTGATGTGTTATTCAGTAAGATAGTTAAAAACTATTTTTATGAAATCATATAATAAAATATTCCTATTTTAATCAATTCTCATCTTTATTTCATCTTATTTATTTAATATTGCCTATTTCTCATTAACAAAAATACAATTGTATGTTACATGCCAGATCAATTAATTTTTACAGTCTATATCTTTCCATTTCATTAAATCATGGGAAAAGTTTTATCATAATGTCTAATGAAATAATGGCGCTATTTCTGATTTTTATATTTGAGACTTATTTATTGTCAGAAGCCGAACCTCAGAGTTTGAAACAGACATATAGATACATTTGACCAAAGAAATATCAGAACTGGTATCATAGTCCCTGCTTTACAAATAGCTTATAATTTGGCTATTCATGACATTGCATTATTACAAATTAGGTAATGAAGAATAGCATATTGATTTATTACTTTGTTTTACTAACTTTAAAAATTGATTAATGAAAAAAAATAAATGAATTATATTAAATCTACCTTAAATTAATCTTGACCACTTTTAATCCTTACAACAACCCTTGAAATAGGTCCTATTATTTCCCCCACAGAGAGGTTAGGAATTTGTCCACAGTCACAAAGGCAAAAAAAGGCTCTGAATAAGCCAATATGAATGTCACCATAACCATGTAGTAAACCTTAGGCAAGTTATACTTTATATAGTCCAACTTAACACAATAAAATAAGCTTGATCATCTGATTTCCAACCTCACAGCAGAAAAGAAGAAAACTAGAGTGGGGAGCAGAATCTTGGAGGGACAAACATTTTGACACTAGTGAGAAGTGACAGTCAACAGTCACTTGGAAAGCAATCCTCAAGATGAAAACTGGAACTATTTTAGTGAAGGTGCTAAAAATCCTACCCTATATTGCTATTTTTAATTAAATTAATATGTAATGTCTACATTATGACTGTGTAAATATTTTTACTGAGTCACTTAGTGTACGGTTATTTAAGTTTGGCAACTTATTGTTTTCCCTGGAAGTAATAATTGCTTCATTTTCTCTATTACTTCGTTTTCCAGATACCTATTATTGATTAATTCTCAAACTCTGACATTACAGAAAAATGTCTGTTAATGTAGTCAAATTCTTCAGGTATATTTTTTCTTCTTGTTTTTTCTTTTTTTAAAAAATTTATTTATTTTTATTTATTTATTATTTTTGGCTGTGTTGGGTCTTCGTTGCTGCGCGCAGGCTTTCTCTAGTTGCAGCAAGCGGGGGCTACTCTTCGTTGCGGTGCGTGGGCTTCTCTTGCTGCAGAGCACAGGCTTTAGAGCACTTGGGCTTCAGTAGATGTGGCTCGTGGGCTCTAGAGCACAGGCTCAGTAGTTGTGGTGCACGGGCTTAGTTGCTCTGCGGCATGTGGGATCTTCCCTGAGCAGGGCTCGAACCCGTGTCCCCTGCATTGGCAGGCGGATTCTTAACCACTGCGCCACCAGGGAAGCCCAGGTACATTTTTTCTTGAAGTCATCCTTCTGGAGCTTTTCATTCTTCTGCTTCAGTCTGGACAGGTTCTCTGTATGCCTGAGACTCATCTATCCTCCTAGAACTTCTCATCACTACTTTCCTATGTATTCTTTTTTTGTCTTCTGTGTTCAACCCCTTGCTTCTTTGATTCCTTCTCTTTCTTGGTTTAATCCCTCAGTTTGGTGGAACACATTCTCTAATAAGTTCCTGAGAAATGATGAGCGGGAGGTAATTTATTTGAACCTTTCTACATCTGAAAAAAGCTGTATTTTACCCTCAAGCTTGGTTAATAGTTTAGCTGACTATAAAATTCTTCAGAATTTTGATGGCCTTTCTCAATTGCCTTCCAGATTCCAGGAAAACTCTTGAAAAGTCAGATGCTGTCCTGATTCCCAAGCCTTTAGATGTTACCTGTTTTTCTCTATGGAAACCCCAGGGTTCTGAAGTTTCAGAATGATGGGTCTTGCTTTATTGGGATATAATTTATATACTATAAAATATACCCAATTTTAAGTATATAGTGAGATGAGTTTTTTTTTTTTTTTTTTTTTTTTTAGTTGTTTTGTTTGTTTTTTTATACTGCAGGTTCTTATTAGGCATCAGTTTTATACACATCAGTGTATACATGTCAATCCCAATCGCCCAATTCAGCACACCACCATCCCCACCCCACCGCAGTTTTCCCCCCTTGGTGTCCATATGTCCATTCTCTACATCTGTGTCTCAACTTCTGCCCTGCAAACTGGCTCATCTGTACCATTTTTCTAGGTTCTGCATACATGCATTAATATACAATATTTGTTTTTCTCTTTCTGACTTACTTCACTCTGTATGACAGTCTCTAGATCCATCCACGTCTCAACAAATGACTCAATTTCGTTCCTTTTTATGGCTGAGTAATATTCCATTGTATATATGTACCACATCTTCTTTATCCATTCGTCTGTTGATGGGCATTTAGGTTGCTTCCATGACCTGGCTATTGTAAATAGTGCTGCAATGAACATTCGGGTGCATGTGTCTTTTTGAATTACGGTTTTCCCTGGGTATATGCCCAGTAGTGGGATTGCTGGGTCATATGGTAATTCTATTTTTAGTTTTTTAAGGAACCTCCATATTGTTCTCCATAGTGGCTGTATCAATTTACATTCCCACCAACAGTGCAAGAGGGTTCCCTTTTCACCACACCCTCTCCAGCATTTGTTGTTTGTAGATTTTCTGATGATGCCCATTCTAACAGGAGTGAGGTGATACCTCATTGTAGTTTTGATTTGCATTTCTCTAATAATTAGTGATGTTGAGCATCTTTTCATGTGCTTCGTGGCCATCTGTATGTCTTCTTTGGAGAAATGTCTATTTAGGTCTTCTGCCCATTTTTGGATTGGGGTGTTTGTTTCTTTGATATTGAGCTGAATGAGCTGTTTATATATTTTGGAGATTAATCCTTTGTCCGTTGATTCATTTGCAAATATTTTCTCCCATTCTGAGGGTTGTCTTTTCGTCTTGTTTATGGTTTCCTTTGCTGTGCAAAAGCTTTGAAGTTTCATTAGGTCCCACTTGTTTATTTTTGTTTTTATTTCCATTACTCTAGGAGGTGGATCAAAAAAGATCTTGCTGTGATTTATGTCAAAGAGTGTTCTTCCTATGTTTTCCTCTAAGAGTTTTATAGTGTCCAGTCTTATATTTAGGTCTCTAATCCATTTTGAGTTTATTTTTGTGTATGGTGTTAGGGAGTATTCTAATTTCATTCTTTTACATGTAGCTGTCCAGTTTTCCCAGCACCACTTATTGAAGAGACTGTCTTTTCTCCATTGTATATCTTTGCCTCCTTTGTCATAGATTAGTTGACCATAGGTGCGTGGGTTAATGTCTGGGCTTTCTATCTTGTTCCATTGATCTATGTTTCTGTTTTTGTGCCAGTACCATATTGTCTTGATTACTGTAGCTTTGTAGTATAGTCTGAAGTCAGGGAGTCTGATTCCTCCAGCTCCATTTTTTTGCCTCAAGACTGCTTTGCCTATTCGGGGTCTTTTGTGTCTCCATACAAATTTTAAGATGATTTGTTCTAGCTCAGTAAAAAATGCCATTGGTAATTTGATAGGGATTGCATTGAATCTGTAGATTGCTTTGGGTAGTATACTCATTTTCACAATGTTGATTCTTCCAATCCAAGAACATGGTATATCTCTCCATCTGTTGGTATCATCTTTAATTTCTTTCATCAGTGTCTTATAGTTTTCTGCATACAGGTCTTTTGTCTCCCTAGGTAGGTTTATTCCTAGGTATTTTATTCTTTTTGTTGCAATGGTAAATGGGAGTGTTTCCATAATTTCTCTTTCAGATTTTTCATCATTAGTGTATAGGAATGCAAGAGATTTCTGTGCATTAATTTTGTATCCTGCAACTTTACCATATTCATTAATTAGCTCTAGCAGTTTTCTGGTGGCAGTTTTAGGATTCTCTATGTATAGTATCATGTCATCCGCAAACAGTGACAGTTTTACTTCTTCTTTTCCAATTTGTATTCCTTTTATTTCTTTTTCTTCTCTGATTGCCGTGGCTAGGACTTCCAAAACTATGTTGAATAATAGTGGTGAGAGTGGACATCCTTGTCTCGTTCCTGATCTTAGAGGAAATGCTTTCAGTTTTTCACCATTGAGAATGATGTTTGCTGTGGGTTTGTCATATATGGCCTTTATTATGTTGAGGTAGCTTCCCTCTATGCCCACTTTCTGGAGAGTTTTTATCAGAAATGGGTGTTGAATTTTGTCAAAAGCTTTTTCTGCATCTATTGAGATGATCATATGGTTTTTATTCTTCAATTTGTTAATATGGTGTATCACATTGATTGATTTGCGTATATTGAAGAATCCTTGCATCCCTGGGATAAATCCCACTTGATCGTGGTGTATGATCCTTTTAATGTGTTGTTGGATCCTGTTTGCTAGTATTTTGTTGAGGATTTTTGCATCTATATTCATCAGTGATATTGGTCTGTAATTTTCTTTTTTTGTAGTGTCTTTGTCTGGTTTTGGTATCAGGGTGATGGTGGCCTCATAGAATGAGTTTGGGAGTGTTCCTTCCTCTGCAATTTTTTGGAAGAGTTTGAGAAGGATGGGTGTTAGCTCTTCTCTAAATGTTTGATAGAATTCACCTGTGAAGCCATCTGGTCCTGGACTTTTGTTTGTTGGAAGATTTTTAATCACAGTTTCAATTTCATTACTTGTGATTGGTCTGTTCATATTTTCTATTTCTTCCTGGTTCAGTCTTGGAAGGTTATACCTTTCTAAGAATTTGTCCATTTCTTCCAGGTTGTCCATTTTATTGGCATAAAGTTGCTTGTAGTAGTCTCTTAGGATGCTTCGTATTTCTGCAGTGTCTGTTGTAACTTCTCCTTTTTCATTTCTGATTTTATTGATTTGAGTCCTCTCCCTCTTTTTCTTGATGAGTCTGGCTAATGGCTTATCAATTTTGTTTATCTTCTCAAAGAACCAACTTTTAGTTTTATTGATCTTTGCTATTGTTTTCTTTGTTTCTATTTCATTTATTTCTGCTCTGATCTTTATGATTTCTTTCCTTCTGCTAACTTTGGGTTTTGTTTGTTCTTCTTTCTCTAGTTTCTTTAAGTGTAAGGTTAGATTGTTTACTTGAGCTTTTTCTTGTTTCTTTAGGTAGGCTTGTATAGCTATAAACTTCCCTCTTAGAACTGCTTTTGCTGCATCCCATAGGTTTTGGGTCGTCGTGTTTTCATTGTCATTTGTCTCTAGGTATTTTTTGATTTCCTCTTTGATTTCTTCAGTGATCTCTTGGTTATTTAGTAACGTATTGTTTAGCCTCCATGTGTTTGTCCTTTTTACGTTTTTTTCCCTGTAATTCATTTCTAATCTCATAGCGTTGTAGTCAGAAAAGATGCTTGATATGATTTCAATTTTCTTAAATTTACTGAGGCTTGATTTGTGACCCAAGATGTGATCTATCTTGGAGAATGTTCCGTGCGCACTTGAGAAGAACGTGTAATCTGCTGTTTTTGGATGGAATGTCCGATATATATCAATTAAATCTATCTGGTCTATTGTGTCATTTAAAGCTTCTGTTTCCTTATTTATTTTCATTTTGGATGATCTGTCCATTGGTGTAAGTGAGGTGTTAAAGTCCCCCACTATTATTGTGTTACTGTCGATTTCCTCTTTTATAGCTGTTAGCAGTTGCCTTATGTATTGAGGTGCTCCTATGTTGGGTGCATATATATTTATAATTGTTATATCTTCTTCTTGGATTGATCCCTGGATCATTATGTAGTGTCCTTCCTTGTCTCTTGTAACATTCTTTATTTTAAAGTCTATTTTATCTGATATGACTATAGCTACTCCAGCTTTCTTTTGATTTCCATTTGCATGGAATATCTTTTTCCATCCCCTCACTTTCAGTCTGTATGTGTCCCTAGGTCTAAAGTGGGTCTCTTGTAGACAGCATATATATGGGTCTTGTTTTTGTATCCATTCAGCCAGTCTATGTCTTTTGGTTGGGGCATTTAATCCATTCACGTTTAAGGTAATAATCGATATGTATGTTCCTATGACCATTTTCTTAATTGTTTTGGGTTTGTTTTTGTAGGTCCTTTTCTTCTCTTGTGTTTCCCACTTAGAGAAGTTCCTTTAGCATTTGTTGTAGAGCTGGTTTGGTGGTGCTGAATTCTCTTAGCTTTTGCTTGTCTGTAAAGCTTTTGATTTCTCCATCAAATCTAAATGAGATCCTTGCCGGGTAGAGTAATCTTGGTTGTAGGTTCTTCCCTTTCATCACTTTAAGTATATCATGCCACTCCCTTCTGGCTTGCAGAGTTTCTGCTGAGAAATCAGCTGTTAACCTTATGGGAGTTCCCTTGTATGTTATTTGTCGTTTTTCCCTTGCTGCTTTCAATAATTTTTCTTTGTCTTTAATTTTTGCCACTTTGATTACTATGTGTCTCGGCGTGTTTCTCCTTGGGTTTATCCTGTATGGGACTCTCTGCGCTTCCTGGACTTGGGTGGCTATTTCCTTTCCCATGTTAGGGAAGTTTTCGACTATAATCTCTTCAAATATTTTCTCTGGTCCTTTCTCTCTCTCTTCTCCTTCTGGGACCCCTATAATGCGAATGTTGTTGCGTTTAATGTTGTCCCAGAGGTCTCTTAGGCTGTCTTCATTTCTTTTCATTCTTTTTTCTTTAGTCTGTTCCGCAGCAGTGAATTCCATCATTCTGTCTTCCAGGTCACTTATCCGTTCTTCTGCCTCAGTTATTCTGCTATTGATTCCTTCTAGTGTAGTTTTCATTTCAGTTATTGTATTGGTCATCTCTGTTTGTTTGTTCTTTAATTCTTCTAGGTCTTTGTTAATCATTTCTTGCATCTTCTCAATCTTTGCCTCCATTCTTATTCCAAGGTCCTGGATCATCTTCACTATCATTATTCTGAATTCTTTTTCTGGAAGGTTGCCTATCTCCACTTCATTTAGTTGTTTTTCTGGGGTTTTATCTTGTTCCTTCATCTGCGACATAGCCCTCTGCCTTTTCATCTTCTCTATCTTTCTGTAACTGTGTGAGATGAGTTTTGATACATGTATATAGTCATATAATCTCTGCCACATCATGATATAAAATATTTCCAGCACTCCAAAAATGTCCCCCCTTGCAATTAACCCCCTACTCCCAACCCCTGGTGCCTGGAAGTCACTGATTAGCTTTCCATCACTGTAGTTTTGCCCTTACTAGAATTCCATGTAAATAAAATCATACCGTATGTAGTATTTGGTGTCTGGCTTCTTTCCCTTGGCATTAACTCTTTTGAGATTCATCCATTTTTTTGTGCACATCAGTAGTTTCTTTCCTTTTGTTGTTGAGTAGTATTCCATTATATCAAATATGACAATTTTTTTATCCATTCACCAGAAGATGGACACTTGCGGTATTTCCAACATTTGGCTATTATGAATAAAACTGCTATTAACATTCATGTACAAATCTTTGTGTGAATCTGTTTTCATTTCTCTTGGATAAACTCCACCTAGGAGTAGAGTTTCTAGGTCTTTGATAAGTGTATATTTAACTTTATAAGAAATTGCCAAACTGTTTTCCAAAGTGGTTATACCATTTTGCATCCCAGGCAGCAATATGTGAGGGTTCCAGATGCTACACATCCTCACCAATATTTGATGTTGCAATCTTTTAAGTTTTAGCCATTCTAGTGGGTGTGTAGTGGTATCTCACTGTGGTTTTAATTTGCATTTCCCTAATTAACGCTGAGTAGCTTTTCATGAGCATATATGTCATCTGTATATCTTCTTTGGTAAAGTGTTCAAATCTTTTTTACCCATTTTTTATTGGGTTGTTGGTCTTGTTATTATAGGATTGTAAGAGTTCTTTATATATTCTGGATACAAGTCCTTTGTTTTATAAATATGTTCTCCCAGTCTCTGGATTGCTTTTTGTCTTAAAAGTGTCTTTTGAAGAGCAAAAATTTTAATTTTGTTGAGTTCCATGCAGGGGATTGAGTACTGTTCCCTCAAAATTTATGTCCACCCAGAACCTCAGAAAGTGATCTTATTTGGAAATGTAATCAAGGTAAGGATTGAGATGAGATCACACTGGATTAGGATAGGCCCTAAGTCCAATGATACTTATCCTTGTAAGAGACAGAAAACAGCACCAAAGACACAGAGAAGAAGGCCATGTGAAGATGAAGGCAGAGATTGTGATTATGCTGTAAATAGGTTCTGGTACCAATCCAGTGGGGGGGGGCGCGGTTTTCTGCACACCACCAATTCTCCCACCTCAGCTGGGTGTCCTGCAATTCAACTCAATTCTGACACTATCTACCCAGAGTTAGCATCAGATTCCACCGGTTAAGGGCTCAGTCCCATAAGGCTGCCTTCCATCTCAGATGCCAATTACAAGCCCAGGTATTTCTGATGACTGGCTTATAAATCATAGGCTCCCACAACCCCTGCCTTGGGTCTGATTAATTTGCTAGAGCAGCTCACAGAACTCAGAAAACCCATTTATTCACTAAATTACTGGTTTATTGCAAAGGATATTAAGGATGCAGATCAACAGCCAGATGAAGAGATATATAGGGTGAAGTCCCAAATAAAGGAGTCTGGGGCACAGCACGGTGCATGTGGAGGCATTCTGGTTTTCCAACCTAGAAGCTCTCCTTTTGTTTTTTTATGGAGGCTTTATTACATATACATGATTGATAAACTCATTGGCTATTGGAGATTGATTTAACCTCCAGCTGCTCTTCCCTGCCCAGAGGTCAGGCAAGTGGGACTGAAAGATCCAACCCTCAAATCACTGGTTCTCCTGGCAACCAGCCCCCTTTTTTTGGGGGGGGGGGCATCCAAAACCCACCTCATTAACATAACAAAAGACACCTTGGTCACTCTCTCTATGCAGGAAATTCCAAGGGTTTTAGGAGCTTCCTGCCAGAAACGGGAGAGAGACCAAATATATATTTCTTATTATAAATCACAATATCATATGCTGCCACAAGCCAAGGAACACCAGGAGCCACCAGAAGCTAGAAGAAGCAAGGAAGGATTCTCCTTTGGAGACTTCAAAGGGAGTGTGGCCCTTGCCACACCTTCATTTTGGACTTCCGGCCACCGGAAGTGTGAGAAAACACATTTCTGTTGTTTTAAGCCACACTGTTTGGCACCTTAGAAATCTAATACAATCCAATTTATTACTTTTTTTCTTTTATAGTTATGCCTTTTTGGTTCTATTTAAGAAATATTTGCCTTATACGAAGTCACTAAGATTCTCTCTCTTTGTTCTTTTTCCTCCAAAAGTTTTATAGTTTTAGCTCTTACACTGAGGTCTATGATCAGTTTCACATTGATATTTTTTATGCTATGAAGTAAGAATTGGGGTTAATTTTTTTTCATGTGGATATCCAATTATTTCAGCACCATTTGTTGAAAAAATTTATCCATTCGCCATTGAATTACCTAGGAATCTTGGTCAAAAATTAATTAGCCATGATTCTGTGGGCCTATTTCTGTACTCTTTATTCTGTACCATTGATCATCATTCTACTGATATCACAATGTCTTGATTTCACAACTTTAGAAAAAGTCTTGAAAATAGATACTGTAAGTCCTCCAACTGTGTTCTTTTTCAAAATTGTTTTAGCTTTTCTAGGTCTTTTGCATTTTTATCAGGATTTTAGAATCACCTTTGCTAATTTCTACAATTGGGATTTTGATCGGAATTGCATTGAATCATTCAGTTTCCTTTTCTTTTAGTTATTTATTTATTTATTTGGTTGCGCTGGGTCTTAGTTGCGGCAGGCAGGCTCCTTAGTTGCAGCTCACAATCTCCTTAGTTGCAGCACGCCGGCTCCTAAGTTGTAGCATGCGAACTCTTAGTTCCGGCATGCATGTGGGATCTAGTTCCCTGACCAGGGATCGAACCTGGGCCCCCTACATTGGGAGCACAGAGTCCTATCCACTGCGCCACCAGGGAAGTCCCCATTGGGCCTTAACTGAAGCAATTTTATGCCCAAGGTGATGTTAGGCAATGTCTGGAGACATTTTTGGTTGTCTCAACTAGGAGGTGCTATTGGAATCTAGTAGACGGAGGCCAGAGGTGCTACTAAACATCCTACAGTACACAGGACAGCCTCTTACAGCAAAGAATTATCTGGCCCAAATGTCAATTGTTCTGCTGCTAAGAAATCTTGCATTGAATATATAGGTCATTTTTAGGACAAATGACATCTTAAATGGAATCTTTTGACCCAAAAGACAGTATTTCTCTCTACTTACTTAAGTCTTTAATTTCTCTTAACAATATTTTGTAGTTTTTGGTGTACAAGTCATGCACATTTTTTGTTAAGTTTATCACAATCAACCATCACCACTATCTAATTACAGAACATTTTCATTATCCCAAAAGCTGTACCTATTAAACAATCACTCCCCATCTCCCTTCCTCCTGCCTCTAGTAACCACTAATCTGCTTTCTGTCTCTATGAATTTGCCTCTTCTGAATATTTTATATAATGGAATCATACAATATGTGACCTTTTGTGTCTGACCTCTTTCACTCAGCTTAATGTTTTTAAAATTCATCCATGTTGTAGCATGTATCAGTACTTTATTCCTTTAAGGCTGAATTATATATAAATACCACATTTTGTTTATCCATTCATCAGATGATGGACATTTGGGTTATTTCCACCTTTTGGTTATTGTGAATAGTGCTCTATGAACATTCATATATAAGTTTTTGTTTGAACACGTTTTCCTTTTTTTTTTTTTTTTGTCCACATCACATAGCTTGTGAGATTTTAGTTGCCACACCAGGGACTGAATGGGAACTCTTGGCAGTGAGAGTGAGGAGTCCTAACCACTGGACCTCCAGGGAGTTCCTGAACACATGTTTTCAATTCTTTTGAGTATATACCCAGGAGGGGAATTGCTGGGTCACATGGTAATTCTATGTTTCACTTTTTTTTTTAATAGATAATATTTTTAAAAATTTTATTTTATTTATTATTATTTTTGGCCGCGTTGGGTCTTTGTTGCTGTGTGTGGGCTTTCTCTAGTTGCAGTGAGCGGGGGCTACTCTTTGTTGGGGTGCACGGGCTTCTCATTGCAGTGGCTTCTCTTGTTGCGGAGCATGGGCTCGGTTCATGGGCTTCGTAGTTGTGGTGCGTGGGCTCAGTGGTCGTGGCTCGCGGGCTCTAGAGCACAGGCTCAGTAGTTGTGGCACATGGACTCAGTTGCTCCATGGCATGTGGGATCTTCCCAGACCAGAGCTCGAACCCATGTCCCCTGCATTGGCAGGCGGATTCTTAACCACTGCACCACCAGGGAAGCCCTGTGTTTCACTTCTTGAGGAACTGCCAAACTGTTTTCCACAGTGGCAGCACCATTTTACATTCCCACAAGCAATGTACAAAGATTCCATTTTCTCCACATCCTTGCCAACTCTTGTTAATTTCCTTTTTTTTTTTTTTTTTAAATTGTCATCCTGGTGGGTCTGAAGTGGTATCTCACTGGGATTTTGATTTACATTTGCCTAATGATTAATGATATTGAATATATTTTTATTTGCTTATTGGACATTTTTATACCTTTTTTGGAGAACTATCTAGTTAAGTCCTTTTCCCATTTTTAAATTGGGTTGTTTGTCTTTTTGTTGTTGAGTTGTATGTGTTCTTTGTACAATATATTCCAGACCCTTATCAGATATATGATTTATAAATAATTGCTTCCATTCTATGAATTGCATTTTCACTCTCTTGACAGTGTCCTTTGATGCATGAAAGTTTTTAATTTTAAGTCCCATTTATCTATTTTTTCTTTTGTTACTTGTGCTTTCAATGTCGTGTCTAAGAAACCATTGTTGAATCCATGGTCATGAAGATTTAACCCTATGTTTTCTTATAAGAATTTTATAGTTTACCTCTTATATTTAGGTCTTTGATTTATTTTGAGTTAGTTTTTGTCTATGATGTCAAGTAAGGGTCCAACTTCATTCTTTTGCATGTGGGTATCTAGTTGTCCCAGCACCATTTGTTGAGACTATTCTTTCCTCATTGAGTGGTATTAACACTCATGTTGAAAATCAATTGACCATAGTGTATGGGTTTATTTCTGAACTCTCAGTTCTATTCCATTGACCTAAATGTCTATCCTTATGCCAGTACCACACTGTTTTGATTACTGTAGCTTTGTAATAAGTTTTGAAATTGGGAAGTGTGAGTCCTCCTGCTTTGTTCTTTTTCAAGATTGTTTTGGCTATTCAGAATCTCTTGCAATTCTATATGAATTTAAGAATTAACTTTTCCATTTCTGCAGAAAAGGCCATTGGGATTTTGATAGGAATTGCATTGAATCTGTAGATTTCTTTGGGTAATATCGCCATCTTAACAATATTAAGTCTTCTAATCCATGAACACAGGATGCCTTTCTATTCATGTATATTTTCTTTAATTTCTCTCAGCAAAATTTTATACTTTTCAGTGTACTAGTCTTGCATATTTTATATTAAATTTATTACCAAACAGTTCATTTTTGATGCTATTGTAAATTATATTTTTTAATTTTAATTTTTTGATTGTTTCTAGTAAATAGAAATATATAGCTTTTTGTACATTGACCTGTATCCTGTGAATTTGCTAAATTCATTTAGCTTTTTGTAGATTCTTTAAGATTTTATGTAGATTATGATGTCTTACATGAATAAAAAGAGTTTTACTTAGTGGAAGAGAAAATTTTTTTAATTTTTTTTTTAACCATGCTGCACTATCTAGGACCTCTAGCACAATGTTCAATAGAAATGGCTATAGTGGGCATCCTTGCCTTGTTCTTAACCTTAGGGGGAAAGCATTCAATCTTACACCATTAAGCATGATGTTGGCTATAGGTTAATCATAGATGCCCTTTATCAGATTGGGGAAGTTTCCTTCTATTCCTAGTTTGCTGAGAGTATTTAGCTAAATAGATGTTGAATCTGTGAAATGCTTTTATTTTTATCTATTAAGATGAGCATGTGGTTTTTCTCCTTTAGTCTATCAGTGTGTTGAATTATGTATTTGATTTTTGACTATTAAACCTTACATTCCTGGTAGAAATGCCACTTAGTCATAATACATTATCCATTCTATATATTATTGGATTCAATTCATTAATATTTCATTAACGATTTTACATCTATGTTTATGAGAGCTGTTGGTCTGTAGTTTTCTTTTCTTGTAATGTTCTTGATAGTTTTGGTATCAGGGAAATGCTGACTTCATAGAATGTGTTTAAAAATATTACTCTAACAGCAGAAACTAACACAACATTGTAAAGCAATTATACTCCAATAAAGATATTAAAAAAAATACTCTTCCTTCATTTTCTGGAAAACTTTGGGTAGAATTGGTGTTATTTCTTCTTTAAATATTTGGTGGATTTCTCAGTGAAGCTGTCTGGGCCTAGCATTTTATTGTGGGAAGGTTTTCATCCCCCCAAAAATTTCTTTTGTAGAGATAAGGCTATTTAGGTTACATATTTCCTCTTGAATAAATTTTTTGTGTCTTCACTCTTTCTTTTCCCAATGAATTTGGCTCGAGGTTTGTCAATTTCGTTGACCCTCTCAAAGAACCAGGTTTTGGTTTCATGTTTTTCTCTATTATTTTCCTGTTTTCTATTTCATTGATCTTTGCTCTTATCTTTATTATTTGCTTTCTTTTGCATACTTTGGTTTTAATATGTTTTTCCTTTTCTAGTTTCTGAAGGTGGAAGTTAAGGTCATTGATTTGAGACCTTTCTTCTTTTCTAATACAGGTGTCTAGTGCTATAAATTTCCCTTGAAATGCTGCCTTAGTTGCATTTAAAATGTTGATATGTTGTTGTTTTCATTTTTATTTAGTTCAAAATACTTTCTAATTTCCCTTTTGCTTTCTTTTTTTTTTGACCCACAAGTTATATAGGGTATGTTATGTAGTTTCTAAGTATTTGGGAATATTCCAGAGATCTTTCTGTTATTTATTTCTAATTTAATTTTGTTTTGGTCAGAGAAAGTATTTTGTATGACTTGATTCCTTTTAAATTTATTAAGACTTGTCTGTGGCCCAGAAGATGGTTAGAAATATGGTCCACCTACTGAGAGAAATGCAATCATTATTATGTTTATACAAGGACTAAGGTCTGAGTGACAATATGTTCCTTATCGTATATTAAAGTTTGGATTTTATACATCAGTCTGATGAGTTCAGTAAATGTGTGTTTCCTCCTGAGAGAACAAGCTGCCTCTTAATGCTCTCTACACACAATGGCCAAGATCTTAATTGAAAACTGAACATTTGAATCTTCCAGGTATTTTCAAGTATCCATATGTTTGTATTCAGGTATTTGTTTTAGCTTTAGAACATGAATGAAGATCTTAGGTCTCTGAACAAATTGCCTTTTCTTGGATTACTTTGTTTCCCATTTGAGAATTAAAAATTAACTTGAATAAATTTAATTTACTATATTGATACACAGATGTATTCTGAGAGGAAATGTGGTTCATGTTGCTCAATATCACTGAATATAACAGTTTAAGTTGTCAGTAAATGTGTAGAATTTGAGCCTTCTTGGAATCAGCCCCAAAGTTCTATTCATGAATATATTGAAATTAAATATTTTTAGAGCCATTAGATGGGGTGCACATACATTGTTGACTTGAAATATTTTTAATATGCTACTAGAGATCATAAATGCAATATCTGAATAAAATTACTGGCCTATTAAAAGTTGTCACCAGTGTCAAAAAGCAAAGCAAAACAAAACAAGACAAATGAAAAAAGTGACCTTATTCTCTTCCTACAAAGCAGAGGGGAGTACTAGCTGGATGAAGCAAAACTCTATCCTTCCTTTCTATCCCCACAGCCAATATTTAATCTCTAATTTAGTGTGCCCTCTGTCCTTCAATGACTGGACATGTCATGTGGTAAAGAGGGTAGAATGACAATAGGATTTGCTTAAGTCATTAGGCCTTTGTGACAACTGTTTTCTCCCACAGGGCTATCTGGGAATTTCAAGTTCTAATTTTCAATATCTTCTCAATGTATGTATGTAGGGCCCACATGCCCCATACTAGGCATGGAGCCTTTCACTTGCAAACTCTAAAGCTATATAGAAAACTGAGTGTTATAGCACCAGATCTCAGGAAACAATCATCAGGTTCCCCCCTACCCCCTGCAGGGAACTTTTGTTCTAAAATAACCACAGGTCTGAATGCACAAGACTAAATTAACTTATAACATAACATCTCAATGATAATTCAACCCCTCTCATTTGGTAAGTGTTTTTCAACTAAACATTCTTGGCACACCTTGGTAAG
Organism: Balaenoptera ricei; assembly: GCF_028023285.1. Classification (NCBI taxonomy): domain Eukaryota; kingdom Metazoa; phylum Chordata; class Mammalia; order Artiodactyla; family Balaenopteridae; genus Balaenoptera; species Balaenoptera ricei. The sequence continues at coordinate 50,410,114 of NC_082651.1, forward strand.
TTTTATAAAAAAGAGAAAAAGAAAGTATTACTAAGTTCAGTCTTATATTTAAGGCAGAGAAATGAAAGAAATGTCCTTCATTTCTGCCACAAACCTATGACAAGGAAGGCAGCCAATCCACTCTGCAGAGGAATTTTTCCTGAAGTTTCTCAATAGCTTTTTTAAAAAATAATATATACCCTTGTTAGTGACTCCCTTCACATTCAATAATGTCACTTTGTGGACATTATTCAATGTGAAAAGAAGAACTATATATATTGTATAATTCAAGAAGAACTATATATACATAATTCAAGAAACTTGAGTTTTGTGGGAGGTAACGAAGTTAGGAACCAAGCCCCCACAAATGGAACACTCCAGAGCGTCACTAACTTTTCCCAGCCCTCACCCAAGGCTGAGTAAGAAAGATCACCTACTCATGCTGCAAGGAGGTAACACAGAGTTAAGAACATTGAAGAGGGAATCAGAAAACCCGAATGCTGGTCCTGGCTTTGTCACTCACTAACTTGTTGGTTGAGTTGGAATTAAACCCTTCTTTCTGATCTGGAGTTGCTCAGGTTTAAAGTTGGGAGACTGGATTAATAAACTCCAGCTTCCTATAGACTCCTCCCATCTGCTTCCATGTTTTCTATGGCTCTCCGCTCTCTGTGTTCTCCTCTATCTCTGGTGTCCCCTTCTCTACAGTTCTTGGTCTTGTTGTCACATAAATGCAGGAGTCTCTCCAGTGAATTGTCCTTGGCTCCCTTTATGCTCTAATCCTCTCTTGCAATTTTAGTTATAATCCCTGTGGTAGATACTGGTTTATTGCCCAAATTCCCCCTTCTGTACTGAAGCTTTACTTTCCCCAGCTGCTGGGAAGTTTGGAAGAGAACAGCTCTCAGCTGAGTTCTTCTCTGGGAATTGCCTTCATGCAAAGAGATCAACCTCACCCAAGCTCACATCCCCTCCCTGGGGAAAGCCCACATCCAGTGTTTCTTCAATGTGGGAATGAGAAGGGCCAGCCCCCTTGCCTCAAAGTAGGATAACTTTGAAGGGCCAGCCATACCTGCTCTGGAACTCCCCTGGTTTTTGTTGTGACTGTACTGCACTTCAATGCCTCCTTCTGCCCAGTTCTGCAGGTGTTGATCCCTGAGAGCATTCCTCAATAAACCACCTGCACAAAATCTTCATCTCAGAGTCTGTTTCCTGTAGAACCAACCTAAGACAGTTGGTACCAGGAGTGGTTCAAGGAAGTAGACTCTAAAATGAGATTTTGGAACTGGCCCACCCATCTGCCAGGTGGCAGTGGGGTCCCCATTGCCACCACTGGTGGTAGGAGGAGCACTGCAAGCTCCTGGCATTCAGTGTAACTGTTAAAACTTTAACTAGTGGTGAACATTAATATTCCACCCAAGTTCACCACTAGAAGACCAGAGGGCCTCCATGGAACCATAGACAGAGATTCATCTCCTGTAGCCAGAGGGCAGAGAAAGCTTAAATTTGACCCTGGACTTAGTTATAGGAGTTGCACAACTCCAAAGAAGTTTGAATTCTTCAGTCAGCTGTGCCAAGTTAGGGCCCTGACTAGGAAGAAGTGAAATCTTGAGACTTGGGATGGGAACATTTGGATTGATGCACTCAAAAACCTTGGAACTGCAGATCCCTCTAAACCCTCTGGGCCAGCAGAAATGGCCCAGTGCTCCTGTTAAGGGCTAGTGTTCCCACTTGCTTGAAAATAATGCTGAGGCCTCTCAATCTAGACAAGAAATCAGAGAAGAATTTTCAAGAGCAGCCCTGCCAACTGGTCAATACAACCCAGCAAACTTTATGGTATTGGAAGTATCAGTAGTAGGAAAGTATGCCATGTGGAACTTATGGTGACTTCCAATAGAAGAATCATAATGTAGACCCCTAGGGTATTAGAACAAGTCTATGTCAACTTCAGTGAAGAATTTTCCACCATTTGAAAAATAGCTCCAGATGTGCCACTGCACTATGATAGAGACAGAAGAACTGATTATGGGACATCAAATGAACATGTGGCCAAGGTTACCTATTATGAGTTGGTTTCTCTCAAGCCCATCTGAATGGTTAGGTCATTCAAGATGGCTGTTCTCTTGCTCTCTGTATATCCCCTGTTTGACAAGTCCCTGCTTCACTCACATGACATCAAATCCTCTTAATCATAGGGCTTTATTAGTTCCTGGGAACTGGTGAGCCCACCTGATGTCAATTCACCATATAAATGGTAGCTTCTTTCTCCCCCAAGCAGTGAAGATTGCTGCCATACCCTGTCCACCATCTGCCATTAACGGTAGGGGTGTTGCTCCAGGACCTTTTGTGGAAGGTTCCCCGGTCCAATAAACCATTGCTGTCTCCAGCTCTTTCTTCAGTCTCAAGGCTGGGCAGCTACAAGGCTTACAGGCCTTCGGGGTGCAACCCAACACCAATCCATTACACAATGGAAGTGGTACCTCAGATCAGGTAAGAACAAGGTCAAAGGGCACAAGTAAGCTTCACCGGTAGGTGATCCAGACCCCCGTGTTTTCCCCCACTGTTACACTGATGTCTCTCCCTCAGTTTACACCTATGGCTTCAGTGGCATATTCAGTGATCCATTGGGGTCTTTCTTGGGAGTCCCTTGCTCAATTCTGAAGGTAAATGGACAAGTGCAGCAGCCACAGTCTAAGAAGGTTCTGGTCACCAGAGGCTCGCCCCTCAGGCTGTGATCATTTACTTTGTGTGGAAAGAGAAGTGGCCTGACACAAGAAGATATGGGCAGCCCTGAATAGCTTGTTAGTAAAGTGGTTCCGAACAAGCCTCCCAAAATGTGCCACTTTGGCGTGTGGATCACTTTGAGCTGAAGACAATGGAGGCCCAAAAGATTCAGGAAGAGCTTTTTATCTGCCCCCCCACCCCAACCACCTAAAAGAATTTAGATAGAGGGCCTGGTCCAGGAAGAGAGCTATCACCAGAGGTAATTACAAAGAGTATGGGCGGGTGTGGTAAGCTGGGGGAACCCTTTGTTTGTTCAAAGTTATCTCTGCGTCCCATTGTCATTTACCAAACATTTGCTCTTCCCATCTTCTTGTGAATTGCCTTCCTTCTCTTTGAAACACCAGACTACTATCCCCTTCTCCTTAGCTCAGAATAGTGTAGAAGCCTCATTTGCCTGTCAGAGAGCCTCTCATAGTATTTGTGGGGCTCCCATGCGTACAAAATTACCTTTGTTTTTTTCCTGTTATTCTGTATTATGTCAATTTAATTAATAGATCAGCCAAAAGGACCTAGACAAGTAGAGGAAAATTTTTCCTCCCCTACAGGTTGGTCAGGGGTCAGAAAGGGGAAGGACTGAAAGATAGCAGTGAAGGACTAGTTCAGCCAGACCACGAAGGAAGCTGCCTAGACCAGCAGAGGCACTGGCCGAGGGTAAGGGGACTCTGGAACAGGTAGTGGAGGAGGGCAACTGTGAGTTTCACTTGCACCTGGAGACCAGCTGCCATGGCGAGGACTGAGTTCATCCCACTGATCTTCCTCTCGTAAGTTTCCCCCAGGAAAAGAGACCAACCCAAATTCTGGAGTAACTAAATTTATTATACGAAGCAAGTAGCTCTGAGTGGATAAGGGGTGGACTGTCATGGATGGTGTGGTATGCTGCCCTGTCCTCTGGTCTAGACCCAGGCACTCATTCTCTCAGAGGCTGGGCATGTTGGTTGCCGAAAACTCTCAGATGAGTTCTTCTCTAGGAACTGCCTTCAGCTGATGAGCGCTGTCTCACCCAACATCATTTTCCCTGCCTTGGTATAAAGTCCAGGCCCCTTGCCTTAAGATGGGACATCTCCAGGGGCCCATCCTGCTCCAGAGCTCCCACTGGGTCAGCTGAGGCCTCAACTGCAACTGCACTGCCGTTCAGCTCCCTGGCTGCCCACTCCTCCTGCATTCACTCCCACATAGGTATTGATCCCAAGGGTACTTCCCCAATAAAATCCGGCACACAGCAGGAACCGGGTGTTCATAGATTTTTTTTTTTTTAAAGGAATTCCTTTATTTTTATTATTTATTTATTTTTAGCTGTGTTGGGTCTTCGTTTCTGTGCAAGGGCTTTCTTCTAGTTGCGGCAAGCGGGGGCCGCTCTTCATCGCGGTGCGCGGGCCTCTCTCCATCGCGGCCTCTGTTGTTGCGGGGCACAGGCTCCAGACGCGCAGAGCTCAGCAGTTGTGGCTCACGGATCCAGTTGCTCCGCGGCATGTGGGATCTTCCCAGAGCAGGGCTCGAACCAGCGTCCCCTGCATTGGCAAGCTGACGCTCAACCACTGCGCCACCAGGGAAGCCCGGAACCGGGTGTTAGTGTTAAATGGGTACAGAGTTACCGTTCAAGAAGATGAAAAAGTTCTGAAGGTAGATGGTGGGGATGGTCACACAATAATGTGAATGCATTTAATTCCACTGAACTGACTGTACAATTAAAAGCGGTTAAAATGGTGACATTTATATATTTTACCACAATAAGAAAAATAATCCTGCAAGAGAATCTCCCAGTCTTTTTTTCCTAGGGAATTTAAACTAACAGCCTCCGTGAGTATGGCAAAGATTGCTAGCTAGCTTCCACCAATATTCATTCTTTTTCTCCTTTATTATTGGAACTCAGCCTGAGACAGCAAGCTGTCTTGCAGCTGGCCATGGGATGTGAGACATGTGACTAAGTTTGGCCAATTGGATGCGAGAAGTGATATGTGTCACTTCCTGTTAATTCTCTTAAAGTAGTAGGCATGCCCTCCACTCATCTCTGCTTCCTTCTTGCTGGCTGGGATGCAGATGTGATGGCAGGAGCTGGAGCCAGAGAGGAAGCCATAGGTAGAGGATGACAGAGCCACCCTACCAACACTAGACTATCTCTGGCTGTTATTTGAGATAGCAATAAATTCTATATTGTTTAAGCCACTGAATTTAAGGTATCTTTGTTATACCAGCTCAGTGTGTATCCTCACACTTTGGATGACTCCAAGATCCATTTCTCTAACCCTAACAACTTTCACAAACAATTCATGTTTCACATTTCCAGCTTTGAGATTTGGCATGCCCACACCATAATATATCCTAATGCTTTCTAAATCTTGTTTCTTATTTTTGATAATACCACAATTCTCCTACCTATGAAGAAAGAGCCCTAAACATTCACACAGTGGAATATCATTCAGCCGTTAAAAAAGGAAGAGGAAACCTAAGATAACACTGATATGGAACAATCAGCAAGATCTACTGAGTGAAGAAAGCCAGAATTACAGTGTCTATAATATAACACTACTTATATTAGAAAAACAAAGTATATATACATATGTAAATTTTTGTATGTGCATAGAATATCTTGGGAAGGATAACCAAAGACTGAGTCGCTGCCTTAGATAGGACAGCCAGGAGACAAGGTGGCAGAGAAACTAATTTATTACTACATACCTGTTTGAACCTTTGAATTGTGTACTGTATGCAAAGGGCCAGTGGTTCACTATTCATATTCTAATCTGGGTAAATTGCACCCCTGGAGCTGTGCTGTGTGTGGCCTGGGCAGCTGTACACATCCATCCTGCTGTGCGTGTTTTATGTACTAAAAAAAAAAAAAAGTTTAAGAAAATATACTTACTTTTGTTCTGTAGCTTGGACAGAACAGCTATTCTCTGAAACCATCTCAGTTAAAATATCCTAGGATTTCATAGATCTCTGTCTAGACTGTTATTTGCATCTCTGTTACCAACCATCAGAGCTTTTATTATCATTTTAAAAGATTATCCACTCTTCCTTGAGAACTTCCTTCAGTGCTGAAATGACCAGGCAGCTTTTGCTCCTAAGAATTCCACAGTGAGAGTGGGGAAGCCTCAACACTGAAACCTGCCTAAGGATTTAACCCCCATCTTTGTGCTTCTCCTAGGATCTGTCAATTATCATTTAATATGGACTGAGAACCTGAAAAAGGTCCTTAACATTTGATCTTGCAAATTCTGCTTCTTGAATTTCCCACGTTATCCTGAGGAAAGCATCAGAGCTACACACCAAGATGTATGTACCAGAACGCTCACTGTGGCTTATTTCTCTTATCCAAAAACATGGTCACAAACTAAAGAGCCATGAATATGGAACTAGTGAAACCTAGTACAGTTCATTTAGGGAATGGAATTCCAAATCTTGGAAGAATAACAAAATGGGGAAATGATTACATTATATTGATAAATGAAAAAAGCAAGTTACGAAACAGTAGGTAAGGCATTATCCTTAGACTTTCCCAGTTTGGTTTTTAAAGAAAATTGAATATCTGTATCTGGAAAAGATATTCACCAATATGTTAATACCGCTTTTCTTTGGGAGTTGGGCTTATTATAGATTATTTTAATTTCCTTTTCTGTGTTTGCCTGTATTTTCCAAAGTTACTACAATTAACCTGTTTTCTCTTATGATTAAAAAAGTGTTACCCCCACCCAAAGTCAGTTTGGGGGGTTCTATGAGCACTTCAGTTTGCTCCTCATTAGTCCCTGATAGTACTCTGAGGCAGGCATATGAATTTTAAATGAGAAACATCAATCTGGGTTATGTAGAGAATTCCTCCCATTTCTACAAGGAGGAGGTAAGAGGAGAAGGGTGGCAGATGGTAAGGGGAGGATAAAACAGCTTAAATAGCTTTGTTACCTTTGTTACAAGTTTTCCTTCCAGGAAGAGTCTTTTAATGGTTTTCTAGCTAAATGAGCTATTTTACATTTGTAGAGATGACAAACTTCACTATTCACCAGGACCATATGCTTTTTTGATATTCATAAAGGCTTTGAAGTCTAAAATATATGCTGTTTAGGAATGTTAGTCTAGACTAGAGAATAATAGCTCTCCCCTAAATAATACATAAGTACCTTTTAAAATTGGCCTTGGCGAGGGGAAACTTTAAAAATAGAAGATATGGGTCAGAATCAAGTTCTATAACTCAGTACAGTCCTTGTAAAAGATTTATGGATTTGGTTGAAGGGTTATTTTAGACACGTTTGTGCATAGCATAAATACAAATTATTTATAAATTTTTTTTAATAATGAAAAAGTGAGTCCTAAAAAGACCAGCAGGTGGCATAAATAATTTATTTAATCAAAACTGGCAAGATACGTATTGTAAAAGATATCTTCCCTGACCTTTTGCCCATTAAAAAAATTCTTGAATATTGAGACCAAAATTCCCAATTAAAGCATCACTAAAGAAGACTTTACCTAGTTATAAATACAAAAATTGGAATTGCAGGAGAGATGGATCTCATAGATATCAATCCAAAGCTAGGTTATAAGCTGTATGCGCAGGCCTATCATTAAACTGAAACACAAAAGACAACATGTAGTGAGAGCATCTAATCTCGATGCTCCACCCAGCATGCTTCAGCATCTCTGAGGTGGGAGGAGTGTGCTGACATCAGAGACTTAGGAAAATCATGTTGTCAAAAGCTATGTGGGTGTGTACCTGTCACAGTAGATTCTGCAACAGCAACAGGAAGCCTCTTCCTTCAAATGCAACTGGAAGATTAGTCTCAACATTCAGTCTTTACTGGGTCCTGGTAAGGCTCCAAGACACTAACCCATCAGATACCTGTTGGTTGCCTTGGATCTGAAATATTTTCCCCATTTACCAACATCTGATGAAACGGCCGACAGGAAGTGTGTGTCTTCACTTGCTTTGTACCTGTTCCCGTGGAAATAGCTCCCATCAATAGATGTAGTCCTGCAGGTCTTGACTTTCAGCAGTGTGTAGTGCAGAGGCAGAAGTCTGTGAGACCAGACATATCACCCCTAAGATATCTAGAGCAGCATCCTGACCTGCAACCCTCAGTGGGAGAGCCAGGGACCACAGACTTCTCATCACAGGTTAGAATCCGAATACGTGTACCGACTAGAACAAACTGCACCAAGCTATTAGTAATAATTTCTCTGGAAGGTGAGTTTATAGGAGATTGTCTATTTTATGCTCACTAATATATCTTTAGTGCCTAGTCTTGGGTCTTATACATAGTAGTAGGTGGTAAATAAATACTTGTTGAATGAATACTTTAATGTTTAAATTTTTTGAAATGAGCCTGTTACTTTTGCCATCATAAGGAAAATAAAAGGTTTGCTGGCATTCTCACACTCAAAAGAGAATCATTCTTCTAGCGAATTTTTCCCTAAGTGAAAACCTAGTTATTTTTTCTTCCACAGTCTTTATTTGAATGAATTTAATTTTTGAGTGCAAATACATACAAGCTTGACAAAACCCACCTAACCTAAAGAGTGTCTAAATCAGCTAACCAATTATACAGATCACCAGTGACTCATTTCAGAGACTTTCCAGGTGTCTCCGCTACCTATTTCAATAAACACACACTTCACTATTACCTTACTGTTTGCTTTCCTGTGGGCGCCTTACACACAGCTGCGTTTTGAAGCATCACCTCTCATGGTCCTGGTCCCTTTCCCAGGAAGCAACAATGAAAGTCAGCAGCTTTTTCCCAAGTGAGACACCCACTGTGTTGCTCTGTGCCTTGCAGGCAATTCTTAGCTTGCATCCCAGGTAGGCCACATATTAACTGGAAGGCAGTTGGGGTGGAGGGATGTAGAACAAAATTTTCTTTAAAACCATGTGACAAATAATGGCTGGTGTTCAAGTCTACCCCACAAAAGTTGGATTCACACATAATATAATTGAAACCATCCAAATTTTGGTGTATAGATATAGTACACACGTAATATGTATTTGTAGAATGAATGAATACTGATAGTGCTTCTTAGCAAGAGGAATTTATAGACTGAGACCCAATCTTACTCTGCACTGCCCAAGGAGGCACCTTCTCTGCTTCAGTCACCTGGCAGCTTACAAGTTGGCTGTTGGTACTATAACTTGGGAGATGCTGTTTGGTGTCTTAGACAAAGATCTTCTGGTTGAAAGTCACTTGAGGGGCCTTACTGTAAGGGCTCCAGCCTGCTGGGGCTCACACCTTCTGGTGCGGCAGTTTTCAGAGAAGGAAGGTTGTGGGCTGGAAACAGAAGAGGTGTCTATTGTGTTTGGTGTTTTAGCTTAGATTCATTTAGTCGTAAGGAACTGAGATTCACTAAAGTTAAAGGGGATTTATTATAAGGCATGATAACAAGTCTCTAGCATTAGTCCCGAAGGAGTCATGCAGAGCTCATTCATATGCTATGAATACACATCTGCACTGTTCTAGCCTCCCTGCAAACTGGCAGGCTTACTGTATTGGGCAGTAGGGTAAGGTCATTGGTTAGCCTGAAGACTGACTAACCACCCTGGTGAATGAGCTGTGGCCCAGAAGGACAAGATACAGAATCAGTGGGAACAGATCATAGCTGTCTAGCCATGAGGACTGTGAGGGCCCCTTAAATATGTTTAGTATATTTGGGTATCTGGTTTAAGAAACCTGGGTGCATTTCAGGCTACTATGGACTCAGGACTGACCCTGAATACTGTCTAAATGAGGAGAAATTTTTTCTTAGTCCGTAACACACATAGGCACACATATACACTCAGGAAAATATGATGCCTGGCGCATTAATGTTGCCCAAGACCCTGACACTAAAGTCCCACTCAGGTCTGCCTCTGTGTCAAAGTGCTCAGGATACAAATTATGTCATCATGACCTTAAAAATTGATGGCTATAATGAAGTTTCAGGCAATGTGACAAAGTAGCATTCTAAGTATGTAAAGCAGTGTAAAATAACCGGTTTGGGCACAGGGAGGGAGGCAGCAGCTAGAGAGAAAGTGTGTCAGGCCTTCTTTGCAACTGATGTCATACCACATCATCAACAATTCCCAGAAGGACTGGCCTCCCTGCCCCCTCCATTCAACTATCCTTGCCTGTCCTGTGAGCCTTTAGACTATTATCATTAACATAAAAAACTTTATATACATTGAATGAATATGCCTTAACTTGTTCAGCAGTATTAACGTTCATAATTTTGACTTCTTTAGCTGTAATTTTCACAGGGGATTGGTTGCATTCTGAAGAGGGAGTAAAGCTCTTGCCCTGGTCCCAGCTGTCCTCATTGAGTCCCTAATATTGGCTGAATCTGCCACCATTTAAGGAGTCGGTCGTCAGAAGGAGAACAGCCACATCCTATGTATAAGATGAGCTTAAAAAATCACATAGCACTTTCATTCATCCATTCACCAAAAGTCTTGGAATGGCTGCTATTGCCAGGCACCATGCCAGGCTCTGGGGGATATGGCAATGGGTAAATTAGACAGGGTTCCTGCACTCAGGGAGCTTGCAACCTGTGCGGGGGTGGAGGAAGCGGGAGATGAACATCAAACAAATAATCACAAATAATTACTTAAAACAAATTACACTGAGAGCTGGGCGACGAAGCACATACTGTAGTGGGCAAGAATTACGGGAGAATCAAATTCAGATGGGGAGGGGACTGTGGTCAGGAAGGGCTCTGAGGAAGCAACTTCTCAGCTGAAACTGAAGAAGCTGGAGTTAGCTAGGGGAAGAATAAGGGGGGAGAGCATTCCGGGTGGAGGGGACAGCAGGTGCCAAAGCCCTGGGGCAGCAAAGGGCTGGACATAGTCAAGGAATTGAATGAAGACCATGTGTTGTGTACTGAGCGAGAGCAAGAGTGGTTCAGGATGAGGCAGTTACTCAATTCTTGTCTTTTATTTGAAAGTTTATTGTAAGGAATCTAATCTGTTGCTTTCCATGGGGACAAAGCAGGAGTGTGTTAAATGGCTCTAACCCTACACTATCCATATAGGCAGCCACTTATGGCTATAGAACATCTGGCTGATCCAAATTGAGATAGGCTGTAAGTATAAAACACACACTGGATTTCGAAGACTTGGTATCAATAATTTTTATATTGATTACATATTGAAACAGTATTTTTGATATATTGAGTTAAGTATTTCACTAAAATTAATTTCACTTGTTTCTTTTTTGCTTTTTTAATACGGCTACTAGAAAATTTGATATTACATATACGGCCTGCATTATATTCCTGTTGGACAGCACTGCTCTAAAGTGTTAACTTAGATATGAAGAAAAACTACTTGACTATAAGGGAGATTGGGTAATTTAGGAAGGGAGATTAAAGATTTCAGTCCCAGGAGATCTTTAAAAACAGGGCAGCTAGCCAATGACTTGAATTGAATGACTTGAATGACTTAGGACTTTCGTGGGTTTTTTTGGAAGCAGGGAAGAGAAGAAACCACAGAGGCTCTTACGGTGCCTTCCAAGGACAACAGAATCCACTTATCATCAAGTGTTAGTAGGCGAACAGAATCGTTGGAAGGGCTGGCGGAGCAGGTTCTAGGTGGAGCTTCTCAGAACAACCCTCAACCCCCAGAATCACACTGCTTCTTCTGTGGTGGCGGGGAGAGTGCTGCTGCCGCCACAGGAAACTGATGACCATTGAGCACACTGTCTCCTTGGCCACATCCATGCCAGAAATACATGACTCTCTCCTGATTTTACTGAATTCCAAATTCATAGTCTCACATGCAGGCAGCTGATTGGCAGAACATAAAGTGGCATCTAGCTGAAAGGAACTCCGGGAAGTGCAGTTTGTCGTGTTCCAGCTTTTGCAATAGATCATACCACACTAGAAGCAAGTTGCAGTGGGTATTGACTGAGCCAACCCACAGTACCTACCGTAAAGATGGGGGGAATATTTGCAAGGATGACGATGTGAGAAAGAGAGCTTGGCACGTCCAGCCAAGCTGGAGCACACCACTTTGGTGAGGGAAATGGAGTAAGAGGAATGACTATGAACATAGATGAACCTTAAAAACATTATGCTAAGTGAAAGAAGCCACTCAAAAAGAACCAAATATTGTATGATTCCATTTATATTAAATGTCCAGAATGGACAAATATATAGAGACAGAAAGTAGATTAATGGTTGTCTCGGGCTGGGAAATGAACCTTTGATAGAACCTTTCAGAAGAACAAAAGCTTTGTAGAGATCTCAAAGGTGTGCCTTGATTATCATAGTCCCGGGGTATTCAAGTCATCCCCACCCCCACCCAGCATTGCACTCTTCCCAGCTGAGGGCCCAGTTACCATGGAACAGAGACAAGACATCTCTTTGAGGCCCTACCCACATTTAACCCACAGTGTCTGAGAGCGAAATAAAGGTTATGGTTTTAGACAACTAAATTTGGGGTAGTTTGGTATACAGCAATAGAAACCAGGATAGGAAGCATGACCCATTCAAAGAACCAAAAGAAGGTGGTTGGGCAGATAACTGTGGGCTACTTCCAAGCACTTGAAGTAACAATCATCTCTGTTGTTTCTACCATAAGAAATCAAAAGTCAGGTAAAGAAGAAAAAGGCAAGATTAACTGAGACGGGTGTGGTTGGGAAAATAATGGAAATGTGGCTTATACCTCTGTATAACCCCTAAACCAAACAGAGCACATTACTCATTTTCAGCCATTCCCATTTATTGTAGAGATAAATACAGAGGCCTCTGGTCCTAGCCAGGTTTGCATTACATCAGGCTTCCTTGCAGAGCAGGGCTGAACCAGGGTGGCTCTCACCCCACCCCAAGCAGCAACCCAGTAGACGACTAAGCTGGCCCCCCACATGTCCCTGCTCTGTTCCTTACTGAAGCCAGGCAACAGCTGCAAACCCTGGGGTTGAGACTGGCCCATCCCACCTTCAGCAAAATCATCTTTCTATTCGTGGCCCTAGTTGTTTGATCACTGGGGGGAAAAAAAGCAAGAAATTCTATACAGTTTCTTTTGGCTCAGATATGATTCTCCTGTCCCCTGGACCATTCTCCTACAATGGGCATCAGTTTCAAGGACCCCCTGCCATGGCTTGCTCATCCTATATGAATTGTGTACCTTTGCATGAATTCTAAATCAGAAGGCATTCGATCTTTAGGTCATTTGTGCATGGTTTTCACTTTGGAATGCACTCAGGGTGCAGGACTAATGCCTGCTGACCCCATGTTTATTTTTTCAGCTGGTGATTGAAGTTCTGGTCCAGTTATAATAGATGGGAATGCTAATATCTTTTGTCCATTTTCAGCTTTATTGCAAATCTTGCATTGCATAGGGGTCATATTTCTACTCTCAGCATGTAAAGTAAATGTAATTTTCATGTCTTTGTTTCCAAAGTAAATATCATTGGGTTTGCCTCCCACTTTCACCCCATAGAACTATTTTAAAAAGAAAAGATATGAGTATGGAAGAATAATGTTCCAAGCTTCTGGGGGAATGTTATTAATATATGAGGCTTTTTTAAGTTACAAAGGCTTTTAAAGAACATTCTATAATCTGTGACCACTATTCTGCCTATAATATCTTGCACCTCCTTAATGAATAACAGTACTCCTTTTTCTATGTATTTAATCAATCATTTAATAAATAGTGATTGAGTGCCCACTGAGAGCCAGATATTGGGGCTACAAGAGCAATCAAGAAAGACAAAATGAGGTTCTCACTTTCATGGCACCTATATTCAGGTTCAGGGAGACAGTAAACAGGTAAACAAATAGATAAGGTAATTTCACATTGAGAAGAATGCTTTGAAGAAAACAAGCAGGGGTAAGGAACAGCTAAGAGAGGTCACTCTGGGTAGAGTGGTCAGAAAGGCCTCTCTCAGTAGAACCTATGAACTAGCCAGCCATGCAGAGGGCCCGGGAAAAGATGTATGGGCTGAGGGAACAGCAATGCAGAAGCCCAAGGACGGAAAGAGTTTGGAAGAAGTCAGAACGGACCTGGAGAAGCAGGCAAAAGGCCAGATCATGCAGGACCTTATGGGCCTCCCCACTGAGGTGATTTTTACCAAGGGAGTCACATGATCAGATTTATATTTTTAGAGTATCACAGCTTACTTTGGCTGACGTGAGGAATGGATGGGAGGTGGGTTGGGGGTCAAGATAGGAAGCCAGAGTCCAGTTAGAAGATTGCAACAGTTCATAAGAAGAGGCTGCTGCTCTTGTGCCAGCAGCAAAATATATGTTTTAAGTGTTTTTAAGGCAATGCTCACACATTTGCACCGGTTAATTCACATGCATTGTGATATAGTTGACTAGTAGGTACTCAGTAGATGTTACGTCCCTTCTCTTGACATCTTTGGTTCTGTATGTCACTAGCTGAATGAATCACCATCTTCAATCTCTGAAAATGCAATAAACATATTAATTCAATGCTACAAATGTTTTGAGCACCTGATATGTGTAAAGCACTGTGTTAAGATCTGAATGTTCAAAAATAGATGAAACTTGGTCTCAACTCTCTAGGAAACTACAGTCTGAGAACAAGCAGGCAGCCTACCAGAGACAAGATGGTGCTGGGCTTTCCTTGTGAGAGTAGAATAAACCCCTCAGAGCCTTGGGAGCAGAATAATTCTACAGACCTCTGAATAGGATTGGGAGAGAAGAGTCAGAAAAACTTAGCTCATGTCAGAAATGAAAAGAGAATTTGTATCCTCAACTTCATTTCATCTATGTAGCCCTCCCTGGAGTGGAGCTCCTGCAACTGATTTGCTGGTATGATTTTCTTTTTACTTCCTGATATCTGGAATGGTGGAGGCCAGTGAGAAAAAGAGGTCCTCTGGCTTCAAGGAAGGTGAGAGTCAGCTCATTCATAAAAAGTGATTTCTTCAAGCAAACAAAATATTTCCCACAATACATGTCCTTCCCTTGCCAAGTAAAAACAACTTCCACGGATCATGACATTTAAAAATTACTTTCTGGACTTCCCTGGTGGTGCAGTGGTTAGGAATCCGCCTGCCAATGCAGGGGACACGGGTTCAACCCCTGGTCCGGGAAGATGCCACATGCCGCGGAGCAGCTAGACCTGTGCACCACAACTACTGAGCCTGCGCTCTAGAGCCCGCAAGCCACAACTATTGAGCCCATATGCCACAACTACTGAAGCCTGCACACCTAGAGCCCGTGCTCCGCAACAAGAGAAGCCACTGCAATGAGAAGTCCGCGCACCGCAGCAAAGAGTAGCCCCCGCTCGCCGCAGCTAGAGAAAAGCCTGCGTGCAGCAACGAAGACCCAACACAACGAAGACCCACAAATAAATAAATAAATACGAAGCAACAAAGACCCAACACAACGAAGACCCAAAAATAAATAAATAAATAAGTAATAAATAAAAAGACTGCATACTGTAACTTAAATAAGAAACACTGCAGTTTTTTTAAAAAATTAAAATTATTTTCAATTTTAGGGGGTTCCCTGGTGGTCCAGTGGTTAGGACTAGGCACTTTCACTGCCCGTGGCTCGGGTTCAATCCCTGGTCGGGGAACTGAGATCCTGCAAGACACGTGGTGTGGCGAAAAAAAACTTTCAATTTTAAAATGTTTGGAAAAGCTCCTTTAAAAGAGAGATGCCTCCCCAACACGACAGCAAGCTAGAAGCTGAGCTCAGCCATCCACTTTTGCTCAAAGCACTTCTATGTCCAAGTTTGTATGGCAAAATTGAGCCCTGCAGCAGTTCTCAACCCTGACCACACATTGGAATCACCCAAGGAGCTTTAAAATATATTGATGCCTGGATCCAGCTGCAGAAATTCTTTTTTCTTTTAATAAATTTATTTTATTTATTTATTTTTGGCTGCGTTGGGTCTTCGTTGCTGTGCACGGGCTTTCTCTAGTTGTGGTGAGGGGGGGCTACTCTTCATCGCGGTGCACGGGCTTCTCATTGCAGTGCTTCTCGTTGCGGAGCATGGACTCTAGGTGCACGGGCTTCAGTAGTTGTGGCTCACGGGCTCTAGAGTGCGGGCTCAGTAGCTGTGGCGCATGGGCTTAGTTGCTCCGCGGCATGTGGGATCTTCCCGAACCAGGGCTCGAACACATGTCCCCTGTATTGTCAGGTGGATTCTTTTTTTTTTTAATATAAATTTATTTATTTATTTATTTATTTATTTATTTATTTATTTTTAGCTGCATTGGGTCTTTGTTGCTGCACATGGGCTTTCTCTAGTTGCAGTGAGCGGGGACTACTCTTTGTTGCGGTGCATGGGCTTCTCATTATGGTGGCTTCTCTTGTTGCGGAGCACAGGCTCTTGGTGCATGGGCTTCAGTAGTTGTGGGATTTGGGCTCAATAGTTGTGGCTCTTGGGCTCTAGAGCACAGGCTCAGTAGTTGTGGTGCACGGGCTTAGTCGCTCCATGGCATGTGGGATCTTCCTGGACTGGGGCTCGAACCCGTGTGCCCTGCATTGGCAGGTGCATTCTTAACCACTGCACCACTAGAGGAGCCCAGAGATTCTTATTTAATTGGTCTGTGCTATGTCCTGGGCATCAGTATGTTTTTAAACTGCCTTCCAGGTTATTCTAATGTGCAGCCAGGATTGGGAGCTACTTGTCTGCTAGCCCATTAAAGAACTGCACTTGGGGTCAGGGACTGAAACCATAGACTCAAAATATGACAACTTGTTTCCACAGACTAGATCTGGTTCCCCAACCATGCACTCCTATAGCAACCTGTATTTTTCCTTCATGGGATTTAAATAGTTTGTTACTCTGTGTGTGTGTGTGTGTGTGTGTGTGTGTGTGTTTGTGTGTGTGTGACAGAGAGAGAGAGAGAGAGAGAGAGAAATTGCTTGACTAATGTTAGTCTCCCTGTTGAAATATAAGCTTCTTGAGTGCAAGGCATCTGTGTATCAAGGCAGTATAGCACTGCGGTTAAAAACACAAGTCTTAAGGTCAATCTGCTTTGGAATCCCAATTTTATCACTTGCCAGCTGTGGGACCTTGGGTCAATTCCTTAATCATCTGTGTCTCAGTTTCCTCAGCTACAAAGTGGGTTTGTTGCAAAATTACAGTTGCTGTGAGATTACATGAGATGTGTGGTGATTTTCAAATACGTCTGCAAATTCTTCAACACTTTTCCCTCCAAGATATGCAGCGGAAGTTCTCTTCCCTTGAGTATGGGCGACTTAATGACTATCAAATAGAATATGACAGAAGTGGTAGTGCCTTTGAGATTAGGACATAAAAGGCATTGTGGCTTTGGATCATTTGCTCTGGGGGAAGTCAGCTGCCTTGTGAAGACAATCAGCTGATGGAGAGGCCCCTGTGGTGAGGAACTGAGGCTTCCTGACAACAGCCCTGTGAGGGAGCCATCTTGGAAGTGCATCCTCTAGCCCCAGTCAAGCTTTCAGATGACGGCAGTCCCTGCCAACATCCTGACAGAAACCTCCTGAGAGACCCTGAACCAGAACCAACCTGCTAAACCACTCTGGAATTCCTTACCCACAGGAACTGAGATAATAAATTCTTGTTGTTTAAGCCATTACTTTTTAGGGCAGTTTGTTACCCAGCAATGGAGAACTAAGAGAAGATGATAATGTGAAAGCACTTAAAAGACACATAGTAAATACTCAGTAAATGTTAGTCACTGTTGTAACTGCTGTGTTCTCCTTTATGTCCTTAGCACCTATTAAGGGCCTGCTACACCTGCTACCTATTAAGGGCCCAATATACAGCATGTGAGTGAATGAATAAACAGACACAAAGTAAAATAAAGGGTTGAGGCAATCATCCATGGCAGTGGTTTCTGAAATTATTTGAGCAAGAACATTTTCAAACAAAATCTTACCCCATGTTTTCAGTAAGGGTTGAGTCAGAAAAAAAAAAAAACAAAAACAAAAACCCAGGGGCTTCCCTGGTGGCGCAGTGGTTGAGAGTCTGCCTGCCAATGCAGGGGACACGGGTTCGAGCCCTGGTCTGGGAAGATCCCACATGCCGCGGAGCGACTAGGCCCGTGAGCCACAGTTGCTGAGCCTGTGCGTCTGGAGCCTGTGCTCCGCAACAAGAGAGGCCGCGATAATGAGAGGCCCGCGCACCGCGATGAAGAGTGGCCCCCACTTGCCGCAACTAGAGAAAGCCCTCGCACAGAAACAAAGACCCAACACAGCCCTAAATAAATAAATAAATAAATAAATAAATAAATAAATAAATAAATAAATAAATAAATAAAAAACCCCAGAAACTACCTTAGGTATTTCAAACAGAGGGAAGCTAATACTGGGAATTGGTTACATAGGCAATGGAAGAGCTGAGAAGCCAAATAGGAAAGAGTGAGGTAACTTAGAGATTAGCCAGAGTAGGAAAAAAACTATATATATATATGAAGAGAGAGAGGGAAAATTATAAAGCGAATGTGGTAAATATTAACATATAGGGAATCTGGGAAAAGGGAATTGTTTGTACTATTCTTGCAGTGTTTATTTAAGTCTGGAACTATTTCAAAATAAAAAGTTAAATATAAATGAAAATATTTTTGTTTAAATTACATGTGAAGGAGTTGGGAAAGGTTTGGGAGGGAATGATAAATAAACTAAGAAAATAAAAGAAAGACAAACTTTTGGCCGAATCTGGAAGTGGGCCCGCATGATATCTTTCCATCTCTGGCAAGCCACGCATTGTCTGTAACTTGCAGCTGATGGCTGGGGACATTCCTGCAGGTGCTGACATCTTCAGCTCTCCACCCACAAACCTCTGGAAGGTGAAGACGGAAAGCAACAGCCTGGCAGGATTTACAGAGGATTCCACTGCTATTAGCTCCCCTCCCTAGTGGCAAGTCTCAAAATGAAAGATTCCAGACCAGGAGAAGAATTTTGAGAATAAAGAATATTTGTAAATATAAGAAGATGAAGGACATATAATTCACTTGGCAAGTGGGGGTAAAAATAAACTTTAAATGATTTAGTAAATGTGTAAAAATGTGGGATGATGCTTAAAACTTCAGGACTACTCTTCATTGGATTTCAAAGAGGACATTAGCATATTATAAACTAAATTTCCTAAAAGATCATCTGGGATTAAAGGAGTACCCTATATGTGAACTTCATATAGGGGCAAAGAGATATAGATTTATGAGAACACTAACCCAGAAGTTTTCTCTAAAATCAAGATTTAGTATCTGAGAACAAGGCTCAAAAATTGTATCAGGGGCTTCCCTGGTGGCGCAGTGGTTGAGAATCTGCCTGCCAATGCAGGGGACACGGGTTCGAGCCCTGGTCTGGGAAGATCCCACATGCCGCGGAGCAACTAGGCCCGTGAGCCACAATTACTGAGCCTGCGCATCTGGAGCCTGTGCTCCGCAACAAAAGAGGCCACGATAGTGAAAGGCCCGCGCACCGCGATGAAGAGTGGCCCCCGCTTGCCACAACTGGAGAAAGCCCTCGCGCAGAAACGAAGACCCAACACAGCCAAAAATAAATAAATAAATAAATTCCTAAAAAAAAAAAAAAATTGTATCAAACACGATTTATCAGAAAATGACTGGCAGCCAGGGGAGGATGTAAAAAGAAAATGAATGGCGATTTACTAAGAAGAAATGCAAAATGCCAAAAAGATACATATTTTTTAAACCTGCCTAATAATAAAAAGATGGATTTATGTAGCAATGAAATATTATTTTTATCTATCAAATTGGCAAATTACTTTTTTAAAACTCTTAATACCCATTGTTAGTAAAGGTGGGACAAAGGAATGTATGTATTTATTATACATATCAAGAAGGAGAGTAAATTGGTAATTTCTGGAGTTTAACAATCCATTTAAACAAACTTAAAAATACATATACTCTTTGACACAGAAATTCTAATTCTTGGAGTTTATCTTATGGAAATAATCATAGGTATCCCAAAAGATTTTGTCACAGGAATATTTATAAAATGGAAAAAATTAGGAACAACCATATTTCTACAATTGGCTAATTAAACCAAAGTATAGATGCATAACACGTAGTACTATGCAGCCATTAGAAATGACATAAAGGAAGAATAGTTTTAGGAAAAGGAGAAATATTCTCATTATATTAAGTAGGAAAAATTGGGTTATAAAACAGTAATGTCACATTTTTGAAAAAGCTTACTTGGGCCTAGTTACAAGACTGAAAGAATTGACACCAAAGTATTACTTTCGGTGATCGACAGGTGGTAAGATTGTGGGCAATTTTAATTTTCTTTCTCTTGATCATCTATATCTTGTAACTTTCTTCAATAAAAATTATTTATTTATTTATTTATTTATTTATTTATTTATTTTTGCCTGTGTTGGGTCTTCGTTTCTGTGCGAGGGCTTTCTCTAGTTGTGGCAAGGGGGAACCACTCTTCATCGCGGTGCGCGGGCCTCTCACTGTCGCGGCCTCTCTTGTTGCGGAGCACAGGCTCCAGACGCGCAGGCTCAGTAGTTGTGGCTCACAGACCTAGTTGCTCTGCAGCATATGGGATCTTCCCAGACCAGGGCTCGAACCCGTGTCCCCTGCATTAGCAGGCAGATTCTCAGCCACTGTGCCACCAGGGAAGCCCAAAAATTATTTTTTTAAAGTAGTTGGAGTATTTGTTTTTAGTTAGTTACGCATGAAGCTTACAGAAAAAGTCATTGAAGACTGTCAGAACCATTAGGTCTCTACTCACTCTCATGCCTTTTCCCAAATAGAAAGAACTAGGATGCTCCTAGGTAGGTTTAGGAAGCACAGGAAGGGACCACTTGGGAAGCTGAGGTCCCCAGCCAATAAAAGGATGTAGGGGATGCAGGATTTGGACAACTGGGGAAATTCTGAGGATTTAGTAACTGGTAGAATCAGGAAATGCAGTGATCATAGAAATCCTGGGGTGCTCCGTGATTTAGGAAAAGGAAATTCGGGTCTTGAGTTTTAAAAGTGAAATCAGAGAAGAAAGTACTCTTGATTATTCCTGATACAAAATCAGTGTTCAGATGTTCTCCTCTAAACTTTAGTTTAGTTAAACGTATTTTCCCAAAATTATGTTGCTGAAGTCTGAAAATGAAGTTAAATGCTCTGAACCTAGGAGACTATTCACATGTTTAACTAAGGGATCATACATAAGAAAAAATATAGATTTTTCTTTTTAAAGATTTATTTGAGTAAAATCAGACTTCAGGTAGTGCCTACTTACGGGGGCTTCTAAAGGACAGAGAGAAACACAATTCATTTGAGTTCAAAACACTACTGTGGACCACTCATTCTCTGTCTGGGCCTTTGGGAGACCCTAATCCCTCAAATTCCAGACCCTCTCCAGAAGCCGTTCCTTCCCAGAGTACTCAGAGGCAGGATGCTGAAGGCAGGGCCCATCCGACCCTCAGAACTTAGCCCCAGCGCAAACCTCTGCTCAGAGTGAAAAATTCACATTCTAAGTTTGATAGAAAAATCTCCATTCATACTGAACTGTAGTCAGAAACTTAAGTTACTTCTACATTCTGGAAGAGATATTCTGAATTTCCCAAAGAAATGCTTAAAGAAATCAATTCCTCAAAACCGAAATCGTTACCCTCAATCTGGGAAATTTAATTTCATGCTTCCAAATGGATATTATGGGCACTGCTTTGTTTTTCAGGGCATACATAGCTCTAATTATATGGAAACTGTGCACCAAGGAACCACATGGCTACCATCATACAATTGGAGAGTAATTATCAGTTCTTTTCTGTTGTTTAAACCACAGCTGCACAATAAAATATTAAAATTGTAAATAATATAGTAGTTAATCTGTTAACTCTCTGGGCAGTGTAGTACTAGGTGTATATGCCTTGGGAGAGGGAAATGTTTAGTCATAAAAATTTCAAGCCTCAATTTTCCTGAACAAAAGGACTTCAAAACAAAAGGAAAAAAATGCTAAGACCCTACATAGCATCTAGCGTTTAAAAAAAGGCTGAACTGCCTGCTTTTGTCTTAAGAAAACTGTAAAGTATTAGATATCCAGCTTTGGGGACAATGGAGGCAGAATGTTAGTCAACCCTGTTAATTTTGCTAATTCATTCAAAATACAAAGGATCCCAACCTGTGAAATGGGATCTGTCAAAACTGATTTGACAATTGATGTGATTACCGTTTAAGCCTGCCTCAGGGGATTTCTCCCTAAATTACTTTCGCAATCCTCCCAGCTCTCTAGATCTTTGTCATTCAATAAATATTTGTATTAAGATCTTACTAAAGTGTCAGGTAAGGAGATTCCCAGAGAATTTCTTTGATCCCTCCAATTGCCTGGTGCAGTGCTAAGCTCAGAATCAGAGTCCACAAATGCGTCATGACAGAAGATTCTAAGATCGCTGCCATAAGTTTCTTGACAGCTGTCCCAGGCTGATTGTATTAAGCAGTCAGGTTTCTACCCTCTGAATACCTACCCTGGCCAAGCACTGTGGACAGTTGAGCCAGTCGAGTTGGCATTAAGCCGCTCGGAATGTGGAGCTAAGAGAACTCCAATTTTGTGTTCTAGGCAGATAGCCTACATTTACAGGGTACCAAACTTTGTAGAAAGACCTGTACTACACACATACAGGAGAGTCAAGGGACTGAAAAACATAATTCCGATGCTCTAAGAGTTTACAGTTGAGGGACTTCCCTGGTGTCACAGTGGTTAAGAATCCGCCTGCCAATGCCGGGGACACGGGTTCCATCCCTGGTCCGGGAAGATCCCACATGCCGCGGAGCAACTAAGCCCGTGTGCCACAACTGCTGAGCATGTGCTCTAGAGCCCGCGTGCTGCAACTACTGAAGCCTGCGCGCCTAGAGCCTGTGCTCCGCAACAAGAGAAGCCACTGCAATGAGAAGCCCATGCACCGCCAACAAAGAGTAGCCCCTGCTAGTGACAACTAGAGAAAGCCCGTGCTCAGCAATGAAGACCCAACACAGCCAAAAAATAAATTAATTAATTAAATTAATTTTTTTAAAAAAAGAGTTTACAGTTGAGCTAGAGATAAGAATTTGGGTGTTGCTGTCAATTACATCTCAATAAGAATTAAAAAAAAAAAAAAGAATTTTGGTGCTAGAAAGAACTTTAGGGATAAAGAGATCAGAGTACTAGGATCTTAAATTCCCATGTATGCCCACCTCCCACCCCCTGCCAATCATAGAGAGTCTGCTTATACCCAAAAGGCTAAATAAATGTTTAATTCAGTTTTAAAATAAGTTATTCCATATTATTATTTAGGTAATGCGCATACTAATTTCTAAAGGCACAAAAAGGTATAGAGGAAAATGTTTCCCTATCACTCCTGGTCCCCAGCCATCCAGTACCCCACCTCAGAAGCAACACGTTACCACTTTCTTACATGTAATTGTGGAGACAGTCTGTGCATCTAGGAGCATGTATATGTGGAGAGAGATATGGATATAGATATATACAAAAGAGTGTTTGGGGTTTTTTTTGGCCGAACAGTGATGTCTTAGTTCCCCGAGCAGGGATTGAACCCGGGCCGTGGCAGTGAAGGCACCGACTCCTAACCGCTGGAATGCCAGGGAATTCTCCAAAATAGTGTATTATGACTACGATTCTGCTCCTTGATTTTTTCACTTAATTTGGAGAATATAATCTTGGAGACTCCGTATCAATATATATGGGCCTTCCTCATTTTTAAATTTTAATTTTCTAGTAAGAAATTAGTCACATATTTGAAAATTAATTTTAAAATAAATTAAAAGTTTCTCTCTTACCCATGTCTCCAATCCCCAGTTCCTAACCCGTCCCTAAGAACTAACCTTTATTGTTTGTTCTTATGTAACTTTCCAGAATTTCTTTATGTTTATGCTTATAAGCCAATGCATATTCTTTTATTTCCCATATTTTTACACAAAGGCAGGTACTCTTCTGAACCTTCCTTTTTTTCATTTAATAATATGCCTTTGCAGAACTTTACAGGTTGTGGACAGTTCCTTCTTTTGTAACAGTTCAATAGTATTCGATTGCACTCTGAACCATGATTTATTTGCTCTTACAAGTTATGCTGTAAGTAACCTTGTACTTGTGTAATTTCCTACATGTGCTAGTATTCGTAGGTTAAATTCCCACACGAGAAATTGATGGATCAATGTATGGGTGCTTGTAATTTTGATTGACATTGTCAGATTGTCCTCCATATGGACTGTACCAATTCAAGCACCTACCAATAATGTATGAGACCCTGTTTCCCCATTCTCTGACCAATACAGGTTTTTTTAACCAAATCCTTGGTCCTAATCTACCTTATAAATCGAATATAGTGATTTATTGAAGTTTTAATTTCCATTTCTCTTAAGAGTGAGGTTGAGCATCTTTTCTTTTCTGCAAGCATGATTTGTATTTCCTTTTCTGTGGGCTGTATTTTTATATTTTTGCCCATTTTCACACTGTGCTTTTGGTCTTTCGATGATGGTTTTGTGAGAGTTTTTGGGTTTTTTTTGCGTGTGAATTTTTTTTTTTTTAAACATCTTTATTGGAGTATAATTGCTTTACAATGGTGTGTTAGTTTCTGCTTTATAACAAAGTGAATCAGTTATACATATACATATGTTCGCACATCTCTTCCCTCTTGCATCTCCCTCCCTCCCACCCTCCGTATCCCAGAGAGTTTTTACACATTAGAGAAATTAGCCTTCATGCCATGCATCGCACACCTTTTTTCTCAGTTTGTTGCTGGTCACTAACTCTTTTTATGATTTTTTTTCATGCAGCGTATTTTTATTTTCACATCATCAAATGCATTAACTTCTTTAGGGATTCTGGGTTTTATGTCTTCATTAGAAAGGCCTTCTTCCCAGGAGCATATACCAGAATATCTCATGTTTTCCTCTCATACTTTTATGGTTTTATTTTTTATATTTAAATCTTTGATCCAACTAGAACTTATTCTGATATAAAAAAGTTAAATTGAGATTTAACTTTACTTTTTCTTGAGATACCCCAGTAGTCGTAAAATCATTATTGAGCAATCCATATTTTCCCCAACTGAAAAGTGTTACTTTAACATACACTAAATTTCTATATGTATTTGAGCCCATTTCTGTACTTTCTATGTTTATCCATTGATCTGTATGTCTGTACAGGCATCAGTGCTATAGTTTTGATTACTGAGGTCTTAAAATATGGTTTAACATCTACTAAGACCAGTCTCCTCTCAATATTCTTCCTGTTCAGAGTTTTCCTGGCTATTCTTGCTTGTTTATTTTCCCACATGAACTTTAGAATCAGCTTGTCAAGTTCCCAGGAAAATAATTCTCTTGGTATTTTTATTGGGATTGTGGTAAATATTTTTAGATTAACTTAGTGAGAATTGATATCTTTATGATGTTGAGCCCTTTGTTCCAAGAACATGGCAGGAGTATCTGTTTGTAAAGTGCTTTGATTCTCTCAAGAGTGTTTTAAAGTTTTATTCAAATAAGTCCTGTACATTTCTTGTTCAATTTTATCTTTTTTTCTTGGTGCAATTATAATGACTTATCTCCTTAAATACTGAATATTTAGGACATCTGCACATCTGGGTCAGTATTCTCTGATTTCAAATATCATATCATATTTCTGAGGCAATGTGACATCAATGCCAAAACACTCCAGGAATTCTCAAATTACAAAGTTTTCATAGTAAATAAGTTGTAATTGATTTTAATTTTTTAAAAATCCACACACAAGGACACGTTGAGGATCTGGCTTTAAAACCTAGGATAAAAAACAACAACAAAAACCGCTCTAGGTTAAAAAAAAAACAGTAAAATCAATGAAAACTGTCTTTTTAAAAATGTTTCCACTACCATCCCTCCAGACATCCCTAGAAGCAGGGATCTTCTTAAAATATACATTGAATTATCTGACTCCCACACTTAAAATCATCAGTGGCTTCTGACTGCCCTGTAAATAAAATTGACATCTAAACAGACCCTTCAATTTGGACCAAGATCAGCAGGGCGGGTCATCTCTGCTCCATGTGGCATAAGCTAGGCTGGCTCCACTGGGGGACTGGAGGGTACACTTCAAGTTAGCAAGTTAATTCTGGCTGTCAGCTGGGGCTATGGGCAGGTTCAGCTCTACTCCACGTCGGCCTCTCCACAGGCTGCTTGGACTTCTTCCCAACATTGTGACTTGGTTCAGGAGTGAATGTCTGAGACAGAAAGTAGAAGGTACCACCTTCTCAAGGTCTGGGTCAAGAAACTAGTATAGCATCACTTCTACCATGTTCTAATAGTTAAGATTCAGGGAAAAGGGTTATAATCTTACTTCTTGACAGGAGAATTGCCAAAGAATCCAGTACATGTCTTGAAACCATGGCATCGGGCTTCCCTGGTGGTGCAGTGGTTGAGAATCTGCCTGCCAATGCAGGGGACACGGGTTCGAGCCCTGGTCTGGGAATATCCCACATGCCGCAGAGCAACTAGGCCCGTGAGCCACACTACTGAGCCTGCGCGTCTGGAGCCTGTGCTCCGCAACAAGAGGCCCGCGCACCGCGATGAAGAGTGGTCCCCGCTTGCCACAACTAGAGAAAGCCCTTGCACAGAAACGAAGACCCAACACAGCCAAAAATAAATAAATAAATAAATTTTAAAAAGAAAAAAAAACCATGGCATCCATCTAGAGAAAGTAAGTTCGCTCTCCACCCCCTTTGCAGCCAGTCTACCCGAAAGAGTGGTCTCCACCCACTATCTCTTCTTCCTTTCCAGCTAATTTCTTCCCCATCAAAAGCAATCCAACTTCAGCCTCCACAATTGAACTTGCTCTCACCTAAGTCATCATGCTCATCCAGGGAACCTTCTAGTTCATGGACTAAGGAATTTAAACCAGACTGGGAATTCTTAACTTGAGGTCCAAAGATCTCTGAAATTGTACGTCTAATCATGCACACCGGTGCATTTTTCCCCCGGCAGGTGCCATCAAGAAGTAGGATCGGACTTCCCTGGTGGCGCAGTGGTTAAGAATCCGCCTGCCAATGCAGGGCACACAGGTTCGAGCCCTGGTCCGGGAAGATCCCACATGCCGCGGAAAAACTAAGACCGTGAAACACAACTACTGAGTCCCCGTACCACAACTACTGAAGCCCGCGTGCCTAGAGCCCATGCTCCGCAACAAGAGAAGCCACTGCGATGAGAGGCCCGCGCACGGCAATGAAGAGTAGCCTCCGCTCGCTGCAACTAGAGGAAGCCCGCACACAGCAACGAAGACCCAACGCAGCCAAAAATAAATAAACAAATAAATAAATAATTTAAAAAAAAAAGAAGAAGTAGGATCATCCAGATTTCCTGGCGGTCCAGTGGTTAGGACTTGGAGCTTTCACTGCCATGGCCTGGATTCAATCTCTGGTGGGGGAACTAAGGGGTCCCACAAGCAACTCGGCATGACCAAAAAAAAAAAAAATACTAGGATCATCTCAGCTTCTCAACAAGATCTGTGTTTCAGAAAAGATTACTAGCGAGTCAGTGTTCTGCAGGACCTCTGAGCACCTTAGCTTACATTGCTAAGGACCATAGCACCTTAGCTATGTCTGTTAATAACAATAGAGCCAGCATTTCTTTTGGAGCTTTCTAAGTGTCGGGTACTATTCTAAAACCTTTATGTTCATGATGTCATTTCATCCTCACAATTACTCTCTGATAGGTATTATTATTATCCCCATTTTACAGATGAGTAAACTGAAACACAGAGATGTTGCTATGGACTGAATATTTGTGTCTTACCCAAAATTCAAAATGTTGAAACCCTCATCCCAATGAGATAGTATTTGGAGGCAGGGCCTTTGGAAGGTAATTAGATCATAAGGGTGGAGCTTTCATGAATGGGATTAGTGCCTTTTAAGAAGAGGCCAGAGAGCTAGCTAGATTTCTTTCCACCATGTGAGGATACAAGTTGGCAGTCTGCAATCTGGAAGAGGGCTTTCACGGGACCTGTACCCTGCTGATACCCTGATCTCGACTTCCAGCCTCCAGAACTGTAAGAAATAAATTTCTGTTGTTTGTAAGCCACCCAGTCCATAGTACTTTGTTACAGCAGCCCAAACTGACTAAGGGTCTAGCCCAGGGTTACACATCAGGTAAACAGCAACACCAGGAATCAACCCAGGCAACCTAGCTTTGGAATCTGTATGCTTAACCCCTACTCTGCCTCTCAAAATACCTTGATCATTTTAATAGCTAAATAGTATTCCAGTGAGTTAATAGGCCACAATTTGGGTAACCAGTTCCCTATTATTTAAATCCCATTTTATACATGAGAAAGTTAGCTCTCAGAGATGTTAACTAACTTGTGCTTGTAGACTGGTGAAGAACGCAGCTGATAATAATAGCTACTGGCTGTCATTTATTAAGTGCCTTTTATATGCCTGGCCTTTATGCCCTTTGAATCCTTGCCCCTCTATGAGATTAGTGTTAGATATGAGGAAACAAAACCCAAAGGGATTAAATAATGCCTACGAGCACACAGCTGGCAAGCATCAGATCAAGGATTAAATTCCAGAACCTGTGCCCTTTTTCCTCTGATACACCATCTCCAGTTAATCACAGGCACTCTGCTTTTCAGTACTATGTGAAGGGCCCTCTCTCATACAATGCTGGTGAAAGTATATCAATAAACGGGTGCAATCACCATGGAGGGCAATTTGGCAATATTTGTCAAAATGATATATGTTCATTCACAACAATGTAAATATACATAACTCTACTGAAGTGAACACTGAAAAATAGTTGAAATGGTAAATTTTATATGTGCTTTTTTACCATAGTAAAAAAAAAAAAAAGACATATGTGCATACCCTTTAACCCAACAATGTAACTAGAAATTTATCCTGTGGATATACACATTTGTGGAAAATGATGTATCCTCAAGAATATTTATTACAACATTGTTTGTATTAACAAAAGATTAGATGCAAGTGACCATTAGAGGGAGACCAGTAAAATAAATTATGGTCCACTATACAGTTGAGTACCATGCAGCCTTTAAAAAAGAACAGGGAGGGACTTCCCTGGTGGTCCAGTGGGTAAGACTCTGTGCTCCCAACATGGGGGTCTGGGTTCAACCCCTGGTTGGGGAACTAGATCCCACATGCATGCCACAACTAAGAGTCTGAATACCACAACTAAGAAGCTCACATGCCACAACTAAGAGCCAGCATGCTGCGATGAAGATCCCGTGTGCCAAAACTAAGACCTGGTACAGCCAAAATAAATAAATAAATATTTTTAAAAAATTTTTTAAAGAAATAAAAAGGAACAGGGAGATGTTTATACTGATGGGGAAAGATTGCCATGATATACTGTAAAGTGAAAAAGGTAAGCAATTGTGTAAAACACAGGTGGTGGGAGGTTAGGGGATAGGAGGGAATGGGAAGAAAATATACACATATTTGCTTATATACTGATAGACCTCTGTAAAGAAACACAAGAAACTTCTAACACTTATTGCTTCTGAGATGGAGAACTGGTGGCTGGGGACAGGGGATGGAGACTTTTATACTTTCTGAATTTTGAAGTTTTGTGAACTCAAGAAATTAAATATGGGAGTTCCCTCGTGGTCTCATGGTTAGGATTTGGCGCTTTAACTGCCGTGGCCTGGGTTCAATCCCTGGTGGGAGAACTGAGATCCTGCAAGCTGTGTGGTGCTGCCTGAAAGAAAGGGGGAAAAAAAAATTAAATTTAAAATTCTATTTAAAAAAAATATATTTAGAGAATTGAGAACTGGTGGAGACCTCAAGAAATCTAGCACTAGGTGTGCCCAAGACAGCATCTGAAGTATTTGCTAGGCTCGTGATGAGACTCTGTGTCTCACTTATTCACTGCTGTATACCCAAAGACAGCAGTTCTGGAACCCTTGGTGGTACACAGAAAAGTACTCTAAGGATGCTTGTTAGGTGAGTGAATGAATGAGTGAACAGATAGTTGGTGTTAACTATTTATTCTTGTACTTCTCTGTGTTGTAGGCTTTACATTCATAAGTTCAGACATTTTTAGAGTCAATAACATCCTTCTTAGGTTTAACAAAGACCTATTTCATCTTGTTGCATCCTTAATAGAAATGACCCACAATTGGTTAGAGATTTCATTTTAACCTTCTAAATGCTTAAAGTCATTTGTGACTTCTTGGACTTCCCTTTTACCAATTCAGTGGCTTCAGTTCTTAACCTTCTAGCAAATACCAATTTAGCACCTGTTCAATCATTCTGTCTTCTCTGAGCTCTCCAAATCTCTCTCTAGATGTAGTTTTTCAATTGGTTCATGATATTCTAGTAAGGATCAGACCTCTCAAATACTGTGGAAGGTTTATTAACCAGGTTTTCACATTCCCTTCCATTAACACTTGCCTGTGATATCTTTTGAAAGAAAATCTTTTTTTTTCCCCGGAGGCAGCGTGGAGTTGAGAAAAGAGAACCAGGTTTCAAGCCAGAAGATCTGACTTTTGAATCTGTACCTTCACCATGTACCGGCTGAGTGGCCTTTCATTCATTCATTTAAAAAATATTTGTTGAGCCTACTCTGTGCATGGCACGGTTCTGGATACTGGGGACTGAGTAGTGGGCAAAACAAACAAAAACCTCCCTACTCTCATGGACTTCACATTCTAGTGGGGAAAGACCACCAAGAAACAAAATGAACAAGTAAAATATATGTCATTTTATTTTATTTTACTTTTTAACATCTTTATTGGAGTATAATTGCTTTACAATGTTGTGTTAGTTTCTGCTGTATAACAAAGTGAATCAGCTATATGTATACATATATCCCCATATCCCCTCCCTCTTGCGTTTCCCTCCCACCGTCCCCATCCCACCCCTCTAGGTGGTCACAAAGCACCGAGCTGATCTCCCTGTGCTATGCAGCTGCTTCCCACTAGGTATCTATTTTACATTTGGTAGTGTATATATATCCATGCCACTCTCTCACTTCGTCCCAGCTTACCCTTCCCCTCGATAAGTGCTATGGAGAAAAATAAAAACAGGAAAGCAGGATAGGGAGTATGGGGGGCAGGGGGTACAATTTTAAATTGAGTCAATAACATCTTTCTTGGCAAGGCCACACTGAGAAGGTGAGAATTGAGTCAAGACCCTACGACTGTGAGGGTGTGAGTCGTGTGGATTTCTAGAGGTAGAGGGACAGCTAGTGCAAAGACTCTGAGGTGGTAAGTGGCTTGATGAAGAACAGCAAGGAAGGGAAGTGAATAGAGAGTGGGGTTCGGCCAGAGAGGAGGCTGTGAGGGGCTGGGCAGTGACCTGTGATTGAGTGAATTAATTTCTGACAATTATAACAATATCTATTCTCTGAGGTTTAAATAAAGTAACATACATGGGAGGCTTCCCTGGTGGCGCAGTGGTTAAGAATCCGCCTGCCAATGCAGGGGACACGGGTTCGAGCCCTGGTCCGGGAAGATCCCATATGCCACGGAGCAACTAAGCCCGTGCGCCACAACTACTGGGCCTGTGCTCTAGAACCCGTGAGCCACAACTACTGAGCTCACACGCCAGAACTACTGAAGCCTGAGCGCCTACAGCCTGTGCTCTGCAACAAGAGAAGCCACCGCAATGAGAAGCCCACGCACCGCAACAAAGAGTAGCCCCCGCTCGCCGCAGCTAGAGAAAGCCCGCGCGCAGCAACGAAGACCCAACGCAGCCAAAAATAAAACTAATAAATAAATAAATAAAGTAACGTACATGAAAAGTGTCTGCCAGAGTACGACCTGAGCAGATTCAAGTAAGTTTAATTGTCTGCAATTCTTTGAGGCTGTTTCTCAGGTTGGGGAATTGTTTTTTTCTAATGATATACTCCCTGTGATTAGAGAGATGTCTGTGTTCTGAAACATCTTCTCAAAAACAAAAAAAACCCCACGTGGCTTATGTCAGTTAAAGTGTTGGCCCACATCCCAGAGTTGATGATTTTTGTATCTAAAAGATATCAGCAGATTACAAACCCACCCACCTGTGGCAGAGCAAAGGCTGACAGGACACCCTCCTTTAACAGAAGCCAAAGGTAAAGAGGTGAGAGAGGAATAGTGGCCTGAGGTCACTGGAGAATACAATCCAATTTAATTGATTCAGTGGAACATTTAGTCAGTGCGTGTATCTGATGGATTAATTCTCTGCAATGCAAGCTGAACACCTTATCTAAGACTAGACTTTCCAGACAACAGTATTGCCTAACCAAAATGGGTTTCTCTCTGCAGGCCTTTCTGTTTCTTTACTGAGATCTCAAGATTTTAAAGAAGAGGGACAGAGGTAATGTGACACTTCAGTAGCCAATCAAGAGACAATTGTCTGAGAACAAAGGTGAAAGAAAACCAATGGAGTTGCCTGTTCCCAACTCCAGATTTAGAGACCACAACTGCTATCAATTGCTTCTCGCAGAAGCCCTTGCTTTCTGGCCTGTAGAATAACCTTGCTGTTCTGTCAACAGATAGAAACCTAGGTGGATTGAATTAATTTTGCTATCATCAATCCATATCAATCTCAGGTCTGTTAACTATTAATACCTCAGGCCATGATGACCTCATGTTCTCCAAGAGGTATCCAGGTAACACAGTTCAAGTACATCAGCAACTAGAACCAACCTAAGCACACACACACACAGAGTTATATTGACAGAGGATAAACTAATAGTTGTATTAGGGCAATAAAATTATTTTATCCTGTTTTTCAAAATAGTACTTTTGAAATTAAAAAAAATACATATTGGGTTTTAGTAAATGTGGATTACTAAGTATTGTGTGATTAATTTGTGTCTTAAAACCCCAAACAACCTGTTTGATAGAGGAGATTGATTTTTTTTAATTCAATCCATCAATATAATATGCAGCCATTAAGCTATGTTGTAGAGGACCAGTGAGTGACCCAGAGAATGTTCAGGATATGTTGTGCAGTGAAAAAACAATGAGTACTGTACGACGGCATTGAATAAATATTTTTATACCTAAGGATAGAATGTATATGAAAATGACTAACGTATTAAGTGTTTACTTTCACAAGATAAAATCACAGGTGGTTTTGGTTTTTTTAAATTTTATTTATTTTTGGCTGTGTTGGGTCTTCGTTTCTGTGCGAAGGCTTTCTCTAGTTGTGGCGAGCGGGGGCCACTCTTCATTGTGGTGCGCGGGCCTCTCACTGTCACGGCCTCTCTTGTTGCGGAGCACAAGCTCCAGACGTGCAGGCTCAGCAGTTGTGGCACATGGGCCCAGCTGCTCCGCGGCATGTGGGATCTTCCCAGACCAGGGCTCGAACCCGTGTCCCCTGCATTGGCAGGAAGATTCTCAACCACTGCGCCACCAGGGAAGCCCTCACAGGTGGTTTTAATTTTCTTTGTGCTGATCTACATTTTCAAAAATTTCTACGACAAACATGTATTACTTTTGTAATAAGAAAAATTATTTCAGTTTCGTGTTAATTAAAATTCAGCTGCCCAACATTTCTAAAAGTCCAATTCATTTTCCAACTGGGAACACAGCTAAAGCAATCGAGATATCTACTTTCCTTGAGAAAATGGCTTGAAAAAAGGCATACAGTCATGAAGATTTGTGCCACTGCCATTTAATAACAGCAGCACTGATTCTGTGATAGGTAGTGTTGTCAGCGTTTTGCCTGTGTCACCTCACCTAATCTGCACAACCACCCGATGAAGAAGGTCCCATTAGGGAGCCCATTTTAGAGAGGAGGAAACAAGAGCAGAGAGGATAAGTAAGTTGCCCAAAACCAAAGTTAGGAAGAGGTACAGACCCGGGCAGTGTGGTTCCAAGCCTGAGTCCTCACCACTGTTGGCTGCCTCACTACCGGCCTCTGCATCCAGGCAGCCCTGGTAACCTCCTCGTTTAGCGCCCTCAACAGTTGCGGCAAGTCTAGCTCTCTCCTCAAAACCCCTGCTTCCCACCTCCCTTCTCACTTTCAGCAGCTGCCCTAATTTCAGAGAAAAGGAGCTTGCTGCATCCTCCTCTATTTATTCTCTTTAAAATGGAGCAACTCTATATGATTGCAATATTTGGAACATACTTATACTAAAAAAAAGTATTCATTATTTATCTGAAATTCAAATCAACTGAGTGGCCTGTGTTTGGGGCAACCCTACTTAGAGAAGATTCTCAGCTATCTTTTATCCTAAGGAAAATATCAAAACAATCTTATTTCCTCATCC
This sequence comes from Balaenoptera ricei, assembly GCF_028023285.1. Lineage (NCBI taxonomy): Eukaryota > Metazoa > Chordata > Mammalia > Artiodactyla > Balaenopteridae > Balaenoptera > Balaenoptera ricei. The sequence goes on from NC_082651.1 coordinate 50,443,938, forward strand.
CTCTCCAACAACCAGTCACCAAGCCGGGAGATGCCTATCACGCCTTCCACACCCACCTCTCCTCCCGAGGTAAACTGTGTGACAACAAACCACATCTGCTGTTGCCCTTGACAGCCTGGTTTGAAGCTGTCAGGATCTGGCCTCTGTAGCTGACTAGAGGCTGGCCCAGGGGATTATTTCAACCTCCACTTCTGAACTCAGAGCCTGTCCACTGTTCTAACCAAATTCCAGCTGCCCTCCAGTTGTGGGAGTGTTGAAACAGGAGAGAAGGGGGCAGGGCACAACCTTTAAAAGAATGACATAGCCATAGGACATGATAAAAACTGGTTAGAACCAACTAGGTCCAAGATGGCAGGAGATTCGACTTCCCCTTGAGCCTCATTACACACTCATTGTAATACATTATCATGTTAAATAACACACCCACAGGTGCCATGACAGTGCTGAGGCTAACCATTAAAGGCCAAAAAGTGGGCAGTGGCCCAATTCTTGGAAATCCCCACCCATTCTCCCAAAATAGCTGGAAAAATCCTCCCACTCATTAGCCTATGAAATTACTCAGCCCATTAAAACTAACCACACCATATTTCAGGGCCTCTCACCTTCTGGGATGGCCCACACTCTGTCTGTGGAGTTTCTCTCTAAATAAATCCACTTCTTACCTACCACTTTGTCTCTCACTGAATTCTTTTTGCAACGAGACATCAAGAACCTGAGTTTCATTAAGTCCTGAGATCAGGTGTGTGATCTCAACTAAAAGACCGTGGGTTCAAGTCCCAATCTGGGTTTTGGCCAGGTTTGAGTCCCGGCCCGTGGATTCAAGTCCCAATCTGAGTTGCTCAGTTTCAGTGTCAATACCTTAGGACACCTCTGGTCATAGGTTGCCCTTGGTTACCCTCCGGATGTGTCAAATGCAGCCTTTGCCTGACTCAGCACTTCTCCCCCATAACCCTGACTTTATAGCCCCAAGAAAAAGGAAACTTTTTCTGGGCTTGTTGCCATGTCAGTGAGGTGGGGAGTGTAGAACCCCTTCAGGAAAGGAGTGGGGCATGGTAGATATTCCTGGAAAAATGGAGTCCATCTGGTACCTTAGGGAAAACAGTAATATACTTTATTTTCCACATCTACACTATACTTTCCTTGAGAGTAGGAGCTATAACTTTTATGTCCATGCTGAGAAGGATCACAAGGCCTGGATAAATCTTACCGTGAATGAATGAGTGAACCAATGAACAAAATAGCCTACAACAGGAATCACTAAGCAAACTGTGACACCTCAGCCACCTGCTATACTACATATCAACTTACAAGAAGAAGTATATATGCTATGTCAATACATAGAATTGTGTGTGTGAAACCAATTAAATTCAGAAGGTAGAACATTAGATCATTTGTAATCTGATTATAACTATGCTAAAACCTATATACAGATCACAATCAAGAGTGTCAGAACATTTGGAGTTGTAAATAGCTTAGAAACTAGTACTACTAAGGGATTTTTCTATAAACTTGCTCAATTTCAAAATAAATATTTTCTGATAGCTGAGAATCCAGAGGGACCTCAGCCCCTGAAGCACTGGAATAAATAAATATGCAGGTCTCAGAATTTGAGCTCCTATTAAAGTGGCTCAAGCTAAAAGATTTTCGTTTTTAGAGGATATTATTTGCTCTCGTGCTGCCCATACTCCAATGTGATAGAAGCAATATCTATTCAACACAGATTGAAGGGAACATCTAGCCATGACCTTGTTGGTTTGACCAGTAAAGACCAAAAGCATATATTTTCATTCTGCCAGATAATCCCTGTTGTCTCTTCGCATTTTATATTTGAATTCAGACTGTATTTAAGTGTTAGCCTAGCTCAAGAACTATAACTCTACAGATCCGTGTAAATCTCTCTCAAGACTATGTCTTCACCACGATCCTTCCCTAAAGCTCTCAGTGGTTCTTGGTTGCCTAATCCAAATTCCTCAGCCCAGAAGACGGCTACAGCAGCTGATTCCAATCTGCCCTTGCAGTCTTATCTTTCACTAATCTCTTCTGCTGTAACTGAATTTGCCTCTGGTATTTTACTTATAGAAATGCCTAATTCAAGCCCTAGTTTCTATGTAAATTCCTCAGTTCTCCCCTATCAGAAGAGAGTTTTGGATCTCTTCTCCAAATTTCTCTGAATAGCATTTACTCTTTGCATTTTTCATTGGCCCTTACCATTTTTCTGGCTTATACTCTTAATATCCTTTATGTGTGTTCATTTGGTCTTCCCAAGTAGACAATGTCATCATGGAAGGTGGAACAAACCAGCAAACTGATTTTCACAAGGTTGGTCGACGCACCATCAGGCAGGTAGAGAAATTCAGTTATGTACATCCTCATAACCCAAGAGTCATCTTAACAATTTCCAGAAATAATGCCACGCTCAAACTCTAGGAGACTGAATCATGCTAAGCAAAAGAGCCCAAAGATGATTTATAAGCCGGAATATCAACTTATTTTGCAATGAGAGTAGCCATTTGTATAGGCTCTTTTCCTTCTGATGAAAACCAAATTACAGATGAGATAGTTCCTAGTAAGCAGAGGCAAGGGGAAAAAAGGGAATTGGCTCTATAACCATGTATTAGTTTTCTATTGCTGCTATAACAAATTACCACAAAATTAGTGGCTAACAGCAACATAAATTTACTACCTTATAGTTCTGTAGATTAGAAGTCTGACATGGGTCTCACTGGACTAAAATCAAGATGTCAGCAAGGCTCTATTCTTTATGGAGACCCTAAGGGAGAATGTTTCTTTGAGTTTCCTGGCTTCCAGAAGTGCCCACATCCCTTGGCTCATGGCTCCCTTCCTCCATCTTCTAAGCCAGTAATGTCAGGTCACTGAGCTCCTCTTCCACCTCCCTCTTCCACTTTGAAAACCTCTTGTGATTACACTGGACTCACCCAAATAATCCAGGATAATTTCCCCATCTCAATGTTCTTAATCACATCTGCAATGTCTCTTTGCCATATAAATTAACATATGTTGGGGATTAGGACATGGACATATTTGGGAGACCATTATTCTGCCTACTACAATCAAATTTCCAAAAAGATATTCGTGTGAAATTAATATATTAGGTATGACTCTTAACACATATGTAAAATAAGGAAATGTTACTTTTATTCCTAAATTTTCGCTCCCATCAGATTAAGGTGATGAGAAATTAACAATCATTGTTGAGGGCACTTTATGTGGTGTCTATAATGCCATAAAAGTCTTGGTCTCCTGATATACAATGGCACTCTGCTCCATGGGGTATGGGCATTTCTGCCCAAGCAGGACACCTCGGGGTCTAGTTATCCTGATACCCAAATCCACTCTGGGGTCTTGACCCCTCCCTGGGCCCCCAAACTAGTAATGAAATCCCTGGAAATCCAGGACCCTTCTCTGTCTGGGAGAATCTCCCCTCTTGTGCACCCCCATTTCATTACTCTTGCAGGCAGGTGCCCCTCTCTTTCTTCCATCTTCTTCATTGGGTTTACACTTTTACAAAAAAACCTGAAGAGCCATTGGCTCTAAACTGCTTTTGTCTTTCTCTCTTGCAAAAATTCCCAGGAATGAAATTACAAAAAGACCTAGACACAAAGGACCTGTGTAGAGCAAGGTGGGGTGGGGTTGTGTGTAGGCTGAGAAATAATACAGTGAGCAGAACACATTGCTACAATTAATAAATTAACATCTCAAATACCAATCCTGTGGCATAAATATAGCCTACTATTTTATCTTTTTCCACCAGGATCTATTCCTATTTAAAATAGTTCTTGGTTCATCTTCCTCTTCTTTTTTTGTTTTTAACTGAAGTATAGTTGATTTACAATGTTGTATTAATTTCTGCTGTTCAGCAAAGTGATTCAGTTATACACATATATACATTCTTTTTTATGTTCTTTTCCATTATGGTTTATCCCAGGATATTGGATATAGTTCCTTGTGCTATACAGTAGGACCTTGTTGTTTATCCATTCTATATGTAATAGTTTGCATCTACTAACCCCAAACTCCCAGTCCACCCTCCCCCCACCCCACCGGCAACCATAGGTCTGTTCTCTATGTCTGTGAGTCTGTTTCTGTTTTGTAGATAGGTTCATTTGTGTCATATTTTAGATTCCACATATAAGTGATATCATATGGTATTTGTCTTTCTCTTTCTGACTTACTTCACTTAGTATGATAATCTCTAGTTGCATCCATGTTGCTGCAAATGGCATTATTTCAGTCTTTTTTATGGCTGGTTAGTATTCCATTGTATATGTGTACCACATCCTCATCCATTCATCTGTTTATGGACATTTAGGTTGTTTCCATGTCTTGGCTATTGTGAATAGTGCTGCTATGAACATAGGGGTGCATGTACCTTTTTGAATTATAGTTTTGTCTGGATATATGCCCAGGAGTGGGATTGCTGAATCATATGGTAGTTCTATTCTTAGTTTTTTGTTTGTTTGTTTGTTTAATTTATCTATTTTTATTTATTTATGTTTTTGGCTGTGTTGGGTCTTCGTTGCTGCATGCAGGCTTTCTCTAGTTGCGGCGAGCGGGGGCTACTCTTCGTTGCGATGCACGGGCTTCTCATTGCGGTGTCTTCTCTTGTTGCGGAGCACAGGCTTCACTAGTTGTGGCATGTGGGCTCAGTAGTTGTGGCTTGCGGGCTCTAGAGTTCAGGCTCAGTAGTTGTGGCGCACAGGCTTAGTTGGTCCATGGCATGTGGGATCTTCCCGGACCAGGGCTTGAACTCGTGTCCCCTGCATTGGCAGGCGGATTTTTAACCACTGCGCCACCAGGGAAGTCCTATTCTTAGTTTTTTGAGGAGCCTCCATACTGTTTTCCATAGTGGCTGAACCAACTTACATTCCCACCAACAGTGTAGAAGGGTTCCCTTTTCTCCACACCCTCTCCAGCATTTGTCATTTGTAGACTTTTTAATGATGGGCATTCTGACCAGTGTGAGGCGGTACCTCATTGTAGTTTTGATTTGCATTTCTCAAATAACTAGTGATGTTGAGCATCTTTTTTCTTTTTTTAAAATTTATTTATTTATTTATTTTTGGCTGCATTCAGTCTTCGTTGCTGCCTGTGGGCTTTCTCTAGTTGCAGCTAGTGGGGGCTATGCTTCCTTGCAGTGCACGCACTTCTCATTGCAGTTGCTTTTCTTTGTTGTGGAGCACAGGCTCTAGGCACATGGTCTTCAGTAGTTGTGGCATGCAGGCTCAGCAGTTGTGGCTCACGGGCTGTAGAGAGCAGGCTCAGTAGTTGTGGCTCACGGGCTTAGTTGCTCCATGGCATGTGGGATCTTCCCAGACCAGGGCTCAAACCCGTATCCCCCACATTGGCAGGCAGATTCTTAACCACTGCGCCACCAGGGAAGTCCGAGCATCTTTTCATGTGCCTGTTGGCCATCTGTATGTCTTCTTCGGAAAAATGTCTGTTTAGGTCTTCTGCCCATTTTTCGATTGGGTTATTGTTTCTTTGTTGTTGAGTTGTATGAGCTGTTTGTATATTTTGGAAATTAAGCCCTTGTTGGTCGCATCATTTGCAAATAATTTCTCCCATTCCATAGGGTGTCTTTTTGTTTTGTTTATGGTTTCCTTTGCTGTGCAAAAGCTTATAAGTTTGATTTGGTCCCATTTGTTTATTTTTGCTTTCATTTCTATTGCTTTGGGAGACTGACCTAAGAAAACATTGGAACGATTTATGTCAGAGAATGTTTTGCCTATGTTCTCTTCTAGTTTTATGGTGTTATGTCTTATATTTAAGTCTTTAAACCATTTTGAGTTTATTTTTGTGTATGGTGTGAGGGTGTGTTCTAACTTCATTGATTTACATACGGCTGTCCAACTTTTCCAACACCACTTGCTGAAGAGACTGTCTCTTTCCCATTGTATATTCTTTGTCAAAGGTTAATTGACCGTAAGTGTGTGGGTTTACTTTTTTTTTTTAATATAATTTTATTTATTTTTTTATACAGCACGTTCTTATTAGTTATCCTTTTATACATATTAGTGTATATATGTCAATCCCAGTCTCCCAATTCATCACAACACCACCACCCCCCCACCACAACTTTATTTCTGAGCTCTTTATTCTGTTCCATTGATCCATATGTCTGTTTTTGTGCCAATACCACGCTGTTTTGATTACTGAAGCTTTGCAGTATTGTTTGAAGTCTGGAAGGGTTATGCCTCCAGCTTTGTTCTTTTTCCTCAGGATTGATTAAAATTTTAATATGAGCAAGTAGTTCTTCTGGTTTTTCCATGATTACTGACTTTAATTATTTAAGTCATAAAAGAATATATTTTCTTTGCAAAATATTCTAACAGTTCAGACATAGTAGAAGTGCTCTTGACCTCCCTCCACCCAGTCCCACCACCTTCCCAGGAGATCACCTCTGCTGGCAGTTTATTTGTATCCTTCTTTTATGATTTTTAAAAGTATATGTAAATCCCTTTGAGCTACTTGAATCTCTGTGTTTATTATTAGTTGTAAAAGTCCCCAGTGACCACAGAAATACTCATTATGGGGAAAGGGAAGTTTTAAAATAGGGAAGCGACAGTATTTGTCATAAACCAGTCCAGCAGCAGGGAAAACCCCAGGCCTTTTTTAGATCTCTGAGAGCTGGACAGGGATGGCTTAAGGTGACTGGCCAGAGGCTGGGAGTGGACAAAGAAAGGAAATCCAGAACAATAGGGTCCTTCCACCTCTGCCCTTCTGGAGGTGGGGCCACTGCAGTCAGTGTGGAGTCAGCCTATTTAACGTAATTTAGGGATTAGAAAGTCACCAGGGTTAAAATATTAAGTCATTACTTTGAATTCTAAGATAGAATATGATGAGAAGAGTGGAAAGGTCTGAGTGTCAGATGCTTCTTTAGGTCCAAACACAGCACTGGAGTTAGAAAGGGACACGGAAGATGGTGCCACTTAAGTTATTTTGCTGCTTACAATTGTAATAGGGATTAAAAAGAGATGGGCATTATAGAATCCTTTCATTAAGAAAGTTGCTTTCTGTGTCATTTTTGTATTATCAGGCTATTTTTCCAAAATATTAATTTATTCTCCTGATTGTAAGAAAAAAAAAAAGTTACTGAATTTTACCCCATTCAGGCCAGGAAATATATCTAGAGAGTTGGGAAATTCCTAATCTGGGCCTCTGGTTTAATGGGAAAAGCCCAAGACTGGGACTCAGGTCTTCACTAACCTCTCTGTGATCTCTCACTTAATTGCTTAATGCTTCATTTGCCTCATCTGTAAAATGAGACTGTTGATACAAATGATTTCTATCATCCTATTGGCTTGAAAATCTATTAGTTGAACCCATCTAGTTAATGTAAGACTGTCAGACTGAATCATACACTCAAAATGAAATGGAGAGTTGGATCAATTGTATGGATCATTCTGGAAAAAAATGAAAAGTAAATTGGACCTCAATTAGATATATTTCAGGCCAAATTGTTTATTCTGTTTTACTTTTCTGGGGCTGTGAGACCAGAATCCTACCTGATGGATCAAGACAACTGGCTTCTTTTCAGCTCGATTTCACCTAGGTGGGCCCCTCAGAGATTCAAGTACTCATACCTAAAAATGCCAGGCATAGTTTTGCTCTATAGGTGCTGGAAAAACAAAGATGTTCTTTCAAACTCAGTGCTAACTAGATCTCACACATAGTGTCTACCACCATTTAGCTAACCAGCCTCTCTCTTACTTTATAAAGTGCCTAAAGAGTCATCTGGGGACCTTTTAAAATGCAGGTTCTGATTCAGTAGGTCTGGAGAGAGGCTCATGCATTTCTAACAAGCTCCGAGGTGATGCTGTTGCTGCTGGTCTGTGTTTCACACTTGAAGAAGCAAGGGACTAGGGACTTCCCTGGTGGCGCACTGGTTAAGAATCTGCCTGCCAATGCAGGGACACGGGTTTGATCCCTGGTCCAGGAAGATTCCCACATGCCATGGAGCAACTAAGCCCATGCACCACAACGACTGAGCCTGCGCTCTAAAGCCCGCAAGCCACAACTACTGAGCCCACCCACCTAAAGTCCGTGCTCCACAACAAGAGAAGCCACCGCGATGAGAAGCCCCCACAGCACAACGTAGAGTAGCCCCTGCTCTCCACAACTAGAGAAAGCTCACGTGCAGCAATGAAGACCCAACACAGCCAAATAAATAAATAAATATTAAAAAAATAAATTTAGAGAAGCAGGGGGCTAAACCACTAGTCTCTCACTGTCTTTCATAATCCTCTATTTCAAATGCAAGCTATTTTTGATGAAAAATAACTAAAGCTTTAACTGATAAAACTAATGCTGCTTTCTGATAACGCTTGTGAAATAAAGCCAGAATTAAAGTCATTCCTAAAATAAATGTGTTAGGTCTGGATGCCTAACATTTTGCTAATAGGTTAGGAAACTTACAAGTGTGTGCCTTTTTCTTTCAATCTATAGATAGACACTTTATACAGAGGCAAAGACTTATTAACATATATAAATCCCTTGATCCCAGAAAAGATTCAAGGTAGTAAGTTGTGAGGATTAATGAGATAACCTACGTGAAAACCCTTAGCCTCATATCTAGTACTTAAAGATACCTAACCAAAAGATACATAACCAAGCAAGACAAAAGATACAAAGGAGAGTTTCATAGAAGGGAAATCTTGAAAGGTAAATAAATATTTGAAAAGATGCACAACCTCATTAGTAATCAGAGAACTGAAAATTCAAACCACAATGAAACACCACTTTATAACCTTCAGGTTGTTAAAAAGAAAAAATATATATATAATAGCACATGCTAGTGAGGCTATGTTTGTTATACACTGCTCATGGAATTTAAATTGGTACAATTACTTTGGAAACAATTGGGCATTACTTGAAAAAGCTGAAGAATAGGAATATCCAACCATCTAGTGATTCAAATCATAGCTGGAAATCCTAGAGAAGTTCTTGCACTATATACCAGTGGACATGCACTGAGAGGCTCACGGTATCATTGCTCATAAGAGCAAAAAATGGAAACAAACCAAATGCTCATTTATACTAGAATGGATAGGTAGTTTTATCTTGATGTGATGGAATATTATATAACAGTGAAAATTAAGTACTGTAGTCACATATGTTAGTATGGATGACTCTCATAAGCAATGTTGGGGAATGTGAAACATGGAAAACACAATGAAAACATGAAGTATTTAAGAACATATATATGTGTCATAAAACTGAAGGAAAATAAGGGTGGTAAGTACAAAAATCAGGGTAATGATTATATTGAGATAAGGAGAAGGACAAAACTGAGGTTGGGCACCATGAGGAGTTTCAAATATTGACAATGATTGATTTCTGTTTCTCAGCCCACTGCTGAAATGTCAGTTTTCCTCAAGGTTGTCTTGGCAAGATCTCATTCACTCCACAATTCAACTCTTAGGTTGAATGACTCCCAAATCTCTGACTCTATAGCACCTTTCTGTTGAAATCCAGATCCATTTGGCTTTTGCTTGTTTTTTTGTTTTGTTTTTTTTTTTAATTTTTTTTTATGGCTGTGTTGGGTCCTCGTTTCTGTGTGAGGGCTTTCTCTAGTTGTGGCAAGCGAGGGCCACTCTTCATCGCAGTGCTCGGGCCTCTCACCACCGCGGCCTCACTTGTTGCGGACCACAGGCTCCAGACGCGCAGGCTCAGCAACTGTGGCTCACGGGCCCGGCTGCTCTGCGGCATGTGGGATCTTCCCAGACCAGGGCTCGAACCCGTGTCCCCTGCATTGGCAGGCAGACTCTCAACCACAGCGCCACCAGGGAAGCCCTTGTTTTTTTTTTTTTACTTCTTCCTATCTTCACCATCAAAGGCAACACGTACAATATTAAAGTTATTATCCTCACTTACCAATCTATATCCCTTTCCTGTTGTCCCAAGCTGGACACTTGGTCATTCAACCTCTGCCAACATCATGTCAGTTTCTTGTGTTACCGTCTCAGTTAAGGATGCCATTAACTATCACCCACACCAAAAATGTGAAGGTCATTTTAAATTCCTCATCCCTACCTCACCTACAACATCAGTGATCAAGTTCTCTCATCTAGACATTTCTCAGACCTCTGCCTTCATATCCAACCTCATCACCACTAATATATGTTATGTGCTCAATCTCAGACTACTGGAATCACCTTCTCTTTTTCTTCCCATCTCTTACCTCTCTCTCTAATCTTCCCCTCTATCCTCTTCAGCCAATAATTTTTCTAAAATGAAATCCTATCTTGTTCCTCCCCTAGAAATCTTAAACAGCTCCCTGTTGTTTTCAGGATAAAAAGCATACCCTTTGTCATTGAAGAAGGCATTGCAACATTACAATCATTAATACTAATAACTAACATTTAGTCAGCACTTACTATGGGTCAAGCACCATTCAAAATGCTTTACATTTATTAACTTGTCCTCAAAACAACCCTATTAGGCAGGTATTATTATTATGTGCTTGGCCCATAGTGGGTGATCAATAAATACTGTTAAATGAATGCATTCTTCTTTTACAGATGGGGAAATGAGGCTGAGGCTTAGGATGTTGCGTCATCCAAGATTTCATAGCTAGCAAATGGTAAATTAGTTACACAGGGCAATCTGACTCCAGGGCCTAAATGTTATCCATTATAATACCACAAGTCTCTTTAAAATCGGAGCCTAACCTACTTTTCTGGCCTCATCTCTGGATACTTCCTAGTGTCCTTTTTCTATCCTAATGATTGTTCTCTGAATTTAGGAAGCAAATTCATACTTGTCCAACTTTATTCAGCTCTTGGCTCTAGAAAGCCTTTCTCTTTCCCCTCTTGGTCAGGGTAGCCCTTCTCAACCTTCAATATCCAACTTCTTCTGTTGGCCTCCTTTACCTGGAGGCTGAATTACTCCCTCTCCTTCTGCTCCTACAGCACTTTATTCATGCCTCTAATTACAGACACTCCAACACTATATTATGATTTATTTATGTGTCTGTACCTCACCAGGTTGTGTTCTCCTTCAAGGCAGGCACTGGGTTTCATTCATGTTTGTATCCCCAGCCTGCCATGTAATCAGGATTCAATAAATATTTGTTAAATGAATGAATAAATGGATGTCTTGGATTTGACTTTACAAAAGATACAGGAAATATTTCTTTGAAAGGACATTCCCTATAATCACCTTTCTATAGAAGCTAAGAGCGTAAGATTAAATCTTAATTTAGCAAGGGCCCTTGGCAGGAAACTATTTCAATATCAACAACGTATCTTGCTTTTTGACATTACTTAATACAAGGGTGTCAAGGAATAGTTACAAAGACAAATCATAAGTGCACTGTAATGGAGGGGGCTGAACAAATAAATGGGAATGATTTGCTGATACTTACAATCCAGGGAATGAAACCTAGGGAAACTTAAAAGCCAAACTAGCCTCAAATATTTTCACTTAGTTTTTAAACTTTAGACAAAGGAGTTGGGAATAGAGAGAAAAAAATTACTGGGCACCCTGTGCTAAGTTTGTTTTTATGACTTCTAGTTCTAATGCCTTCTCAGAAACATTAAGGACATCTATTCACTTATTCTGGATTATGTGTCATCTCTTCTTGGTCTATGAGATGTAGATAACAGCAAGTTCAGTTTCTGAGACCAGTCGTTTGGTAGGTTATTTGGATCCTTGGGTCTCTGAAAATTGTTAATTCCTGCCAAACTGTCTTACTAGCTTCAAGAGAGATGCATCTGACTCATCAATAGATCCAGAAGTTGGATCATCCTCTTCATTGTTATCCTGGTATAATACTTGACAATTATTCCAGTATTATTTTCAGTAACTAGGTTAAGTCTTTCCACCTTTTCCCTCCCCCCCTTTCTCTGTGTAACCAAAAACATCAGTTAAAAAACTCTCAAAAGAACCTTCTCTTTATTCCATTCCACAAATATGACCCAAACCATCAATTCCATGATGATTTTTAAAAAAAAAAAAGCTCAAAAAGAACTATATGCATAGAGATTTCTTCTAGCTATTTGTCACTGCTTCTTTGGTAAACTTAAGCTTCTTGACAAAGGAGCCAGCATAACTAAAAGAACCCTTGGGTCCATGGGCATAGGAGCATCACAGAAGTGCCCACAAATAGACAGACAAGAGCTTTCATGGTGACTCAATCGAATTGTTGAGTTATAACTGACCAAGTGAAAGACTAGTGAGCCGGAGCGATGCAAGATTCAGAGGGAGAGGATGATTAATAGTGCAAAGCCCAAGAGAATGGGGGTGGGGTGTGTGATCCACAACATAGGTGGAAAAAATAGCCTTAATAGGTGGAAAGGAGGGGTGTTATTTTGGAGGCAGGAAGTTGGGGGAGTTCCCTTTAAAGCTTTCTGTTTTTGCTAAGTAGGAGGTGAGGTCATTCTTGGAGGGTGAGGTGGGAGGGTCAAAGATTTGTGGAGGTTTGAAAAGGCTGCTGTGGATAATGGGAAATCCTGCCTCGCCTGGCTGCCCTGAGGGTCCCTTTGCAGGTGGAACCACAAGAAGGCAAGGGAACTGGGGGTCAAAGTGAAGGACCAAGAGCTACAGACTGGAAAAGGAAGGAATGAAGGCATAAAGAACTGGGCCCAAAGGGAGGGAGTGAGAGAGGAGAGGAGGTCAAGGACCCAGGTCTGAGGAGAAACTGAAGATAGGGCAGGGTAGGGGAAAGACTTTGGTACAAGAGTGGGGTCCAAATCATCATTATTACTTTAAGTGTAAGAAACAGTATCATATTGAAACAAAATTAAATACACTGCAATTTTGTAATCCTGCATTTGAACATTGGTCTTACTTGTAGATTGCGGTTTTCAAACTTTTTTTTTTTTAATGAAATTTTATACAGACCCACTTGGTTGGATCCAGAGTGGATGATCTAGAGCCCACCTACCCTCTGCCAGCAGCTCCGCAGCAGCCCCTGGGGCGCTTTCGTTGTCTCCCCGGACTCCTCAGAACATGGTTTAAATATCACTGCTATTCAAGTTTTGAGGCTGAAGAAGTTTATATCAAATGAACACAATTCTGGGGCTTCCCTGGTGGCGCAGTGGTTAAGAATCTGCCTGCCAATGCCTGGGACACAGGTTCGAGACCTGGTCTGGAAGATCCCACATGCCGTGGAGCAAATAAGCCCGTGCCACAACTACTGAGCCTGTGCTCTAGAGCCCATGCGCCACAACTACTGAGCCCACGTGCCACAACTACTGAAACCCACGCACCTAGAGCCTGTGCTCCGCAACAAAAGAAGCCACAGCAGTGAGAAGCCCACGCACCGCAACAAAGAGTAGCCCCCACTCGCCGCAACTAGAGAAAGCCCGCGCACAGCAACAAAGACCCAACGCAGCCAAAAATAAATAAATTAAATAAATTAAAAAGAAGAAAATGAACACAATTCTGGTTTTGTTCTTGATAGGATGCTGGGTCACCTATTTACTGTCAAAGTCATGATATCATCTCAAGAGCCCGTTTCCATATTTTCCACAGTGAACATGTATTACACTTAGAGTTCATTCTAACTGGAGTCAGAAATGGATTCTGGATTTGATAATGCATCAAGACCCACCAAAAGAGTTACCACTTGGGAAATCCTCCCCAGGTGTGGAAAACTTCCTCCCCAGCTGTGGGAAAGAAACAGATAGAGCTAGTTTTCTGTACTATTAGGGCGAAAGTAAGTTTTCTGTCTGAACTATCTCCTTATTTAACATTTGTTAGAGAATAAGACTAGTCCTCTACCTCCTATATTCCAAATGCTAAAATATTTTTCACATAGATTGAAAAATTAAACATGAAAAGTTACAACATATAATTAGAAAAAAAAATGTGAACAAAAATTTATATAAACTTATGGCCAGAAAGGCCTAAACGACTCAGGAAAGTCAGAAGCCCGAAAAGAAAAAGACAGATATATGTGACTACAGAAAAGGATGAACAATAGCAATAATGAAAAAGTCCAAAAGCCATGATCAAAATCCTGCTAAAAATATTTGCAACCCATATGACAGCATTTTTGAACAATATTCTGTCAATACCTATAAAAATTTTTAATTAACAATATTAAATACAAAGATATATGTATTTTATCTTCTAATTTTTTTATTTTAAAAATGATCAAGGGACTTTCCTGGTGACGCAGTAGTTAAGAATCCGCCTGCCAATGCAGGGGACATGGGTTTGCTCCCTAGTCCGGGAAGATCCCACATGCCGCGGAGCAACTAAGCCCGTGAGCCACAACTACTGAGCCCGTGTGCCGCAACTACTGAAGCCTGCACATCTAGCGCCCGTGCTGCACAACAAGAGAAGCCACCGCAATGAGAAGCCCCCGCACTGCAATGAAGAGTAATCCCCGCTCGCCGCAACTAGAGAAAGCCTGTGTAGAAATGAAGACCCAATGCAGCCAAAAATAATTAATTAATCAATTAATTAATTAATTAAAAAAATCACTTTTAAAATAAATTAAATGAATAAATAGGTAAAAATGATCAAATCTATAGAAAAGTTGCACAATTTCATTCCCAGCAAGATATTTGTTTTGCCCTTGAATTAGAACAACAAAAGAAGCAGCAGAGAGGTGGGGGAGCAGACAAGTAAACAAACAACTGAGATGCTCTAATGGATTTAACCTAAACTAGGAAAGTATTATAAACACACAGAGGTGAAGAAGGTAAACCAGCTTGGTCAATAAGGAAAGGCTACTCAAGGGAGGTAATATTTAGGGTGCTCTTTACAGATGAGTAGAAGTTAGGCAGATGAATGGCATTCCAGTCAGAGGAAGCAGCATTCATTCATTTATTCATTCATTCCAACAATTACAGGGCTTACTGTGTGCCGGTCAGTGGGCTCTGGAGATGGAGCAGTGAACAGAGAGTCAATTCTGTGCCCTCCTGGGGGGACTGATAATAGACAAGTACACAAATAAATGTATAAATGACAAAAAGGATGAAGGATGAGAGAGGGTCTAGGGTGGTATGAGCCTGTTTTTTTAAAATTAATTAATTTTTGACGTGTGTTAGGTCTTCGTTGCTGCATGCGGGCTTTCTCTAGTTGCGGTGAGTGGGGGCTACTCTTCGTTGTGGTGCGTGGGCTTCTCATTGCGGTGGCTTCTCTTGTTGCGGAGCACAGGCTCTAGGTGCGCAGGCTTCAGTAGTTGCGGCACGCGGGCTCAGTACTTGTGGCTCGCGGGCTCTAGAGCGCAGGCTCAGTAGTTGTGGCACATGGGCTTAGTTGCTCCATGGCATGTGGGATCTTCCTGGACCAGGGCTTGAACCCATGTCCCCTGCATTGGCAGGTGGATTCTTAACCACTGCGCCACCAGGGAAGCCTGGTATGGGCCATTTTAAATAAGATGGTGAAGAGAAGGACTCTCTAAGGAGATAACATTTGAGCAGAGACTTGAGTGAAGTAAGGGAGGAACTGTGGAAGGAGGACAACAGCAAGTGCAAAGGCCCTGAGGTAGGCAGTGGGGCCAGAACTGACTGAGTGAGTGGGAGAGATATACAGCAGGAGATTAAATTAGAGAAATATGCAGGAGGAGAGCCTAGCATTCATCAGCATGGGACTTTGATGGGATCACCAAGGAAATGAGTGTAGAGTTAGAAGTCTTAGAAGTGAGCTGGGAAATACTAATATTTAGAGGTGTGGAAAAAGAGAAAGATCCAGAAAAGGAAACTAAAATAAGAGGAAAACCAGGGATGAATGATGTTCTAGAAGTCTAGTGAGTGTTTTAAGATAAAGAAGTTATTTACTGTGCCAAAATGTAAGGAGTGAGAAAGCCTAGAATGTTCAGGGAGCAGGGAGCAGCTCAGGATAGAGGGAGCAGAATCTGGGTAGGGAATGGCACGAGAGGATGGTCACAAAGCAACTTTCTCAGTCACATACTTTGACAATAATATTGACAAGAGGCCTTAAACATGATACAAAACAAATGTAGAGCACAACTTTCTAAAATTACTTTTACATACACAGGCTCAGTTTTCCCTCTAAGCGACACTATGCAGGACAGCATTAATTCATAGATGAAGAATTTAGGGCTCAAAGTCGGGGGGAACATGACAGTTTAAAAGATACAATGACCAATGACACATTTAGGTCACCCTTTCTCTGATTCCACTCCAGTGCTCTTTCTGCTACCTCTGCCTGCCTCCACTCAATGTTAAAAAATTCAGGGTAAGCGTAAACCTGATGAACAACTTATTTTTTCTCACAAAAGTTTCCTTAAAAAAACTATCATTAAGAAATCAAGAGTGAAATCAACCCGTAAGATTTCTGATATATGTAAAACTGAAAGAGATGAATCTGTCACCGTGAGGCTTTATTCATAGGGACTAGCTGGGATCAGAACCTAATGGATTCAGCACCTGGAGATTTCGGTCTCTCTGATGTGATGGAAGTCAAGTCATTCTTTTTCAGTGGGTCTTTGATCATGTATTTTACTGAGTTATTGAATGTTTTAGCAATCAGAGACTATATTTAGAGACTTTAAAAAAAACATAAATTTGGGAATTTCCTGGCAGTCCAGTGGTTAGGACTCTCACGCTTTCACTGCCAAGGGCAGGGGTTCAATCCCTGGTCGGGGAACTAAGCTCCCACAAGCTGCGTGGCACAGCCATAATTAATTAATTAATTAATTAAAATGTAAAAATTTTAAAAACACATAAATATGATGTTCCTAAATATTTCCTTATTTATTGAAAATTCTATCCCACAACTGAATAAAAGTACTATCTTTTTTTTTTTTTTTGAGTATCTTTTTTATCTCATATTTTAACTAATGTCCAAACCCACACCTGAGGTCCTTAACAAAACCCTGAGTATGTTAGTGATGGGTTGGAGTTACTTTTCAGCTTTGTAAATGCCTTGCTGCATATTCTTGTTGGAAAGGTATAGTGGCAGGGGTGTGTGAGGAATATGTGTAGAAATTAAAAAATGAATGAAAATTGCTGATACATAGACTTTGTTTACTAAAATAGTTTATATATATATATAGTTTACAAAAAAAGTTTACTTGCTCATTTCACTTTTCCTTTTTTGACGAGCTTTATTTAATTCTATTGTCCAAACAGCCTGCTGTTTTTAATAACTTTCATATGTCTGAGAATCTACATCCACACTGTCCCAAATTCTCCTAATTTACAGCATTTATCTTGTCCATTTTCACTCAATGCAAACCGTAGGAAATTAATAAATATGTTTTTAAGGAAGATAGATCATCAATCCTGAAAGAAGAAAGAATAGATATTATATTATTTCAACTGGATAAACAGGTGGGAAATAATTCATGCATAGTCAAAGATTATTTAAAATTCAAAATATCCCATTATTTTTTTCTTTAAATTATGAAAGGGTTTATAGTTGCAAAAGACTTGAAACAATACAAAAATGTAAAAGCAAAGCAAAAGAATTACATTAGAGAAGCTGTATGACGTTCTATAGCTAATTTTCTTTTTTTTTTTAATTTGAGCTTTTTATTTTTTTATTTTTTTAATTAATTAATTAATTATACTTATTTTTGGCTGCGTTGGGTCTTCGTTGCTACGCAGGTTTTCTCTAGTTGTGGCGAGCCGCGGCTACTCTTCGTTGCAGTGCGTGGGCTTCTCATTGCCGTGGCTTCTCTTGTTGCGGAGCCCGGGATCTAGGCACGTGGGCTTCAGTAGTTGCGGCATGCAGGCTCAGTAGTTGTGGCTTGCGGGCTCTAGAGCGCAGGCTCAGTAATTGTGGCGCACGGGCTTAATTGCTCCGCGGCATATGGGATCTTCCCAGACCAGGGCTCAAACCCGTGTCTCCTGCATTGGCAGGCGGATTCTTAACCACTGTGCCACCAGGGAAGTCCCAGATTTTCAAATATGCATTATTAAAGTATTTTTGCCTGTACTCTTACTTTTCACTTTTAATAAATTGGTAATTAGTTATCCTAATTACAAATGGTTAAGACCACAGACTCTGAAGCCAATTGTCTGGATTTCAGCCCTGCCCTGCCACTCTCTAGCTGTATCTATGACCTTGAAAAAGCGACTGACCCTCCTTGTGCCTCAGTTTCCTCATCAGTTAAGTAGCATCTATCTCATAGGACTGAAACAAGGATTAATTGAATTGATATACACGAGGAATTTAAAAGAATGTCAGGCAGAGAGTATACACTACCTAAGCATTAATTCTTATTAGAATTATAATTTTTCTTTCCCAGTTATGTTGTGTGCCTCTTGTTAGTATACAGTCAGCCCTCTGTATCTGTGGTTTCTGCATCTGTGGATATACCATTTTACATAAGGGACTTAAGCATCTGTGGGTTTTGGTATGGGTCCTGAAACCATTAATCCCCCAGAGGATACTGAAGGACGACTGTGTATCATCTTCCTGTTTACAGTTGGATACATTTTTGGACTACTGATTCATCTGTTTAATCTTGCCCTTATACCACACTGCTTTAATTATTATTGCTGTATAATATATGTTAACATCTGTTATAATATATGTTAACATCATGACTCCCCTTTTCAGAATTAAAACATATGTATATGTGTATATTTATTTTTCATTTTTTTACATGAAAACACTTTCTCAAATTTAAAATTATTTAGTTTAGTTTTGTTTTAATGGTATTAAACCTATAAGATAATTAAGTGACCTCTTTCAAATATGTAATTTCCTCATCCAATAACTTAGTCTGTGTTTTCAGTTATTCAAGTCTTCTTTTAATAAAGAAGACAAATAAAATTTTATATTTTTCTTCATATAGGTCATACTCTTTCTTTGCCAAAATTACTTCTAGGTACTTTATATTTTTTGTAGTTATTTTGAATTGTCTCTTTTTCATCATATTTTTATTATTCTTAGGATATAGAAATGGTATTAATGTGTGTATATTCTCTTATAGCTTCCCATTGGATCCAGCACTATTTTCAATTTCCTGTATCAGGAGGTAATCAAATAATTGTATTAATTTGAATCAATTTTTAAAGTTATCTAGCTATATGATCATGTTCAAATAATGATATAGTGCCTTCTCCTTTTGAATATTTTTACATCATATTTAATACATGTTCTTTTGCGTCAGTCAGAACTTCTAACACGATATTATAGGAAAGTGGCTACAACTTACATCATAGGCAGAAACTAATCTCCCTTATACAGAAAAAGCTTCTGACCCAGAGAAAAAGACCAGCAAAAGAGAAACAGATAAAGGGTGTGAACAGACAGTTCAGAAAAAAGGAAATATAAGCTCTTAAACATTAAAAAAGAAAAAAAAAGCTCAACTTCACTTATAATAAGAAAAATGCCAAAAAATGGTGCCATTTTTTACCCATTAGACTGGCAAATAACCAGAACTTCGTTAACACTGTGTGTTGAGAGGCCATGGGAAAACAGGTGCCCTCACCCACTGCTGGTGGGAATGTAAATTGATTTAATCCCTACAGAGGGCAGTTTGGCAATATCTGTCAAAATTACACATGCCCTTTGACCCAGCAGTACCACTCCTAGGAATTTATCCTGCAGGTATACTTGCACACGTGCTAATTGACCTATGTACAAGGTTATTCATTGCAGCATTGTTTGTAATAGGAAAACACTGGAAACAATCCAAATGTCTATCAATAAGGAATCAGTCAAATAAATTGTAATATATCCCTGAAATGGAATACTATGCTGTCAAGAAAGAATGATGTGGTGATGATACAGAAAGATCTCCAAAATATATATCACTAACTGAAAAAAACAAGGTGTGGAACAGTGTGTATGGTATGCTACCTTTTGTGAGAAAAAAAAGGGGCAAATATTTTATAATAACTATAAATGGAGTATAACCTTTAAAAATTGTGAATCACTATTTTGCACACTATAACTTATATAATACTGTACATTAACTATACTTCAATTTCTAAAAATTAGAAAATAAAATTTAGGTAATTTCTGGCGGTCCAGTGGTTAGGACGCTGCACTTGCACTGCAGGGGGCACGGGTTCGATCTCTGGTCGGGGAACTAAGATCCCACATGCTGCATGACACGGCCAAAAAAAATTTTTTTTTAAGTAAATAAATAAATAAAATAAAATTCTAAAAAATTTAAAGGCAAAATAAGAGTATATATTTTTATTTGTTTATTCATAAAGAAATTCTGGAATAATGCATACAGTACTTATAACTGGGATTAGCTTTGGTAAACTGGGCTTGAGCTAATGGGAGACAGGAGTAGGAAAATTTTTTTTTAATTAAAGTTAGTTGATTTACAATGTTGTGTTAATTTCTGCTGTACAGCAAAGTGATTCAGTTATACATGTATATACATTCTTTTTTATATTCTTTTCCCATTATGGTTTATCACAGGATATTGAATATAGTTCCCTGTGCTATACAGTAGGATCTTGTTGTTTATCCATTCTATATATAATAATTTGCATCTGCTAATCCCAAACTCCCAATCCATCCCTCCCCCAACCCTCCTCCCCGTTGGCAACCACAAGTCTGTTCTCTATGTCTGTGAGTCTGTGTCTGTTTCATAGATAGGTTCATGTGTGTCATTATTTTAGATTCCACATATAAGTGATATCATATGGTATTTGTCTTTTTCTTTCTGGCTTACCTTGCTTAGTATGATAATCTCTAGTTGCATCCATGTTGCTGCAAATGGCATTATTTTGTTCTTTTTTATGGCTGGTTAGTATTCCATTGTATATATGTACCACATCTTCTTTATCCATTCATCTGTCGATGGCCATTTAGGTTGTTCCATGTCTTGGCTATTGTGAATAGTGCTGCTACGAACATAGGGGTGCATGTATCTTTTTGAATTATAGTTTTGTCTGGATATGTGCCCAGGAGTGGGACTGCTGGGTCATATGGCAACTCTGTTTTTAGTTTTTTGAGGAACCGCCATACTGTTTTTCATAGTGGCTGTACCAACTTACATGGAGTGGGAAACTTTTAACTGAACCTGCTACTTTTTTGAAATGTTTGAACTGTGAGAATGCGTTGTCTATTCAGAAAAACATGTGGAAAAAACATGTGAATGTATTACATATTCAACATTTTTTAAATTTAAATCAATTTTTAAATTGGCTATTATGGCCCCCTTTTATATTGTTAACAGGGCATGGTGAAGTGGCTGGACATATTCCCAGGGACTCACTATGTCAGCTGTTGTATATCTATGTGTAGCTTTCTGCTTTGAAGTTAGAAGACTTGGATAAGCTGAATTCAAATACTGGCTGTGGCCTTAGGCAAGCTCCTGAACCACCACACGGGGTTGTCATGAGAATTGACTGAGGGAGATAATGTTGTACAGGTTTTAGTTCAGAGCCCAGCATGTACTAAGTGGAAATGTTTGTTTTCATGTTTTCTGAGTGTTGGTGCTTTCTCCTCCCTCCACCCAAGGCACCTGGTACCCACATCCCTTAAAAGCACTTGTGCTCTGTGGTAACAGTGGCTTGTAAGTCTGATCCATTGAAGGCAGACACCCTGTTTTACTCAGCTCTGTCCCTGCAGTGCCCCACACATCACCTGGCAGGTAGTAGGCTGTTGTGAGCGTGTAATAAATGTGTTCCTTTTTTCAGCAAAGATCTGTTGAACACCTACTATTTGGCGAGGTACTCTGCTTGCTGCTGAGCACTGAAGAGACCTGTGGTCCTGTTGACAGTCTAGCAGAGGAGACAGACATGAAACAGATACTGGATTGAAGTGGGGTGAGTGAGAAGAAGGGTTAGTACCTAAAGTATAAGGAGATCCTGAAGGGAGGGGCTGATCATGGAGAGTCTCCCTTAGAAACTGGCTTTTAAAGTAAGAATTGAAGATAAATGGAATTACTTTAGCCAAGATTACAGAATGTTGCAGGAGACGGAACTGCCTTCTCAAAGAAAAGGGTTTTATGCCACTGGGAAACCAAAAGGCCAGCTGACCCTTAGGGAGTGAGGAGGAGAGAAACATCTGCAGTGGCTCTGGAGGTAGACTTGATAAGACTTGTTAACACTGGTGTCCTTGATACTAAGAACAAGGGGTTTCCATTGAGGGTTTTAGGCAAGAGAAAGAATTGATTAGATATGCATTTCTTCAAATCTTTCTGGCTGCTCTAGAAAGATCAGGCAGCTTTTATAACTGTTGAAGATAATGATGGCGACTAAGTGTGTAAATGAATGAATAAATGAACCCCAAACAATAATTCATTGCCAATTATGTTCAAATAGACTATAATACAAATTCACTTGGTTTGCACATTCTTTTATATTTCACTGAGACCGTACCCTCTCTAGATCTAGGAATTCACAGATCTCTTTGACCTATAGATTATTAACCATTTCTAGAGTGGTTACTTCTATAGATAGATTCTATTACCTGTTGATATAAGTTTGCTGTAGAGGATAATCAAATCGTGAAACTCTGAGGCGACCTCTCCTTCTGCCCACATGTGGGTAGGCCAGACAGTCCTCATTCTACTCTACCCCAACACCTCCCCCTGCTAACACATCACACAGTTACTCTACTTAGGAGAAGCCTCAAAGAACTTTACAAGAAAAATAAACAAGTGTATAGTTCTGGCAGAGAAGCAAAAGCAAATATGGAAACTAAGGAATAGCAGAGTAAAGCCAGTTTCCCTCTTAATTGATGTGATTTTTACAATAACTCTTAGGCTGCCTTAAGCATCTAGAAATCAATTTGGGTAACAGTTCAGGAAGTGGTATTCGGAATTACAATATCACTAGGGAGTTTCTAGTCTAACAGTAACTATCTAGTACACTTGGCCAAAGTTAATAGAATTAAAACGATGTAACAAAAGACCCTGTTTGTCTTATCAAAGTAAAAAAATAATACTAATACACAATTTTAAACTCTGGACTTACTTTTATTCTGTTATTCATCTTGTAAAGAATTTGATATTATTGCTAATATAGATGCTAAGTAATAAAGTTCTGAATGTCTGTTTAGAAGGTTATGACTTTAGGGGGAAATGTATATTTTTTCTTCCTGTGACATTCTAAAAAAGGAAAAAGCCATTGTTTTATAATATAATTAATGGTGTAGATATCAATTGTGGTGCTTCAAGCTGTGTTAATCTGAAGGAGTGAAAATTCGATGGACAACGATCAAGATTTTAAATGTCTTGGACTTCCCTGGTGGCACAGTGGTTAAGAATCTGCCTGCCAATGCAGGGGACACGGGTTCGAGCCCTGGTCTGGGATGATCCCACATGCCGCTGAGCAACTAAGTCCATGCGCCACGACTACTGAGCCTGCGCTCTAGAGCCCACGAACCACAACTACTGCGCCCGTGTGCCACAACTACTGAAGCCAGCGCGCCTAGAGCCCATGCTCCGCAACAAGAGAAGCCACTGCAATGAGAAGCCCGTGCACCACAATGAAGAGTAGCCCCCGCTCGCCACAACTGGAGAAAGCCCACACTCAGCAACGAAGACCCAACGCAGCCAAAAATAAAATAAATACATAAATATATATATTTTTAAGTCTATGAAAAAAAAAGATTTTTTAAATTTTATTTGTTTATTTATTTATTTATGGCTGTGTTGGGTCTTTGTTTCTGTGCGAGGGCTTTCTCTAGTTGCGGCAAGTGGGGGCCACTCTTCATTGCGGTGCGCAGGCCTCTCACTATCGCAGCCTCTCTTGCTGTGGAGCACAGGCTCCAGACGCACAGGCTCAGCAATTGTGGCTCATGGGCCTAGTTGCTCCGCAGCATGTGGGATCTTCCCAGACCAGGGCTCGAACCTGTGTCCCCTGCATTGGCAGGCAGATTCTCAACCACTGCGCCACCAGGGAAGCCCCCCCAAAAAAAAGGAAAAAAAAAAAGATTTTAAATGTCTTATTACAACACATTTCCTCACCAGAGGGAGAGGCTGTAAACGCCATCTGAAAATGAATTTCAAACACTGGACTCTCCTTTCAGAGAGACTTGATGAGGTTGATAAGCACCCTCTGTGACAAAATTATTCTTTGGTTCTGAGGGGTAGTTATTTGGTAATTATATAGAACTTGAATTTTTTGTTTTTAAACCAGGGGAAACACGGTATTTTGATGAAGTGACAAGTACTTTATCTCACTAATATTTAAAAGCCAATTTGTCATCATTACAATTTATCAATCAAAGATGAGTCATGAGAACAGTGTGTCTTTGGAATGCCTGAGAATGCCTGGTATCATGGATTATACATAGACGTTTAGAAAACCCCCGGTGACTGGGTGACTGATAAGTAATAAATAATAATAAGAAGAAGAAGGGGTAGAATTGAATGTTTACCAAGTGGGAGGCACTTTTATCCAAGCTTACAAGTATCACATGTATTGAAAACCATTTCTCACAATGAAGTAGATCCTGTTGTTAGCCTCATTTTACAGATGGGGAGGCTGGGTCAAAAGAGTATGGGGAACTTGCACAAAATCACAGAGCTAGAAGGTAGTGGAGCTGGGATTCGAAATCAGACATCTGCCCCAAGAGTCTTTAATCATTATGCTGTTTCTAAAATATGGAGTGACTAAAGCTGAGGTTTTCAAGTAGCAGGCCATAGCCCACCACTTTAGCGAGTCTTTAAAACATAATTAGAATAGAACAGAAACTACCAGAGTACAACACAGTAATGTTTTGTAGAACTACTGTCCTGTTTCAGTCCTTTATGTGCAGTCATGTGGATTAGGTCATAATGTAAAATGTATTTCTTACTGTGAGTTGAGGTAAAAAAACTTTGCAAGCCCACTAACCTGAAACATAGTTGATGGTGTTTTGTTTTTTTTTAAATTATCAAATCAAAAGCATTGAATTAACTAGTCTCTTAAGTTCTCTTTACTAGTTATAAATTGTAAAAAAATTTGAGAAAGATCACTTAAATTTTATCTATCATTTAAAAACTTGACCAACTAGAAGTTTTTAAAAACCTAGATGTAAGAAAAAATTTAAGGCAATAAAATTAATAATTTGAGATCTCATATGGTGAAGCATCTATCTTTCAATTAAAATGTGAATATCGTAGTTCAAACTATCCTCATCTTTGGTCCTTTTTATGCTTTTCAATATTTTCAAGCAAGTAGAGTTGGACTGGTGTGTAGTTAGGTTTAATTGTGCAGGTAAAATAAGATAACTGATATTTTCCCTTTTTGGAAAACTGATTCTGTTAGGTTCGTATCTGTGATAATCAGGTATTGTGATGTACTTTTGCATTTGACACTTTTACATTTTAAAAAATAATCTAAGCTCCTTTCTCAGTTTATCACCAAGAGTATGCAAATGCAAAAGATGAATTAGTCTTTGTGACTTTGTTTCTTATTTGTGTGTGTGACTAGTTGTGACCTTGCTTGAAAATGTTTTTAACAGGATATTGAACTTGGAAAGAAAATTTGTCATCATTTCTTTGATTGTGGAAATAATTAAGTAAGGTTGAAGAATGAATCAAAGCATTCATTTTGTAGGCTAAATGTGTTTATTATGTTAACTATTAAGATTGTTGCTGATTTCCAGTAATGGGCTATTGATTAACTATAATGACATCCTCCATCACCTTCGACACATCTTTTTGTGAGCTGGTTTGCCCTATAACTTCTGGAATGATAGTTCAATATTTTATGAGTTAGAAGAATATTTCTGGAGGGAATATGAAATTCAGGATTTTTCTGTATGGAAAGCACAGAACATTTTTTCTGACATTTCTGACATATCTAAGTGACAAGATTTCTCCAAACAGACATAGCATATAATAGCATGCAATATGCTTTCACATTGCTTGGACAAGGGATCTCTATGTAATATGATTCTAAGTGGCTAGTTGCACAGACTTTTCTCTTTGTACAAATTGAGTAAAATGAGATCCTTTTAATCATTTGCTTTAGAATAAGTCTCCTTCCTTCGAGGAATAATAGGAGTTTTTATAAATTGATTATATTTGTCTTTTTTGACAACAGGAACACTCCACCGAGCTAGCCTTTTTTTTTTTTTTTTTATAAATTTATTTATGTATTTATTTATTGGCTGCGTTGGGTCTTCGTTGCTGTGCGCGGGCTTTCTCTAGTTGCGGCGAGTGGGGGCTACTCTTTGTTGCAGTGTTGCGGTGGCTTCTCTTTGTTGCGGAGCACGGGCTCTAGGCACGCAGGCTGCAATAGTTGTGGCACGCGGGCTCTAGAGCGTAGGGTCAGTAGTTGTGGCACACGGGCTTAGTTGCTCCGCGGCATGTGGGATCTTCCCAAACCAGGGCTCGAACCCATGTCTCCTGCATTGGCAGGCGGATTCTTAACCACTGCGCCACCAGGGAAGTCCCCGAGCTAGCCTTTTCTGTTGTTTTACAGTCTTTTGTAAATCTAAGTTGTGTGAGTTATATGTTTGTTTTGTTTTGAAGAGTAAGGATTTATCAGCTTGAGCTTGTGTGTAGCTATAGTTTCATTCACTCATTCATCTATTAATCCAACAAATATTTATTGAACACTTAATCTATAGGTAGGCACCATAGGTAACTTAATGGAATACAAAGCCATATATTGCAGAGTTCCTGCACTTCAGAAGTTTAGCACTTGGTTGGGGAGGGAAGATGCACAACCAATGAACCACCAAGTTCTGCCAATTCTACCCCCTTAACATTTCTTGAATCTTTCCACCTCCTGCTATCCTCAAGGCTGCTAGATTAGTTCAGGCCATCATCAGCTCTTCCTTGGTCTTCTGCAATAGTCACTCTAACATATCTCCTCATCCCCAGTCTTGCTTCCTTCAAATCTATTCTTTACAAGGTTCTTTCTAAAACGCTAATCTAATTACTCTGGTCGCGGCTGGTTAGCTCAGTTGGTTAGAGCGTGGTGCTGATAACGCCGCTGAGGTCGTGGGTTTGATCCCCGTACTGGCCACGGGCGCTTTTACTCCTTACCACCCAAGGTGGTTACACCTCTCTAGCTGAGACTTGGAAGGCTCAGGTTACTTAAAGAAAAAAAAAAAAAAAATCAACACGTCTAATTACTCCTTTTCCTAAAACCCCTTAATGACTCACTATTGTCCTCAGGATGAAGTCCAAATTATCAAACTGGCTGCATCTGTCCTTGCTTCTCTCTTTTGTCCCATCTCTAGCCATTCATCTTCTTCAACTACATTTTCCAAACACTCTGAATTCCTTCCAGAGTCCCTGATGCACCATGCTTGTCTTCCCTCATGTTGTTCTCCCTGCTAGGAATGTCATCTGTAGATGTGTGCTCATTTATTCATATTCATTCAAAACTTTCATTATGGGTGTCTACGTGTCAGCCCTGTACACCATCCTGAAATTTCCCATTATGGTCAGGAGATGGATGTGTCAGTGGGCCGTTGTACTGTACTAGGTGAGTCCCAGGATGGATGTAGGCACAGGAACTGCGGGGGTCATAGATGAACCCAAGTCCAGGGAATAAGTGAAATCACCATAAGGAGGAAGCGGGTGAAGAGCCATCTAGACTTAGGGAGCAGCATGAGTAAAGGCCCAGAGCTGAGAGACTGTTGTTCTGGGAAATGGCAATCAGTGTGGCCAGAGTGGACCATGTGCAAGCCTCAGAGCACAAGCAGGACTGGGGGAGGCAAGGTCCAGTCACCAAGGGCCTTGCCTGATGTGCTAGGGAGTTGGGGTTTCTTTTCTTGTGAGGTAAAGGGTAGACACTGAAGGATTTTTAAATTTTTTTTATTTTTATTAAAAAGAATATTTATTTATTTGGCTGCATAGGGTCTTAATTGAGGTGCATGGGCAGAGTAGTTGCGGAGCCCAGACTCGGTTGGCCCCGCGGCATGTGGGATCTTAGTTCCCCAACCAGGGATCGAACCCGTGTCCCCTGCACTGGAAGGCAGATTCTTAACCACTGGACCACCAGGGAAGTCCCTGAAGGATTTTTTTAAAATTGGAAAGGAGGGAATGGGGAACTAGAGAGGAGAAGGAAGAGTGGCATGAGTGGCATGTGGCAAGAGTCACATTTATTTTTTAAAATCAACACGCTGGCAGCATTGCTTGAAAAAGTGACAGTTTGTCACAAATTGTCTAAATAAGCAAACAGTCCTGAATTGAAAAAAAAAAAAAAAAATCACCTGAAAAATTTCAGGGCCACCTTATGAAGCTGGGGCAATTGACTAGCATAACAAAGTTTAAATTGCATGAGTGGAAACTAGTTTAAATTTCTCATACTTTAATAGACGCAAGATTATGAATCTTTGAGGGCAGGGCCTCTACCTGACTTGTTTTTACCATATCCTCACCACCTATAGCAAATCTACCATGCAGTAAATTATCAATAAATACTTTTGACCAAGTGACTCTGAAATGTCTTCAAAGACTTTCTCTAAGATCATTCAATGAAAATAGCTCCCTGGTATTAAAAAAAAAAAAAAAAAAGCCAACCATGCAACTAAATTAACCCCTACTTGTTAAGGATAATTTGTTCAAATTTATGAAACGATGTGTGATTACATAGAGGCTATTGTAGACCCAATTATAGGAAAAATCACATCTGAGGAAAACATTTTCATCATTAGGTCTTTTTCTGTCCAGGGAAGTGAAAGGTTTTTCTCATCATTGTATTCCCAGCCCCAGCACAGTATGTATCCCACAACAAGGACTCAAAATATTAGCTAAATGAATGAATGTCTGAACAAGTATAGGGAATGCTTCCTTAAGACACATATATTCATAAAATCCCTAATAAACTTTTTTTTTCTGCCCTTCTCTTTATCAGTTTTAATCTCTAAGAAGAAAGGAACACACAGAAGTTAGGGATTATCTTTAGGCCAGAAAGGACTTTAGGAACCTTTTAGCAGTTGGAATACTTCACAGACGGTGAAGAGCTCTGCCTGTCCATTATGGGTAGAATGGGGAGGAGAATTCAGCTCTCCTGATTCCAGACATTTTTCACTGTCCCATTTTGCAGTTCCAATTTTTAAAAATGCGGCAACATTTATAAAACTATTGATTGATCCTGTGAAACTCACTTTTTTGGTGCCGCTCAAACCTATCTCTCTCTGTTGCAGCTACTACAAAGCCACGTATCTCCTGCAGGAGCAGAATTTGCAATATAGATGTGGAATTTATAAATGAAGGTGTTTTTGTCCCTTAGGTAAACTGCATATGTTTTCCTCTATGCCAGTTACTTCCACAGTATAAATTGTTGGGCTACAGTCTTCAACAACCAAGGAAGTTTATGTTGTTCACAAGACCTCGGGGATTTCATGTTCGCTGGAGCAAATAGAAGCAAATTCTCTCATGCCCTCCTACCAAGAATTTCATGATGACATTCTGCCGGTTGCCTTCTCAGATTTGCATGTGATTCTCCTTCCCTCTCTAGATTCCAGGATGAAGCCCCATTTACTCTGTCCTCCCTCATTGGGTCCCCTTTCTGTCCCTTTAGGTCCCCTTGGTGGTCCTCTTTTCTTCCCTTCGTCACCCTGATCTTATAAGAAGTATGTCTGCAGATCTCTCACTCCCACTAAAGCTTAAGTGCCTGAAACCACTCTCCCCACTCTCCCCACCCCACCCCACTCATTTGTGAGAAAAACTAGAAGGGAGAAATAACACCTGCCAGTTCTACGTCTCTAAAGGCAGGGACTAGAAGACAATTTTTCTAGGAGCCCCCGTGCTGGCCTTCGGGCTGCCTGCAGTCCTTTGGGTCCTCTCTGGAGAGGCCTCGGTGGAAAGGGAAGGAAAGGCCTGTCTTCTCCTCTTATTCCCTGTCTATGGAAGAGCACTCGCATCTCCTGCCTTGAGCGTGCAGCCAGAGGGCCCAGGTGATCCGGCTCCTTAACAGGAATAATAGGAGGCTGGGAGCGAAACAGGCTGTAGTCCACATTGTCAGTAAGGTGTAGGGGAGAGGTTAGCTCCTGATGGAAAGATGATCAGGAGCTGTGTGAACTTCCAACGGCCCCTTGTTTTTCTCTCATTGGCTTACTTCGTTCAAGGACTCGGTTTTGTTTTTATATTTTTCTCTAGCATTGGAGCTGACGCTACCATAAGACAAGACTGGACAAATTCTCCAGAAACAACTGAGTGACAAGCTCCATTGACTTGCCTCTAGTTTTTTCTAGCTGTACCAGTGGAAGCATGGACTCCTCAGAAAACTGAGGCCCTTTTGGACCACCGTGGATTTTGAAAATGCTATAATAGGTGCAGGGCCTTAGGGGCTCTCCAAAACCCTGACTAATCTGGTATAGCACGAATTTCTTGGTCTCCTGGCCCACTCTCTTTCTGATCAGAAAACTGAAACCTTTGCATGAAATAGGAAGATTTGTATCCTAGTGTTATAAGAAGCAGCTCGAACTGGGAATTCTCCGGTGGTCCAGCGGTTAGGACTCTGCCCTGGTCGGGGAACTAGGATCCTGCAAGCCAGGCAGCACAGCCAAAAAAAAAAAAAGCAGCTAAAACTGGTTACACCCATGTCATTCATAAGTCTCTCTCTTCCTTCTCCATAGTTTCCTTGGGTTGAGTCTCTTGGTTTATTATCAAGAAGATGCTTCTGCCACCTGGGTAATTAAATCTGTGATCTTTACTGTCTCCTACCTCATTGCCTCTGAAGGCCAACCCGGCACTCTTTTCTATTTCCTCAGTCTGGCAAGGCTGGGGGCTTATTTTGACTCAGCCTCCTGGATGGCATAATGTTCCTGCTAAGCCTGCACCTCCCAGCCTTCGACTGCACACCCCTAACAACTCTGCCAGCTGCTGCGGTGGTCCCCTTGTTCCAGCTTTGACACCCTGCTTCAGCCTCCACTTCATGCACCTTTGTTCATTTTATTTGTTCACGCTGTGCTCGCCTTGTCTTCCCAAATCCACGGCAAAACCCTTGTTGGGGAATCCAACTGTTACCCAGTAAAGAAAGAAGTGTTGCTTGTGATGGTGCAAACGCAATCTGGAAAGAAAAGCTTTTGTCGTGCATTAGTGATGAGCACAGAATTTTTTCTTTTTTTTGGGTGCGCTGGGTCTTAGTTGCAGCACGCGGGATCTTTGTTGCCTCGTGCGAGATCTTTAGTTGCAGCATGCGAACTCTTAGTTGTGGCATGTGGGATCTAGTTCCCTGACCAGGGAGTGAACCCGGGCCACCTGCATTGGGAGCGTGGAGTCTAAGCCACCAGACCAACAGGGAAGTCCTGAGCACAGAAATTATATTTAGGTTCTACACAAAACCTATAGATGAATTATCAGGCAAACTACTTTCAATGTGTCCTTTGGTATAATTTGACTTATGTAGGAAAGACAAATATTTTCAAATACTTCAGTTTTCATGGATCTCAGAATAGGTTAAAAACTTTTAAATATTAAAACACACTAAAATATTTTTTACAAAGTGTGTTCAGTAGGCTGGATCTCTACAGGCAAAAAAAAAAGTGTGAAATAATTATCTGGATAAATCAGGAAAAAATTATTTTAGTTTGAATTTATACTGTGGTACATTTTCTGTGTTCATGGTGTTATGGCACAACCCAAATTTCACTGTATATAAAGATTTTTAAATTTTGCTTTTTATTTTCTTAAACATTCAAACATTTAGAAATTTGAATTTACTTTGGCCTTATTTCTAACATTTATGACTGTCTACATATACAAAGCAACTGGCAAATAGCAGATACTGATAAATTGTCAATTTACCAAGGAATTTCCTTTCTCTTTTTTTTTTTTTATTGAAGTATAGTTGATTTACAATGTTGTGTTAGTTTCTGGTGTACAGCAAAGTGGTTCAGTTTTGTATATATATATATTCTTTTTCAGATTCTTTTCCATTATAGTTTATTATAAGATATTGAATATAGTTCCCTGTGCTATCCAGTAGATCCTGTTGTTTATCTATTTTATATAGTAGTTTGTATCCGCTAATCCCCAAATCCTAATTTATTTCTCCCCTCCCCACCTTTGGTAAACATAAGTTTGTTTTCTATGTCTGCAAGTCTGTCTCTGTTTTGTAAATAAGTTCATTTGTATTATTTTTGTAGATTCCACATATAAATGATATCACATGATATTTGTCTTTCTCCCTCTTACTTCCCTTAGTATGATGATCTCTAGGTCCATCTTTGTTGCTACAAATGGCGTTATTTCGTTCTTTTTTATGGCTGATTAATATTCCATTGTATAAATGTACCACATCTTCTTTACCCATTCATCTGTTGATGGACATTTAGGTTGCTTCCATGTCCTGGCTATTGTAAATAGTGCTGCTATGAACATTGAGGTATCTTTTCAAATTAGAGTTTTCTCCAGATATATGCCCAGGAGTGGGATTGCTGGATCATATGGTAACTCTGTTTTTAGCTTTTTAAGGAACCTCCATACTGTTTTCCATAGTGGCTGCACCAATTTACATTCCTGCCAATAGTGTAGGAGGGTCCTACCAGGGAATTTTCTTATAAACTACTACTACTATTTGATTTCCAGTAAATTACTTTATCCAACTAGAAAAAATAGTAAGTGTGCCTAATATATAGCTGACTCTCAGTAAACAAATTGATGCATTAAGAAAAAAAAAAGAAAAAACAGTAAGTGTCCAAGTGTCAGAGCATTGTAATGAAGCCCCTTTGCAACCTCCAAATGTATTATGGAGGTTTTTTTTTTTTTTTTTTGAAATTGTTTTGAGTGAGAAGAGAATTTTCATTGGACATTTTCCATTCCATGAATCCCCTCCCCCTTTTCCTTTTTTCTCTCTCCAATTTTCTCAAAGTGTAAAGAACGAGGGAGAGGAGGAATGAATGTCTGTATATGCAAACAAAATATACTTTATATTTCCGTGCAATACAACAATTAGTATAAAAGGAACTGGTAGAGAAGGATATTATGATCTCATGCTTATACATATATATCGTTTTCCACATTTCTTAGATAAATGGCATAAGCCTTATCTATAGAGGATTAGAATTACTGAAATTATGACTATAATGGCCCATATAGTTCTGTAACATTTTTCACTTCATTTTCCAAGTGAAAAGTGGTTCAAATATTATTCATTTGAAAATCTTCAGATTCTAGCTACATTACAAATAAAGAGTTGT
Source organism: Balaenoptera ricei (assembly GCF_028023285.1). Lineage (NCBI taxonomy): Eukaryota > Metazoa > Chordata > Mammalia > Artiodactyla > Balaenopteridae > Balaenoptera > Balaenoptera ricei. The sequence continues at coordinate 50,476,896 of NC_082651.1, forward strand.
ATTGGCAAATCATGCTAGACTGTTCTTAAGAAAAGATTCCATGAATTGTGACAATTTTCAAAATGCCTGAGCAAATGTACCTGTTATTGAAATAAATTTAGAATGGTTAAATAAGTAAATAAATAACTTACAGAATTTTTAAAAATTTTATTGAAGTATAATTGATTTACAATGTTGTGTAGGATTTATACTAACTCTTTTTCTATGGGAATTTGACCATAGATCTAAAATAAATTTTAAGAGAATTTGAAAGTTTCTAAGTTAGTCAAATTAGAATCAAGTTTTTTTTTGTTTGTTTTGTTTTTGTATTTTTTTAAGATCCCATTACATCTACATGTTCCAGTCCTTCCAGGTAATAGTATTTCTCTTTCTTTTCTTTCTTACAAGGTTTTGAAATTTACATCCAAATGGAAAGGAATAAGAACCTCTTTTGGTTCTTATTCTTCTGGGAAATAAGAAGAAATTTCATACTTCATTCACTCATTTTTTTTTAATCAGGGTATCCTTGTATACTTTTCACTTTATTTTCAAATATCTTAACTTTCTGTGTTCACTTTCCCATCTTAAAATGGCAATAGTAATAGTTCCTACCTCACTGGGTTATTGTGAAAATTAAATGAATAAATAGCATGAAGTGCTTAGTGAAGTTCCTGGACATAGTAAGTGCTCAATAGATGTTAGCCATCATTATACCTGCTGTTTTTTTGTTTTGTTTTGTTTTTATGTGTAGTTGATTTACAATTTTTTTTTTTTTTTGGCCAAACCACGTGGCATGCGTGATCTTAGTTCCCCGACCAGGGATCAAACCCATGCCCCCTGCAGTGGAAGCACAAAGTCTAAACCACTGGACCGCCAGGGAAGGCCATGATTTACAATATTGTGTTAGTTTCAGGTGTATAGCAAAGAGATTCAGTTATATATTTTTTTTCACACTTTTTTCCATTATAGGTTATTAGAAGATATCGAATATAGTTCCCTGTGCTATACAGTAAATCCTTGCTGTTTATCTATTTTATATATAGTAGTATGTATCTGTTAACCCCATACTCCTAATTTATCTCTCACCACCCCTTTTCCCCTTTGGTAATGATGAGTTTGTTTTCTATGTCTGTGAGTCTGTTTCTGTTTTGTAAAGAAGTTCATTTCTACTTTTTTTAAGATTCCATGTGTAAGTGGTCATATAACATTTGTCTTTGTCTGACTTACTTCACTTAGTGTTATAATCTCTAGGTCCATCCATGTTGCTGCAAATGGCAATATTTCATTCTTTTTTTTATGGCTGAGTAGTATTCCATTGTATATATGTACCACATCTTCTTTATTCATTCATGTCGATGGACACTTAGGTTGCTTCCATGTCTTATTAGCAGTTATTGTAAATAGTGCTGCTATGAACATTGGGGTGCATATATCTTTTCGAATTAGAGTTTTTGTCTTTTCCGGATGTATGCCCAGGAGTGAGATTGCAGGATCATACGGCAACTCTATTTTTAGTTTTTTAAGGAACCTCCATACTGTTCTCCATAGGGGCTGCTCCAAGTCACATTCCCATCAACATTATAGGAGGGTTCCCATTTCTCCACACCCTCTCCAGCATTTTTTATTTGTAGAATTTTCAATGATAGTCATTCTGACCATATGAGGTTATACTTGCTGTTCTTATTATTACTTTCCCCTTCTGATCTATTTGGGTTTATGATCTCTCAGCTGTTTAATTCTGACATTCTCAAGTATATAGAAATCAGCTTGAAATGGTTTAAAAATAGTACCACCTCACACTTGAGGTACTGAGATTTTTCTACTAACATTTATGAGGCTAATTTGATCTCCTCAGAGAAGAATTTCTTCTGCTCTAGAAATACACTTTAAAGCTTTGACCAGGAGGAAAGAATCGCAAAATACAGAGTACCCAAAAATAACGTATTTTTTATGAGCTGAGTAAAAACTTGCAAATTCCATGCCCCAGACATTATTTTTTGGGACTTCTCAGTACAAATTCTTAAGGAATCCCTGTCCCCATCCCACTCCAAAAGACAGTACAGTGGCATAATCCAGTGCCTTGTTACTCAAACCAAGGACTCAGTATCAGCATCTCCAGGAAGTTTGTTAGAAAAGGAATTTCAGGACCTGGCCCAGACCTACTGAATCATAATCTGTATTTCAAAAGGCACCCCAGGCGATTCATGTATACAGTGAAGTTTGAGAAAGACTGATGTAGTTGAGGTTCAGCTTTTTTTTTTTTTTTCCTTTACTAGGCCAGGATAACTTCAAATATTTTATAACTAGATCACGGTTTCTCAACCTCTGGACTGTTGATATTTGGGGCTGAATAATTCTTTGTTGTGGGGATCTGTCCCGTGCATTGCAGGATGTTTAGCAGCATCCCTGGCCGCCACCCACTAGATGCTAGTAGCTCCCCAACAACCAACAACGCCTTCGTGTTATTATTATTATTATCACCTACACCTTCTGCTCTACCTGGACTTATAATGTGCTCTGTTTGGTTCTGACTTTGGCTAACAATGTTTTTTTGGTGAGACAATGTTTGATTGCTAAATGTCTCCTTGGGGATTAAATTGCCCGCATTGAGAACCACAGAAATAGATCCACTAACTTTGCTATGTTCTTCTTTCCTTCTAAAGTCAGAGTATGTGATAGATCACTTTTTACTGTTGTTAGAATCTATTTTCAGTTTATTATAGGACAATAAGTTTTGAAACTTACTTTTGATTAAATGTTATCAAAATTTGATAATATATTACTATTCTTATCTGCTTTTTAAGTTTTCTGCTTCTGATCAGACAACTAAAGCTCCAGGCAGGCAGAAAGATGCAGAGCAAAATGTCAGATAGACCTACTAAGTGGTGAGAATTAAAGGAAGGAAAGTGGACCTAGTTTGGAGTGGCATCTAGTAGCTTTTCTCCTTTTGTTCAGAGTCTTAGAGTCACAGAATTTCACATCTGGTAACATCTTCTCATCAACATTAATTTCCAGGACTTTGTTCAATTACAAAAGCCAAAAGAGATTAATTCATGAATTCAACAAATATTTCTTAAGCACAGCTAAGAACTTGGCACAAAGCCCCTGCCTTTAAGGATAGATGATAGGAAATTGAGATTCTAATTCAGCCCCATTCCCCTTGACCTGTGTCTCCTGAAGCCCATCTCAGAAAATGGAAACTACACCTTTCCAGTCACTGAAGCCAAAATCCATGGAGTCATCCTCAAATCCTCTCTCTCACACATCCCATCCAGTGGAAGTTCTTTTGACTCTACTTTCAGAATATATTTTGACTTTGAATACCTCCATGACTACCACTCTGGTCCAAGCCCCAATCTATCCCTGGATGAATGCAGTCTCCTAATAGATCTCCGTTTTTCTACTCTTGCTCCCCAGCCTAATCTTATCATAGCATCTAGATTGATCCTGTTAAAATTTGAAGTCAGGTCAAGTCATCACATCTGTATTCAAACACTTGGTTGGCTCCCAGTCTCACTGAGAAAACAAGTCAAAGCATTTACAACAGCCTAGAGTAAGGCCCTACATCATCTGGCCCCTTTGTTGCTTTAACTGACTTCCATGGTATAAATACTCCCTTTATGGCCAATTTCAAGCCACCAATGTGATGTCACAAATCATGGAGTTGTGAAGGTATTCGCAGTAGCACATCATTATATGGTATTTCCATCATGCAAATACCGTTGACGTAAATAATCTCAAGAGCATAGATAATAGTAAAATGAAATTACTTAATTAGGAAGTGATAAATTTTGAGTATTTATTACCTTTGTTTTAATATAATTTATTTACTTAATAGTAAGTTTATATAATTTAATTTTTTAATAATGGCTGTGTTTCACAACCAGCTTACAAAATTCTTGAAAATTTAACAGTTGGCTCCCAGGAGTCAGTTGAACTGGCTCTAACACACCAGTGTTAGAGCACCAAACATGCACCTGCCTCAGGGCCTTTATTTTTTCATCTGCCTGGAAAGCTCTTCTCCCAAATGCTTGCAAGGACTCCCTCCTTCATTTCTTTCAGGTCTTTTATTGAATATTACATTCTAGGTATCACCTTCCTCAGCCACCATGTCTAAAATTGTACCATCCCGATTCCCTATTCCAACAACCAGATTCATTTTTAACCTTAGCACTTATCACTATAAACATACCTTTTCTCTGACTTGTTATTTACTCCCAGTGTCCTCCATTAGACTCAAAGCTCAATAAAAGTAGAGATTTTTGTCGGATTTGCGCCCTCTCAAACCCTAGCACTTAGATCTGTGACCAACAATTACTGGGCTCTCAATAAAATATTTGTTGAATGAATGGATCAGCATCACCTCTTCATTTCCTTATTTTACTTCCTGTTCTGATTCTAATTGCCTAATAGTTAATGGTATGTTATATGTGAAAGAAATGGCATCTTTCCAACCCACATCTTTCCAAAGAAAAGGCATCTTACCTTCCCTGTTTCTTTGTTTATTTATTTGTTTTTACTTCTTATTTATGCAGACCCCAAACCCCAGCTCATTATTTTATTTTTGGCTTAGAAATACTTCAGCAAAAACAACTCTGTGGCTTCCCTTGTCCTGCCTGAGAATGATCCTAGTGAAATGATACTTCATATCTCACTTCTATATAAGAGAGTCTGGGACCCATTGTTGAAAATTACCTTATAGAACTGTATAAATTTCTCAGACTGTCAAACTATAACTCCTAGACTTAGCAGCCTTCTCAGATGCTTTTTTGCTATGTTCCCCAAAAGGCAGCAGCTCACTTTCAGACAATTGCTGATTCTGCTTCTGAATGATCTGAGGTGTCACAGACTCCATATAGATTATTCACTGAGGTCTCAGACACATAGGGAGTTTAGCTCCACAGACAGAATATTCATAATTTTCCATAAATATTCTCAACACTGTAAATTGGGTTTGATAGGAATAGAGTTGCAAACTGGACTATGCCCCCAGGGCAGTTTTTTCTTGAAAAGAGTATCTCTTCTCTCCCACCTCCATGCTTCACCACCATACACAATTGTACTATTGTCCAAGTTACACTATAATGTTTTTGAAATCCAAGGATGTGATGTGATGTGATGTATTGTTTTATGAAGTATTTTTAAAAGCAAATAGAGAAACAATTTCCTTATAAGATATTTACAAAGAAATATTTCTCCCAGTGCTTCCTTTCAGGTCTTACTAAGTCACAAATGTGCCCTAAAGATTCATTGGAAGAAAAATCCCATGGAATTGTGAATTTGTGCCCAATACATGAATACACCCAGTGAGTCAGACTCATGGTATTTTCAGCCTAAGTGCCCATTTCTTATGACTGGTAGGAAGAAGTGCATATTGGAAGGTCATTGTTATATCTCTGAGGTCAAAGTGATATCAATTTTCTCAAAAAGAGTGAAATGACCAATTCCATTATTAAGATAATATAGTTAATTCATACCTTACTTCAAATATTTTTTACTACATTATATGGGTATTTAATCTTATAATTTGTGTATTCCTTGAAGAGCTCACAGTCAGTAGAGACTGTCTTCAGAGGCAAAAGATCAAGTTAAAATGCAAAGATTTGACTCTGGTGTGACCTTAATAGCAAATATCTATGGTTTGATAGGGAATAAACAGGTACTGTTCACATGTTGTGGTGGGTGTGAAAACTGACACAATCATTTTAGGGGACACTTGGGCAGTTCCTATCACAATAACAAATATACATGGCCTTTGACACAGTAGTTCCACTTTTAGGATATGAACCTAGAGATATATTCACATTTGTGCCCAAAGATAAATGTACAGGGATATTCACTGAAGCATTATTTTTAAGAGAGAAAACCAGAAATAGCCTAACTGTCCTCAATAGGGGACTGGATGAGTAATTTATAGTACTGAGAAGATGGGGAAGACAATGGAGCTGTCAATAAGGATGAAGTGGATTTATACATTCTGACCTGTTAAGTAAAAAAAAAGCCACCAAATAATATGTATAGTAGGGCTTCCCTGGTGGCGCAGTGGTTGAGAATCTGCCTGCCAATGCAGGGGACACGGGTTCGAGCCCTGGTCTGGGAGGATCCCACGTGCCACGGAGCAACTAGGCCCGTGAGCCACAACTACTGAGCCTGCGCGTCTGGAGCCTGTGCTCCGCAACAAGAGAGGCCGCGATGCTGAGAGGCCCGCGCACCGCGATGAAGAGTGGCCCCCGCTCGCCGCAACTAGAGAAAGCCCTCACACAGAAACGAAGACTCAACACAGTCATAAATAAATAAATAAAAGAACGTGAATTTCTTTAAAAAAAAAAAAAAAAAAAAGAGCAAACTGGGCTATTCATTTCAGTAACAGTCAAGTGGTCTTAGTTTGCATTCAATTTCCAATCAGTTTCTCAATCTATTTCATCTGAAGTCTTCACATTACCCACTATAAAAAATACCTATAAAAAAAAATATGTATAGTATGTCATATATGCTGAACAAAACATAAAGCAAGTATATTTGTAAATGCATAGAAAATATCTCAAAACATACATATCACACCCTTAATGATGATTATCCCAGAGCAGAAAAAAGAACTGGGGGCTGTTGGGGGGGAGGACATATGAAGAGGACTTTTATTTTTTACCATAGATACTTCATTCTCTATTGTTTGAGTTGTTAACCATGATCATGTATTACTTTTTAAATTAAAAAAATTTTTAATAGAAATAAGTAACAAGTAGTAAAAAGGAATTTATGAGTTTCTGTTTCTCTTTTTTCTGATGAATGTTGTTTTGTGAGACAATGTGAACTAGTAAAAAGAACACAAACATGGGTTCTAAGTTGACTCAGCTCCTGTGGGGTGGTGTGTACCCGTGTGTATGTGTAAGTATGCGTGATAGAGGGTGCGGGGAAGCAAGAGTGGGACCAGGAAAAGAGTAATTACCTCACAGGGTTGCTATAACAATTCAGTGAAATACTGTACAGAAAGGTCTCTAACAGCCTGCTAGATAGCAGGCAGGCACTCTATACAGTTTACTTACATTTCCTTATTCATATCCCACTCCAAGGTTTGAAGTCTGTTTGATTCCAACAAATGAAGGCAATGAGAAAAGGATTAGAAATATGTCAAACCTGTGTTCTGAATTTGATTCTGAAAGTACAGTGATCAAACATAATTATCTGCTCCTGTCACTTCTTTTTGCACTTTTTGGCTAACTCTAGGCAAAAACAATGGGCTAAATATTTACATCTGATTCACTATGGTCTGACAGATAAGACCTCCTAAGGGATATGATTTAAAGATGACATGAAAAGAGCCAAAGAAGGGGTCAGCAAACTGGGACAATTCGGACTTTACAATCCACAAAGTGCTTTATGAGTCGCACTGCTCCTTCTCATCTGCTTCACCCTTACATGGATGAGACAGGCATGGGTGATATCAGCCTCATTAAAATGGGTGACAAGGAAACTGAGGCCCAAAGAGGTGAAATGACTTGCCCAAGGTCACATTCTGAGCAGAGCCAGGTCTTATGCCCAGTTTGTATTCCTATTACTCTGCCATCTAAAAAAACCAGTGGCCTGTTTCAAGAGCTGAAAATGCGGAGGGAAAAACTTTTTAAAAAACAGGACAGCCCCACTTTTCCGGTAATAGAATGTAAGTATTCCAAACGATCAGTGTATATATCATATATATTATATATTTTGGTTTGATATTGTTCGGTTAGGCAATGAATAAAAATCTTAGGTCTGAAAGTAATCCAATATCATTTTGGTAAATGTATTGGAGGGTGAGGGAGTTATGCTTTGGTGTAAGCCTTTGTCCACTGTGAGTGAGGATTTGCTGAAGAAAATTGTGTTGATTTAATAAATCATTTATCAACCTCTTGGTGGCACAATGGGCCTACTAAACTTTGGTGGGCTGCTTGGTGTTTCTTCAGCAAAGAACAATCAGTAAAGCTTACTTGGAGGGGCACTTGGGGGCAAGAGAGGCAACCATATGAAGGGCCAAATGCATGCGACTTTCAAAGAAAATACTGTTTGGTGATGATGAAGTATGCGAAGGGCAGCTATGCTGAAAGGAAAAACCGAGGGTAGGGGAAGATCAAGGGCAGTTGGCATGTAAGCTCACCCAGAAAAAACAGACGATGTTAAACCAATTACAGGGATTATAGCGTCTTAATTTTTAGGAAGGATCGGTTGTTAAAGAAGCCAAATTCCACCCTAGGGAGAAACCGAGTTACAATTTGAAGGAGACTTGCCCAAGAACTAGCTAAGTATCTTTCCCATGTCTCCGAGAAAATCACGAGGCGCCAAGAGTGCGCGCCCCACACCTCACCCCAACCTCTCAACATCTTGGACCCAAACCCAGGCCTTTAAAATGGATTAGAGAGGTCCGGGGCCTACAATTAGTCGGCCTCCGTTGTGTTCTTTTCGCTCCTTTTTTCCACCCCACCCTTCCCCGATTAAAAAAACAATTCGCTGTGACCTCCCTTTTAGTAGCGCAGCCCCCATCAGAGGGGCGGGTCCCGATCCCGGCAGGCTCAGGCCCCGCAGGTTGGCGGGAGCCGGCGGGGGCGGGCCAGCGCGGGTCCGGGAGAAGCCGAGCGAAAGCAGGCTACCGCGCGCCGCGCTCAAACTCGCGCCACCACCAGCTCACGAGCTGCGCCCCACCCTCTCCGTCACCAAAGGCGCCCAGCCAATGAGCGGGCCGGAAAGGCCGGGCCTGCGGGCTAAACACTGGGAGGGGGAGCGGCGGGAGGGGGCGGGAAGTCGAGGGCGGGCTATGTTTGATTGACAGCTCGCTCGAACCAATCCTCCGCGCGGCTTCTCTTCGCTCTCCTCTCTGCAGGGCTCAGCTCTTCGTCCCACCTCCTCCTCCTCCACCCTCCTCCTAGCTCCTTTGCGACCCGCCCCTCTTCCCCTCCCCCACTCTGCGGGCAAATCGCTGCTGGAAAGAGGCGGGGGACGAAGCGGCGGGCTTGTGTGGAGCCTTGAGGTGGGATTGACGGGCGATCTGGCCAATAGAAGGTAGGATGATGGCGCGGCTGTGGCTGCAACCGGCCAATGGGCGGGCGGGCTGGGGGCGGAGGCCCAGGTTCCAAACGCTCCGCGGCGCCATGGGCTGAAAACTCAACCGAGATGGAATCTCCCAGTCTGAACCGGTTTCAACCGGTTCCGAGTTTGAGGCACTAGGAGGAGGGGGAGAAGCGGCTGCAGCGGCCGCGGCAGGAGCAGCGGGAGCTACAGCATCAGCAAGAGCAACAGTAGCTACAGCCCCGGCGGCGGTGCCTGTTCCAGTCTTTGCTGCTGCAGTCCGTGCAACCACCCAGAGGGGGAGGGGGGAACCACCAGTCGCTGAGGAGCAGGAGAAGGGGGGAAAGTTTAGGCGAGCCTGGGTGGGGGGGGCCCAGCGCCGGAGCCGCGTGAGAGAGGGAGCCGTATTTTGGTAGGGGGGAGTCGGACTGCAACTGGCAGCAGAGCGTCCCCCGGCCGTGTGGACTCTACAGCCCCTACTCCTGCCGCTCCTGCTGCCGCCTGTAGCTGGAGGGTCTCCCTGGGGCAGAATCTTTGGGACTTGACCCCGTTCCCCTCCCCCTTCCCTCACTCCCTAGCCAGGCGGGAGCATTTATTCCACAGATTAATTCCCCTTCTTTTTTTGTGGGGGGGCGGGTGTGTGTATCGGGGGGAGGTGTCCCTGAAATAGTAAATATTGTTGAGCTTTTTTTGCCCTTATCCTCTTCGTTTTTTTAATTTCCTTTTTTAAGGTGGGAAAACTGTGAAACCCACCTTGATTTCCTCCCCTCTCCCCCCCCCCCATCCTCCCTCGCCCTAATCCCCCGACAAGGAAGGAAGAAGCAGTTGGTTCAATCTCTGGGTAAGTCGACTGTGTCTTCGGGGTCGAGGGTCGGGCGGCCGGGCGGGAGAAGGCTGGCGTGGGGCGCGGCGGCGGCCGCGGGAGGCGAACCGGGGAGGCGGCGGCGGGCCCACAGCAGAGCCTGCGATTGAATGGAGCCGCTTCTGCCGCTGGGGGATGGAGGCGGGGAGGCTGCCGCGGGAGGGGAGCGCTTGCTGGGTCATTCGCGTGTGCGGGTAGCGGTCGAGGAAGGCAAGGAGCGTGATAGTGAAGTGGGGCCCGGCGCGGGGGTGGAAGGGCTTCCCCAGCCCCTTGGGTTGGGGAGAAGTTGGGGTGATTTCAGGAACATTTCTGTAAATTATTAGGAGTGGAAGTTTCCAGAAATATTTAGTGCAGCAGCATTGAAACGTCCGCCTGCATCACGTGGCCCCTCGGTGGAGAGCTTGGGATCGCGGGAGGGAGGGGCTCTTAAGTCCTTGCTCCTCCTGCAGGGAAACTCAGAATCTCTGGTTTTTTACAGAGTAGAATTAGAAGTAGGAAAGGTTAGTTGATTTTTCAGGGAACTGCAGATGAGGTTCCGTGCTGTAGTTTGTTTGGGGGGACTTGGGTGTGTAAAGTGATCGACTCATTTACTGCTGGCATTGTACAGTGGATAATACCCTGATTCTCTTTCATTCCCATGTCTGAGTTTGGGGTGGGTGGGAGGAAGTGGTGTACTGGGGGAAGCATGAGAGATTTGCCCAGCCCGGACCTCCTCTGACCACGCAGAGGCCATGCTGCATAGAGAATGGGGCGGTGAACTTCAGGCGGCTGGTCTAAATGCCTTCTCCGAGTATGGGCGGGGTGAGTGCGTGCTCCAGTATGCTATAGTTAGAAGTGCTGCACATCGGTTCGGGTGGGAAGAGAGGGGAGGGCGGGCCTTAGTGAGGTGTGTTTCTACTGAATGAAGCAGGCAATTGCCCACACAATCTAAAGTAGCAGTCTTTCTCCTTGCAGCGACTTGTTTTTTGACCTGCTATGTAGTTACCATTAAGCAACGGTTATGATTTTCTGGTTTTTGGATGGGAGCTGGCAGTGTGTAGTTGCCTGCCTATTCAGTTTGAAGTGGCAGTGAAGGTATTTTGGTAGTCACTTGTAGAGTCACCACGTGGCTGGATAGTACCTTATATTTGCTATACAGTGAGTGGAGTTTAGGATTGAGTGTCCCAAGGAGAAGGAAAAGCTTTTGTGGTTTCTTTCACCTCTCCCGCTATGGCTGTTTGCTGTCTGCCTGATTGTGTATCTTAAGCGCGTGGGACACTGCTGTTAGTGGAAAGAATGTTTTGGAAGCTATTTGATTTGGGAGACTAAATGTGCTTGGCATTGACTAGAAAGCCGCCATTTCTGTACTACGTACGGTTCGAGAATAGGTAGGTCATTTCGAAGATAGCCGCTAGTTTTAAGGGTGGCATACCCTGCTGTATTTAATACAAGCTTCTATTCTAAAACTGATTTTTTTCCACAGGAATTTGTCTCATTTTTGTAAGGACAATGTGCTTGAAAATGAAACTTTTTAGAGTCACTTTATTCTTTCTCGTTTTGGCTATTAAATTATGATAGGACGAAATAGGATAAAAGTTCGTTCAATTTTTAACCCCCCCAATCGAAAACATTTGATATATAGATCTTGGTTCTTTGTGGACATTGCTTTTGAGCCTCAATTTTTAAGATTGTTCTGATCCTTTGAAATTGTATGGCACTTGAATGGGGTAAATTTACACTTCCATTTGTGAAATATATATTTTCTTTTTCATATTAGTATTTAGATCAAAGATTGTGTATGTCAGGTATTTTGCATTAAAAATACATTTAATAACTGCTGTAGAAATTTTTGAAATCTCACTAGTTTTTACTGTCAACAGTGGATGGACTTAAGAGGAATAAAAATCCTCAAACTCATAGTTTTTCAGTTTTACATTATATCTAACCTAACTGATCCTTCAGACTTTTACTTTGTTGTAACTGACATTATCGTTAAATAAAACATTTGACTTGAAATTGAAATTGCTGCCATTATTAACGTTTTTTAGCTGTTATAAAATAGACAAGAAATAACGCCTTTTTCCTAACAAGCTGCTTTGTCCAAACATAATGTAATCAAGTTAGCCACCCATTTCCTGATCTTGGAAGGTTAAGAGAGGGAGAAGTAGAGATGACCATCTGACCTTGTTGGGTCTAAGTACAGTAAACCAGGGTTACTTAACTCAAGGTTTCATGCATGGCTTTCATGGTGTCCTGAATCGTCTGTAATTGTATACAAAGTTGTGAATTTTTTTAATTGGGCAACAGCTGTCCTGTTCCTCTGATTGTGAGGCATCTTAACCCAAAAAAGTTTGAGGAGTGCTGATTTAGCCAGTCAGACTTAAGTGGCACTGGCTTTGAAGAAAAAGCAAAAGGAAAGATTTTTATAAGGCTGGGCACAAGAATGTGCATGTGTGCCAGCACCTTGGAGTAGAATCCTCTTAAAGGGGTACCATTGCATATGAACCAGTAGGTTTTAGCCAGTACATTACTTGAGGTGAAGAAGCTCATTTTTCTGTTATGGTAGAATTTGGTCTTATTTGGGAAATGGCAAGATTTTACAGCCTTTTGTTTTGCCATTCAGTACCTGGAAATTAAAAAAAAATCTTGTTTGACATATTACCATAGTTTTTTTTCTAGACCATATATTCAAGGAGTTTGTACGCTTGTAATTTAAATCTCCAAATTCATTCAGGGATGAAAGAAACAAATATAGATGGTTTAATTGAGTGCAAAAGCTTAAATTCTATAGAGGCTAAAGGTACCAGATTTGTTAGACTTGTTAGCTAATCATTGCTATATATAGGAAAACTTTTATACCACATTTAATTTTTAGCGTCTTCAATATATCTTAAAAATTAAGGTAACATGAAATGAGGGAAAGTGAGCTTTTACTGAACTAGAAGACCCTACTTGGGGCGGGGGGCAGGGATCCATTTGAACTTCATCTGTATTTAAAATTTTCGAGATCCAGATTTTAAATTGTATCAGGTCTTAGGGCCATAAATTCTTTTTTTTTTTTTTTTTATAGGGCCATAAATTCTTTAATAATCATTTTTTAAATGGGTTAGGGTAACTTTATATACATGTTAGTAGAAAGAACAGTATGATTTTTCTGGGGTCTAAAAATAAAGTGGACCCTAATGATTAATGCAGTTGTGCAGTACCTAAGTAACTTCAGCATTTATTTGCTTTTACTATCTCAGTTGTTTAGGTAAAATCTCTGAAATACAAAGTAAAATATTTGTAAGAACATGGTTGAAGTAAAATAACTTGAGTAGAAACTTTGACAATATCAAAACTTCATAGGCGCCTTAAATTCTTTTTCTTTATTTTCAGTAATCTATGCCAGCAATTATGACAATGTTAGCAGACCATGCAGCTCGCCAGCTGCTTGATTTCAGCCAAAAACTGGATATCAACCTTTTAGACAACGTGGTGAATTGCTTATACCACGGAGAAGGAGCCCAGGTAAAGTAGCTGATCAAAACATTATTGCAGTGTAATAAAGTTGTTGAGTTTAGAATAAAATTTTAAATTACCACCTTTTTAAAAAGTATCCCATAGTTTGTATTAAATTGGAATTATGTATTAATTCGGAGAGGTGGTCTGGAGAAAGAAATTGCATTATATTTTGAAATGGTTTATTAGTGGGATGTTTTGGAGTATTATTATTATACTTGTTCTGTTCTTCAGCAGCCTTTACCCTATTTAATAAAAGATACAGCCCAATGTACTAAATGTTTTGTAGATATTAAAGGTTGTATGTCCCTTATATATTTAATGTATTTGGAGTTAATATGAGTCTTCTGTTTTTGAAACATTTAAATTGCAGAAGTACTTCACAGATAAAACTTCTTTTAAATATCCCACAATACCAAGTATCTTTACATCATTTGAATTTTAGCACTTGTAAAAGTGATACTGTTAAAAT